>NC_091128.1:72779321-73979321 GCF_040183065.1 Periplaneta americana | reverse complement strand
TATTTGGATGCGCCCCAGAGGCTTCGACAATTTCCTTATAGTTAAAAATAAGAAAAAATGAGCTTTTGTTTTATTCTTATTACTTAATTGATTATATTACCTCATTTTCAGTTTGAGAGAGGATATGGATCACAGTCGTAGCGAGATATTGGAAAGGGGTAAAGGTACCCCAAGTACAAGGAGCATAACAGAATGCCCAATATCTGACACTCCAGCAAAAATATCAGAAAATGTTCCTCCAACCAGTGCTGATGTACTGAGAAACTGTCAACTGTGAGATGGAACATGAAACTTGATATTCATTCAAAATAACCAAACATCAGTGATATTGCAGAAATAGTTTCCGTAGATGTTGAGAAGTGTGGAGGAAAGCATCTATTCCCCACATTTCTCACAAACGTGTAGTTGAAACATAATTTTATTACACAGTAAATACAGAAACATATTGAAACCATTCAAAGGTAGAGAAAGTGATACGAATTACAAAACAAAAATTGAAACTACTGCAAAACTACTAATTCACAATTATTCGATATTGCCTTTTGCAAATGTGTAGACTTTTCAAAATGCAAGTGTCCAAAAGGCAAGAAGATTCCAAGTGATGAGCGAAGTTCATTGTTGACCAGAGACTCATGAGGAAAATGGTAATTGGTGGTATTGACTTTAAAATGACCCGGCATATTAAGAAAAAAGGGGAACGAAAGGTAAAGGAACAAAGGAGATTGGAGGTGAGTGTCAATAGAATATCGGATAAGTATTGCATCTGAAAGCAGTTCAGGATTAGATGATGGGGAAGAAAATAAAAGTAGAAATAAACCAATAACCAGAATAAAGAAAAATCAAATGAGATTGCATCTCTCAAACATGGCAAGGCGTGGCCTTTCAGATCGAGCAGCTCCCTCTGTTGCTAGTGCTCGTTTGCAAGACATTGGTGTTGGATATGATGGTGAGACAAGTAATGTCATCGATCGTAATAATGTACGCAGAGAAAGGAAGAAGTTTAGACAGGAAGCGATGGAAAGATTTGCTGAAAATTCCCGCCTCTTGATGGGTTGTACTTCGATGGAAGAAAAGCCCTTAAAACAGTTCAAATTAAGAAGGGTTTCAAGTCCCATGCATCTATTCAGTTGGAAGATCATTATACACTTGTTGAAGAACCGTATTCATGATACATAGGTCATTACAGTTCCAAGTGGTGAATCAAAAATTATATTGCAAGAGATGTTATCATTTTTCCATAAACAGAAAATTTCCTTATAAAACCTCAAAGTAATAGGATGTGATGGAACAAATATAAACACTGGAGTCAAACGTGGAGTCACATTCACTGGCAAGAAACACAGAGACAGGAACCACCAGTAACAAAGGATAACAAAGAATGTAGAAGAAAGAACTATTATATGTAATTTATTCACGACAGGAGATAAACATTGACATACTCAAATTTCCATGTCACACTCTAGCGACTGAGATTTATTTTCACCTTATAACAGAAACATCCAAAAGTGTTTGTGGGGAAGCCAGTTGACATAGTTTTGTTCTTGCAGGAATACAATCAAGGTCGCTAATGAAATCATTCAATACAAAGTCTGAATATATACTCCTTGAAATTTGGAAAATAAGTTGCAAAACATTACACAAATTGTATCACTAACTAAATATGGTATAATATATTCACTTACTCATTTGTAATATGCACATTTGTCCAAGGGCTGTCATAAGTAAATAATTATTCCATTAGCATTGAAGAATTCTTTTTTTTTTTTTGAAAAGTGGGCATTTTAGCAGTAATTACCTAAATTAGTATTTGTAAGTGAAGTGTATGTATCAGACATTTAAAATGACTTGAAATATGCTTTAAAATAGTAATTTGTAGATTATTATGAAAAATGTTTAACCGTTTGATGTTCCGATATTTGTTCTGTACTTCACAGCGCTTGGGGCGCATCAAAGAATTTAGATGGAAACTTGAGATTTTCAATGAATAATAGCTATATCAATACACAACTTTTACACACCCTGCCGATTTGAAATTCAACAAAAAATTTTTTTCCCTATACTTTTCACTCCACCCTATTAGCCACTGTTTTTTTACGAGGTATTTCTAACTGTAGGGCAAAACCTGGGCCTCATCTCGCCAATATTGATGCAATATTACATTAAATTATAATCATAACATAGTATGTTGTTGCCGTGGGAGTGGTAAACAAAACTACAGTGCCGAGCGTAAGCCCTAAAACTTCCTTTTACCTGTGTCGACTGCTGAAAGAAATAAATTCTATAATGTTATAAGATCCGAAATCTTCTTCACAACAGGATCTCCATTACAGATTCGAATATGGTAACATTTTGGACTGGCGTAGCATGGCGCCTATGTGTTGCCTCGTAGTACTAGATGTAACGATATAACGCTGCGCTATAAAGTGAAGCTTTCGCAAGGAGAATTACGGTTTGTTTTATTTGCAATAATTTCTCAGCAATTTATTCTGAACTCGGATCCAAGATAAGAGCAAATTCATGATGCACGTTAAGTGTACAAGTATAATCATTTACAGACTTTATGATAAGAGGATACCTACCTGGAGGGAGACATTTATTACGGACACCTCTCTAGTGTGGACGACAAAACTGAAGGGCAGCTCAACTGTCGGACTGACAGAGGGAGACACATGAACAAACACTGAAATAAAAACGAATGAAGAAAGATGAAAGAGAATTAAGTTTAAATGTGAAAATACAGCAGTGGTTCACTAATGAAATGAGCCGAGAATTGTGGACTTGAAAGTACGTTTGTCAGCGAGAGATTTTATGGGCGAATTTGGGAAAATAAATGTTTTGAATCAGTTCGTCTCTTGACTGAATGAATGGTTTACAGAATACAGATTATGCTTACAAACTAAAGACAGATAGGCCTATATTGTTTATAGAGTATGCTTACACATTAGAGTAATTTAGAATAATAAAATATTTTATAAGTGGATTATCGTAGTCAATCATGGACAACTTGAACCTGGTGACCATATTTCTCCATCCGGTGCTGTACAGTAGAGTACCCGTATTCACTATCTGACGCAATGTAGACGACCACGGTGAGACGTCTCGCCGTTCTACAGTCACGCAGTCCAAGGAGCTCGCTTACACCGCCGCTTTCTTTCTGTCGTCTCTTGTACTCCACAGCGGTGGTTTTGGACTCAATCGATTTTTATTCTGATGTTATTTTCTTGTATTGAGCTCATTTACTCTTTTGTATTCTTCAACATTTGAGTTTCGAGACATTTTGAAAGTTCACAAACTTTCAGGACTACTTTTTGAAAGTTGGGGTCCCAATTTACCCCGATACAATTTTTTTTTTTCATATTCGTTTACTCCATCTCCTCAAACTCAACCGATTGACACCTCAAACGCCTGGATCAGTTCATTTCTTACCGCGTTATGTGCATAAAATGATCGCCGGAACGTAGTTTTCGAGACATGTTTTCCCCATCCAACTTACCGGCCTTGAGTGTCCGACCGATTTCGTACGGATATTTGTTAAGGGCTCTTTTATCTACATGATGGTATACTTTATTTGTTTCGCCATGTTTATTTGTTCAAAAGCGATTCATTTGTAACATTATTTTTGACATCGTTTCTGGAAGATTAGCGATCTACAGTGCCGAATACAAAAACATATTTCTGCGCCGAAGTAAGAATAAATGCACAGTGAATCAAATCTAAGGATCACGCATTCCCTACCGTCTCTCGGCACTACAATCTGACAAGCAGATCGCCAGATGTCACGGATAACATTCTTGTCGTTTCACCGAGCTACAGTGTGGAAAGTGACTTTTCGCATAACTAGTGAATTATTTATTTGAGGAAATACAGGTAATCTTAACTATTGGAAAACCCAGCACACTATTCGCTACACAGCAATCTCGCATCTCGGTAAGAATCCCGGTAACTTACATTTGTCTTAAACCGGGCCCAGGATATAATGCTTGGATTTTTTTTCATCAGTTTTGCACTAAGCTGGCGACACAATTCTGCTGGAACTTTATATTGTCAATCTCAGTCAGTTGTCCCAACTGTATTGAGAAGGACGTATTTTTAACCATGGTTAGATGTACAGTAGAGCAACGCATTTTCCTCGCAGATACGTATCTAAGCTAAAGAAGTTGCAAGGATTGTCTTTGCACAAGTTTCGGCGGCTCTTTCCAGAGCCTACTTAATCATTTAAATATTGTTTCGTTAAAATTATTTAAAAAGTGGTGAGTGGCACGATCTGGATAAGAAGAAACTAATGAACAATTGAGGGGTTTGCCGGAAGAAAGGCGGATTGATCTATACGCCCTTCTTCGGGAAAACGGTTTAAAATGTAGTGAATAATTCGCTAATTATAGTAGCGAAATTTTGTTTTGATTGTACTGTACATACCTGCAGGACAGGGCTGCGTGCGTGCGTGCGTGCATGCGCGATTTAGTCAGTCAGTCTACAAGTAGAGCTAGTGCTGCGCGTTACCGCAAACTGTAGCCTACTGCGTTTTCTCTTGGTAGAGACTAAGCAAATATGACGGGACGGAAGCGGCTGAGGATAGACAAGACGAACAGAAAGAAAGACACATAAAAAAGGCGTAAGATTAAGGGAGAACCGCACGTTTCTTGAAGTGGAAAATTTGTATCTGGTAAGAAAAATAACGTAATTGAAAGTTGTTGCAGTCAGAAGTGCTTCGAAAGAGTAAGTACGTCTCGGCAGAGGGAGATTTTTCAATATTTCTATAACACCGAAGTATGTTCAGCGTGTGCCCTCGAATCCTCGAAAGGAAAGTCACGTGAGAGATTTGTTCCCGTTTTTTGGACCAAGAAAGTCTAGAATGGTTTGAATGTCAAATTGAAGAAAGTCATGCATAGTTCAATTTAGTCAGTCGATTTGTCTCCTTTGACTGCTTTTTATGTTCATTATTGTCCTTGCTTTAAGAGTAAACACACTTATGAAACTCAGAGATTCAGACGGAAATATTTTATGTTCTATAAAGAGATTTGTTAAAATATTCAGATTTTTTGGCTTATTGTTATCAGGATTATACAAACTATAAATTTTATTTATTTATGTTCACACAAAATGGAGATTTTCTTTTTCTGTTATATTCAGAGATTTTGCTTTGCGTACTTAATGTCTACTTAGTATACCTGAAATAATGTAAATTCCTTTAGAAGTAGATAATAAATGTCGTAAAATGTATCTTTGGTTCAAGTCAATGTGAAATTTAAATCTGAAATCTACATTAAATCCCCTAAGCAAATCATTATATGGATAAAGGGCGTATAGACCGAAGTTTTATATTGTACAAATATAAGGAAATTTAATAATATAAATTGTCTAAATGCTACAAAACATTTATACTCGCTAAGATTTTTAATTTAAGGTATAATTTTGTTCACACTCTGTATAACATTTTATTCAGGTGCGTTTTAAAATCATAGATTGCCTGTATCATCAATTCACCATATTGACGTATACGCCCTTTTTCCGGCAAACCCCTCAATTACAGTGTTCTGAATATGAATCTGCTGAAACAAACAATAATTCTAGATCAAGTTAAAAAATCCTACGAGTGCTAGCAGTAGGAAGCTTTCATGAAGCATCTAGGTTAATACAATCCTGATTTCTACAACAAACATAAAGTTCCCATATCATTCTCAAATAATTAATATAAACGTTTTCTGAAATCTTTGATTTCTGGATAAAATCAATACCAAAATCGTAGTGCCCAGTTGTTTCGACAACAGGACATGAAGAGCATTGTATTTAGTCAACTGTCTCAAGACAGGTTTGAACCTCATAAGTGACATCAATAAGACATCACTCATGAGGCAACTAAGTCAGGAGATAATGGACTAGGGGCCAATAAATAACATTAGTGTAGGGCTTACTGTTTATATGAAATAAATTATTTGCGTGAATAATTTTGACACTTCATCATAAATTTACGCACATGAAAAGTATCGGTAGAAGAATTTTATTATTTTTCTTCTTGTGTCTTTCCGGGTTAGACTGCAGTTGTCTGCTGGTCATTACATCTTTCAGTGCTCTTCCTTGGTTTCTTCTGCTCCTTCTTGGATTGTTTGACATCGCTGCTTTTTGAAATCAAACATTTTTTTATTCTTTATGCATGTGATTTCCATATCTGTCTGCAGGCCTAATTATCGATTTCTGAAGTCATATTTTTAACTTTTAATTTTGATCTTATAATTTCATTTCTTTGACAATATAATCTTGCCAATCCTAAAATGGTCGCAAAAATTTCATTTGGTCAGCATCTAGTCTTCATTTTTCTCTTTGTTTAATATTCAGGTTTCAATTAAGAATTTTAAAATTTGTTTCGCTGTTATTAATATGCGGTTTAAATAAAGTCTCATTTTACGCCCGTTTTCCAGAATCTCTTCTTATTCAGTCTTTAACAAAATTATATTACACCTAATGCAGCTTCTGTTCCAAATCATTAGTGTATAAATTTGAAATAATGTTTCCGATATAGTTGAATGATGCAACTTGTTCAATTATAGCTTCATTTATCACCAATTTGATAGCCTTCTCCTGAAATGCCAATTATTTGGATTCAGATAAGCTATTTTTATTTTAAATCTACAATGATTTCCAATTTACGTAATTTAATTTTTTGTAAATTTTGTCTCCATTGTCTATAATTTTAACTGGTCATCTGCATAAATTAAATATTGACAAAAGATGAAAGGAAAATTAATTATGAATACTAATACCATATATAGCAGTGGGATTAATTTTTTTTTTTTTGCTTGCGTACACCAAGCTACAAATTTGTTACCTTCGTATTCTCAAACTGCATTGTAATTATAACTTATAATAAATAACAAAAGACTAAGATAGATGTTGAGTGCTAATTAAATGATGAGGATGATGATGATGATGATGATGATGATTATTATTATTATTATTATTATTATTATTATTTTATGTATACAGTAGTTATTGATGCAATAATAATAGTAATGAATTAAGTAAAATGTTACAGAAGCAAGGAGAAACAATGATTGATATTGTAAAAGACAATATGTAAACTGTCAGAATTAATGCTGACGCCAGCGTTTCTGGCGCGTGTCCTTGAGTACAATGTACAGTCTGCTGATAGTAGTTGAGAATGGTACCACATCCTATACACTTCACGTCACGTCAGCAACCTGCCAACCACAGTTGCCAGTCTTGCTGCCCAGACTGCGGCAAAAGTAAGATACTCGCACGTAACTTTCTCTACGCTAGCGTTCCTGCGGTGTGTCCTTGAGTACAGTGTCCAGTCAGTGAGTTTCTGTTGCCACCCCAGCTGAGAACGGTACCTCCTCCTAAATACACGTCACATTAACAATCTGCCAATCACAATTGTCAGCTTTATCGCCCATAGACTGCTATAAAAGTAGGACACTCGTACTTAAGGTTCCCATTACTTATTTCACATGCCAAAAACGGTGACGCGGTCTATATCAACAAGTATAATAAAATAAATATGTCAGCATTTTTAAATACCTAGTCGGTGGGATACGTATCCTTTGAGACAACTCCGCGTACCCTCAGAATGAAGACCACTGACATATTATAGGAGTATTATTTCGCATGTTGCATTAATCAATTTAATCTTCAAGAGAATATTTATGTTTTTAAGAGAACGTCTGCGTAATTTTAAGTGGATATTTACATGAATGTCTGACGCATTTTTAGAACAACATTCTCATCCTTAGTAATGACAAAAAGGATTGGAAAAAGAGAAAAAAGATTAAAGATTAACAAGAAGAGAAAAAGAGGAAATAAGAAAGGAAAAGAGGAGAAAATTAAATAAGAAGAGAAATAAGATAAGATAGGATAAGAAATAAAACGAGAACGAAAAGAAGATCTAAAGTAGGATGTAAGGAAACAAATTAGAAAACGAAACAGTCGTGGTAAGATGAACGAAGGAAAATAAGACTTAATTGCAGAATAATATATACATACATAATGCGATAAACTAAAACTTATGGAGAGACAAAAAAATAAAAACACAAGGAAAGAAAATCAAGCAACAGAGAGAGACTATGAGAGAGAAAGCAAGTCGTGGTTTAACATATTATGTTAGGCCTGAATTGATGGCTAAGAATTTCCTAAACGGTATTTTTTATACGACACACGCTCGTTGTTTCTGAGACGATTTCAATCAACGGTTCACACCAACTTCGCCCTCTGTTCACGACCGTATTAAATATCCATTTGTAAAAGTCAGGCTGGTAATTGATTTATGCACCTGTGCAAACTCGCTCGTACACTTGGCAAATACGTGACTCAAATGCGTATCAGGCCACATAATGAACAAGAGATGTTAAACTGCGATATTATATTCCTCCAGGAATGCACTAAAGCAGCGTGCCTGAGAACGAAGGGATAAAAAACTGATTTGCAAGTGAAGGGATGTACACGGAGTCTTTACGAGATAACTGTACTAAAGAAACGGGAAAGTGAAGGGGAACTACCTGGGAACTTGGGATCGCCGTTCTCACGTTCTTGAAAATAATCTTGGGGATAATGTTATGAATATGTGGGCTCCAAGCGAGCTGATCACTTGTCTCTTTATGAAATGCGATGTCTTGTATCAATTTCGTAGGCAGGAAAGCTTCAATGAAGATGTAATAATTTGCTGTCTCATTGTATAAAGAAATTCATTAGAAATTCCAGTAAATTTGTGTCGTTTAAGGGGCGCTTTAGTATATTAAGAAGAACCACGAACGTATTGTAAGCCCTGTTGTTGTTTTTAAGATAATTAAAAAATTCAGCATATTTATCTAGGCTTTGTATGACCTATTCCTATTTAATGATAAGTTATATCATTATTTCAATTTACAACTTTTTAGAACTACGAGCCACTTCAAAAAGGAAACAAAATCGAAATTTAAAGTTTTGAGATAAATGTATGTTAAAGTTTTATGTTACTGTGAAAAATCCAATCAACATCACTCTAATTTGAACTCACAGTATGTATGAAGCATTATTAATAGAATTTGGAGTAATTTCAAAGATCCTTGAATATTTCACAGCAACATGGAACTTTAAAATAAAGACTTCTCAGAACTTTAAGTTTTGAGTTTTTTCCCTTTTGAAATTTGTTTTTAAGTTTCGTCAAGAGTCCGAAGACTGATTGGAACCTCATAGTCATAAGTGACACCAAATAAAACATTATTCATGAGGCAACTATACCAGGAGATAATGCAGTTTCTTTCCCCTCCATTGAATACATCGTTGACTGATAACATATTTCACTAATCAGAATTAAGTGTGAATTTTATTTATTTCGCTTATAAGGTGGTAATTTGTTGAATAAAAAGTTTAATTTCTTGTTGTTGTTTCTTTTGTTATTTTTAGTTGATGTCTCATCTTTCATTTCCATAATTTTTAATATATCAAAGTTACGAAACGTTTACAAATATATTTTTATTACGAAATAAAATATAAAAACAAAGAAAAATAATAATCAAAATGAAGTTAGAATGTAATCTAGTCCGACACCGAATAATTTTTCGCAATTATTAATTATTCTCACTCCACTATGTTACCTGGGGTCCTCTAAAACGACATAAAAATGTACTGGGATTTCTAATGAATGTCAATGTACGAAATATCAAGATAAATTATTATTGCAACGCTGTTAAAGCGTATTTAGAGATTTTCTTTCAAACAAGTTTTCAACAACTCTAATTAAGAAATGTGGTTTTGGACATGATGTTTTTGTGGAGTTATGTTTATATATTTATTTTAAATAAGTGGACATACATTTGCTATTACAGTACCAATGCATGAAAATTATTCGGAATAATGAGGGAAGAGAAACTCACTGCGAAAGAAACGTTTGTAGATTCTATCACTCCGACACACTTTGTAGAACGGAAATAAAAAGTTATTTACTTTGCATGCTTGTCGATTGTCTTTTTATATTGATAATATGTGTATGCTACCGCTTTATTTCGTTAAAGTAAGGAAAGTGATGTTTCTGAATTTATTATGAAATGTACATTACGAACATAACCTATTTCCATAGATAATGCAACGATAAGATTTAATTTTACCGATAAAGTTAGAGTAACTTTATATGTCAGTAATTTACCTAGTAAAACAAATTCCAGCGGTGTTAAACTTATTAGAACTTTTACGACAATAAAATAAAAATAATTAATTAACAAAAGAATATAACGCATTTTTCATTATTTATTATTATTATTATTATTATTATTATTATTATTATTATTATTAAATGGATTTGAGGGAGGAGGGATATGTTGATAGAGACTGGATTAATCTTGCACAAGATAGGGACCGATGTCGGGCTTATGTGAGGGCGACAATGAACTTGCGGGTTCCTTAAAAGCCATTTATAAGTAAGTATTATTATTAAATGAGAATCCTAATTTACTAACATATTAGTATTCGAATTCATTGGTCAAATGAGCCTTGTCTTCCTACAAAATGTAGTAGGTAAACACTGGCAAAAGCTGTAAAACATTATAATCAAGTAGGGGACGGATGTTGACAACCTAAAAATCTACTTAAAAGGTCATTAAAATGCCCTTAAACTAATGGCAAAATGACACATAATTAAAAGAAAATGACATTTATATATTATTCACCGTACTCGCACCACAACTTCTTAAAAATTAGTCACCTTGTTTCAATGACTGCTCTGCAAATCTCGTAGAGAGAAGGCTACTTTCTGGAATTTGGCTAAGATAAAGGAAAAGAACATGCAACATAATGAAGGTTTTAAGGGAAAACTATAGACTTTAAAGAGAGTATACAATATGTTTCAATTAGGGGTGGTTGGTCAAAGCCCTCACTTAAATTAAGCTGTTTTCAAGCATTTTATATTACTTCCGTTGTGTGAAGTGAAGCTTTCAGTGGAATAAGGGATGGACTTTAGAGTCTGTTCCAAACTATAAAACTCAAACTTCACAGTTATTCACACATTCAATAGGTAAGTACTACTGACCTGTTTGCTTAGAAAATGATTTAGCTTAATAGATCTATCGGTACAGAAAGAAGTAAAATACATTTCAAATGATCTAAAAGTTCTTCAAAGTATTAAAAATGACCAAAAAATGCCAAAAAAAATATAAAAATAACCTATTAGTTCAAAAACGTCAAAAAATGCAAAAAAATATAATATAGGAAATTATGTTTTTACGTTGATATTAACACAGGAAGGATTTCTATATTAATAGGCATCGTCCTAATGTGCAAAATAAGAAGATGACTTTTCATCAACATCCACCCCCTAATTATAATCAATGAAACATATAAATTGCATAAACGTTTGAGGTTATAAAATTGTATTCTGAAGTAGATAAAATACTTCTATTTACTGATAGGCGTAGCATAACAGCAATTTTTCATTGCCTAATGTTTCTTGAATGTCTTAGTTTCACACAGAATAATTCTAAAAAAATATTCCAAATCATGCAATAGCCTAATTATTATTTTGCTTGCTGATAATTATTAAGAGTAGCATGGCTGGTATGGTCTTCTTGGTACCTACGACGAAACAATGACTGTTAAGCATTAGCGTTGAAATAAGACCGGTATTTTAAAACGGTAATATTACAAGGATAGCTGGCTCTGATTGGCTGTAGGTAGGTGTAAAATAATTATTGATCGCATATAAAATGAACGAACGAATGAATAAATAAATAAATAAATAAATAAATAAATAAATAAATAAATAAATAAATAAATAAATATTACTATAATTTCAAAGCAATAATACACAACTTGTTTTTAAAATAATGTTATAATTAGACATCGCATTTCTGGGCCCTAAAAATTAAGTTTTAGGTGCCTATACAGGTTGGAAACATTTGTAAAATAAGTTCTAATTGTTTTAAAATAGGTACAATACCATTTTTATGAAAAGTCTGCCGAGTTAGGTCTGTGGTAGCGTGTCTGCCTCCCGACTAACCGGCCAGGGTTCGATTTCCGACGGGGTAAGAGATTTTCTTGTAAAATTTCTACCTCGGGACTAGGACAGATGGCGATGCACATCTTCTAATCACTAGATTGTGCACCAATATGCCCGGGTTAAATCCTAAATCTCTCCGCAGTGCATATGAAGGGAAGGAATATGTGACTGTTGATAGTGATTCGTCCGTCGGACGGGGACGTTAAGCCTGGCGGCCCTTGGTGTTATTCGATAGGAGTAGGTTACGTGCCGACACCGGGTTTCCCTTTCTTCCGTCCTCCTCGTCCTCCTCATCATCATCATCCATTCTCTATACTACATTTAAACGAACACTTACACGACATAACTCTTCACAGATACACATCATGCATAACGTGGTCCGCCGAAGTGGTGTGCAATTTGAAAATGGGTCACAGTCCTGCCATTTAACCGCAGTATGCGGAACCCGAATTATGCAAAGTGAAGTGGGTAGGCATTAGACAGACAAACACACATTTTTGAAAATACATCGTACGAGATATAAGTAAAAAAAAAATACCTACTTAAAAATAGAGAAATTGCAGTATTGGTAATGCTTAAGAAATATAGGCTAAGACAATCTGCTGAAACTGCAATTAATTTAACATTGCAAAAATGAAACAGATTGTAGTTTTAGAATGTTATTTCGGTAATGGATAAAACTTGTAATGTGGATTTAAGTTAGTACCATGTGGTGTAGGGGGTCATGTTACCGAACATTGTCATATTCTGATGTACGTTTGTATGATTGCATATTAAATATAAACGTGTAGACCTACATAAACACAGTCCAAGTATTTTTGTGAAATGAAAAATCAGATCCATATTCGTACATGGATAAGAAAAAAGTTATTTTTATAATAAAAATTACATTTACCTCTTTAATACAGGCCTGGCACAAAACCCTTTTCTATCTCTCGTAAAACACTGGAAATCTGAAATTCATTGTCTTATTAATATACTTTTGGAAGTTTCAGTTTCGTCATTTTGTAGCACAAGCACAGAAGCACAATATCAAAATTATGAAGCACTTTCCTAGACTGTCTAGCTACAACTGTTTCGGAAATGTGTGAAGAAAGAAGTCATATAAACTTTTCGCAATGGATTTTGTGTGGATAACTATGACAAGGCCTTTTGATGTGGCTGCCGCAACCGCAATAAATAAAAGGACCGACACCTTTCTGCCTACAAAGAATGCCGCGCCCGTTTACCCGACTACTGCAATATAATATATTGTTAGGCTGTGGCAGTGTCGATCCCTCATCACTTACATCTTCGAGAATTAATATTTCCAATATTTTGAATTCTTACTGCTTGTTTTTGAAGGGAAATACGATTTAAATATGATTTAAGGCGAAAAAAAGGCTGCTATAAGTGCGGAAAAGCGAAAATAGGTTGTAATGTGAAAATAAGTGCGTACAGGCACTATAAAAGTTCATTATTATAGGCCTAATAGGAGGATATATATATATATATATATATATATATATACACGCCTCACGCCCACATGTCGAAGCAGAGGTGGACGATCATTCAACTAGAATAGAGGTAACGTGTGGTTAGCACGATGATCCCCCCAGCCGTTATAGCTGGTATTCGCAACCGGATTTCGCTACCTATCGTAGCTCTCCAAGTGCATCACGATGCTAGGTGGGCACCTGTCCCATACACTGGCCGAAATTTCATGAGAAAATTTCTTCCCCCATGAGGACTCGAACCAGCGTACCATTCCGTAACGCGAGTCCTAGGCAGGATGCCTTAGACCACGACGCCACCAGATATTAAAATAGATAAAAACCTAAATATCCGATATCTAGTTATAAGATTGTATTGTAATAGCACAACAATTAATATTGAAAATACTTATATAAAGACTTACGAAAGCCTAACGCGCTTTGATATCGACTTTTATTTGCTTTTGTTCTAACTGACGTAAATTCCGTGACCACGATCTTCTACATGAATATGTTGGAACAATAATTATTTGTCCCTGCCTACGCTACGAAAGTTCCAACCAAATTTTGTGTTCCTACAAGATGGATCTTCTTCACATTAGGCTATTAATGTTAGAGAGCTCCTGATCATCACTTCCCTGGAACAGGGATTGGTCGTTATGGTCCATTCTTCTGACCACCAACGTCACCTGCGTGAAAGATATGATTTACAGGAGGTCATTTATGAATGAATGGAATTGCGTAACGGAATCACGGATGACATAACTGAAATCGCAAAAGATGTGCTGGAACATGTAAGGGTCGAAACCGATTGTGATTTCGATTTTACATTATTCAAGTAAATGCTGTATAAGTAGGTCTATGCCTGAAGACAAAGATACTGTCAGAAAACTTGGAACTGTTGTGAATATTACATACGAGTACTAAGGAGAAAAAGATATGTTCAATGGTTGTTATTATAAATTAAATGTGTAACGTTATTATATAAGCAGATTGTATTCCACTATATAACAGTTCTTCAGTTACCGGTACTTTCCTAACATCTGTGTAATATACATTTTTGCAAAAAGAAATGCACTTACTTAAAGCACAGAGCTTTTATTACAAGAATGATTCTTCTGTTTTGTTCACTGTTCATCCAGTAATCTGTAGTATCAGCTAGCTTATGATGTACGAATGTTATGGCTCTGTACCCAACTCTTGGGTGGTCGTCCTGGTTGCCTTCTTCCAGGAGGTCTCAATGTTGTCACGATTTTGGCTAGTCTCTCTTCGATCTCTCGGGAAACATGGTAACTCTACCGTATTGTCTTCTTCCATTTTTAGATCATCAGGCTACATCTTGTGATTCTCATCTCCCTTGTATAGATGTGATGGTGAGTTTATTACTCAATTGTTCTTAAGAGTTTCATTGTCAACTGCAAACTTTATTCCTTTGGTTTTTACTTTCCTTATATTATGAAGTACAAACAATGTACTTTGGTGATACAAAAAAGCGGTTTCAAGATCTTATGCAAATATACGTTACTAGTACCTATCATGCCGGAAATATTTTACAGCATTATCTATAATATTATTATCATTATTTAACATATAATTTTGTTTCAGTTAAAAATAAGAATAATGTTATTATCTACATGTCGGGTCGAAACTTACTGCATTTATTTGCTTCTTGTTTAAGATAGATTAAATCTAATCAATGCAACCCAAATATTATGTTTCTACTATCCTAAGAGATGTTTCTGAGAAAAACATGCGAGCATATTAACTTCGTCTAGTTCCTTTTAACATTTCAATAAAAATATTTTAAAATGATTCTTATTATGTAGTAGCTCACTTCCATTATGTTCAATAGGAACACTGTTTGCTATCATAACAGGCTTTAGTGAAATGTGTGATATGTGATTTGATTTCCCTTAAATTGTTGAACGTAAACTCTACGAGTCAATTTTGCTGGGAACGAAAATCGTAAAAAGTAATAAAAAATGTTATGCTGTTAGTCATTGTTATTGTGGGCATGACTGGAATTGTAAGGGTTTAGATTTGAAATAAAATTTTGATATTTCTTTTAGATTCTGTTTTTATTATCGTAGCATTTAATTTTACAAGACGAAGCCTTCTCGTTAACTTCTTCATAATCCAGAGCCATCTGTATACAAAGCCGGAGCATTGGATTGGCAACATTGTAATTAACTGTCAAGCGGAGGCCTACGATACAAAAGCACGTGTTTGTGTTAATCCCGATTTTCAATGTAAATGAATATTATAACAAGTGTGTGTCGTTGAAATTATGTTCGCGATCGTACCAAACGTTCATTGTTTATGTAACTTCCATAAAAATCACAATAAATTTAAATTTGATCCTCACGAATACCATACAAGACAAAACTACAGTTTCTTTCTAAATATTCCCAAATGCCACACAACTGCTGGATTAAAACACAGAAGAAATTTTGGACCCAAAATATATAATGCATTAATTAGAGCTTACTCTGGGCTAAGTACACTTAACACACATAGATTTAAGAAACAAATCACATTAATTATTTAATTGTTTAAGGTAATTGAGTTAAAAATTGATACTCTAATATTTATGTGCTTTTGTATTTTCTTTGTATATAGACCCTATTATTACATGCTGTATGTATTTTACCATTTATTAATGTTATTGTGCTCAATGAACTCTCTTAATTTTGTGATATATTATGTATAACTGATCTGAACTGCGCCAGAGCACGAGCTTCTGCTCTTTCGGGCTGCAATGCCTAATGTAGCTCAAGTGTAAAGTATTAAATAAATAAATAAAATAAAATTATGTATTATAAACTAAGTGCGTATTGGCGATAAAAGCAAGACAAGAAATGAAAATAAAATGGTTGCAGTCTCTGAAAATTTTTTCTGTCTTTATAATCCTTGCATTTATTAGTCACCTCCTTTTGGGTACGAATAACAATGAATTCATTATGATGTCACAATCATTTGTTTCTCTTTCATGTGTCATCACGTCTGTCACTTTGTATGTACTTTGTTTTAAACTCATCATAATTTTGATCATTTAGGGTCTACAGTAATTAATGACGTCATCACATTAACAGAAATTGTGTCCAGATTTCTTGACTATAAAGTGTATAAACATTTCACGTTGAAAATTAAATCACTCTCATTAGGAAAATAAAATACAATTTTAATGCAAGTTCTAACGTTAAGGTTTCATTTCTTAGTGTTGTATGAAGTGGTATGTCTGTAGAAAGTGTGCCTTAAAATTGTTTTTCTGAACAAAAATGAATTACTTCCATAGTTCTACATCGTAGAAAAATACAGAAAAATAGAAAATATTGATTAAAATTATCTATACGAGTTGCTTCAGGAAATGAAAGAAACCACAACTGTTACGAAAGATGCCTAATATCCAGATCCAAAGGTGGCTTTATTTGTCAGTGGAATTGTATCTCCTATTTAAAATTTCAAGTAAGTATTTTATTGATAAATGACATCAACTTCAACTACTTTTTAGACGTATCGAAACTCTGGAAGTTATGGAAATAACAAAAACAGGAATTTTTTTGTAAAAAAAATTATTTTCCTGTACAAATCGGAAATAGGCAATTAGAATTATTATTTTCTCAGTAAAAAATTACAAGCCAGAGGAGACGATTGAAATGGTCGCTGTTTGTAATGAAGAACTACCTGCCTTTACAGTCAGTTGTAAAGATAACTTTTGCACTTTTTTCTGTTCTTTAATCTTTTACTTTCATAATTCTGTTGTTGATTGACAAGAGTACTAGCAGCATTTCAGTGATAGTAGTGACAGTGGTAATAATAGTAGCAGTGGAATTAATAGAGATAGTAGTAGTGCTACTAGTAGTAGTGGCAGTAGTAGTGATATAAATGTTATCAATAGTAGTACAATAAAACTTCATATAAATGAACCTATATTTTTTTATGGATGTGTGAAGAAAAAACGCATGACAACTGAAATTAAATTTAATACCATTTTAAATAGTATTTGAATATTATATGGAGAGAACGTGTTAAGTCAATATACAGTAAAATTTTTACAAGAAAAAAGTATAACTTCACAGTTAAGTTATCTCTGAGTCTATAATACAGTACTCAAATTTATAACAAATAGGCCTATTCTTAAAGAATGTAAGATTATTTTGTAGAAACTCTTAGCTGCGTAGAGACAAAGGTGTCTATATACAGTATAATAAAGACTCTACACGGTCAATAATACTGTCAGTATGAACAAGTAGACCTACTGACAATAATACTGATGGTGCGTAGGCTGGAATGATGAAATGACGGTCAGTACTGAAGGAGATCCGGATTTCCATTTGTTTTGCAGAGTGGTGGGGATACTGGAAGTTATACTGACAGTATAGAGATCCTCATCAGTAGACTGCGGACTTTTAGAGCCTAAAAAATGTGTTTTATGTGCCTAAAATAAGCTCTTTCAGTATCTTATTTAGGCTTTATAAAACATAAAATAAACTGTAAAAGTATAGGATAGGAAAACACTATATATATATTATATATATATATATATATATATATATATATATATATATATATATATAAATTAGTAGGCCTACATTGTTAACAAATTAGCAAATTTATTGACAAGGCAAAGAAACCAACATTACACCTATACAATTGTAAACTATAGAAAATACTACTTGACTGACCAAAATGTGTCCATATAAAACATTAAATTTTGTCAAAAGTACCGATCCTGTCACTTAACATTATATGTATACAAATAAATGGATTTAAAACTCCATAGAAATTGTTTTAACTATTCAAATCATAATCGGTTTGGCAATAAATTACTAAAAACCTTCTCTAAGTGTTCTAGAGAAAAAAGTTTCGTGCTTGTCGGTGAAAATCAGTTTGTAATCAGAAAAATAACGTTCTACATCAACAGACGTGACTTCAATTCCGCCACGCGTTCAACTGAAATGTTGCAATGCCACATCTTCTGGCGCTTCTTTAATTTTTTGCTTGAACTCCTCCAGTAAAGCCATGTTTTCATATATAGGTTTCCTGAGAATTCCAATTCTGAAATGACTACCACAAAACATGTATAGTGGAACCTAATGCAAGCAAATCATGGGGATGGGGATGGAGGGATCTCCGTGTAGCTGTTTTGCCGAAGTGATACAAGCAGCATTCTCGGTTAGATTTTTTATGACTTTCTGGATCTTTAAGAAATGTCCAATTTAGTACTTTCCTGCTTGTAACCAGTACCCTACGGGTAAGAACTGGTTGAGGTGGCAGAAGAATATCTGGGAGCTCTTCTTTGAATGCCTGTATCCTTAACGATGCCTTAACGAAAACTCTCTTCAACGTAGAGATTAATTTATTGTTCCTAGAAAATTCTACCTTTACTTCCTCTGATACGCGGTTCATACCATAGACAAGATACGTCACATGTAACATAAAAGAATAGGATACCCTAAGCAACGCCACTGCAGTAACCATGTATGCCGTGGCATCTGTGTAGGCAAGCAGCACTTTGTTTTCGTCAACATTATTTGGATATAGCACTGTTGCCAAATTGTGCGATTGTTTCCTGATTTGTCTTAGGAAATTGCTTTGTGTATATCACGTAAGCTGGGGATGGCGCATCTGTATTCAATTTCCCGACGACTAAATTCGCAGTGTATCGACCAAGATCGTCAGTCGTTTCGTCAACTGATATACAGATATGAGAGTCTCCAATATCTTGTCGGATTCTGTTCATTGCATCATTGTAGGTTGAATCTAAGTAATTTTTTTGCGCACCGTTGACTCACAAGGGACTGATTGGTGCCAGTATCAAGAAACGTTTCCAATGTTGGATTTTCTAATTTTGGACTGGAATGTTAGTTGTCATAACAGCATGACATAAGTCAGTGTAAAAAAGATTCCTTTTTTGGGTTCTTCAGGTCATTGTGCCAAAAGAGTTTGCTCAAGTTTAGATTTGTGTTCGGCATTTTGCTTATGCAATGCTCCTTGTGGTTACTGAATTAAATGGGAATTTTTTATCACACGAAACCTAAACAAAAGAGGATCTTTCATAGAATGCAGATGATAATTATTGTAGATAATTTGAAATTAATATCATATGCTTGATATTTGCTGACTTTAATATTAGGTCTAACGCATTCGTCTAATAATGTCGTGAAAAGAAAATCGTAACTCTGAAATAGAGTCAAGAAATTACTAGGAAAAAATAAAACATACAACTAACCTCTTTCTTATATTATTTTTCCACATCCAGAAGTTCGGAAATTCTTGAAGCCACTGTCTTATACGGCTTGCTTTGGAACTCGCTACTTTTGGTATTGTCACCACTGCACTGTCATGGAAACTTAATTCAACTAAAGAGAAGACTCTTACCAGGGTTGGGAGATTGTGATGAGCACTAGGCGCCGATTTTCGAGTAGCATTTAACCTAAAGTCGCCTTAAAAACTAATAATAATCTCCGTTAGTGTTGTCAGCCTGTTTAGAATAAAAGCCCCTAAATGCCTCCCATTTTCCCTCTAGATTACAATAAAAAAAATCCCCACTTTCAAAAATATAATTTCACCTTAAAACTGAATGAGTTAGTAATCTTTGTTAACGTAACTTCTAATAACAAATAGAACATAATTAAACGGCCAAGATAAGTATTTAATTTAGACTTAATATTTTTACACTCATTAGACCTCTCAAAGGCTATCAACCAAACGGAACTTGCAAGTTTTATTTTATGAGTATTCCTAATCTCTCTTCCTCATTATACATTTTTAGAATGATGAAACGTTAATCAATATCTTCTCTTACAAAGAAAAATTTTCATATGAATGTTAATTTTCTTTAGTCTTGAAGGAAAAATTAATTAAATTGTCAGCAGATTACCAGTAGGCGTACTCAGTTCCACAATCCACCTTTTTCTTACTTAATCTTAATATATTACCAGTTTAAGTCACGAATCACTTCACCGTAATCCGCTTCACCTGAGTAGTAATAAAATGAATACAATACAATTTCATCGAAAGGAAGTTCAGGAGATAAAAGGGTAAGGCCCCAATTAATAAAATAATACACTCATACAACTGCCTTATCCAATCACCTTTCTACTACAAAAAACTGCGAACAAGGAAACTGTGGAAGAACCCTCACAAAATCTATGGTTACGTGCTACATGCCCTGCCCATCTCAAACGTCTGGATCTAATGTTCCTAATTATATGAGGCGAAGAATAAAATGCGTGCAGTTCTGTGTTATGTAACTTTCTTCATTCTCCTGTAACTTCATCCCTCTTAGCCCCAAATATTTTCCTAAGCACCATATTTTCAAACACCCTTAACCTCTGTTACTGTCAAAGTGAGAGTTCAAGTTTCACAGCCATACAGAAGAACCGGTAATATAATTATTTTATAAATTCTAACTTTCAGATTTACTGAGAGCAGACTAGATGACAAAGGCTTCCTAACTGAATAACAAGGGGCATTTCCCATATTTATTCTATGTTTAATTTTCTCCCTAGTGTTATTTATATTTGTTATTGATGCGTCAAGATATTTCAATTTTTCCAACTCTTCAAAGAATAAATTTCCAATTTTTATATTCCTTTTCGTACAATATTCTGATCACGAGACATAAACATATACTTTGTCTTTTCGGGATTTACTTCCAAACCTATCTCTTTACTTGCTCCAAGTAAAATTCCCGTGTTTCCCTAATAGTTTATGGATCTCCTCCTACCATAGTCATGTCATCCGCATTAACAAGGAACTGATGTAATCCGTTCAATTTCAAACCCTCCCTGTTATCCTGAATTTTCCTAATGGCATATTCTAGAGCAAAGTTAAAAAGTAAATGTGATAGTGCATCTCCTTGCTTTAGCCCTCAGTGAGTTGTGAAACATTACAGACTCTGCTGTACGTTTCACTGAGACATATTTTAATCAATCGAACTATCTTGGGAATACCAAATTCAATAAGAATATTCCCTCTTAACCGAGTCATATGCCTTTTTGAAATCTATGAATAACGGATGTACTGTACCCTTATATGCCCATTTTTCTCCAATATGTGTCGAATACAAAAAATTGTATCAATAGTCGATCTATTACGCTTAAAACCACACTTATGATCCCCAATAATTTCATCTACATACGGAGTAATCTTCTCAAAAGAATATTCGACAAACTTTGTACGACGTCAACAAAAGTGACATTCCTCGAAAGTTACCAGTTAGTCTTGTCTATCTTTTTAAAGATACGTACAATTATGGACTCTTTCCGTTTTTCTGGTACAATTTCTTTTTCCCAAATAGCAAGTATAAGCTTATAAATTTCGCTAGATAATGCGCTTCCACCCTCTTGTATTAATTCTGCTGGAATTGAATCGATACTTGAAGACTTGTAATTTTTCAGCTTTTCTATCGCAATTTCGACTTCAGAAAGTGTGGATTGTGGTATAATTGGCTCAGCTGTTTGTATTTGAATTTCGTTCCGATCATTTCTATTTGGTCTATGTGCATTTAGTAGTTGACCAAAATAGTTTTTCCATCTGTTCAGGATTGAATGAGAATCTGCAAACAAACCACCATTCTCATCCTTGACCACATTTACCTTTGCCTGATATCCTTTCTTAAATTCTCTTATGCCCTTATATAAATGTCTAGTGCTATTATTCTTAATACTTGTTTCTATCTCATTGAGTTTTTCCTTTAAGTAATCTCTCTTTTTATTGCTAAGTGTACGATTTGACACGAAAAACGAGTAAGTTAAATAAATTAACATGGAAAGTATAGGAATTTTGTCAGGACTTAAAAAGAAAGTATAAATAATAAGAAAAACGTATGTGTCAAACGTATAAACTGAACTAGTAGAAGTGGCGGGCGCATACGAATAGAGCACAATTTTCCTGAACAATCCTTATTTGTTATTCGAGTAGAGCACAAACAATCTGAAATCGTTCATTTGCGTTAAGCACAAAAAATTTGACACCACATTTTCCTTCCCATTTTTTTTCTCAGAATTATTTTACTGGTATGGTTAAACATATTGGTGTAAATTAAAATCATGTCACTGCTTTAATTAAAAAGATTTGCAGTGATAGGCTGCTCGTTTTGCTTATTATTGGCTGAACGGTATATAGCAGAACAGGTTTCACGGCTGGTGGGCCGGTTATGCGCGCGGAGGTGAGGGACTCAAGGCCGCGCGAGGCCGTGAAACCTGTTCTGCTGTATACTGTTCGCTGTTCTTCAGTTGGTTCCCAAGCAAATTATCAACAACGTGAGTAGGTTCCCCATATTCAAATACTAACAACGCGAGTAGGTTCCAAGGCTCTGTGGAAAGGGGATGTTTTTCGATCATGTAGCAGAATAGTGAAAGGTGTTCAAATATCAACAACGGGGATTAGGTAGTCGTTATTGCCTATAACGCCACCTATATTCGATCATGACCCGTGGCTCCATCTACGTTAAAATATAAATACGGATCATATAAGTTTCAATAATTAGCGGAGTAATGACAGTGGAAGTACAAGACAGCATGGATTTCACTACTGTGCTCAGTGAAAAGAAGAAGAAACTCTTAGTGGTCAATGATTACAAGTTCGGATTTCAGAGAACATTATCTGGTTGTGTGGAAAGATATACTTGTGTTAAAAGAGGATGTAAGTGTTCGTGAAACTTACTGATTCAGATATTATAATGGAATGCAACGTCCAACATAACCACGATACCTGTGGTACTGCAACTTTAAATAAAACTATGAAGTTGTTCAACGCAGCGTTTCCGCCCAGCACAAAACATTTTAGCTTAGGCCTACTTACTATCGTAGACAGTAGTTGACAGCCCTAAGTCTGTATAAAATGGGAAGGAAAATGTTTTCCGGCTTCTCTAAGTGCGGGAACCAATTGCAGTATACAGTTGAAATCAACCTGGAACCAACTCGAGTATAGCTCCTGGACGAACTGGGAACCGATACACAGATTTGGGAACTAATTCTAGTACGCCCGTTCACTCAGTATAATCGAGAAATTACTCCTGTCATATTTGTTTAATGATGCATTTGTCAAAATATCTGGTTTTTTATGTTTCGTCGAGCGGTTTTCTTTTGGCGATTGCAGCTTTTTATGTTACCATAAACCTCTGTCTGTACTCCTTTTAGAATATAAAAACTGCATATAGGTTTGGATGTGGGCTGGTAAAATCCTTATTGAATTTAGAATGAAATGCCTCGCAAGCATTTGTAGTCCTTTGAGGGTCCGTTGACACAGATGTCCACATTTGCGGAGAGAATAGTACAGAATCACTTATGTACGTGTCTACTAAATAAATGCTGAATCTACTGACTTTGGTAGGTTGACAAGACATCATCTACAAACGAAGCGTCGATTCCGTTGGATCAAGGTAGATAAGTGCAAAAATTGAACGCAGCCAAATACCACACTCGGATTCTTTGTCCTTATAGGATATCGATAGCCCTAGTTCTTTAATTTGTCGAAATCAAGCTTGACAAAGATGAAATCGATACCCATTAATAGGTGCCAATGGCCATACAACTGCAACAACATTATGAATATTTGGTTCAAAATCAACGTCTATAGCCTTTGGATCAACTCTAGGTCTGTGAATTGGGGAACTGTAGGCACTCTATGCATTTGTGCTCTTCTCGTAGAATCGTTTCCACTGTTGTTTGTGTTCAACTAGAATGATATCGGATGTAAGCGCAGATAGTGATTTCTGATCACTGTGCTCAGCACGTGTCTACCAGAAGTGCCACTACTCCTTATACCCCCGTTGTAGCACTGTAGTTGAATATGTCTAAACATTGTAACACCCGAGATATAGAGTGTACGGAGGATTTTCTAAAAGCGCACACCTGTAGAGTAACGGTTAGCGCGTCTAGCCGCGAAACCAGGTGGCCCGGGGTCAGGGCAAGTTACCTGATTCAGGTTTTTTCCGGGGTTTTTCCTCAACTCAATTTGAGCAAATGCTGGGTAACTTTCGGTGCTGGACCCCGGACTCATTTCACCGGCATTATCACCTTCATCTCATTCAGACGCTAAATAAACCAAGATGTTGACAAAGCGTCGTAAAATAACCTACTTAAAAAAAGACTTTCTAAAGGCGATTCGTAGGTTTCGTTGAAGGCTCTCAACTGCCATTCAAGCTCTATATGGCCCTATGTTAGCTTCAAAGATAAATTAGACGCATCTTTGAATTTCGTACCTCTCAAATACGCTTTAGTTACCGTTACTGTTGGCTGAAGTAACTTAGATGAAATTCTGCACAAGCGAGCTGACTTTGGACAGCCCTGCACCCACGTCGCAGTGGGGACTCTAATTCTTGCGGCAATTAAATGGGCATCCAAGGTGAGCACGTTATGCAGTGCGACGCAGCGGCATAAAAATGAGAGTGAGATTCGGAGCTCCTTCATTACATGCGAATTTGTAATGTAAATCCACGCAGCGCCCTATAGGCATAGTTTTAAAAATTTATTAACTGACAATAATTGTGTAACAAGCTACATCCAAATTAGACACCGCTCACCGCCATCTTGATAGTAAGACTTATGTGTCGCCAGAAAGATACGGGAATAAATATATCTGCAATAAAAAAAATGCTGTTCCAGAAAACGCCTCCATGTACGTCAGCCATTGTGGAACATAACTCGCTACATTGACAACCCGGAATTCATTTATTATGTTTTAGTATGCATTGTAAATTGAATGTGGTATATTTGATATACCTATAATTCATAATATAACTTTTCTCTTTACGAAAATCTTTCACAGTATGCAATACTAGATTATCCGACAAAATTAATTTATTCCGAACTACCCATACCCGTGCGCTTCGCTGCACTTGTTGCAAATAAATATCCTTGACTTACATTTATTACGTATATTTTCAAATACATCTTAGTTATTACTTAGTGCATAACTAGTTTATTGCAAGTTGTAAGTCGTTTACATCTGAATTATTTTCAAAGTTGTATTTAGTAGGATCTAACTTATCTTACATACAAATTTTTATAGAAATCTGTTCAGTCATTATCGATTCGAAAGGTGACGAACATTTAGACAGACAGAGAGAGAGACAGACGTATGTACCTACAAACAAAAACGTCAAAAATGCTATTTTCGATTTCAGAAAAGTTCATTAATCATTATACATGTTAACATCAATTCCTGGTTAACAGCCATTTTGCATCTGGTGTATTTGATATGGGGCGCTCAGAACACAAGGGAATCAAGTCATAAAAATAAATTTTTCAGAAAATTAGACTTAAAGTCTTTTATGAGAACATAATGCAAGAACTTCAAATAGAACCCATTATGCAGTTCATCAGCAAATATCAACTTCAGTGGAAGAGTAATCTCGAATGAATGGATCGATGTAGAATTCCAAAAGCACTGTTTCATTATCATCCGCATGGCAAAAGATATCTAGGTCGTCCGATGAAGAGATGGACTGAAAAATCTAGTTTGAGACCGTAACAGGCCACTCGGCCTAATACTTATGAGGATGACGCCGACGACGATATATAGTTAATCACCCATTAAAGGTGAGTGTGATTTTAAACATCTGCACCATTGCAAAGATTGTGAGGACATGATTCTTTTATGCTCTGAAAGTAGCCTCATCTAAAGTATGTACAGACGAAAATATCTTCCAATTTTCTAAAAATGGACTTGATTCCCTTGTTCTCTGAACGTCCCATATATCAATTCGTACCAATTTTTGGTTGTAGAATCCGAAACGGCCTTCGGAATTGCTGTATTACGTAAGGGTTTTGAGTTATTATAGATTTTATATGGATTTTTAAAAATATCTTTACATTGTTAACGTAATTTTTTCAGGGATAGTATATAATAAATCAGAATGATGGTGGTTAAACCCCAGATCACATATAGATTGCTCATTCCTATGTTAAAATCGGTTGCACTTTGAAGAGAACAACCTCCAGGATCGCCACCCGTCCGCCGTAAACGAACACGAGATGGGAGTACAGTCGCTAATGCAATTCAAATGGGAGTTATGACGTGACTCCTTATGTAACGACTAGATGGCAGCATAGTAAACCTGACAAAAGTTGTTACCGTCAAAACCTATAACATCGAGCAATCTGGGTATGCAGTATATGATCTAGGGTTAAACTCTGTATCTGGATGTGATGTACTGTGGAACAAGTTTTCTAAAGATTCACTACATGGCAGAGGTATTTAGTTGTGCTGGAATGCGCGCTGGTTCGGGTCCTCATGGGGGAAGAAATTTTCTCATGAAATGTCGGGCAGTGTATGGAACCGGTGCCCACCCAGCATCGTAATGCACTTGGAGAGCTACGATAGGTAGCGAAATCTGATTACGAAAGCCAGCTGTAACGGCTGGAGGATATCATCGTGCTAAACACACGATACCTCCATTCTGGTTGGATGATCGTCCACATCTGCTTCGGCATGTAGACGTGAGGCCAGCAGCCGGCTGGTCGGTCATGGCCCTTCATGGGCTGTCGCGTCACGAATTATTATTATTATTATTATCATTATTATTATTATTTTTATAATTATTATTAGAAGTATACTGCTTTGCCTAGTAGAAGCGACTCAGGTAGTGACGTCAGCCCTGTAGTATAGTGCGTGCTGAAACGTGATTTTTTGGTTTATAAGAGTTGTTTATATTGTCAAGAAAACTTAAGTGGAGTTCTAAGTGTTATGTCATGCTTCAATTTAAAAACGGTCCATATTTACGAATATCGTATTACTATGTTTGTGTTAGTGCTGTGTATCTAGAAAATGCGACGTGACACAAAGAAACTGATTTTGTACTGAATTCAGTATCCCAAAATTAGGTAAATCCACTCATTTATACACCAGATACACGAAAAAAGTTTCAAATTGTCGACTAGTGTTATTTTTCAAAACCTAAAATTACCAGAAAAATTTAGGTTACAGTTTCATTATTAGTATAGATTAGTCTGATTGAGGCAGCACTGACTTAAAAATCACGTATCTCGTTAAATTCAGCCTTGTCGACATTTTTTGTAGGATAAAACTTGCCGTAAACCTATTTTAAGCAACTTTTGTTATGGAGGCCCTAACATTTTCTTAAAAAATCAATAATAAGCAAGGTATTTTGATACGTTTAATTCGGCCTTTTATAACCTCCCTTTAAAAGAAAGTATTTTCAATGTCATATAGGCCCTAGTCCAAAATCAAAGTGGGACTTAACTTATTTTTCATACCAATTTCCATAGAAATCTGTTCAGCCATTATTGCGTGAAGAGGTAACTAACACATAGTCTATACAAACAGACAAACAAAAATTCAAGAAATACAATTTTCGGTCTTAGGATAATTCATTATAGGCCTACATGTTGGCACCAATTATTTTTGTAAAAGCAAAAATTACGAGAGACATTTAGGTTACACTTTTGTTATTGGTAGGCCTATAGATTCCAAGTGCTAAAAATTGAACAGTTTAGGTGATAAATAAAGACTGTTTTCTTAATACCATAACATTGAAATTGGTATAAGTGTGCACGTGGTATATATTATTCAAGTGTTCTTCAGTAGACACCCTGCTCACAATCACAAGCAACGCGCACTACAGGGTCATTCTACAACAGATATTTTACTCCTAACAAGCACTGTATTCTCCAGTTTATTGAAGTTAAATTTTATAGCAAAGATTATTGTAATGTTTAAACCGTTGCTTACGTAATTACACAAGCTGGCGCATAGCACGATCGAGAGTAGGTCTCTGAGAGTCATGACAATTTCTGCCGCTAGGTTCGCCTCCCTGCCCTATGAAATGATGAATAGTACCATTACAAAGCATTGTGCATCGTGAAAATAGTTCGATTAATTGTGCATTACTCATTGAGTACGAATATTACAAATATGCCAAGCATATTACAATGTTATTTGAAGTTTGTTCAGCTAAGTTATATTCGAAAATTGTCTGTGTTTTGCTGTGTGAAGAACTCTGTACCAACAGGTCGTATCTTTATAGGTTAAGGTAAATGTCAAAGTTCTCTCATATAACAAGCAATGCTATGGTAAAAGTGGCGAATTGCATTTTCCGACTCTCGAATGATGTGACCCGAAATATAAAATAATTTCATGCATTGTTTCACTTACCAAGCATTACTGATATAGGCCTAATGAAAATGTGAAAGACGTGATGTAAACATTGAAGATAATGTTGTTACTGTTTTCCCTTTCTCTTTTAGAAAATACCGACAAAAGTAATGAATTATCTTCATGCTGTACTTATTAGGTAATTAATGTGTATTTGTCTGTATTTTAGACCTGTGTATTGTTACGTAATTATCAGTGAATTAGGTTAGAGAACTTAACAAGGTTAATATGAGGTTAGGTAATGCACCTCAAACTGGTAATTAATGGCTGCTGCGAAATAGGCTGAGGTGGTTATCGTGTGAATCAAATTATATCTAGAATATCTAGTTTTATTATATACGGATACGTAAAGTTTTTTTTTTTGTTTTAGCATGTGTTTGTAATTTTGTGAGGTTATGTCTAGCCTAATTTCTTTTTATTCTTGTATCATTACCAATACATTAATTTATTTTATATTCATTTCAGGTGTTACGGAGGTGTTACATCTATGGTGGCAACTCTACTTGTGTTAGGATATGAAGTAACAGTATATATTCAACTTCATCATTTGCTAAAAATTAAAGAAAACTGTATGTCTTCGACTCATTCCATCGTCATTTCTTCTTATGTATGTGAACCACCTTCATTCTAAAAGTGCTACATTAAATGAACACTATAGACAACGTGATGGAACAATTTACAAGTTACTGTTAAAGTGCTCAACATTTTCAAGTGGTGCTATACCCATTGTTTCAAAATGTACATACATATTTTTACATTTCTATAAGAGGTGTCATAAATTATTTCAGCATATTTGTAAATTCTTCAAAATTAATTCTTCTAATTAACCCATATTATCCCGGTGATGCGTTTTCGCAACATTTTACTTCTTTGCTATTAAACGTGTGTGAAATATGGTTTTTAGTATTTTTAAGTTTATGGCACTTATTATATATTATACTGATGTTGGTAGACCTGGTTTATTGAAAACATTTGGTAACTGATTCATTGATGGCGCAATACTTGAAAAGGAAAGAAGTGATTATTACAAATGTTCAAATATCTGCAGTTTGTCATAAAGGAATGTAATTTTTGCTTATTTTTATAATATTATTATACCTTTTCTTTTATATATTACAATCTAAATACTCTTAACATACTTCTTGTAAAAGTAGCTGGACAGTCTCGAGGACCAGATAGTATTGCTACAGAGATTCTTAAATTAGGTTCCGAGGCCATAATTCCATACTTAATGCGTATATTTCATGTTTCCATAAACAATGCAGCTATTCCATGTGACTGGAAATCAGCTATAGTGGTACCCATATATAAAGGTGGAAATAAATTAGATGTCGGAAACTACAGACCGATTAGCCTTACATCTGTCGTATGTAAAGTCATGGAGCATTTGATATCGGATTATATTCGTCATGTTCTAAATGCGAAAGACTGGTTTTACAACCGCCAGCATGGTTTTAGGGAAGGCTTCTCATGTGATAGTCAAATTACGTCGCTGGTTCAGGATCTAGCTGAAGAGGTAGATAGAGGCGGAAGAATCGATGCAGTTGTGATTGATTTTTCGAAAGCATTTGATTTGGTGCCACATGACATATTAATAGATAAGTTAAGTAGGCTAGGAATAGATAAAAGAGTGGTGCTATGGATCCAAGAATTCTTAAACGGTAGAACCCAGAGAGTTAGAGTAGGTCATGAAATATCGGAAATTGGAAATATAAGTTCAGGGGTGCCACAGGGCAGCGTTCTGGGTCCATTACTCTTTATAATATACGTAAATGACCTATGCCAGAATATTACATCAAATATGAGGCTATTTGCAGACGACTGCATTATCTATAGAAAGATTAGAAATAATTCAGATGTAGATGCTATTCAAACAAAGTTGAATAAAATTTATAACTGGGCGTTAAAGCATAGGATGAAAGTAAATGGTTCTAAAAGTAAATCTATAACATTTTGTAAAACCCGAGAGGAAACTAGTCTTAATTACGAATTCAGTGGTGTTGTAATTCCGCAAGAACAATGTTGTAAATACCTAGGAGTGTATTTAAACTCCAAACTTTCTTGGGGAGAGCATGTTGATAATGTTACGGGTAAAGCATGGAGGGCACTTCACTTTATTATGAGAATCTTGAGAAAGGCTAGCCCCAAATCGAGCGAAATAGCATATCTAACGTTAGTGCGACCGTTAATGGAATACGGAACTACATGTTGGGATCCCTATAGAATATACCAGATAAATTCCTTAGAAAGAATCCAGTATAGGGCAGCGAAATTTGTTAAAGGTAAAAGAGAAGATGGAAACGATACGATAAAAGAACTTAAATGGGAAACTTTGGAAAACAGACGTAGGAAAACTAGAATAACATCATTGTATAGAGCACATCTAGGTCAGAAAGCATGGGTAGACATAACGGCTCGGTTAGAAAAGCCAACGTACTATGGTAGGAACGATCATGATTTTAAAATCAAATGTAGGAAACAGAAAACGGATGTAGGTAAATTCTCATTTTTAAATAGAACTATAAATGATTGGAATGACCTACCTGCAGCGGTCTTTGAGGGCTGTCCTTCCTTAAGGAGATTCAAGAATAATTTAAAAAGTTGTATATAAAGTGAAAATTAAAATTAAGGTGACATTCAACATTTAATTTTTTTTAAGGTGACATGTATTTATCTAGGCTGACGAGTTTACTTCCTTGGTTTGAATTGTAAATTATTTAATACTAGCGTGTAAGAGGGCCTTAGACTAGAAATGTTTAGTTTAAATGTAGTTCTGTTTATAAGTATGCATAAGGATGTAATTATTTGACTTATTTGAACTGTTGTATCAGTGAAGCGAGGTGAGTCAGTGAAGTTATGGTTTTACAGTGCAGTGAACAGTTCCGATCAGTGATAATTTATAGCGTCAATGAAATGTGTTCTATAGTGTCAGTGAAATGAGTTACAGAGTGTCAGTGAAATGTGTGCTAAAGTGTCAGTGAAATGCGTCATAGTGCCAGTACAGGGAATGAGATGAGAGTAGAGTGAAAGACTATTGAAACGTATGTAGGACCTATAGATAATTATGTAGGTTGTATTGTAAAATTAGGTATTTTATTTTATGTTTTATTATTATTGTGTTAAATTGTATTGTGTATTATTATTGTATTGTGTGTAAAATTGTATATGTGTTGTAAAACTGTATTGTGTATTGTAAATTGTATTGTGTATTGGTTATCATTTTATTGTGTATTGTTAATATTGTATATACCACTGCCACCGGGTGCTTGCCCACTTGCAGTGTAAATAAATACATACATACATATTGCATGAAACGTTACTTCTGTAATGTGGGCCTGAATGTTGGTGTTGCGTTTTCGCAACACCGGGCACATGGAATATCAAAATTGTCTTTCTGAGATTAGTGAAATAATTGTGTATATTTACACATGGAATTCGATTTTTCGCACGAAATAGTTATTCTATTCATGTTTTATATTCAAGGGGTCTGAGTGTACATGAAATAACGACAATCATGGAAGAGAACGAAAAATTCAGGCAGATTTTATAGATATTTTCATATCTCCACCGGAAGCTAGAAATGATACCGATGAAGACAGTGTTGACGAGGACTTCAATGGAAACATAAATAATCTAAATTGTCATCAACTGGGGACTGAAGGGATAGTGGTCCTCAGTAAATGGAAAAATATATAATAATATAAAATCAGGCACAGAATGAGTAGATGCCAGAAGATGCAGAAATACGTGAAATATCATAGCCTGTCACGAGATAAAGGTACTATTGTAAGAAAATGGAAAAAGAGTGATTTACCAAGTTACTGTTAACTGAAAAGAAAAGTAAATGAGGAAATTGAAAATTGTGAGTCGAATCCCAACATTAAAAGAACTTATTGCCAATTGATATTTTTCAATTAGGCTATTTTTCCATGAAAATTTTGTACTTGATATTGTAAACCAAAGTTTTGCTTATGCGGTGCAGAAAGGCAGGGATAAATTTAGTTTTTCCACAAATGATTTCAAAACATTCCTTGGGATTCTTCTTGTAAGTGGATATACTAAAGTCGCAAGCCATCGAATATGCAGTTAAGAGAGGAGTGACGCAAGAAATTAATCAATAGTCAGAGCTATGAGACGCAATAGATTTGATGAAATAATGAGAAACCTTCATCTAAATGGCAACACAACTTGACAAGAGCGATAGGTTGTCTAAACTGAGGCCCTTTCTAGATGAACTTATGTGAGAAAGTGAACTTTGTAGCCAAACCTAATTGGCTTTCCTAGAATAAATTGTTTTAGTCCATGTCTTCCAAAATAAAGTATCATAGCCTCGTCAATACTGGATTTATTCTCTCACAGTGTTGCCTACTCCATGCATAATTTTCATTTTCCTCATTTAGAGAAATGCACTGAACGTTGTAGATAGATTCACAGAAATAGGCATGGGCCTTACAGGGACAGAAGTGTCCACTAACAAATCTGGCTGATATGAAGAAAACAGAGAGGTTCGGTTCCTTTTATATGCAGTACGATGAAGGTTCTGAATTACTGATATGTCGCTGGAATGACAATTCTGTTGTGACTTTGTGTCAAACTGTGACAGTGTACTGCCAGTGAGTAACGTACAAAGAAATTCCAGCTCTCAGAAAAAGAATGTGGCAATTTCTCAACCAGCAGCCATCGCAAATTACAATATAAATATGGGTGGAACTGATCGCATGGATCAAAATGTGAGTACCTATCGAAAAAATATACGTCCCAAAATGTGATGGTGGTCTTTTTTTTGTGGGGGTTAGGTGTCAGTGTGCAAAACACATCGCTTCTCTATAGTCAGTCATATGGAAGACATGGATCTTCTGTCATTTCGTAGAAGTATCGCAATGGGCTATCAGAGACAATAAGGAACACCGAAGTCAAGACCTAGTCTGTCAGCAGCAGAGTAGCACCAAGTGTTCGATTTGATGAAAGGAGCCATATTATAGTCACTCAGCAAAAGAGAACAAGGTGTGCTGTTTGTAAATCTCAGACAACTAAACTATGTCTAAAATGTGACGTTGCTTTCCACGATAAATGCTTCCAAGAATTTCTACCGATGTAAATAATATAAACTTTTCAAGGTGTTGCTTGCAAAGAATTTAATTTTCAAAAATAATGTCTCTAATGATGCAAAATGTTAATTTTTCATGTTGTTGCTTTCAATGTTAAATATTTCCAAGAATTTTTTTTTCAGAAGTAATGAGATAAAATGAAAACTTTTCATCTTGTTGATTCCAGTGTTAAATATTTTCAAGAATTTAATTTTCAGAAATAACATCTCAGATCATGTAAAATACATTCTGTGCATGGTAATAGAATAGGTTAGGTCAAAATATGTCGTCTTGTTTAATTAATAACTCACCATATTAAAAACACAATGTGTGTAATAATTGCTACCCTATGTGCCCGGTGATGCGTTTTCGCAACACATCATATCTCAGGAACTAGAAATGCGATAACAAAAATTTCTGAAAATTCTACGTTCATAAATGCTAATGCACTCAGGAATTCAATTTTATTAAATTTGAAAACAAAAAATTATTCTGGGCATATATGGGTTAATACCATAAAGTAATGAAATAATATAGCCTAGGCCTATATGTGATTTTATACTACCGGTATTGATGTTGATCTTGGTAAATTAATCCAATTTCATAGTGTTGTCTTTTGTATTGTGGTCATAACAATTATAACAGTATGTACGTGGAAATGTTTTTAAAATAATAAATTCTAGCTCATGATTTTAAGTGGTCGTTTCAATGGGAGGTTATATTGGAAAGATGATCACAAATGGATAATTTACTGCAAGATACAAGAACTGAATATAAGTGAGTGTTCCGTTGAAAGTGAAAGTGAAAATTTCGTTTTACAAGAGCTAAGTAGTCGTAATATTTATTTTAGAAATTATTTGAAAGCTACAGAATATGAAGAATAGATCTGTAACCATAGAAATCAACTGCGAATGGTGAGTGGCCAGGTTTCATTAATAATTGAAAGGAAGTAAAAATTATTTTCTTCTTATCATCCTGTTTTCAATATTTAAATTTAAGCACCTTTCTCTTCCTTGTTATTTCGTGAGGGATTACTTCATACTATCACATAAGCTAAATTTTTTCTGACGATACAAACTTCATATACATACCTCATCAGATATATTCAAGAAGACATCTAATGTACTGTAACCAGCACATGATTAAAATACTGATCAGATGTCCAACAGTTTCTTACTGCACTCTTCACTTCAAAAGTTTGGCACATAGTTAATGAAAATCTTGATCAGGAAATCATTCATAAAAAAGTTAAATGTACACGTTTAAAACTTTCCTATAACATAGGGCATCCTCATTGTTACTTTTAAATTTTAGGAATGTACGCTTATAACTGTATCACAATCTGAAATAATTATAATATTTATAACACGAGGGTCCTTGTAGATAGTCAGTTCCAGTGTTCTATATGTAATTAAGAAATGGCCCAGTTTATTGCACTTTCAGCACTTTTCTATTTAGGGGCTTCTGATTAAGTTTCCTAATCACTTCGTATTTACTGGAAATATCTTTGGCAATATTGTCCAGTACTGCTTCACAAGTTTTCCCAAAAGAAAGAGGGATATTTCCTCATCTTTACATGTGTCGCACTTCAGTTCTTGCGAAAATCTTGGCTTCAGAAAAGAATACTATAGCGTTTACTATTACTATGCTCAATAGATTAATCAGTAGGCCTATAGAAATGTTTTCACCACTGCAAGAAAAAATCGCGTAATAATTATACTTCTCAATTATTGTGACGTTCGTATTTTTTTTTAAAGAGAGGGAAAAGTTACGCCTTCTTTGCAAATGCTTAATTATGAATTCAAGGAAATTAAAGATAATGCAGTACCTTAATTAGTTGCAATATCTTATTTAATAACAATACTAATAATATTAGGTGAAAAGGGTAGGCTATAATGCGCATATGTAAGATGTCAAGTTAATTAATTTCCGGAAATGTTTGGTGTATGAACTGATGTACAGAGCAGACAGTCCCTCAGTTTATATGTAATAGGGCTATGTTTTAATATCAAGAATGACAGCCTTTTATTGTAATATAATTGAGGAGTAGAAGTTTGCAAATTACGTCTATTGTCCATAAAATATTGTACGAAGCATTTAATAAGCAATGGTGAGTCCTTTAAATGTCCCAAATGTCAATGTCTTTTAAGTGTTCTGCTATGAATATATAGGGCAGAACAGCGCTCCGAGCGGCGGAATTGGCATTACGAGGGAACCACTTCAGACTCGTTTTTCAGCTTGTGTAATCTCGTAAGCAACGGTTTAAACACATCATTCAGGGCAGTGCTATTCGTTATTTTATTGTTTATTTTCTTTTAATTTTAACCTTATGCAGATAAGGCAAATTAATTTAAATAGAGTACCGCATTAAATTATGTTAGGGATTTCAGAAGGCCATGAGTACTGTTTGAAAAACAAAACTAGTCATTCATAGTGTAGAATGTTACGTATCAAGACAAATCTCACGGAAATGGAAAGAATACAATACAATACAGCACAATATGGTTGGATATGGTGATAGATTAAGAACTTAGGCTGGGACACTGTTTGGTAAGAACAGCCAGAAAGCTATAACATGTTAGCTTAAAAAGAAAAGATTTTTAAATAGTTGTGACATAATCAGAAAAAATTCGCCATACATAATAGCCTACTGTATTTTCATAAGATTGGAATAAAATAAGACAAACAATAAAATAAAGAATAAATTTACCTCTTCACACACAGAATTGAGAGAACAGTTATAAAATGTAAAAAAAAATACGTATAGGCCTATGCTGTCATTTAAGAAAAATGTGTTTTTGGCACACCCTGTATTCACGAGAATATAAATTTTATAAATTGTGTGCAACATATTAAGCGATGTGCATCTAATAAATATAGCACTTAACACATTTAACAAATATTCACATTATAAAGTTATTAGCAATATTTCACACTTACTACTCACTCTGTACGAGTATAATGGATCAGTCATCCTAGTATTACAAGGAGCACAAATTGAAGAGGGATGTCGAATGAAACAAGATTATTTGAAGAGAGCCAATGAGTTAGCTCTCAAGTGTCTGACATTATATACCGAATAGCCACCAGTAATATAATTCTTCACGACTTACAAATGGCAACAGTAATGTTTATAGTTTCTATGTAAAGAGAGTATGCTGTAGGTCAGGTAAGTAATTTTTCCAATCTCTGAGACCAGCGACTAAGACACACAGTAACTAATAGGCCAACCTATCGATAAGATGCGAGTGGTATTCCTACAAAACATTAGCCCAGTCATGTTATATCTTCTATTTATTAAACCAGGCAATGCCTATGCCACCAACCGCTATTAATACGTAAGAAAGCTTTATATATGTAGTGAACGCATATGAGATTTTAAGTGGACGTGGCTTGCCAATAACAGTAAAATAAAATCATAGTATGTGCCAAAGCAAATCGTACTGAAAATGAATACTACGCTTTTATGTGACTAGTAATCTGTAAACTGTAGTTCAGTGAAGCGCATTAATAAACTGGAACATAAACATACCTTTGTAAAACAAAGTTACATGTTCAAAATGCATCACATTATTTTCTAAACGATTCATAACGTAGATTATAAAGCACGTTCGAAATTAACATAACATAATTCAATTTAAATCCTGTCCAAATTCAACGTCGCAAATTTCTAGCGCAATAATTAATAATAGATCCCTATTAGAAACAACAACAACCAAATTTCTTGGCTTAAAAATCGATAATGCGTTAAATTGGAAAAATCATATTAAAGAAATTACCCCCAAACTAAATTCAGCTTGTTTTGCTATTAGATCTATGCAAAAGGTAGTAAATATCAATACCTTAAAAACAATATACTTTGCATACTTCCACTCGGTAATGAGTTTTGGAATAATATTCTTTGGAAATTCCACAGATAGTAACAATACATTTCTTTCACAAAAAAAGAGTAATGAGAATAATAGTAGGTGCCAAATCTAGGGAATCGTGTAGGACTATTTTCAAAAAACTACAAATAATGCCCATGGCTTGTCTGTATATCTTTTCATTAATAATCTTCCTCGTATGTAATCGTGAAAACTTTGTAACTAATTCAACAGTTCATAGCATAAATACACGTCAGAAAAATGACTTTCATACTCCATCGGCAAGTCTATCGTGCTATCAAAAAGGAGTGCGTTATATGGCAGTAAAAATTTTTAATAGCATCTCTATCGATATAAAAAAATGAAACTCAAAACATAAAATTATTTAGGGCCAAATTAAAGAAGTACCTAATTTCTCACGCCTTCTATTCTGTAGGTGAATTCATGACATTCAATAACACTTCATGAAATTGATACTAAAACTATGTGTTGTACTAGTAGACTATATTGTAAATATCGTCTGTATATACTCGTATTTCATCTAGACTGTGACTATAAATTAAGATTTTATAATAGTATTAAGTTTTTTGACTTGTTCCGTATTCTAGCTGTAAGCATGTATGAATACCATAGAATGTTAATAAATACAATACAATAGAGGTTGCTGTAGTTGGTAAAAGAGTCACAATTTTTCCCGTAATTCTACAATAATTGTTGCAATTGGATTAGGCCTATTCATAATTTTATTTTCTTCAGATGATGTTGGTTTTCTTGGGTACAGTATGTAAATTTTGGTTTGTTCTGGTTTAATTGTTTCTTTGGTTTAGTTTTGGTTTTTCTAGATAGTATACAAGAAATAGTTAAGAGTGTTACAGTGTAGCCTATAGTGTTAATAGGTTACAATGACGACTAGTGCTATATAGTATACTGTACTCCAACCACGAGAAAGTCTCAGGGGAATGAGACGCAGCGGGGTAATGCTGTGAATGAATGTTGATGTCATAAGATGTCGTAAGGTCACACACGTGGGTAGACGCATCTCCATTGGCTCTCTCTCAAAGCACAAACGATAACACTGATACACACATATTTATACTACCCTAGTTACAAAATTACATCACGGTTATTTTCCTGGTCTTTTAATCCCTCCATACAGGAAATACCATATGCAGGAGAGCGCATGTTTTTTTAAACTGACGTTATAACGGTAATAGTATCTATCTACTTCGCTCCAATAGATGACGCAATAGTAAGCACATTCCTTTCACGGCTTATCTCCTGGTTGGAGAACAGTACATTAGTTTTAAAGGTATACAGACCGACAAAGTGAAATCTCGCCTGAAATGGCTCACCAAGTGAGTAATAACGAGCAACCCCTTTTATAGAAGGCCTTTGCCTTTCACGGGACATAATGGCTAAATTAATTAATTCATTCATATAAGTTTGGTTTGTTTAGATGAACTATTGTTTTTTCCGTTTAATTTTGACTTTCTTAGGTAAGTTTCAGTTTGTTCAGATTCGGATTAGTTTTGCCTTTGTTAGCCAATTTTTGGTTTGTTTAGATTAGTTTTCATGTCCTCCGGTTTAAGTCTGGTTCTGTATCATAGTTTTGTTTTTCTTAAGTTAAATTCAGTTTCTTTAAAATTACCGCCTGTTTCGATTCTCGCTAATAATATATGAGTGATGGTCATTCAACTCTCAGCTGGTTGATTAAAAACAATTTGCTATTTTCAAAATATATCTCCCCTTACAAAATTTAAGTTTCATTCATCACTCTTTTCTAAAGCATTTGCGTTATTTTAAATTTACATAAATGGGAGAGAAAATAAAACATACATATATATGCTACATATGCACTAAGTATGTTTTATTTATTAATTTCGAAAGTATTTAACAACAGTAGATAAGACATGTAGTAAACATTCAATGTTCCTAGCAACAAAATTATAGGCTAAGAGTCTTTACATTTCGAACCTGACGAAATGTGCTGAAAAATAAATGTGAGAAAACAGCGTGTAAAATTTGCATGGAATTAAAGTTCAAGGGTGCAACCATTTATAGGCCTATATTGTGCAACCTCTGATTGAGGTTATGGTTGATATGTACATCTATTATCAGGCAGTACATCTCACTTGACAATATATCAGAGCAAGAAGCATAAATTGTTTCTATGCATCTGAAGTGTGTAATATGTAGCTAATAGGCGATGTATGCAATGGAGAGGGAAAGGAACTGGCCACCCTACCCCATTATCTCCTGGCCTAGTTGCCTCATAAGTAGTGCCATGTTGGTATCACTTTTGAGATTCAGGTCTGTCTTCGAACAGTTGACTAAACAACAACACTCTCGTACTTTATATGCCTTCGCAGAGCATTGAAAAAATAAGAGATTATTGATTCATTTTTAAGAAGAAAACGAAAATGCAATTTTTGACTGAAAAGTCAAAAATATCATCCTTTCCCCCCTTTAACGTCGTTTTTAAGTGAGGTTAACTTTTTAATCCAGACTGCAGCATGCATCTTGTAAACCGCGCGCTGATGTACATGTGGCAGGATTGTTAAAAAATGTTTGCCTTTATTTTTTATGATATCTTTAAAAGTTTTAAACGTAATTAATACGTCAGCAAGAGGGTTACAAGATTCATGCTGTAGTCATGTGATACACAAGGTCCACCTATACTTAGAATTTGGATATCTGTGAAGACTAGAAAACCTTCCCAACGGACACCACATTCACTTTAGTGTACGAGATGGCATTCTCAGCTTTTAGTGCCTACAAATCCGACGTTAGTGATAATATGCACGTACAATTGAATATGGGTGAATCGTATTGAAAAAGTTTATGAACTGGGACTAATTTCAGAATGTCGCTTCATATGGAGAGAAAATTGCATGCCCTAATTAATTTACTTTTCTTATCAAAGAAACATATCCTCCACTTGTAAACCGAAACAAAATGAAAAATTCAAACCAGCATAGCAGCAGTTTCATTCTCGAATCTTGGTGACGTATTCCACGTGCCGGTGTATCCCTCATTCACCGCAGAACCTTTTTTTAAAACACCAGCTTAAAAATCACTAAGAAAAGTGTAACTAGCGATGAAAAAGAAAATAATATACTGTATACCAAATAATATATGACTCCCAACTTCATGCATACAATCTATTTCAAAAAAAAAAAAAACTAAAACAAGTCATAATATGAACACCAATAATGACATACACCAATTTACTCGCTGAATCGGCGCCTCAGTTGGTAGGTAGAAGGTACGACAACAGTGTTCAGTTCTTTCGGAAAATCATCTTTTTCTTTCAAGGATTAGATCACCTCACTTATTATGGTTTTTAAACTTAAGCCATTTTTTTTGAGAGAGAATACCGGAAAATCCTCAGACTTTATGAGGGTTTTGCATTTTGCTTCAGTAGGGGTGAAAGCAGTCGTTGGTAAGAAAAACTTTCTCTTTCTAACCACCTATGCCAACATAAACAAAAATAAGCATTGGCCTACTAGGTGTATAGAGACAGGACGCGACCAGTTAACAAGAGTAGCGTTCTCCACAGATGATCATTTTGAATTATGAAACATTTGATGAAGCTCGAAAACAGAGAAAGTATACGAGACCCTACTACTGAAGTTGTCTCATTTAAACTCAGTTCGAATAGAGAAGATATTGTTCTCAACAAAAGTTACGGAAGTTCACTTGGTGCTGTGTTACTTCACATCGGATGGACCAGGAAGAGACAGAAGACATCACCCACGCTCGTAGTTATGTGCATGACATAATGGGGAGCGCGTGTACACTGCATACAAAATGCAGGCACGACCTCTCCGGGGATCGACCATTCCGGCGTGCTGGGTATTAATTAGGGAGATTGACGACAGATTTCACTTAAATGTGGATAATTTGTATTGACATTTTCATTATCGTTCCTTTACTATTCGCATTTCAATTGTCGTGTTGCTAGTCGTCAGGGAACAGCAAATAAGACATGAAGAAATTAGTTAATTTTCATGAAGTTCTTTCTGTAATGACTATTTGAATAATAACTAAGTTAGGGTATAAAGAAAATGGAGAAGTTATAGTAATACTCAGAGGCAATGTTCTCGCTACAAGCGTGGTCGAGCAGTAACTGAAATTCTCCCGACAACAATGACTTTATTACTGACAGTAACCAAAATGCTTTCCCATACATTAAATTATTGTCTCACAGTAACTGAAATGATCTTTTGCACACTGAATTTTTTCCCGCAGTAACTGAAATAGTTCAATCGCATTGAATTATTGTGTATCACTTGGCCTAACTGAAGTAGTTCTGGACGCTTTAAATTGTCCTTTCATAGTAACAAACACTTCCTGTCACACCGAATTATTGTGTCGCAGTAACTAAAACGGCTCCCCGCGCAGTGTATTATTATGTCGCGGTAACTAAAGCAGCTTCTCGCGCTGTGAATTATTTTGTCGCAGTAACTAAAACGGCTCACCGCGCAGGGTATTACTATGTCGCGGTAACTAAAGCAGCTTCTCGCGCTGTGACTTTTTGAGTCGCAGTAACTAAAACGGCTCCCCGCGCAGGGTATTATTATGTCGTGGTAACTAAAGCAGCTTCTCGCGCTGTGAATTATTGTGTCGCAGTAACTAAAACGGTTCCCCGCGCAGGGTATTATTATGTCGCGGTAACTAAAGCAGCTGCTCGCGCTGTGAATTATTGTGTCGCAGTAACTAAAACAACTCCCCGCGCAGGGTATTAATATGTCGCGGTAACTAAAGCAGCTGCTCGCACTGTGGATTTTTGTGTCGCAGTAACTAAAACGGCTCACCGCGCAGGGTATTATTATGTCGCAGTAACTAAAACAGCCGCTCGCGCTGTAAATTTTTGTGTCGCAGTAACTAAAACGGCTCCCCGCGCAATGTATTATTATGTCGCGGTAACTAAAGCAGCTGCTCGCGCAGGGTATTATTATGTCGCAGTAACTAAAGCAGCTTTTCGCGCTGTGAATTTTTGTGTCGCAGTAACTAAAACGGCTCCCCGCGCAGGGTATTATTATGTCGCGGTAACTAAAGCAGCTCCTCGCGCTGTGAATTATTGTGTCGCAGTAACTAAAACGGTTCCCCGCGCAGGGTATTATTATGTCGCGGTAACTAAAGCAGCTGCTCGCGCTGTGAATTATTGTGTCGCAGTAACTAAAACAACTCCCCGCGCAGGGTATTATTATGTCGCGGTAACTAAAGCAGCTGCTCGCGCTGTGAATTTTTGTGTCGCAGTAACTAAAACGGCTCACAGCGCAGGGTATTATTTATATCGCGGTAACTAAAGCAGCTGCTAGCGCTGTGGATTTTTGTGTCGCAGTAACTAAAACGGCTCACCGCGCAGTGTATTATTATGTCGCGGTAACTAAAACAACTGCTCGCGCTGTGAATTTTTGTGTCGCAGTAACTAAAATGGCTCCCCGCGCAGTGTATTATTATGTCGCGGTAACTAAAGCAGCTGCTCGCGCAGGGTATTATTATGTCGCGGTAACTAAAGCAGCTTTTCGCGCTGTGAATTTTTGTGTCGCAGTAACTAAAACGGCTCACAGCGCAGGGTATTATTTATATCGCGGTAACTAAAGCAGCTGCTAGCGCTGTGGATTTTTGTGTCGCAGTAACTAAAACGGCTCCCCGCGCAGTGTATTATTATGTCGCGGTAACTAAAGCAGCTGCTCGCGCAGGGTATTATTATGTCGCAGTAACTAAAACAGCTCCCCGCGCAGGGTATTATTATGTCGCGGTAACTAAAACAGCTGCTCGCGCTGTGAATTATTGTGTCGCAGTAACTAAAAAGGCTCCCCGCGCAGTGTATTATTTATGTCGCGGTAACTAAAGCAGCTGCTCGCGCTGTGAATTATTGTGTCGCAGTAACTAAAACGGCTCCCCGAGCAGGGTATTATTATGTCGCGGTAAGTAAAGCAGCTGCTCGCGGTGTGAATTTTTGTGTCGCAGTAACTAAAACGGCTCCCCGCGCAGGGTATTATTATGTCGCGGTAACTAAAGCAGCTTCTCGCGCTGTGAATTTTTGTGTCGCAGTAACCAAAACGGCTCCCCGCGCAGGGTATTATTATGTCGCGGTAACTAAAGTAGCTTCTCGCGCTGTGAATTATTGTGTCGCAGTAACTAAAACGGCTCCACGCGCAGGGTATTATTATGTCGCGGTAAGTAAAGCAGCTGCTCGCGGTGTGAATTTTTGTGTCGCAGTAACTAAAACGGCTCCCCGCGCAGGGTATTATTATGTCGCGGTAACTAAAGCAGCTTCTCGCGCTGTGAATTTTTGTGTCGCAGTAACCAAAACGGCTCCCCGCGCAGGGTATTATTATGTCGCGGTAACTAAAGTAGCTTCTCGCGCTGTGAATTATTGTGTCGCAGTAACTAAAACGGCTCCACGCGCAGGGTATTATTATGTCGCGGTAAATTAGCAGCTGCTCGCGCTGTGGATTATTGTGTCGCAGTAACTAAAACGGCTCCACGCGCAGGGTATTATTATGTCGCGGTAACTAAAGCAGCTTCTCGCGCTGTGAATTTTTGTGTCGCAGTAACCAAAACGGCACCCCGCGCAGGGTATTATTATGTCGCGGTAACTAAAGCAGCTTCTCGCGCTGTGAATTATTGTGTCGCAGTAACTAAAACGGCTCCCCGCGCAGGGTATTATTATGTCGCGGTAACTAAAGCAGCTGCTCGCGCTGTGGATTATTGTGTCGCAGTAACTAAAACGGCTCCCCGCGCAGGGTATTATTATGTCGCGGTAACTAAAGCAGCTTCTCGCGCTGTGAATTTTTGTGTCGCAGTAACCAAAACGGCACCCCGCGCAGGGTATTATTATGTCGCGGTAACTAAAGCAGCTTCTCGCGCTGTGAATTATTGTGTCGCAGTAACTAAAACGGCTCCCCGCGCAGGGTATTATTATGTCGCGGTAACTAAAGCAGCTTCTCACGCTGTGAATTATTGTATCGCAGCAACTACTACAGCTTCCCTCTCACTGAATTATAGAAAATAAAACAGCTCCCCGTGCACTGAATTTTATTATTGTGTCACAGTAACTAAAACCTCTCCAGCAGTTAATAATTATGTCGCAGTACCTAAATCAGCTCGCCGCACAGTGAATTATTGTGTCGCACTAACTAAAACTGCTCCCCGCGCAGTGTATTTTTGTGCCGCAGTTACTAAAATAGCTCCCCGCACAGTGAATTCTTGTGTCGCAGTAACTAAAATTGCTCCCCGCGTAGTGTATTATTGTGTCGCGGAACTAATTTAGAAATGTCGCTACATATTAAAAGAAAATATATTGCATGCCCTTCATTAATGAGTCCTCTTATCATACGCCCATGCCCTCCATTTGTATTTATTACTCAGCCAGCAGAATCGCTGAAGTGGAGCCTCGCTCGGGTCTGGGTTAGACACCCGCTTGGGCTGATTATTTGGTTGTTTTTTTCTGACGTTTTCCCCAACCGTAAAGCAAATATCAGGTAATCAATGGAATATGTATGTCTAGATTATTCCACATCTTAAACCTTCAATGTCAATGTAAGACTCATGGAAATACAATAAATGAAATGAAAATGAAAAAAATGAAAAAAAAAAAAAAAAATATATATATATATATATATATATATATATATATATATATATATAACGTTGAAACCAATATAACTATATGACTATAATTATGTGTGTGTATTCCGCCTTTGCTTATCATACAATTAAATGAATAAATTAATTAGTCATATTTTTCATTAACGTTTTCGGTACGTAAGTTGTACCATCTTCAGATGTATGTATATGATGCTAATTGTTAACCAAGCCTATGGGTACATGTATCGTAGACTTAAATGATCAGTGTTTTTGTGCATACTGTGCTATGTCGGTGAAGTGTTGCCATGATTACATAAATGATTACCTTAACTCTTATATACTATTTGCTGGTACAACACATTATCAAAATTAAATTAGAATGTTTCAGTCAATATTTAAAACACTATTTAAAAAACACTGTTTAAAACTGTTTAAAAAGCACATAGTTTGTACATCACTTTAAATATATGAAGTATGTGATCACTTATTGTGTGGTGTTTGCCGATGTGAAGTTAAATGAGGCAGTTGTGGTTATCTTGTTATTTAGCGTTGAGCTGGACGCAGTATCGTTAACATGGCTATGTTTGCTAAAAGTGATGTTGAGACACTTCTATAATAGTTGATGGCATTACTGTGATTTGTACCCATAGATGTAATGTTATAACAGAATGAAGGTTGTCAAGTCCATGGATTTAGTATCGCCTGGCGTGTAGTTTTAACGTGTATTGGTCTGCTCGTGCTTGATGCTAGGCTGATTCTGTGTTGTACCAGCAAATAGTATATAAGAGTTAAGGTAATCATTTATGTAATCATGGCAACACTTCACCGACATAGCACAGTATGCACAAAAACACTGATCATTTAAGTCTACGATACATGTACCCATAGGCTTGGTTAACAATTAGCATCATATACATACATATGAAGATGGTACAACTTACGTACCGAAAACGTTAATGAAAAATATGACTAATTAATTTATTCATTTAATTGTATGATAAGCAAAGGCGGAATACACACACATAATTATAGTCAAATTGTGATAGCTTATCGGTATACCTTAAACATGAAATTCAATATAACTATAGTTTCATTCCTGAAACTCTGTGACGTATTCTACTGTACGTGCCAGTGTAGCCCTGTTACAGCGCAGGATGTTTTTACTAACGCAAAAGTTCTCATGAAGGTAGATAAAAAGGTTCCTTTTTTTCCTTCCACCCTGTTAATAATGCCAATCAAGTGGTTGTACAAATGTCCTCTTAAGCGCAATTACGAGGGCCGTTCAGAAAGTAAATTTCCCTGGGGACGTTTACAGAAAGAAAACAATTTCATGAAAAGATTTATTGGAACAGATATAGCAATTGCTCAGTTATTTTTCAACATATTCCCCTCCTGAATTGAGATATTTTTCATGTCATGGGATCAACAGAGAGACGCAGATGACTATCACACACTGGTTCCGGTTCCAGATGGCAGACTTCTACGAAACAGGGATACAAAATTTGATCCCACGGGATGACGTATTATGTCTTAATGCCGATGGGGAATATGGTGAAAAATAGTTCTACAATTGTTGTACCTGTTTCAATAAATTCTTCCATGAAATTGGGTTTTCTTTCTGTAAACTGTCCCAGGGAAACTTACTTTATGGACAGCACTCGTAATTTTGCTCGAATGGATAAAATTTGTATAAGCACTTGTTTTTACATCATTAACATGGTGGAAGAGAAATAAAAACTTTATCTGCCCCCATGAAAATATTTTCTTGTAAGCATAAATATTTAGGTTGCACTAGTGTATCGGCAGAGTTCTATCTTTTTTTTTTTTTTCATTATATGAGAGAGTATTTTGCGATTATTTTCTGCTTATGCTGCTTACTTTAAGTAGTTTTCACGTGCTCATTAAATATTCCATTAAAATATATTGGTGTTTTGTTGCTTAGTCAACTGTTCGAAGACAGATCTGAACCTCAGATGTGATACCAATAAGGCACCACTTATGAGGGAACTAGGCCAGGGGTAATGGGGTAGAGTGTCGAGCTCATTTCCCTTTATGAAATATATTAAGCAGTATTATTACACTCGTAGAAACAAGAACGGGAAATAGTGTGCAAAATGTAGACAATGGACCCAAGCGGTTTTCGAACCCACGCCCCAGTGTAACCTCGAATGGTAAGTCTCCTTGGTGCCCCTAAACTACGCCAGTAACAGACTGTCATATCGTAGCTGTTGTTTGTAATCTAACATTTCAGATAAACCGAAATAAGTGAAACCTTCCCAGGGAATACGCCACTCTTGCTTAAATGGAACTGAAAGATATGCGAGTTGCGAAGAAGATGAGCTGCTGTACAAGACGTTACACATCTTCTCGTTACCAGTAGCAGCCGCAAATGCCATGTAACGTCTTCCCTTCACGTTCCTCGTGTTCGCAGATCCAACATTTCAGAGATGATAATATCGGCACCACTTTACATGTGTGCGTCGGCCCGTAAATCTCCTGGCCTCCTCAAAACGGACGTGCTGCGCGCTGGACTGAATAAGGATCGCTTCACAATGCTCCCGTAATTTAATGCCGTTTCCTTGCTACTATTTCTTTGTAGTGCGGGAAGATCATTGACGATATTTCGCAGTTTTAGCCTCTGCCTACACAAGTGACATAAGTAGCAACTCTAGATAACGTCGGTTCAATCTCCAATAAAAGTACAATTATAGGCTTACTACTGTACATTCAAGTGGTTATGCTGTAGGGCAGCGGTGACCAAACTGTGTATCGTGATTACATCGTGTAATCAAAGACATTCATACTGGTAAGGGGAGTTTCCTGTACATTTCTCTCTGTCTCGCTGACGTACTGAACGTAAGCAGTGTCGGTACCATGTCGCTCTACAAACCCTCTGTCTCTACGAGCATCGTCATGAAGAGAAAGATGACATAAATACAGTAAATGTAAGGAAGCCAGCTATCTAGTGGCGAACGAAATAGCTCGTTCTCTTAAGTCTTCCAACGGAGGAGAGTTTTATGAAAGCGTAATGATCAAGGTGGCTGAAATAACTTGTCCAATGAAAGTTGTTAAGTAATTTTGAAAAACTGCGCATTTCTAGACTAAATATCCAGAAGAGAATTCAGGAAATTTCTGATTGTGTTCATTGAGGAATATTTTAAAAAGCAAGAAAATTTGTATATATTTTTTATTGGTTCTTGATGACAGTAGTGACATTACTGATACAGCAAAGCTTGCTATTTTTATTCGCGGGGTTGATGAAGAACTCAATGTTAGTGCACGAACCACCACTGCACTGGTTGTAGTTTTCATACCATGTACCTCTCTCACGTCTCCTTACTTCTTAGACTGTTTCTCGCGTGTAATCACTGCCGTTCGAGGTCTGGTCACCGCTGTTGAAGCGTCTTCGAAACGGGGGAAATCATGTGACAGTTCTTTACATAACGGGGTCCTTTTCTTTAAGTTATTTTGAACAATAATTGTATAACACTGCTCGTTACGAAGTGACTCCATATTCGCAGTTGACTGTCGAACACTCCTTTTTGCTGCGTCCTGTACTATGACGCATGCGCGTACACTCTTCCAATTTTTTTTCCACCGATTACGTGAGATGTGTTCTGTTCATGAAAAATTATTTCACCACCGTAACTCTACTTTGTGATGAGAAAAAAAAAAAAGACTCTGTCTTTATTGACTAGCCCACGTATTATGTAGAAATCACATTTCGAAGAGCAAATGTTTTCAGGAAATACCTAAGACAGTCCACCCACATGCCTTTATTGAGGTACCAGCAGAAACGGATGGGAGGAGAGAGATAACTTCTCGGACGGACATTATTATGCATATATTCGTATGTTTTTTATTATTACATCGAAATGAATTTATTTTACATAAAGAAAATACATAAACTAATCAATAATATATATTTTTCTGTATTGCTTTTGACAGTTTTTCGATTACACACTTGAAACATTTCTGTTGTTTGCAGCAGAAGAAATCCATAAACCAAATTAGAAGAGCTGCTTCGTTATTAAAGAGATTTCCAGGAGACTGTTGGATGAAGGGACTAACAGCTGTCGGATGCATCGATAGAATAATCATGCATTTTTCTTTTTGTTCATACGTTGAAGTCAGAAGGAATACTGTTCTACGAGCAAAGTAAAAATAATCTCACAAAAATTTGATTTCCCTTTTTGGCCTTTGTTTTTCCCTTCTAGTCGCGTTCTATCTGTAGATTTTCAGGAAGATTCCTTCATTAATGGAAGGCGGACGCAGTCATTCTCTCATCTGTTCTCGTTTTATTGCAGTATGAATCAATTCTTCCATTGTCCTCGATTCTGTGCAATATCTAACATATGCAATGACGACGTCCGCTTCCTACCAAAGGCTTTTTTACATCAATATTTACTTTCAGTAGCAGTAAGTTATAATTTTTACGCATGATAATACCGAGGTATACTATCTTCCTTTCCTTAATCGTCAGCAATAGCTCTGCAACTTAGAAAAGAACCTGTGCAGAATCAACAGGCTTTCTGGCGAGCAGGTCATTAAATGGCGAAAGTATGAGTTTCACTGAAGAAGTGCCACAATAAAGATAGTGTGTAAAAAAGTATAGTTTGAGCAAGAATGATTCGATCCATCCATTTCGAAATAGATAAATAGATGGATGGATGGATGGGCGGGCCGACAGACAAGACAGACAGACGGACGGACGGACGGACAGACGGACGGACGGACGGACGGCGGGACGGACGGACGGACAGACAGACAGACAGACAGACAGACAGACAGACAGACAGACAGACAGACAGACAGACAGACAGACAGACAGACAGACAGACAGACAGACAGACAGACAGACAGATAGATAGATAGATAGATAGATAGATAGATAGATAGATAGATAGATAGATAGATAGATAGATAGATAGATAGATAGATAGAAGAACGAATAAATGAAAGAACAAACAAACAAATAAATAAATAATAAGCAAGCAAGTAAGCAAGCAAATAAATAAATAAACAAACAAATAAAGAGAGAGAGAGAGAGAATCGAAATGATAGCTGTCCAAATCTTGGATTTAAAATATCGGCATCCTAATCAATTCAAATGAACAAAAAAGAAAATGTAAATTAATGTTAACAAAATGCATAATGGAATTAAAAAAAAAAGAATATTCTGCGACAAGATATGGTAGCTATTAAAATAAAATAAGTTTGGTAAAGGTATCACATTAAGACGCCATAAAACGCATGGAGGAATTGGAGGTAGATCTCCATGCTTTAATGACCTGGGCACTCATCCTCGGTAAAGAAGAGATGTTGAATTTTAACACTTAACTTGGCAAAGCTTCATTTCTCACACTAGTTTATTAAACCTTGTCGGACTGTAAAGAAAACAACTATCGCAATGTCCATATTTTATATGTTGTACAATATTATAGTATTGTGAAATTTTAAATTTCATACCAAAATTTGTTCTCTATTGTCCTATTAAAATTAGAGCATATAGCCTATTAACCTATTGTATTCTATAGGATTCTTTATCAATTTAAGGGTTAAGAATGTAGAATGGATGTCGGGGCCATTCTGGAAGTTTGGCAACAGAAAACGTTCCGTCATCATCCAAAATTGACCCTAGACCTGCCAGTCCGCAGCCACTTCCTCTATAAGCTAAGTTACTCTACCGTCATTTACGCGAGTCCGTCAGTAAGTTACAAATTAAAGTCACGACATATATTTTAAATGGGACTCCTTAAGTTATCAGCGCTAGATTGAAGTATTACCCACTTATTAAGATAATCGATGTGCCCACGAGCGAAACAAAGAAGCAGCAGTTGCAGCATGATGTGTGTACCATTATCGAGCGGCGCTCCGTTTAATTATTGTTGCAATACAAGTTTCACAGACTTGCTTCTACAAAGATAATTTAGGACTCATGTTTATTAGACATTTTTTCTCCACTTTAAATATTAGACCTCTTTTTAACTCCCTGTGTACATATCATTTGCAATAGTTAAAATAGACTGGGAGAAGGTCTTTCGTTTATGTTAGTAGTTCTCCGATATTGACATAGGATTTAGGGCTTGGGTCCACGGGCTCTATGGTTTATCAAGTAGCTGTCTTTGGTTGGGTCCTGGCTCTGTCAGAACAGAGGCAGAATGGACCTCCTGTCAACATCAGATTCATTAATTCCATCCAAGCCACTTTTGGAATGGAACAATCACCAAATCAGTAGTATGTCAGTGGGACATACTACTGACATTTATAATATTAACCTGGCTATACCTTTGGATTAACAGTTGAGAACCGAAACTCTGTTTGTTACCCCTATTCACTACTGGAGTTTTATTATACTAGTGTAAAATACAAACAGATCACTTTACTGGTTATAGGAGGAAAAACAAATACAGTAGAGCGTCTCGTTTAGGCACAGTGAAAACGTAAACAAACTGTAGGTAACGTGTTGGGAGGGGGGGATGAGCCGTACGATAAACATGAGGGATGCACAAGGTTTCAGTTACAACATTTATGACAGAGCATTAATTGTAATTATATTTTCTAAAAACACACAAAAAAGAACAGAAATTGCATAACGTTATCATATACACATTTTAACAAACAAGCAATTGTAACGGTGAAATACTTCAATGTAATAAATAAAATTTTATTAATTATATGATGTTGCTTTCAAGCAGCATTTTTTTACTGTCATGAATTTCATTCTCTGTAGGACTAACATAATATCACCGTCTTCTGTGGCCGAATTAACAAAACTACAGTACTTAATTATGTTTAGAAATAGTGTTGTCACTTCAGACCAATATACTGTAGTTTTGTTAATTCGGCCACAGAAGACGGTGATATTATGTTAGTTATACAGAGAATGAATTTCGTGACCGTAAAAATGCTGTTTGAAAGCAACATCATGTAAGTAGCAAAATTTGATTTTTTGTATTGAATTATTTCAACGTTACAATTGCTTGTTTGTTAAAATGTGTATATGATAACGTTATGCAATTATGTTCTTTTATTCTGTGTATTTTTTGAAAATATATTTTCAATTAATGCTCCGCCATAAATGTTGTGACTAAAACCTTGTGCATTCCTCGTGTTTATCGTACGGCTCGTCCTCCCCCCACACGTTACCTGCACTTTGTTTATGTTTTCACTGTGTCTAAACGAGACGTTCTACTGTAGTGCATCCATTTACGTAAACTAGGAACTATTACGATTTTCAGTTTGATAATTTGCATTAGGTTTTGATTTAATCAAAATACAGTACCGTGCAGTGTTAACAATAAAAGGTTTTACTCACTAACTGAACTATCTAGGCGGACGTATTTATTATGCAATGTGTAGTATACTGACTACGTACGTGTAAATCACATTAGCATACAATATGGAGAGTGCATTTAAGTTGAAAAATAATCAAAATCTGGATATTTTAATACATTTCTGAAAATTGTGGACGTTCATTTCGATACACGCTTCAGTTCTTTTGTGCATTATTATCGAAAACGTTTTTAGGCATATCTTCTGAAGTTGAATGTATTGTTGCTTGAATGTAGGCCTAGTTCTTTAATTCTGTCGCCGATTTCCACAAGGAGACAAGTCCAAAATAACGAAGTGTTGGGAAATTAAAAAAAAAGGATAACAGAATTAAAAATTAAAATGTTCATAGATCCTGAATATATGTATTCATTGGAAAAAAAAAATGAAAATTTAATTTGTTAACTTAGTTATAGTACCGAAAGCTTACCACTCTTAGATAAACATCGAAGTAAATTAACAGCAGTGGAAATGAAATATCTTAGAAGAACTGTAGGAAAGACCAGAAGAGATAGGATAAGGAATGACAGGATAAGAGAAGAAGTTAAAATGAGAAAAGCATTAACAGAGGTGATTAATGAAAGGCAGTTGAAATGGTTTGTGCATGTATATCGTATGGGAGAAGAAAGGAAGGCTAAACAGGTGATGGAAATGAGAGTGGAAGGAAGAAAGAGAAGAGGAAGACCAAGGATTAAATGGGAGGATACAATAGAAAGAATAGGCCAACAGGAAGGAAAAACAATGGTAGAGATGAAGAGAATGTGTAGAGACAGGGAAAAATGGATGAAATTGACGGAGAGAGGCGAACCCGACGCTTAGCAGCAGAAGGGACTGAAGAAGAAGAAGAAGAAGAAGAAGAAGACCTTAGTTATAGTTTTTGTGATTTTCCAACACTTCGTTATTTTGGACATGTCCCCTTTTGCAAATCGACGACAGAATTCTTCTATAGTTGTAGGATGTTTAGCAAATAAAACTGTTTTACAGTAACCCACCAAAAAATAATGCAAAGCACTCAAATCAATTGACATGAGGGGTCATAATCCTGTACCTATTGAAATAATTTTGTACTTTCTATAACAGAGTACCTTACATATTGTAAATTCAATCTTCACTTCTGCCCGATCCACACAGATAAATTTACTCAGAAATGCTATCTACTGTCCGTCCAAATGGTCATGTCGCATGGTCGTAGAAAGGGGAGAAATAACGTGACAGTTACTTACTTAACGAGGTCCTTTTATTTAAATTATTTTAAACAGTTGTTTACCTAGACGTACAATTCCTAAAATCAAATGTTTTCAGAAAAGAGCTAAGACAGCCCAGCCACTAGCCTTTACAGATGGACCAGCAGAAACGGATGGGAGAAACCGGGATGCGACGTAACCAAACGGACACACAATACCTACCTGTGCTAAAATATAATTCAATAATGTATGCTCTTTCTTCACTGGAAAATGCGACCATATTTCTGGAACGTACTATACTCAGTACTGTTTACTATGACCGTAAGACGACTTTGACTACACGCCGCCATATGCAATGTGGTAGAAGTTTGCTAGTGGAAGAGGTGAGAGTGAAGTACATTTAAAAACTCAGGCACAATAAAAATTGAAATAAAAATAAATTGATGTCCCTGTATAATAGGTTAATGTTCGTGTAATTTCAAGGAACACTGCCGAGTCCAGCACTAGAGAAACTAGCCAACAAGATCTACAGAGTTACAGCTGTTTATTTATTCTGAGCAAAACGTCATTAATTGTAAGTCGCTCGTTTCAAGGCATTTTCAGGCAGATTACGTTAGTAAAATGCTTGGTATAAACGTTAACGGTACGGCCATTTAATACGGACGTTACAAATTGCAATCATAACATTACATAACTTAAGTAGAATGCTACACCTGAGTCTAGTTTTGAGATATGAGTAATAAGGTACAGTAAACTATCACAATAACACAAACAACATGCAATGCTACTCACCAGCAAAGTTGAAAGCTCTGGAACCAATCAGAAATTACATCTAGAAGGCGTGAAAGACAGCGTAGCGGCCAAATGGACTTCAACCTTCAACCTCAGCATCTTGACACCTGGGAAACAACACGATGACTGGTTAAGACAACTCCACGTCTGTCGTAACAGTTTAGTACCGGTACTTTCCTCTTTTGAAAGCTTTCGTTTTTAGCCCTTTATCTGATGTATAAGGCTGGTAAATTTTTAAGTTTACAGTTTCTTCAGTGAGTATAACATTTATTTTCTTGTTTTAATTGCTTCTTTATCAACACTGTACCAACGGGGATTTTATATACCATCAGTGGAATTGGTTATAGCGAGGTAATAATTGAACATTAATTTGTTAGGAGGGCATATTTCCATGAAACCATAATTATGGGAAAACACAAAAAACTTATTAACATCTAAACCAAATAATTTTAAATAAGATTTCATGTGGGCTACACATAACTATTTAAGAGATAACATCTTCATCAAAATAACTTTTACTAAGTTTACTTTTTTACGAGTCTAATCATATTCCAAAATGTACGAAATCATGACCTTTCAAAAAATAAAATCAAAGAACCGAAAACAACACCAAAACATTGTGTTTGTTTCAAACTCTTGATTACTCATTATGACTAATGTTCACTCGATTCCTTTGTTGTTCTGCTTCTTGGTTTCACATCCTTTTCTGGGCGCTTCTTCATTGATTTATGTTCTTTTTAGACACAGATAATTCCTTAGACTCTTTACAGAAAGCCTTATGTCCATCTAGAACAGGCCGGCACAAACAGCGCTCAACGAGCGCGCGCGCTCCTTCGGAGCGGGAGAGCAGAAGATACGTCAGGATGACATAGATTTGCTTTAGGTAGAGGAGAGGGAAACGACCACTTAGTTATCTAGTGGAGTGCAGTCTGTAGGCCTATTCTCAGTAACTGTTTCACGTTGCTTACCTACTGCTACAGTACAGTATGGAGGAATCTAAAAGACTGAACATAACATTTAACATTTAACGATTTACAGCTCGAACTTATTGATCTTCAATATGCCCTAAGAGCTAAAGATCGTTTGAATAATACTACTAGTCTGGTTGAGTTTTACAAGACTAAACATTAGCAATAATATCCACGACTACACAGGCTGGCAGTGAAAATGGTTGCTATGTTTGGCTCAACATTTATAGGCCTATTTGTGAGCAACTGTTTTCTATAATCAACTTTAATAAAGGCAGGCATCGAACATCTGTAACTGATGTTTCATTATGATCAGTAGGCTACTGTTCCTTTCAGCTGCTAACAGCACAAAACCTCGTTTTGATATACTGATAAGTAAAATATAACAAAATGATAATGTACATATAAGTAGCTATAGAATTTCTATTACTTCTGTAAAATAAATATTTCTTTATTAATTAATAATAGTCCAAGATAGTTTAACAAACACTGAACGGGAATTCATTTCATAAGCACTCGTAATAGTTCTTCCTTTTGTGTATATTTTGTACGAGATCACCCCTTCTCCAGTCCCCCCTATACAGAGCGCAGCTAACATCTGCATTCCGCTCATGAGCTGTGAGCCGGCTCGGAGAGCGCAAACCTTGTGCAGGCTTGATCTAGAACATAATAGATAGTCTTGGCTATGTCTTCAAGCTTGACCTTAGCTACTGGTATGCTGGGAATGATAGTATTGCTGTTTAAAATTTACTTTAGAAAGAAATAAAAATAAGTAAAAAAAAAAAAAAACGAATCAATACTTACTAACACGGCTTTCCAAATCTCTTAGTCTCAATTTCCTTTCCTTTGTTTTGCTTGTGTATGAATTTCCAGTAAATCTGGCTTTCTTTATGATATTTCTTTTATAGGTTTGTGGATATCGTATTTTTCTCTATCCCTTCTCTTCTAAGGACAAATCCTCCTCCCTACACAACTCGTTTTCTATTTTCTATCGTTAAAAAAACATTTTACAGTACAAAACATTAAAGTTTAACATCCACATAAAACATACAGAAACAACAGCCAAAATAACACAGGTTATGTAGCTGATATTTGAAGGTTGAAATACCTGAACAAATAAGCAACAACGTGAATTGATTCTGCACAAAGGCGCCAGGTTTTTTTCTTAACTCTTTAGTAGTCGCGCGGAGTGTTGTGAACAACCCAGTCACATATAAGGAGCTGTTAACTATATATTGAGTAAGCCTGTACTTCTGAAATGTTCAGTACCTTTCTTAGAATTGATAAGGCAACAAAAACCGTAAACATATTTAAAATCGGAATTCGCATACTCCAGATAATAACGGTTTAATTGGTGTGGGGTGACGAAGTGTTACAACAATGGTCTATTGTAAATAGTCACAGTGACTAAACTGACCATACTATTGTAACTAACAATAGTAATGGGTGTTAATTAGTGACTGTGCGCACAGAAAAATCAAGAAAGTGGTCTGCAAAGAAAATTAAAAATTAAATTTTGATTAGGAGTGAACAGACGTTTGAATATTAGGCCTACATGTGAACCAGTATTGGAATATTACCATTACTGTACATTAATTATAACATTGTGAGCGATATTAAAGTATTTCAAATAGTTGTAATAAAAAGGAGCGATATTTCAGCTGCTGACTAAAAAAATAGCCTAGGTATAAGAACCCGTTATATGTGGGGTGTCAGCAACACCCCGCGCGACTTTTAATGCTACAAAGTTAGGCGAGACTGCTTAAGAAAAGGACAGAAACGCCATATTTATGCACATTTAGCATGAAACATAGAAACTAATATGTCTCCAACCACATATGGGTATTGATAAATAGGGCCTATGCCTCTTTAATACTAATCGATAGACCTAATTTCACAAATTCAATGAGAATAAAAAACGAAAATGGCTTATTATGGCTTAATAAACTTTTAACATCAACACGTTCAATTGTCGTAATGAATCCGGGTTTCGCCATGAGATTTCACAGTCAGAAAGATAGATGGCATGTCTAAAGATTCTCTGGTATCAAAATAAAGTTCCTCGCTGTATAATGGATACTCTGGCACATAGAATACGTCATTCAGTTTCGGAAATGAAACTATAGTAGTGTTGTTTTGAGTGTTTTTGTTTCGGTTTACAAATAGAGAATATGGGTCTATACTAAGAGAAATAATTAATGAAGGGCGCGTAACATATTTTCTCTAAATATGAAACGACATTCTGAAATTAGTTCCAGCTCACAAAATATTTTCCACTATGTTTCACTCAAAATATATCGTACATGTTTATAGTGACTTTAATATTGCAGAACTCGCCGTTACTGACAAGGGAAGGGTTTCGGCTCGAACAGGAATTTTTGGTTAAAAATTTGTACAGAGGCTTACCTCACAATGGTGATGAAGTCCGTAAAAGCATTCATTTGTGTAACTCTCCGTTTGGTTGGTATTGGTCAATACACTTCTTTAAAAATGTACATGAGGATTCTCTATAAAATGCATGAAACAGCATAGAGCAGAGCAATAAGCACAACACGCAGAAGCAACACCTGAACAATCTTCTGAACCACACTCCAGTGCTGAAAAATCAAATGCAACCTGAATTACATTTTTGAAGTCCGAGACTTGTTCAGGATACACGTAACCAGCTGACTGCCAGGAATACTGAAGCATAGGGCGGTATACTGGAGCAGACAACTGGTTATGAATAACAGAGTGCATTTTCATTATAAACACTCGATTTCCCAAGTTAAGTTCTGGATTCCCAAGTTAAGTTCAGAGTCCTTATGCAATCTGTTATCCTCCGAGCATATATTTTGTATTGTCTAAGGAAATAGATATTCAGAGGCTGGAAATATTTAGTTTTTTTAGGTGGAATGATCACACATTCTATGTCCTAGCCTTGGAAAGATTCATTTATTAAGGTTGTGTCCTTGTGCGCATTCAATGACTCGCACAACAGTGTACATTTTTGATTAGCTGCAATGTTTTCAGACAGAACGTTGGAGAAAAATGTTCTTAAATGGGCTTTAGACATTTTACCACTCGCACTAGCTTCTAGGCTGCGCTAGGCTTACGGGTAAGGTGTCCCATCCCCTTAACTTGTGCAGTGCTTTCCCCACCCCTCAACTAGTACAGTGCTCTAACAGACAAACCACACATTACACAAACGAATGCTTTTGGGAGCTTTGTAGAGATGTAAAGATGGGCCTGTATACAAATTTTGGATACAAAATTCCTGTTCGAGCCGAAACCCTTCCCTTGTAAGTAACATACATAGGTCTGTAGCTGCTCTCAAGATCCAGATATTACTGAGAGAGGACGCACGGGACTGCTAATATTATACGGAAATTCGGCGGCCTCACGCCCGTAACGAGGAAAGGAGGCGTGATTACTCAAGTTACATTGTTTGATGGTCCAACTACTAATGATAATGGCTATGTTGTTATAGTAAGTATTTGCAATTCTGTCATTTTTTGTTTCACCACTGATCTCGGAATGGGTACCCATAGCTCTTCGGTGCGAGAAAAGAAGCGATCTACCTGCAAAATTGTTCGCACAGTTTTGAAGTTGAGCGCCATTTCATAAAGGCCTATTATATAGTTATAAAAGAAGACCAATTAACTAATTATCACGTCGCCAGGAAAGCTTCAGTAGTTATTACCTATTAACTTCTTTCACTGACAATTATTATGTTTATTTTACATAATTTCTGGAGAAATTGACTTTTAAATACACAATAGGAACAAGATTTGGCTAATAATTTAGAAGAAATACCTGTAGGCTACATAGACGAACACCCATAGAGATGACATGACTGAAACCTCTCTCTAAGTACCAACAATGCAAAAGCCTGTACTTAAGCGAAACTATATAAATATATATTTTGGAAGACTATTATCTCTCTCTAATGGGAAAGTAAAAATAGTGCTGCAATTATACATTCTTCACTCAGCGTAAGTAAATAAAATATTTTGGTTTTACGTTTTCGCAGAGGTCCGCCTCACATGCAGCGCACTAATGTTGCAATAAAATAAAGAGGAACGAATAATAGCAGCATAAAAGGGATATAAACACGCGATTGCCTGGTATAAAACGTGACTCGAGGGAAATCACGAGAAAAAAAAGGGAAAACAAGTGAACATCATCTTCGTGTGGATGACGGTTGGAATGGAATTCGCTGATGCGCAAATTGTGCGATTAAGTGAAATGCACGGCGAGCCCTGGTCGTCTCTCTGCTCTCATAGTCTTTAATTTGGTCTAGAAAATAAATAAATAACGAGGAAGCCAATTATTACAACTCCGCGCAGCTCTGATATATGGGAATATAATTGACTCGAGAGACGGGCCTCTCTTGTTAGCAGGTCTTTCCCAACCTGAGCGATGTTGCTTACACATCCGTGCGCTCAAACTGATTCTCGTTTCGCCGTCCGTATGAATTTTGCTTTTAAGGGTACTGGGCTGTTATAAATAGCCGTATGCGAACATTTATAATAATTTAATTGTCATCGTTATTTTTTACACTTCAACGGATAGTCCATATTGCACTTTTCGTCTTCATCTGGTTTCAAAAAATTCACTTCTAAACATATCTTTGACATTAGTGTTGATTTTCTCAAAAAAAGTTGTTTTATAAACGAGCCCTCACTTTGTGTACAAACCAATGTTTCTTAAATGGTGTATTTTTTTTTTCAAAATCGCCGAAGTTTTAGTCTATATTCCAACATAAATGCCGAACACGACGTTCCCCAAGGATATGTCCTTGGACCTACTTCATTTTTAATCAATATCAATGACTTACCTTACAATATAAATTGCAATACTACTCTTTTAATCTATATTCCAACATAAATGCCCAACATGACGTTCCCCAAGGATATGTCCTTGGACCTACTTCATTTTTAATCAATATCAATGACTTACCTTACAATATAAATTGCAATACTACTCTTTTCGCAGGTGATACCACTCTCTATTCATTCAATGCTGGTGTAAAGGAATTATGTTTGCTTTCAGTCCAATAATAATTATTGGTTCAGGGCCAATGTAATTTGTTTAAATTCAAATAAAACAAACACAGTTTTCTTTATTTTAAAGAATAAATTTTACAATGAAACTACATTATTAACCTCAGACTTCTTGATATAACACAAGTTCATAAATTTACTTGGGAAAATCACATAAATATATTATACATTAGGTTATCTAGAGTGATTTATTTATTAAGACACGTCAAATGTTTAGTGACCAAGGATTATCTTAAGGATCCTTTTAATAGCTATGTGCCACACGGAAGCAGTGATTTTGTCGAATCCTTAAGGTGCTATTCATAGACATTTCGCTAGCCCGCGCTACGAGCGTGCTAAACAGAATTCATATCATATAATATCGCTGACACTGGTTTATGAGTACGAAAAACGTTAGTTCGCTGATCATCCACCGCAAGCCCGCGCTAAGAATGTCTATGAATATGGCCCTTAGTGTTTACTGATGAATCCACTTTTCATCTTTCGGATAAATTAAACGGATATAACATCAGATTGAAAATCCGCGTCCTTACGTAGAAAATATAAGCGGCTTCCCTAAGATGAAGATCTTTTTAACTAGCCTATGAACTATGAGGAAACAATCAATGAAATTCAATAATGCTACAGTAATGTCTCCTGTCGAAGCTGGAACAGAACATTTCCGGTTTCAGTCTCTAACAGGCTGGCGCATCACCACATTTTTACAACAAAATCAGAAGTAACCTCAGTTGCCGACTACCAAACAGATCGGTTGTGCTGATCGTAATGACCATTGGCTGACGATAAAGACTGTTTATAATGCCAGTATACAAAAAAGCTATTTTGCATTGTAATTAAGGGCGTGGTCAATTAGAAAATTAGGCGGAAAGTCTGCGTAGTTTGGCAACAGCGCATCGACGGGTCACGTACGAACTGAGTCTGAATAGCAGCATTCCGTCGTCACTGCAGTAGGGTTGCTAGACTTCGTAATGGTAGGAAATAATGTTACCTGTTAATTTTTTTATTTCATTTGCAAGAAAACCGTCCATTTTATTTAAAAACTGCAAAGGGATAAATCAGTTCTTATCACTTTCTCTAACGATAAGAGTAAAACACAGAATCGTACATATAGCAGGCCTACTTATCGAATAGACAATGTTAAAATTTGGGGAAAATTTTTTTTTTTTCCAAGAAAAGTATTCATTAGGGACTAATACGGTATTAGAATTTTTGTTTTACTCTATCGAAGGAATAAACTGTTAAAATCTATAGAGTTATGTATAGGGAGTGGATTTTTATGTGCTAAAATTTTAAATATATTTATTTTTATGTGCTAAAAAGTACGAAAATATTTGCTAAAATTAAAAAAAAAAAAAAAATATATATATATATATATATATATTTAAATATGACAAAAATACCTTACTTAACTTGAAAAAAAAAGTTAAGTTATAGGTACTCACCAACCACACTTGAGTGCTAGTAGTTGGCAGAGAATTGCAGTGAACAACAAAGGTCATCTCCAAATTCTCCATCACAAATGCATGCCGATTATCTCTGAATAACGACTTATACTGTGAAAACGATCTTTCCACATCACAGGACGTCAGTCGTGCATATTTAAAGAGAGGAATGTCACAAACACAGACACCGTCAATTTCACCTACAGGCACATCCTCCAATACTTGAGCAACTTTACACATTTTTTTATATCCACTGTTTTTCCCAAATACATTCTTGAATTTGTCCCTTAGTAATTTTGCTTCTGAACCTGGTAGCGATTCTAGTTTAATTTCCACGGCACGCACATCTCTATTTCAGACAACAGGTTTTTGGATGTTTCGAGTTTTTTATGGTGTCACACAAAAAGCTTAAATTTGCTAATAGGAAAGCCAAATCGTTTTTTTAAATAACCACCTATCTTGAAGGATATCGATTGACGAAGCCCAATAACAGGGAATCACAACAAGATTGCCTTACATGACATGAGCGAGAGGCGAGAGATTTGTTTAAATATTAAACAATGTTCATACCCTAGCTCTTATCTGTTGTGTTTCACAAATAAAGTGTGGAATAAAATCATCTTCAGCATCAATAAACATTCCTAATTATGTGTTGCAAGATCTCTCCTTCTTGTACATGTTAATTTATTCTCTAATAATAACATTGATATGCTGCCTAGCAGTTCTCAGAACTTGAGGCGATACTATTACAAAAATGGATCACGGATACACCACACAGCGCTTAGAAACTCGATGCAACCAAGAATTCTTAAAAAAAAAAAAAGCTAACATACTTCTGAGCGATATAATTGATTTAGTTTTAAAATATTTAAAAGTTCTTGTAAAAAAATGATTTAAGTAAAAAAACTCCAAGATTTATGTGTTTATGATAGATTTCCTGAAAATACTGTATGTATTTAAATATTTTTTTTTGTGAAAATATGTATTTTTATGTGAAATAAAATTCGGGTTTTAAACTTGAAACTTCATGTTCGGAATTTTTAACTCTGTTAATTGTGTTTTATCACACCCAAAAATAATATTTAATTACATAGGAATCCCTATGTATTACTTCAACCCTTTATAATCGAACCTAACTTTTTGTTGCATATAGAAAATGAATGAATAAATGAAAATGAATGAGAGTTTCAGAAAACTATCAATCTCTCATGTTCAGACACTACATCGTACTACGTGCTGGAATTGGCTGCCGTCTTCTGGCACATGTCGATGCGGAGCTTTATGTTGTCCATAAAGCGTCAGTGTTGCACCATTAATGTTTACGAGCCCATTCTATGTAATATTTTCCTTTAAGTCACGAATAATGGAGGGCTTGTTACGGTAGACTCTTTCAGATACCTAATAATGAAAAAACTACGGGGTGTAACTTAGTTTAAAAATGTTCGCGATGATGTCAAAACTCGCACAATAGACGCAATAATACTTTATTTCCATAAAATAATGTGACCGGAATCTCTGAAGCTCAAAACGAGACACTAATACTACAGCTTGGCAGTACACTTCCTCTCCTAGACGTAAGACATTCAGTACCGCGAATAGAAAAATATGTGTATTTAATTTTAAAATAATGTTAACACAGTGCAGCCATTAACTGTTTAAGATTTACCACATAACAAAATAACGAAAACAGAACAAAATTACAATGTTCACAATTAGGGTTCCCAGACTTGTCAAACAATATAAGACCCAGTTATCCCTGAGTAAGTTTAGTATTCGCATCCATCAAATATGCCAATCTTTCAAAGTGTGTGTGTGTGTGTGTGTGTGTGTGTGTGTGTGTGTGTGTGTGTGTGTGTGTATAGTAAAGTTTACTACACAAACACGTTATTAACTTAGGGTAAGTAAACAAATAGTAAACAAAAACTGCTAGGGAGCATATCTGCATTAAGTTTAAGCTTCTTTATGTAAGTTACCTTCAAATTGCTTTTACTAAGTTATTACAGAAATAGCTACAAAATACTCTTCTCACGTGACAATATTCTTATAAATCAATCCGGCTTGGCCTTGCAATATTTCTCTGAAGAATCAATTTCACTTAACAATTGTATATTTTGAATAATCATGTCATGAAAAGCAACACAATCCTCACTGAAGAATGATTTTACAACAAGCATTGATTTTACTGTTCTTACAGACAGTTTATTTTTTCATCAGTTCATAGAGCGTCCATGCGAGAAAATAATCTTTCGACACACGCATTTGTTCCAGGAGTAGGCCTACACATAATGAACTCCACTACCCTCTTCAGATTTGAGGGTTCTCCTTCAATACTTTTAAAAAGATCCACTCAGACTTCACCTAAACGTTTGGTGTTGCCATCACTCGCCTTGAGAAATTAATAAGTCACAATAATATTGTTTCATAATAGTCCACCTACAGTCACCTGCAATGATGAAGTGCGATATTTGTAACTTGTAATGTAGAATAGACATTGTAACTTTTCCGTTTTTCTCAGTTTAGAACTCTAAAATACGGGACGGAAAGCTGTTCCGAAGACTTTTCTCGGGACAACGGGACGCATTAGCGAAAAACGGGACGATCCCGTATTTTACGGGACGTCTGGAAACCCTACTCATAATAGAAAATACTAAATTAAGCCTACTCACAACAAGCTATTTGGCATAGGTTTTGGTAAATGAACTTCTATAAGAAGTTTTTTTTATTCTTCTTCACGAAATTAAAAAAGTCAAGAAACAGTGTTTAAAGTAAACTTTTGTGATTAAAACAGCAGTATCTTAAAGACAATATATTTTGCCTATTTTCATTTCATTATGTCCTACGGAATAATATTTTGGGGAAATTCTGCAGATATTAAAAATATATTCTTATTACAAAAAAGAGCCATTAGAATAATAGTTGGAGCAAAGGCTAGGGAATCATGTAGATTATTTAAAAAAAAAATAGAGATTCTAACCTTAACAAATCAATACATATACTCTATAATAAATTTCCTCTTATGTAATAAAGAAAATTTTCCAACTAACTCAGCCATACATAGTATAAATACCCGCAGAAGGAATGAATTTCATACGCCATCATCAAATTTATCATGCTTTCAAAGGGGAGTACGTTACATGGCGATAAAATTGTTCAATAGTCTTCCTGAAGACATCAAGAAACATAGCCAAAACCCTGCATTATTTAAGGTAAAACTAAAAAATTACTTAATATCTCACACTTTCTATTCTGTAGATGAATTCTTGACATTTCACAGTACTGTGTAAATATTATAATACTGTTAAATGGTAAACATATTACATTGTATACAATATTATTGTTATTAAGGTATTAATTCTGTACATATTTCATATTTGCATTTTATATGTATTGCATTTTATTGTTAAACGTAAGAATTGTACATGTTCTTTATTCTATGCTATAAAGCAAATGTAAGAATATTATGGAACGAATAAATCTACCTACCTACCTACCTACCTACCTACCTACCTACCTACCTACCTACCTACCTACCTACCTACCTACCTATCTATCTATCTATCTATCTATCTATCTATCTATCTATCTATCTATCTATCTATCTATCTATCTATCTATCTATCTATCTATCTAAAAACGTCTTCAACATGTCAGTCTTCAATTTTGTTTTCTTCGATGTGCATATTTTGTTCATTTTGGCAAAAACACTTTCTACAGGAGCATTAGTTACAGGAAGGGATAACCTAAATTCTACAATATTGGCAATGTTTATGAATGACTATTATTGAAAGAAAAAAATACTGGAACATTTCTATTCTCGTATGGACTTCTTTCTCTTCTCTGTTCTACTGGGTGACTTTGTCTGCACTAGCAGAATACGTCACATAAACATATTTGCTGAACATAGCTTTGTCATCAACGTTGGGATCTCCAGAAATGTTTGTAATTACTAATTATATACACAGGCTTTTTTACATCATTCAATTTAGAGACATTGTTCAACAATATTATTTTTTGATTTTCCAACAAAATGGGATTAGTGGGCGTTCGGACAAAAACTGTCGTGACAATGGGACGAGAGGTCTGAAAACGATACTTCCGCTAACATTATTGTTGTTTTTGGTTAAGTGTCCGAAGACTGGTTGAAACCTCAAACTGACAGAAATAAGGCATCACTCATGAGGCAACTAAGCCAGGAGATAAAGTGTAAGATTGCCAGTTCCTTTCCCCCACCATTGCATACATCGCTGACTAGTCACCTAGTTCACTAATCAGACTTGAGATGTATGCAATAATTTTTCTTCCTCTGACACATATCGTCAAGTGAGATATATTAATAGATGTATCAGCCATAACCTATTTTTTTTATTTATTTATTGAGTATGCCCCAACGAGTAAAACTCATATGTAGGGGCTATACAAGAACACATATATATGTTGTACAATGTAATTTAAAAAGTCATGTAACTACAGTCTGTGGAAAACAAACAATAACACTAGAATTTATCAAAGAAAGAAAGCAAAATATGAACTAATAGTAAGATAATAGGCTATAAAGTTTTGGGCAGAAAGAAGAAAAAGTTTGAAACCATGAAATAAATAAATCAACTGAAAATTTAAATAAATAATCTTCCCAAAATCGCACTTTTTAACAATTCTTAAAACACCAGCAATTTGGTAAAATTCTATATTCTAAAAGAAGTTGGTTAAAAATTGTTATTAAAAATGCTTAATTCCTTTCGTTCCATACGTTACTGAGCTATGCTGAGAAAAAAAAATTCTTTTTGTCTTGTTAAATGAGTATGTAGGCTATATCTTTATTAAACTGAAATATAATATTACTATGTATTAAATTGTTAATAACTGTGTACATGAAAATAGCATCACCTAATTTGATAATTGATTCAACTGGTATAACGAAAGAAAATTGATATAAATATTTAACTCGAGTCAAATAATGAAAAACCAATAAATTTCTTAAATCTCTATTTTGAATAATTTGTATAAGTCTCAAAGCAGTTTTCTTATTATATCCCCAAATAAACGACATATACATTAAATGAGAATGGATAAAAGCATAATATACATTCAAGAGACAAGATATAGGCAAAAATCTTTTAATCCTTTTCAAAATACCAGACATTGGAGAAATTTTATTACAGACAGCCAAAATATACTTATCCCATGTTAAATGTTCATCAACAATCAAACCTAAAAATTCAAATGATGCAGCTTTTTGTATGACAGAGACATTAAACTTTAATACTTTCGGAATAATATAATGAAAAGAAGGTTTATTGAAAATAGTATATACAGTTTTTTTTTTCAAAATCAAAGAAAGCCCATTTGCTCTTAACCAGTTTTCAAGAGTAATCAGAGATGCTGGTCACATCAGGGGGAGAACTAAGATTGAATGCACTGAATTATGCCATCTAATAATTAAAGTCGAATAACTTTGTAACTCTAGACCTACAACTACCAAATTTTACAGTATTTCTACTGTCTTCTACAGTTATTACATCCAATATGAAGGTGATTGAATAACAATTTTGGTTGATATTATAATCTACATCCCATTAATAAATTTTTTAAACTAAAAACATGGTAAAATCTATGTATTATTTTCTCACAAAATATTAGAGATAAAAAAATTATTATGCTTTTAGTCTATATTTTGATATGTTATATTAATATTAATGAATCGACAATATTGCATCTCTATTATTAACACAATAAAAACATATAACTTAATATCAAAATATATTATAAAAAATTAGCACTTATTTTAAGCATAAAATATTTTTTTCTGTCTCCATTAATAATATCCACTTAATTTTTCGTTAAGTTTTGTAACACGTTGTAAGAAGCAAGTGTGCAAAATTTTAAACACATTCGCATAATACGTTTTGAGAGAGTGGTACAATAAATGTAAAAAAAATATATATATTTTTTTTTTGAGAAAAATAGACTCAAAATCAACATAAATGTAATAAAGAAAATAGTAATTTGGTAGGAAACGTTGGTCAGTATGGCGGACATCATCAGGATCAGTGACAGGTTAGGTTTGGTTTGTTCGGGCTTTTGGTATGCCTATCAAAAAGGTATAGACTAGTGTAAGGCATACCAAAACCTGAACAAACAAATCTAACCTCTCACTGATCCTCGATGGTGTCAATGATGTTAGTTATATTGACCAAAATTTTCTACCGAATGATAAAAAAAAAATATACCTTAAAACATTCCTAGAGCATATTGTTGTTTTCCAATTACTTTTTCTTTCGCTTCTTTCTTCCTATTTCATTTCTTCCATCACCCTGGTCTCTTTTGTCATTTCATACATAGCAGTTTCTGCTTTTTCAACACGCTTTTTGTAAATTTTCATCAGTCCTGTCCCACATTCAACATTCACATTTTCAAACACATTGACTCTAATTGTTACCCCATCATTAAATGATAGTACAGCATCTCTTACTCCAATTTTATAAGTTTCTAGCCCTACGAACACTGATTTAGGGATTCTTAACATAACTTGCTCTGGGAGGGAATGTATAGCTTATATCTGCACCAGATATTTGGGCCCTTCAGTACTTGCACCATGAATCTGCACCTAGGGGACAGAGATGATGCATGGGTTTCACATCAGTAGATAATTTGTGAAAGTAGGTAACCTATACTGTCCTCCTCATGACTTTGACATCATGGCAGTTATTGCGGATAGCCGAACCGTAATATTTCTGCAGATTATTAATCTCGCTTCCTGTCAGTCTCCCTTTTCCTGAAATTGCCTTGCCATCGGAAAGGTTATTTCCTTTCCAGTCCTGAACAAGTTTTCGTAGTCTTGCTCCCATCCTCATTTGAACATGCCCAACAGATTTTGATTTTAGTATATTGATATCTCCGTAAGGTCTACTTACTTATTTTAATGGTTTTTAAAGAATCCGGAGGTTCACTGACGCCCTCACATAAGCCCGCCAACAGTCCCTATCCTGAGCAAGATTAATCCAGTCCTTACCATCATATCCCATCTCCCTCAAATCCATTTTAATATTATCTCCTTATCTACGTCTCGTCCTTCCCAAAGATCTTTTTTCCCTCAGGTCTTCCAACTAACACTCTATATGCATTTATGGATTCACCTATACGTGCTACATGCCTTGTCCATCTCAAACGTCTGAATTTAATGTTATTAATTATGTTATTGAAGAATACAATATGTGCAGTTCTGCGTTGTGTAACTTTCTCCATTCTCCTGTGACTTTATCCCTCTTAGCCTCAAATATTTTCCTAAGGACCTTATTCTTGAACACCCATCTCACAAAATAACAAAGGAAAACTCGAAATCAGAAGTCACAAGATAAAGACACTCATATGTATTCCGCACTTGTAAACATTGAATTAGTCTGATTTTTTTTTCTTTCGATATATCGAAGACAGGTCTGACAACAAAGTAAAGAAATTTTTCTTTTTAACGCAATTTATTTCTTGTCGATACATGAATTCAAAGTGAAGTTATAGTGCAAAATGCAACGAGGTACACTTAGTATTCAGAGATATCTGATGTAGAATTCTGTGATCGTGTAAGCCAATTTTCTAACCACGGGATGGTCAGAACAAAAAAATATAACAAATGGATAAACTTTGAAATAGTTCCCAGAGTTGTCAATAGGCGACCTTATTATTGGACGAATAAAAATGTGTTGGGGAAAATTATGATGTCGGTTAAGTATAAATAATTATTCTCATAATTGACAATATCAGCGGTTTCCCGCTACCTGGTGCTTTTTACAATCAACAGAGGGGAATGAAATTTTGAATTTTATAATGTGAATATATTTATGTACTATTGGCGACATTGACTGTTATCTTCTCCATCTAATGACGGAAGTAATAACTGAAGAAACCAAACGAAGAAATTATCGATCACTATCGATTAGTGGGGTGAGATACCTTTGAATGCCAGTGTGCTATGATCATGTGCTCCTAATGTATACTTATTTCTATATTTTTAATGATACAATTTTAACAATATATAGGCCTATCTGTAAGTTTGTTAATAGACTCTAAGTATCAAATTTTATAGGAAAAGCGAAGCAATTGCATTCCTTCCGATACATTAGATTTCATGTTAGGAGGTAAAACAGAAATGTTGGCTGTACTAGTGTTCCCAAAGGTCTACATCCAGTGACAAAAGTACTAAGTTGGCACGACTGAGTGAGAGTTATAAAGTTATAAAGTTACTGGCAGCGATACAGTGATTGTAACAGCGAGAGCTCTCAGCGCCAATAATATTCATTGACTCGCTTTCGAAGCCATAAAAATTAGAGATGAACTGAAACGATATTTTCAAGTAGAATAACTCTTCTCGGGTTCTCAGCCAGGTGAGTTGGAGATTTGTTTCCAAGCTTTCTACGGCTAGCTCTGCCATCTTCTTCAGGGAATGAAGTGATGTGGGTCCATGTCTAGCCGGTATATATGCAATAGTAGGGCTTCCCGCTGCGGGCCAATCAGACCGCCAGGACGAATATTCGTCCTGCTATAAGTAATAACATGAATAACCGCCAATAAGACAAAATGAGGATAGCAATGATAAAGGAAGCTTTTAATACACTCAGGGACAAAAAAACCGGACACTTCCATATTTGCTTGTATTTTGTTGCCAATTAATTCAAAATGAAACAAAAGCCATTTAAACAAAATAATGTTTCATTTAGCAACCTATACGACAACATTTGAAAAAAAAAAAAAAGATCTCTGATGAGAAAATTTACAAAAAATTACAAAGGGCGTATAACTGTGGCATCGTTTTGTCTAACTGTTTTTTCATTTTTTGGTGCCTTAAACATTAAAAACTCTTTTTAGTAACGGGTATTACCCCCCTCTGGCTTGAATGACTGCATCCATACATCTTGGCATGCTCTCAATTTGGTTAGCAATGTCTTCTTGAGGAATAAGTTCCCATTCTTCGCCAAGTGCTCGCCTCAACTCTTGTAACGATCCTGGTCTCGGTCGTCTATTCTTAACACGCCGTCCCAGCATGTCCCACACATATTCAATTGGGTTCATGTCTGGACTCCTTGCTGGCCATGGAAGAACATGGATTCCCACTTCTTGGAGATAATCTCCGACCGCATGGGCAATATGCGGCCGTGCATTATCATGCATGAAAACAAAATTATCGCCTACAAATTGGCCAAATGGCACAACATGATCAGCCAAACATTCATTTATATACCTATCAGCTGTTAGTCTTCCATTTTCAACAAAAACCAACTCTGTACGAGCATTCGTACACACTCCTGCCCAAACTATCACTCCACCACCTCCATATGGCACATTTTCGGAAATGCAACACTGTGAAAATCGTTCTCCCCCTCCTTCTCTAAACTCTTTCACGTCCATCAGGTGAGCACAGATTGAAACGGGACTCATCGGTGAACAGAACACAGCTCCACTGTGCATTTCTCCAATCCCTGTGATCATTTGCAAAACGCAGTCGTTCAACTCGATGCATCCTGAGAAGTCTGGGACCAGTTGCAGGTCTACTTGATATCAGTCCACTTGCTTTCAACCTCCTTCTAACTGTTTTGGCCGAAATTGGGCGTCCATGCATGTTAACAAATTGCTGGGCTACACTAGTAGCTGGCAGGTTGCGCTCCCTAAGAACTCTCAACACCATATACCTGTCTTCATTTGGATTTGCAGCTCTTGGACGACCCGAACCTGGTCTTCTGGTATATTCTAGGGTCTCTCTCTATACCGTTTTATGGCATCATGGGTTGTGCTTCTAGCTATATTCATAACATTTGCAATGTAACGTGCACTGCGTCCATCATCGTAAAGGGCTACAGCTCCAGCCACATCTTCAGGTCGCATCTTGTTTTAAGACAAATGTTACAACCCCACTTAAACTCAGAAAATGTAAAAATAAAGAAATAACGAATGATAACGATAATGAAGCACAAAATGGTTGAGACAAAATTGTTATACCTGAGACTCCGAAAGCAAAATTGGAATATTTGGTTGTAATGGCTTGTTTATAAAACAAAAAACAATCAACAATGTATACACGTCTCCATAACAACAGATGGCTACCATAATACTGTATGAGAAGATAATGTTTTGCAAAATACCAGCAAATATTAAAGTGTCCAGTTTTTTTGTCCCTGAGTGTAGAATAGAAAAAGGAGCATCTTCTGTGGACCTGTGGGAATTGAACTAAGGAAGAGACTACTGAAATGCTTTGTGTGGCATTGTGTGAGACATAAACATGGGCGTTATGATGAAGTGAAGAGAAACGACTTGAAGGAATTGAAATGTGGATATAGAGAAGAATGGAACGTGTAAAATGGACAGAATAAGAAACGAAGCTGTACTAGAAAGAATAGATGAAGAAAGAATAATGCTGAAACTGATCAGGAAGAGAGTCACTGGCTAAGAAGAACATGGCTAATGAAAGTTGCACTGGGGGAAATGGTGAACGGAAGAAAATTTCGGGGCGGAAGAAGATATCAAATCGTAGACAACATTAAGATACGTAGATCATATACGGAGGCTGCAGAATGCTGGGTTTGCAGCGAAAGATCTGCACTTGTGCACAACATTAGGGACGAATTAAAAGAAGTCACTCATCAAATTATGCTACCAATGTTAACCAGGCTTATTCCGTCACGGTAGCTAGCTTGCCTGATAATCTAGAGTAGTAGTGTCAGAGTTGTCATCATCATCATCATCATCCTTCACGAATTAGGCCTCTGTAGACCTGTTTCGGCCCCATCTAGCAGTCTTCTTAAAGGTCTTCCTGGTCGACGATGTCCTCTAGGTTTATATTGCATCATAATTTTTGGGATTCTTGAATTTTCCATTCTTCTTACATGATCTAGCCAATTGAATTTGTATCTGCTGATTTTTTCTTCTACTGACTCTACTTCTAATTGTTCTAAAATTTCTTCATTTCTTTTTCGGTCTAAAAGAGTATATCCTGCTGTCCTTCTCAAAAATTTCATTTCCGTTGCTTTGATTCTGTTCATGTCTTTTTTCTTTAATGACCAAATCTCGCTTCCGTATAAAAGGGTCGGTAATGCTAGTGTATTATATATTTTTATTCTTGTAGATTTTTGTACTAATTTAGCTTTTAATGCATTGTTTATTATTCCTAGAATTTGTGTAAATTTGGTAATTTTCTTGTTCACATCTTTTTCATTTTGATAAGATATTTCACAACCCAGATAATTGAAATTTTGCACTTGTTCGAGGCATTGGTTATTGTGTATTATCTTACTTCTGACTGGGTCTTGTCCTAAAAATGCCATTACTTTTGATATTTGTGCTGAAATTTCCATCCCAAAATCTTTTAATATTTTATTTAATGTATACAATCCTCTTTGTAAATTATTCTCTGAATTGGAAATTATGACTTGATCATCGGCATAGAGTAAGGTATTTAATGTTAGAGCACTGGTTATTTTGATTCCTGATGTGTAGATTTGGTTCCATTTTAAAATAATTTCATTTATATAAATATTAAATAAAGTTGGTGATAGTGGACAACCTTGTCGAACTCCATTATTAACTAATTTTCTTTCGGATATACAGTTATTTATTTTGACACTTATTTTGCTGTCTGTGTAGATATCTATTATATTTTGCAATAGCAAATTTGGAATATTTTTTTCTTGTAATATGTCGAATAAAAGGTCTCTTCGGACTTTATCAAAAACTTTCACAAAATCAATAAAAGCTATATGGGTTTCTAAATTAAATTCTCTTCTTTTTTCTAACAATAGTTTGATACTAAATAATGGATCTACACATGATCTTCCTTTTCTAAATCCATTTTGACACTCCAGAAGGAAAGTTTCAGCATGTTTTTTTAATTTTTCATTTAAAATCCTACTAAATATCTTATAACGTGTGTTGAGGATACTAATCCCTCTATAGTTTTCAACTATAGAGGGATTAGTATCCTCAACACATGTTATAAGGCTCCAAAACCAGTTGTGGAGCTAGATCGGAGCTTGAACTTGCTTATGTCTGTGGAAACATCGGAGCACGCAACCAGTCTAGTGGAGCGCTCCGCTCCGTTTAGTCTCTGTCTCACAACGCTGGTCTAGATTCTAGACACACAGCTCTAGTGTCACCGTATTACATAGCCCACGGCGACTGAACATATGCCTGGCCTGAGTTTCGCGAACTCATTGGAGTATGTCGGAATGTTACAAGGTTTCAATGCGTTCATAAATATGTTTCAAAGTTTTCATCGAAACTTATATGTAATTTTATCTCTAATGATGTGATGCTGAGAATACAGGGATAAACCTACATTTAAAAACGGATTTCACGGTACCAACAGTTCAGTTCCTATAAAACATTCCAGAATTCAAACATTAAAAGTGTTACAATTTTTAAAAAAGGGCAATTTATCTTTATGATAGACGGGCCCCATTCAATACCGGTCTGGTGTCATCTTCAGTGTCCTTCGAACTACTGCTGCTCCAGATGGTCTTGATTTCCGACGTTTGCTTTCTTCAGTGGTGGAAGTGATGGTGGGGGTGTGTTTCTCTTATGGTGGGGGATGGTTGTTTGTGTGCCGTGTATTATGTGTATGTATTTATTCACACTGCAAAGGGTAAATACCCGGTGGCAGTGGTAACTAATTACACTCAATAATGATAATTAATAATAAATACAATTAATAATAATAATAATAATAATAATAATAATGATAATAATAAATAATAATAACAATAGTATAATAAAATTAACAAGGAGCATACTAAATTAAAAGAAGCACGATACCTTAAAATAACATTTAAAGTAAATCTAATTTGTATCTTAACCACAGTTCGAACTAAAACCCACGAGTGTGATATGTTCATGCATGCACAAGTACCTTTCAGCACTACATTTATTTCGTTGCCAACTCACTCACTGCACTGGAACTACGACACATTTCACTAATACTATTTGATTTCACTAACACTTCATAAACATTTCACTGTTCAAATACTTTGCTCTTACTTACTTATTGGCTTTTAAGGAACCCGGAGGTTCATTGCCGCCCTCACATAAGCCCGCCATTGGTCCCTATCCTGAGCAAGATTAATCCAGTCTCTACCATCATATCCCACCTCCCTCAAATCCATTTTAATATTATCTTCCCATGTACGTCTCGGCCTCCCCAAAGGTCTTTTTCCCGCCGGCCTCCCAACTAAAACTCTATAAGCATTTCTGCATTCGCCCATACTTGCTACATGCCCTGCCCATCTCAAGCGTCTGAATTTAATAATCCTAAGTATGTCAGGTGAAGAATAAAATGCGTGCAGCTCTGCGTTGTGTAACTTTCTCCATTCTCCTGTAACTTCATCCCTCTTAGCCCCAAATATTTTCCTAAGAACGTTATTCTCAAACACCCTTAATCTATGTTCATCTCTCAGAGTGAGAGTCCAAGCTTCACAACCATATGGAACAACCGGTAATATAACTGTTTTATAAGTTCTAACTTTAAGATTTTTTGACAGCAGACTAGATGACAAAAGCTTCTCAACTGAATAATAACAGGCATTTCCCATATTTATTCTGCGTTTAATTTCCTCCTGAGTGTCATTTATATTTGTTACTGTTGCTCCAAGATATTTGAATTTTTCCACCTCTTCGAAGGATAAATCTCCAACTTTTATATTTCCATTTCGTACAGTATTCTGATCACGAGATATAATCATATACTTAGTCTTTTCGGGATTTACTTCCAACCCTATCGCTTTACTTGCTTCAAGTAGAATTTCCGTGTTTTCCCTAATCGTTTGTGGATTTTCTCCTAACATATTCACGTCATCCGCATAGACAAGAAGCTGATGTAACCCGTTCAATTCCAAACCCTCTGTGTTATCCTGAACTTTCCTAATGGCATATCCTAGAGCAAAGTTAAAAAGTAGAGGTGACAATGCGTCTCCCTGCTTTAGCCCGTAGTGAATTGGAAAAGCATAAGATAGAAACTGGCCCATACGGACTCTGCTGTAAGTTTCACTAAGACACATGTTAATTAATCGAACTAGTTTCTTGGGAATACCAAATTCAATAAGAATATCATATAATACTTCTCTCTTAACCGAGTCATATGCCTTTTTGAAATCTATGAATAACTGATGTACTGTACCCTTATACTCCCATTTTTTCTCCAATATCTGTCGAATACAAAAAATCTGATCAATAGTCGATCTATTACGCCTAAAACCACACTGATGATACCCAATAATTTCATCTACATATGGAGTTAATCTTCTGAAAAGGATATTCGACAAAATTTTATACGATGTCAACAAAAGTGATACTCTTCGAAAGTTACTACAGTTAGTCTTGTCCCCCTTCTTAAAAATAGGTACGATTATGGACTCCTTCCATTGTTCTGGTACAATTTCATTTTCCGAAATTACAAGTACAAGCTTATAAATTTCGCTAGATAATGCCCTTCCACCCTCTTGTATTAATTCTGATGGAATTCGATCAATACCTGGAAACTTGTACTTTTTCAAATTTTCTATTTCAATTTCGACTTCAGAAAGTGTGGGTTCCGGTATAAATGGCTCAGCAGTTTGTATTTGAATTTCGTCCCGATCATTTCTATTTGGCCTATGTATATTTAGTAGTTGCCCAAAATAGTTTTTCCAACTGTTCAAGATTGAATGAGAGTCTGCAAGCAAGTCACCATTCTCATCCTTAATCACGTTTACCCTTGCCTGATATCTGTTTTTAAATTCCTTTATACCCTTATATATATCGAATGTTTTTATTCTTACTATTTGTTTCTACCTCATTCAGTTTTTCCTTCAATTAATCTCTCTTTTTATTCCTAAGTGTACGACTTGCTTCCCGTTTTTCATTGAAATTTATTATCTCTATTCTCCTCAATGGGATCCTGTAAGAATTTCAATTTTGCCGTTTCCTTCTATCTAATACAATGGAACAATCTTCATCAAACCACGTTTCTTTTTCTTAGTTTCATGATAGCCTATACTCTACTCAGCTGCAATTTTGATATTATCTCGGATATTGTCCCACACGCTATTAACGTCTAACTCCTCCTTAGCTTTGCCGGAAGTTGCTAAAGTAGCAAACCTATTTGAAATTTGAACCTGATAACGTTACTTAGTTTCGTCGTCCTTTAATTTCAGAATATTGAATCTACTAATATTAGCGTGTTGCTCTACTCGCTTAGCTACTGATAGCCTTTCCCTTAATTCTCTAATTACCAAATAATGGTCAGAATTACAGTCTGCCTCCCTGAAAGTTCGAATGTCTATTATACTAGTATGTATCCGTTTATCTATCAAAATGTGATCTATGTATTTGATTGTGTGTCATTCCATCTGGAGAAGTCCAAGTGTATTTATGTATATCCTTATGGGGAAATGTTGTACTCTTGACAATTAAATTTTTTTTTTATGTGGCAAAGTTGACTAACTTAACTCCATTGTGATTACTACTTATGTGTAGGCTCTCTTTTCCAATTGTTGGTTTAAAAAATATCCTCTCGTCCTACTTTAGCGTTGAAATCCCCCAATAAAACTTTCATGTGATATCTAGGCAAATAATCAAAAGTGTGTTCCAATTCCTCGTAGAAGCTATTCTTTATATGGTCGGCTTTCTCTTCTGTAGGGGCGTGAGCATTTATAACTACGATATCGCACCATCTACCCTTAAGTACTAAATACGATAACCTGTCACTGATAAATTCGACCTTTTTTTACTGCTGGTTTTATTCTTTTATGAACAAAGAATCCTGTTCCTAATTGGTGATTATCGTTTCCTTCCCCATAATACAACAAGTAATCGCCTACTTGTGATATGCCATTCCCATCTAACCTAACCTCTTGTACTCCCACAAAGTCTATTCTATATCTAGCTAGTTCTTTTGCTACTAATGTTACCCTTCCTGTTCTATAAAGACTAGTTACGTTCCATGTACCAAATCTCAAAACCTTATTCCTTTGCTGTGGTCGTGCCAGAGAATCAGTCCCATCCCGAGGTTTATTGTAGGGATTCGTAACAAGCTGTTTTTTTACGGTGATGGGTTGTTAGCCCTTCGCCCAACCTACAATTTGGAGGACTACCCCTCATCGGCTGTCCACGACTGCTTATTTCACTGACACAAACATACTTCACTGACACAACACATTCTTCACTGATACAACACTTCAAATAACAAAACATCAATTACACCCTTTAAGTAGTGTGCATAATATACTACCGTCTGTTAGTAAAGTCCTAAAGTCTATTTTTAAATACATTTTTGGTTATTGGTAAAGCCTTTAGTACGAGTAAGTCTGCAGATAAAGCATTCCAGTCCCTGATAGTACAATTGAGAAAAGAAAACTTTGCAGTATTCATCCTCTGTCTTCTTTCCATCAATTTATGTGAGTGGTTGTTCCTTGAAGAATAATTTGGCGGCTGCAACCTATATTTTATTTCTTCCGGGCACAATATATCAAACAATATATGTGTATTGGATTGTAATTGTGTATTAAGTATATGCTGTGGATATGTTATTGTGTGCTTCAGTGGCGTATACTGGTTTAAGGGCCTGGGCTACCACTGACCCTATTATTACACAAAATATATTTTAAAGTCCCTATAATAAAATTCCTTACCTATTTATATATGAATTTCAGACGTCTAGATTGGGACGAAAATACTTTGATGACTTCGTCATTGTAATTACAGTTGGGCCACTTGCGAAGTTTCTGTAGAAATTACTTTTCAATGGACATCAGTGCCAAGCCGGATAAACGTTCTTGTGTATGAGTTGATCTACAGTAGGATTTTATTCTCTTCAACGCAGAAAATGTTCTTTCTACTGATGCTGACGTAGCTGGTATTGTCACAATTAATGTTGCCAATGTAAGGACTTCAGGAATAACTTGGTTCATCTAGTTTTCATATATGGCAGATAACATTTCATGGAGAGGTTTGTTCGAAAAATCAAAGACCTCTGCTGAATATATTACACTTAATTTATTTTTCAAACGTACTTGATCAAAGTGACTGTTATAGGACTGAAATAATTTGTTTAGTGCCTCATTCGGGAAGTTTTCTCTATAAGCAGAACATTTTTGAGAATCTAGAAGATATGTGAACTGAAGCTTTCCATAATCAGAAAATATGTCAATAATTTCCATGTGCATACGATCTAGTATGCTGTAGTACAGCTGCCTGTATTTCAATTCATCATCTCCTTTACTTCGCTTTAATGGTGGTTCCATTGTATTGGCTGAAGAATTTTCATTTTCCATATTACTCCATATGGACGGAAACCCACTACGTCTGAACTCGAATATAGTATTTTTTAACTTTGATACCTCTTGCAAGCAGTATGCTATGTCTAGACTGTTTGTCTGAAGAATATTGTAGAGCACATCTGTATGTGCGAACACTCTAGCATAGACTTCAAGAAGAAAAATATTCTGATACTGTGTGAAAAAAATACAAATATCCTTGAGCCTGCACAATTACATCATCAACCCAGTTTTCTTCAGAGTCATTACAAATGATATTTTCAAAGAAAGCAGTCAGTTGTTCTCTGTATTACTTTACTGTATTTACAAGCCGAGATGTAAAATTGCATCTAGTTGGTGCTACTTTTGGGAGTTTCTTTTTCATAAATTCTTGAGTTTTTCTGATCTTTTAGGAGATGATGAGAAAAATGCAGCTAAACCCGACAGTTTTTTTGAAAAAAAAAAAAAAATACGGCATTCTGGAATGGATGAAGTAGTTTGTTACAAAACTAAATTGAGAACATGGCTGTAACAACGGACAAATAGTGCTTGAGGATACTTTCCGTGAACTTTTGTTTTTAAGCCATTAATATTTCCCGCCATAACTGAAGCACCATCGTATGTCTGTGCAATTAACTTATTGCCGACATTGTATTCTGCTATAACACCTTCCACATGCTGAAACCAAGCAGCAGCAGTTTTGCCCGAACTGACATTTGTGAAACCTATAAACCGTTCTTGAACATTGGCAGTATTATCGACGTACCTTAAAATAGTGGACAATTGACTCTGATTAGAGCAGTCACTTGTTTCATCAACAACAATGGCCGCAAAAGGTGCTTCTTCTATTTCAGATTTTATGTTCTTTATCATAACCCCACTTATAGCAAATATTAAGTCATTAGGAATTGCGGGAGAAGTACCACGAAATACTGTTGAACTCTCAAGATGATTGGCCAGTAAATGGTCAAATTCACTTAAGGAACTTAAATATTCAATATAATTTCCTCTTTTGTTTGATTCCACACTCTCATTATGATCCCGAAAATCCAATTCTTGTTTTCCTAGAAAGCAGACTGCGTTAATAAGATGCAGTAAAATCTCCCGATTTTTTTTCCACAGGAGCATTGTGTTGGTTGATATGTAGAGCGTTTTGCTTATCTAGCTGTAAATCAATTCTTGTCTTCCCAAAGTTTGCAAAGTTCATGCTACTACAAATATGAGCTTTTGATTTGTCGTGTTTTAGGACTGCCGTTCGAAGGGAGTTGATATTAGAAAACCCTCTTTTGACCACACATTCACACGACGCAGGAAAATATAGTCCGTATTTGGAAACTATCATCTTGTATTATTTGAAAATAAAAAATTGAATTCTAGTTGTTAAATACAATGAAACATATAACTTCACTCAAATGTAAAACGATATGTAAAAGAAAAGCTACTTTTATATTTTGTTATGTACTATGAACGCGGATGAATACCAACAATAATACCGAGGTAGTCTGTTCTTGTAACAAGCTGGCGTCACTTGAGTTCATAGTCGTTCTGGAAAGCACGTGGTACTGAAGTATCGCTTCTGCATCCTGGGTGTGTGTGGTTATTAAACGTAAGAGTAGAAACCCTCTCAAAAGCGGAGAAAAACAAATAGTCTTAAATGTACATAATAAGTTATGTGAGTTTTAATTACAGTAATTATAAAGTAAATGTTTCCTAAGCAAATGAATGCATATTAGTGAGGTTAGGCCTACTTGACGAGTAACGGGAAATGTTTAACTTGAAACAGAATGTACAACAGTAAGCGGGAACACGTACTGAGAATCTATGGCGCCAAAAATCGGCCAATGAAGCCTCACTTCAGTCACGTGCTATTGTTTATATTAGAATTTTTCTTACAGCGAAAAGATTATAGAATTCTTGGAGAAACAAACAGGAGAATTGAAAATTCCAACGAAAAAACGGCAGCGGGATTGTTCTGAAAATAATATAGCTCTTTTCGACAGTGATGCATTAAAAAGGAATATTTTAAGTTTGTGTGGAGAAGGTCACATTCCAAGTTTGAATGAAGAATCAAAAAGAAGTGTTTCCCTGCGTCTCGATCATCTCTCTGGCGGATAATGAGAAACGTTGGGTTCCGCTATAAGAAAAATAACATGGAGCGGAAATATTTGATGGAACGTCTAGATACAGTTGCGTTGCGTAATCAGTTTCTTTGTGCAAATGAAGATATAATATCAACCGAACGTCTCTTGACAAAGCATGGATAAATGCGAACATGACAAAAATCAACTATGGACAATGAGTGATGACGACCCAGTTCCGCGTGCACTGATTGTAAAGGTTCCAGGAATGTAGTACTCCATGCCGGTAGTGAACAGGGGTTTGTGAAAAAATTGGTTACTGGTGTTCAAATCGCGTTCAACCAAGGATTATTACGAGGAAATGGAGAGCGACCGTTTAAAAAATGGTTTCAGGAGGAGCTTTTACCTAATATCTAGAGCTAGGATTCGTTTGTAGTAAAAGCTAATATTTTTAGTCGGTATAGCTTGTAAACATGCAAGCCATTCCCCCCCCCCTCCTTATACTTGGCATTCTTGTCATTCTGTACTTCCATTGGTTAGCGCTAAGGGTCTTTAATCCTCTTAACCACCACTTACAAAACAGCGGGGGGGGGGGGGTTAAAGCTGCATTGTCTAGTCCTTGTGACTTTTTTTTTTGCATTTCTATCTAGTCTTGTCAGCCAGACTTAAAACTTTCTTAACCGGCATCACACCGACTCAACTATACTCTGTGTCATTCTTAACTCTTACTACATATAAATCCTAGCTATCCCATGATATCACATTTAATTCTATCGTTGTTATGGATAACGCAATACTTGATACATACACGAGTGTTCTACCAGGATTATGAAGTTTCTTTTGAAACATTCGGTAGCCCTCTTGCCTTCCTGGAAAACTGACCTGCTACTGATTTAAAAACCCGGAGAGCAACCCTCTCTATTCGTGAAATGCACTGTAGCCACATTCCTGTAATTGGAGGTTGTAAATTTTAATTCCCTTATTGATCTTAAAGACTTTGCCGTAATAAAGCAGAAAGTGACTACTGTAGTCTTTGAAATCCTGATGGTCATGTGGACGATTTGAAAGGCGTGTGATGCCGAGGATATTGCATCAATTCAACCACGTATGTCGTATACCACTTCATGACGGCGTGTTTCTTTATCTATGATAAAAAAGGTAAAAAAGGTAACATGCCGTGAAGGCACTTGGGGGGGCATGGAGGTGGTGTGGTCGGCACCACGCTCTGACCGCCTTTTACCCCCGAAAAAGACCCGATACTCAATTTTATAGGAGGCTAAGTGAACCTCGGGGCCGTTCTGAAAGTTTGGCAACGAGAAAAAGTCCTGTTATCACCTGGGATCGAACCTCGGACCTTCCAGTCCGTAGCCAGCTGCTCTACCAACTGAGCTACCCGGCCGCCGTTTCTTTACCTATGACTGTGAAATATTGGTCGAAAGGGAGATATGAACTACCTGGCTTTGAGAACATGTGACAAATTGCCCAGTTATTTCAACAAAACGGTGCCGGTAATACTATTCGTTGATGATTGTGCCACTGGTTCTTTCTCTATTATTGATGTACAAAATGCTATTAACGAAATTTCAAATTATTCCGTGAAATAGGACCTGAAAATAAACGGGGAAAAAAACGAAAATCCTAATTTGTTAAAACGAGAGTAAAATGAGTAAAACAGGGAAATGTTTTCTCAACAATAGCCTAATTTATTACGTTTCTAGATTCACTTATTTATTATCAGATAGGAAGGTTAAATGGATGACGCAAAATGAAGTGGCATTTAATAAAGGTAATGGTGCACTTATAGCGACAGATAAGTGCTTGAATAAATGACAAAATATAGAGATTAAAATCCTGTTTAATATTTATAGAGCTATTGTAGAATCAAAAATATTGCATAGTATAGAAATTTGGGGTAATGATTTAACTAGCTAGCTTATTGATAAAATTAAGCTACATCTAAATTTTGAAAGAAATTTCTAGGAATCCCATTGAACGCTTTTAACCTAGCTGCTAGATTCGAAAAGGGGATAGGCCTAGTTAGTATTATGGGAACGATACTAGTAAGGAAAATAAAATTCTTAAGTGATATTATGGAGAAGGAGGATAGTGCCATTGAAAAGAAGTGTTTGCAGTTTCTTCGGGACAGGATTTTAAAATCCACTTGCCTAAAAACTAACTAACTTACTGGCTTTTAAGGAACCCAGAGGTTCATTGCCGCACTCACATAAGCCCGCCATTGGTCCCTATCCTGAGCAAGATTAATCCATTCTCCATCATAATATCCCACCCCTCTCAAATCCATTTTAATATTATCTTCCCATCTATGTCTCGGCCTCCCTAAAGGTCTTTTTCCCTCCGGCCTCCCAACTAACATTCTATATGCATTTCTGGATTCGCCCGTACGTGCTACATGCCCTGCCCATCTCAAACGTCTGGATTTAATGTTCCTAATTATGTCAGGTGAAGAATACAATGCGTACAGTTCTGTGTTGTGTAACTTTCTCCATTCTCCTGTAACTTCATCCCTCTTCATATTTTCCTAAGCACCTTATTCTCAAATACCCTTAACCTATGTTCCTCTCTCAAAGTGAGAGTCCAAGTTTCACAACCATAAAGAACAACCGGTAATATAACTGTTTTATAAATTCTAACTTTCAGATTTTTTGACAACAGACTGGATGATAAAAGCTTCTCAACCGAATAATAACACGTATTTCCCATATTTATTCTGTGTTTAATTTCCTCCCGAGTGTCATTTATATTTATTACTGTTGCACCAAGATATTTGAACTTCTCCGCCTCTTCAAAAGATAAATTCCAATTTTTATATTTCCATTTCGTACAATATTCTCGTCACGAGACATAATCATATATTTTGTCTTTTCGGGATTTACTTCCAAACCTATCTCTTTACTTGCTTCCAGTAAAATTCCCGTGTTTTCCCTAATCATTTGTGGATTTTCTCCTAACATATTCACGTCATCCGCATAGACAAGCAGCTGATGTAACCCGTTCAAAGAATATTTAAAGAAGATGGTGAGTAGATTAGGTCTCAAATGGTTATGAGGTGAAATTGGGCTTGTTATTTAGTCAACTGTACGAAAACAGGTCTGAACCTCACAAGTAATACCGGTATCTTATTTCTGGTAAATTGAAAAAATACTACAGTTCTTTAAAGTAGATAATTGCTTTAAAATGATCCTGAAGATGATAATAATGATGACGATGATTATGATGATGAACATAGCGATTTTTCCCTACGTTATCATTCTGTCTTTCAATATTCTGCCTGAAACCTGAGCTAAGCTGTTGCCTAATTTCTGTTCTTCCAAGGACTGATAAATCTAGGCAAGCATTCTTATGAGCATTAGATTCCTCATGCTTCTTAATTTTCTGTGTCAAATGGCTTAAATCTGACACACCGTATCTTTACCCTTAGCAAATAGCAGACACGGGACGCAAAATAATTTATTTGTAGATTCACAACCGCAAATCCAGCTGTTTATTTAATATATTTTTACATTAAACGCCCTGCAAAATGTCTTACCTCAGCTTGTTTGTAATTGATTTCAATCGAGAGGTAACGGCCTTCTCAACTTCTTAATTTTACACTTATCTTCCAAGATTAAAACTGGAAAATTTGTTTGTAAAAGATATTGAGCACTATTTCTTTTCTTTGGAAACGAACACTGGTCACACTCCCAGATTTTATTTTATTTTATTTTAGTAGGTTATTTTACGACGCTTTATTAACATATTAGGTTATTTAGTGTCTGAATGAGATGAAGGTGATAATGCCAGCGAAATGAGTCCGGGGTCCAGCACCGGAAGTTACCCAGCATTTGCTCATATTGGCTTAAGGGAAAATCCCGGAAAAAACCTCAATCAGGTAACATGCTCCGACCGGAAATCGAACCCGGGGAAATCTGGTTTCGCGGCCAGACGCACTAACCGTTACTCCACAGGTGTGGACATACTCACAGATGAATATATTAAGACTAAAACACAAGAACGACTAAATGAACATTTAAAGGATTGTAAGAAACCATTAAAAAATCAATCAATAACACGTACACGTGCTAAAAGCGTGATCTCAGCTATAGACTGGAGCTAACTTCCGATTTGCATCACGAAGTCTTCCGTGTGTCGGCTGTCTGACGATCACGTGACTACAGCTGCGCTGGTCCAAATACCAGCGCAACCACTCGTTTGCCACGCAGCATTTCTCCTTGTCTCTCGCCCTCCACCAAGTCCAGAAGCTCGCTCGGCGAGGTTCAGAGGAGAAATTGAATCCCGGAACAAGCATGTAGACTCAATCTCTGCGGTTCATAAGTTTTCATACGACAAAAATATATCAGAGCCGCAAGTAATCTTATTAAAGCTGAGCAAGAAACAAAGAATGATAATGTAAATTATAAATACATTTATTTAAATAATTCAATTATTCTTCCTTGTTTTTCCTGGGGGTTCTCTGAACCATTGAACGCATAGGGCGCACCGCCACTGTATACCATGCATTCCCTTAAACCAATCTCAAACTTCCTCCCGCCATAATTAAAACAGACTTTAGGGCCGTATTCATAAACGAGACTGTGGATAAAGACTTCCCGAAGTCGACTTTCGCAGCAAAGTTTATCTTTAATGAAAGTCCTATTCATAGACACTACTTCTGAGTCTTTGACTTTGACTTTGGTAAGTCGATATCTGACGATCTGGTTTTATGTTGGCAATCATAATCGTGGTCTTCTACTTCTAAACGAATTAAATTAATGGATAATTGAAGTAGAATAGGCATTGTCAAAAACAGAGCCATCTTTTGAGTTACAAATCAACGGAACGATTGAGCATCGGTTCACGTTACACGATTGTTAGTCATTCTTGCAGCTTTATACAGTAAAATAATAATAATTATTTCTTTGTAAAATAATAATTTTATTAAGGTATGGAAGGTAAGAAGATGCCACCATTGACAGACTACGGAAGAGACATAACCTATATCCTACTGACAGTTGGCAGACTTATTCCTTATAGATCTGCAGAAACTAGTAGGTCTACCATGATTATAAATTAACTGCATACCAACTGTATAACCTACTCAAAAACAATATTAAGGCATTAATTCTTTACCTGTAGCGTAAAATCGCGATGAAATAAGAAATTTAATTATTGGTGTAACAGATTATTATTATTATTATTATTATTATTATTATTATTATTATTATTATTATTATTATTATTATTATCATCATCATTATCATTAATTATCATTGATTATAATTATTATTCATAAATGCATATTAAAACATAATGAAGATATTTAATATATTCTGCTTATGAAATCTGTATCTTTATTTGAAATCATTATCCCTATAAAACTCTGAGTTTTGTGCATATCTAATAATACGCTTTTTATTTCCTGGTTGTCCTCAATATTCTCGGCAAATTCAACAATTTCCCAAATAGCAATTTTCCTTATATCCACGAAAGAATCTCAAAGTCAAAGTCTAGATATTCGGCGACTTCGAAGTTACAGTAAGTCACGATTGAAGTTTACTTTCAGCAAAGTGTCGACTAAGAATAGGAAAATGGCTACGACTTAACCGTAGGACACTTCATTCCCTGTCTCTTCTGTTTCGAGTTCTCCATACTTCTACTCCAAATTATTCCGGCCATTACGCTTAGTAATATTGAAATTCCTTACTCACCTTTCGTGAAAAATCTAGGAATATATTTTAATAACGAATTAAGTTGGAATTACCAAGTAAAGCACAATTATAAAAAAAATCTGCTCGTCTATTTATTCGTTAAGCCGGTTCAAGCATTTGTTTCCCGCGCCACTGAAACAAACATTAATTCAAATACTCGTAATGCCGCACTTTGACTCTGTGACGTGTTGTTCACTGACTTAAACACCCAACTCTTGAATAAATTACAACGTATTCATAATCTGTGTGTAAGTTATATGTGCAATGTCCGACGATACGATCATATTTCACCATTTTTCGAATCTTTATCTTGGCTCCGGCTCAACGATCGCACAACTTTACACTGTCGTTCTCTTCTATTTCAAATTCTGCGCACCTCAACCCCAAGTTATCTGTCGTTTCGTCTTGTGTATTTATGCTCCAACCATAACCTAAATACTCGATCTCAGATCACCGGTACACTGAGTATACTTCATAACACTTCCCGATACTCTTCATCATTCACCGTTTCAATTTCTCGTCATTGAACTCCCTACCTCATACCTTAAGGGGCTGTCAGACATTTACTAATTTCACAATCCGGTTGTCAGCTAGACTACTTAGACCAGGGCTGGGCAGCAAGAGCAGATTCTACTCTCTCAGGGGGAGCCACATGATTTCTCTTCATCCCCTTTCTTCCCCGCCGAACACAGCGCAGCGTTGATTCAGTGACGGATGAATATTAAGCGTCCCCGTTTAGAGTCTGGATCCGATTCCGACGCCCAACCCTGAGTTAGACTGTGAGCTTTCCTAAAATATAATTTTTTCTAATATACGATTTTTATTTTTAATATATGAATTTTTTTATTATTTTAACAATTACTTAGATTCACATTACTATATTTTGTCTGGTTCTTAGAATTACATGTAACTAAACTTGTTTTCATTTTGTTGTTATTACTACCATTATTATTATTATTATTATTATTATTATTATTATTATTATTACTACTGTTCCTGTTTTATTGTTATGTTGGGGAGATAACAGGAACAGTTGTTATTGTATAGTATCAACCAGTAGAATTATGTTTCGTTTATAGCTATGTAATAATTTTGTTACACTGAGTGAATAGAAGAGAAGGGCGAATGGCCTTAGCTCTGTCAGTCAAAATAAAGCATTAACTTAAATAGACCAAGGCAGGATGTATGTCCTGGTACGTGGGGTCAGCATGGCTCCGATCTCTACTTCAGAGAACGCAGGATATTACATCAACTACGTATAAACATGTACGATGATAAGATACGAACTCAAGATCTAACCTGCTCCGTACGTTAAAACTACGTGCCTCAACCTTTGCAAAGTTACTATGTGCTAACAACAGTAATTTCATGTCAAATGAAACAACAGTTACACGATTTTTGTTCTGGTGAGGTATGTAGGATGGATGTCTACGGTCAGATCTGCATAATTCCGAATATTTTCTACTTAATTTTAAATTATTTACAACAATCTACAGTCCCGTAGAGTGGCTTTCGAAACAGTGGAAGCAATCAAGATTAATTTAGTAATATTAATTATTTTTAAAATTCATTAAAATAAGGATATAATTTTAGTTTATAATTAATAATCTTACCTAGGGGAAACCCGGGCAAAGCGGATAAGCTAAGAATAAACAATGCCACAGGCTATATTTTGGTGCTCCCGAAATAAAAACTTCATGACTTTGGTTGTGACACATGTTGTCCACATATCTACAAAACAGCAATTCATTTCTCGTACCTACGGACAGTGATATGATTTGAGAAAGAAAATATAGTTAATTATTCGCTTTGCCCTGGTACACGGGCAAAGCGAATAATTAACCCGGGCAAAGTGAATATCCCTATAACATTTTCACATTTCTATTTAATTGCTATTCACTGAATAAAATTTAGTCAACACATAAACACAATGTTAATGAGTTATATGAGACGATAAGAAATGTTATTACAGCCCTTTACAGCACGTTAGATTAGCACAAAATACAAATTTGGACAAGTCGACGTTTCATTGGCACTGAAGACTTGGATTTCTTCTGTTTTTCCTCCTGCCCATAAGTTACTTCTCTTTCAACGTTTTTAATCGGTATAGATGTAAGAACTTCAGAGCGCTGACATTTTCTTCGTTGAACTCGTATCTTTCGAACATCCACTTCTGGCACTGGTCTAAATCAAAAGAAGTGACTTGGGTTCTCCTGCTGACGATGTTGAGGGTTGTGGTGTAACCGGAACTGAAAATCTGAGTGTAATTGATGTATTGAATATTTCGTCAATCTCTGAAGATGTCGAGATGATTCTGAGTAAGCATTAACTGTTTCTTCAGTCGCTGAAAAAGCTGGCACAGCAGAATTTGTTAAGTCTTAGCCAACTGTCGTTTCGCTGATTTCTGTCTCAAGTGGGCGATCTGTAAGTTCATCTGGAGCAAAATCTTCATCAACAAACACATTGTAGTTGTATGGCCAGATAGCAGAACCACTGATTGGAAGATTTTATTTCTTCAAATACTTTCTTCATGACTTCTTCAGACCATTTGGCTTGCTCCGTCTTCCTCTTGAAAAATTAAACCATCTGAAAAACATTACGACCTTTTAAAGTGAAAATTAAAATCAGTGTTGCTGATTTATAATTTAATTAGTGTGACTTAATACCTCCACTATGTAAAATGATCTAACAGGCTTTATTACAATAGACAATACATACAAAAATACAGCTGACACTTATATAGTCAAATAAAGATGGCAGAGCAAAGCGGATAAGTTATTCACTTTGCCCGCAGACGGCACTTCGCTTTTCATTTAAGGTTATACAAACATAAACGTCAATAATCTTCTTCGTAAGTACGGCACTTTAGAACTAATTCTATCGCCTATATATTACTATCACATAACAAAGAGTTTCTGCAGTACTCTATGTTGTACATATGTTTCTCTTACCTTGAAATATTTTAAGAAAACAGTCGATTTTCTTCAAACACACGCTGACTTCTTCTCTCACTAGCTAGAATGACAAGTCAGTTCCAGCAGCAAAATCTGGTAGGGATTCTTTCCCAACATAGCAGAAAACGCTACCTGTTGGCGTTTCTAAGAAATAGGCATTATTCTCTTTGCCCGGGTCTCCCCTATGCCTATATGTTTGAAGAAGCAAAAATAATATTCTGCTATGTCTTACCTTATCGCTTATAATGTTGTGTATTATTTTTAAATGTTTGGTTTTGCAAGTTAGATACTAATACGTATATTTTCAATTATAATGGTATAAATAGCCTATACACCATAGCAGTCGCGGTTCCTAGGAGGAGGGAAGGGAGGAACGTCTTCCTCACATTTTTCTTCTTTTGAAAGTAAATAACAGATAAAATATGTGCCTTGAAATTCGAGAAAGATTCTATAATTTTTAAGTTCACAATTATCAGAAAACCTCGGTTGATAGAGTTTTAAAAGACGCGCGCTCATGTGCTGCGCGAAAACTGTGAGAAGGATGCGAGATTGTTTGTGAGGAGAAAGTCAATCTTTTCCTCCTTTACTGCAGTTAACACACACAGATAACAGCATGATGTTTGGTTAATTAATTAGCTGAGTTTTTATTGACCGGAAGCACCTTTTCTTTAAACCGGAAGTGCAGTTCTGCAAGTATCAATCCGTCACATTCTGTCAATTTTATATACTTTTCGTGCAAAAACAATTCGAATTTGGTGGTAGAGTTTGACTGTATTATATTTCATACAATCAGGAAGCTATGTGTTTGCTTACAATTTTTCATATCCTCAGGATGTAGAGGATTTCTGTCCATGTTCAATTTTACAGCATTTTCTAACACTAATGTTAATACAAAGTACACTTAGAATTGAGATATTTTCATCATTCTTGCACCAAAATGAAGCTGATTAACGTAGCTAAGTGCTAACCTACAAACAGTGCTTAAGAAAGTCAATTTAAAACTCCAAGATCTTAAATTTTTATTTTTATGCCTGAAATTTTCAAAATATAAAGTGACATTCTTCCTCAATGGGATAAGATATGGAAAAACTGTTTACACAGCTTATTCTGTGTTCATTTAGGAGTAGGACAGTGAAACAAATGTTGTTCTAACACAAAAACTGTGAGCCAAGGACTAAAACAAATTTCAGTTTTCATTTTAAAAATTGCCCCCTCCCGCCCTCCCAAAAATAGTTTAGGTATGTATTTTGTGTGGAAATCCTTAATTATGTATCAAGTAACCAGGGAAAGAAAGAGTTTTAAAATTTGGATAAAAACTGCAAATTTTTCTCCCAAGGGTAGATAAGTACCTCAACTGAGCCATATTCCTTTCTGAAATCTATGAATAACTGGTGTACTGTGCTCTTATACTCCAATTTTTCTACATTATTTGTCGAACACAAAAAATCTGATCAATAGTCGATCTACTGCGCCTAAAACCACATTGATGATACCCAATAATTTCATCTACTTACGGAGTTAATCTTCTCAAAAGAATATTGGCAAAAGTTTGTACGACGTCAATAATCGTGATATTCCTCGAAAGTTACTACAGACAGTCTTTCCCCCTTCTTGAAGATAGGTGAAATTATGGACTCCTTCCATTGCTCTGGTAGGCCTATAATTTCCTTTTCCCAAACAGCAAGTTCAAGCTTATAAATTTCACTAGATAATGCGTTTCCACTCCCTTGTTTTAATTCTGCTGGCATTTGATCGATACATGGAGACTTGTACAGCTGTACTTTTTCAGTTTTCCTATCGCAATTTCGACTTCAGAGAGTGTGGGTTCGGGAACAAATGGCTCAGCAGTATATTTGAATATCGTCCCGATTATTTCTATTTAGCTTACGTAGTCTACATTTAGTAGTTTTTTCCATCTGTTCAGGATGTAATGAGAGTCTGCAAGCAAGTCACCATTCTCATCCTTGATCAAGTTTACCTCGCCTGATATCCGTTCTTAAATTCCGTTATGCCGTTATGTAAATCTCTAATGTTTTTACTCTTACTATTTGTTTATACCTCATTCAGTTTTTCCTTGAAGTAATCTCTCTTTTTATTCCTAAGTGTACGACTTGCTTCTCGTCTTTCTTTGAAATAATCATCTCTATTCGCCTGGACTGGATCCTGTAAGAATTTCAATTTTTATTGTTTTCTTCTTTCTACTACCAAACCACTTTTCTTAGTTTCATAATAACCTATGCTCTGGTCAGCTACAATTTTAATATTATCTCTGATATTTTACCAACGCTATTAATATCTATTTATTTCTGAACTTCGTCGGAACTTCCTAAAGCAGCGGTGGCGAAAATGTAATCGTGCGCCGAGCCACTGTGTAACCTGCAACGTGCATAGCACCTATGGAGGGAGGCGGACACCCGAAGGAGAAGTGAAGCAACTGTCTGACTTATTAACGGATTTTCATTTTCCTTACGTCAAGCACTTAAATGTAATTTTATACAGTACAAGGCTACAAAACTAATGTTTAGTACGTGTAACGAAGAAAGAAATGAACAATATCACAACCTAAAATTAACTGTCTTCAGAATGTCTCTGCGACAAAGTTTCAAAATCAGGAATTATGTCACTTACTGGCAGTCGTAGGTATTTGTCTGTCAGTCGTTATCTAAATTTGGTTTTTACTATTTTAATTGTTGAAAATAATTTTTCACAAACGTAAGTTGTAGCGAACATGGCTTCAACAGAGCAAGTGGAAGAACGAAGCTTCAGATATTTATTTTTTGACAAAGATTTGAAAGTTCAACATTTGTCAAGTCCTTACATCTAGCTTTCATTTGACATCACATAGTAAATCAGTGAGTTCAAATTGAAGAGCTAACCGCATTATTCGTACATCTGCTGAAAAGGGACGACGTACAGAGATGATGATGATGATGATGATGACGATGATAACAACAATAACACTTAACCTTTTAATGTTTCATGAGTAACATGTAGTATAATGCCGTTTTATGTTATACAACCGTTTTCCTCGTAATACTTGTGAAAAAATGATACATTTAATATTCTCATCATATTGACAGCAAAAAAAATGCGTCCTCCCATCCTACTTGGAACTTTCGTACATGGTTTCGAGAGAGACATATGCCACTCGCAGGTCAGAGACAAATACAAATGGAACGGAGTGAGTGAGAGGGTGGGGGTTGGCGGAAGTTAGAAGCAAGCTAAATGCACAGCTATCACTGCGAGCCACAATGTCTCGCGGGTCACGTTCTCGCCACGGCTGTCCTAAAGAGAACATCTGTTTGAAATTTCGACCTGATAATGTTGCTTAGTTTCCTCGTCTTTTAATTTCGGAATATTGAATCCATTAATATTAACTTTTTACTCTACTCGCTCGGCACTGATAGTCTTCCTCTTAATTTTCCAATTACCAAATTATAGTCAGAATCACATTCTGCCACTCTGAAAGATCGAATATCTACTATATCTACTGTACTATACTGGTATGTCTTCGTTTACCTAGCCTATTGTATCAAGATGTGATTTATTTGGTTGTGTGTCAATCTATTTGGAGAAGTCCAAGTATATTTATAACATTATCATTGCAGTATAGACCATTCGTTATGTCGTCCAAATGCATGCGAGCGCCGTAGCTCACAGTAAGAACCTTATGGTGGAAGAAGTGAGCTAACTAGCTGCAATTGGAAGCATATTGAGGGAGGGAAGCTTCCCAGTCCAATTTCGTCTTTCCTGACGCGCAGATATGTTTCATGAGGTAACGAATGGTATAATTATACACTTTTTTTATCACAATGTACACAACTGATACTCTTTAGAAGCAAAAAAACAGCATGGCCGGGAATAAGGTGCTCTGATTGATGGTTCAAGGAGTCAAACTGCAATTTCTCCACCGGAGAAAGTGTAGTTAGACTTTAAACGATTTTATTATTATTATTATTATTATTATTATTATTATTATTATTATTAGTAATGATGAAATAACAGTAATTTCGAATGATATTTCATAATGTGGAGTCATGACCCACACAATTCAATGCCTCCTTGCCCCACTATAGTCGTAGTCGGCACCAAAAATATAAATTATCACTTAACAACATCACGCATTCTCTTACCATATTTTTGTGTTCTAAAATGGGAGTCCGTGATTTATGCGAGGGAAGTTTCAGAATACGATATTTCACAAGATAAAAATTAGAGATTCTACACTGTATTTTATCATGTGTTATTTATTTGGCGAATGGAATGACAACTTACACAGTGATGTATTCTGCGTCGTTCTCTTCTATGACTTTCAGTTTGAAACTCCCTGTATGACTTGAAAATTTAGTTTTGTTCATGCCTATTATTACACACACTCTTACCGATATTTCTCGTCTCACTGCCAGCGCACCGAACACGAACAAAACGTGGTCATCTATTATCCATAGCTGATACAGAAAATTCCCAAAATTCCTTATTTATTTATTTTATTTATTTATTTTGCTAATAATTGTAACATAAAATATAACATATACAGAAAAACTTTAGCTCGCCCCTCAAAGAGCAGAACTCGTGCTCAGGGGCAGATTCCTGAATTGAAATTAAGGAGTACTCGTATATAATACAATTTGTCTTTTGGCTACTACGCAATAAGAGTATATAAATTTAAATTTACGATTTTTCAATTTTTATAAAATCCACACATAACTTTTTAAATTTAATACTAGAACTATTAGAATTGACAAGATTAGGATATTTAAATATAAATTTGTTATATATTCTTGGGCCTAAATTATTATTAAGATTAAATACTGTAGCAGTGTTGCATTTTGGTTCAAACAATCTTAAAGAATTTATACATTTTGTTTCATAGCTATGAGAATACAATTATTTCGATTTTTATGTATGAATTTTATTAATACAATATAATAAATTTGTCTTATGTTAAGAACATTAAAGTTCAAAAACAATTTTTGAGATGGAAAATCAATAGGTTTATGAAGACATATTTTAATTATTTTTTCTGTAATGAATAAAGTGGATTAAAATTGAATTTAAATAAGCTACCCCACCCTATAATTCCTTACATAATTACCGATTGAAATAAAGTTAAGTATATTGTGCGTAATACATTTATTGACAAGTAATTCCTCAATAAAACAAAAACAAATATAATGGGTTTGGAATGAATGCGGCCGTCTATTGCTTATCTTACCCATTGTATTTCTGCTTATCGGTTAAAACTACCAACAAAATGGAAAAAACAAATATATTATTTTACGTAATTTATTACAAAGGTAATTAATGTGTTGGTTCCATTTTAAATGATTGTCGAAAATTATGACTAAATACTCAACTTCAGAGGACTCCTTAATCGGACATTTACACTCTATAAGGAAACAATCAGAGTTATGTTATTTAAATACTAAATATAGATGTAGGAGGTTTGTTACATTTTTCAGATAATGAGAATGGAATAATTATGATTATATTTTCGTTGATAGGAAGATAATTTATGTCAAACCATTTTTTTATTAATTTAAGTCCATTATTCGAATTATTATATGCATCATACCAGGTTTCTCTACCAAAAAGTGAAACTGTGTCATCTGCATAAGAATAATGAACACCATTGTATATAGGCGTAAGGTTCTCATGTATCGTGTCATGCAGTTGAAGAATATAGTCTACTACAGGGACATCATTTTATTTTTACTAACATTTTTATTGTACCTGAGTTTTTGAATGTACTTCACTCCCACCCCTTCTACTAATGAAGTTCGAACTGTCCTCCACACGAATCAAGACTGTATATAGTAAACAGCATTGAGTTAGAGAGTATAGTACGTTCCAGAAATATGTTCGCGTTTTCCAGTGACGAAAGAGCTTTCAATATTGAATCATATTTTCGCACAGGTACTGTGCCTACGTCGCATCCCGATTTCCCCCACCTGCTTCTGCTCGCCCCTCTGTAAAACCTGGGCTGTCTTAGCTCTTTTCTGAAAACATTAATTTATGTTAGGAATTGGACGTTTACGTAATATTATACAGCTGATTAAAATAACTTAAATAAAAGGGTCTCGTTAAGTAATTAACTGTCACGTGACTTCCCCCCTTTCTACGATCCTGCGGCATAACCACTTGGACGGACAGTAGATAGCATGTCTGAGTAATTTTATCTGTGCGAGTCGGGCAGAAGTGAAGATTGAATTTGCAGTACGTAATTTACTCTTTTATAGAGTAGATACAGAATTATTTCAACATGAGTTACAGTACGAAGGACGAAACTGGCAATTGGAATTAGATGCAATAGTCTATAGTGCGATAATATGCACAAAGGAACTGAAGCCTGTATCGAAATGTACGGCCACCACTTTCAAAAATGTGTTTAAATATCCATATTATGATTATATTTTTCAATTTAACTTCATTCTCTATATTGTACGCTAATGTGCTGTAGACAGTATAATATACACTGCATAATGAATACGTTCGCATGGATAACTCAATTCGTGAGTAAAAACACTTATTCTTAATACAGTACTGCATTTTGATTAAACAAAAACCTAATGAAAATGATCGAACTCAAAATCGTGATATTTCCTAGTTTACGTAAATGGATGAACTACTTTTCTTCCCTCCTATACCTAGTAAAGTGAGTTGTTTGTGTTTTACGTCAGTATCATCGAACTACAGTCGTGGAAGGGGGTAGGAAACGGTGTTTCCGGTTCTCTAAAGGTATAGACAGGTTAATATTAAAAATGTTAGTAAAAATAAAATGATGTCCCTGTATAATGACAAAATGGATTGTTTGTTAAGTCATAAAATAGCACAATAATCGGGCGGGAGCCTGTCGTACGGACACTGGGTCTAAGACCCTCAACTTACGATATCTTCCAGTGTAGAATATAGCATTGCTAAATGGACCGTTAAAAGATGTTATATTAAATACCTAATTACTTTCAGTATGAAATGTTCTTGGAAAAAATACAACATTAACGGAAAGTGCGTGAAATAATCGATGATATATAATTTAAAAACTCTAGTAAAAATTCGGGCGCGTGAATTATGCGAGTAAATACGGTATCATCAGAATAATATTAATTTTGTGCGAAGAGAATGTATTTGCACACGCCCAAAATGTGCTATACCTGACTAAGTAATGTACTGGGGCCATCAGCGAAAGTGCCATCTTGCTGTTGTATACACTCCCCAAACAAGAGTCCAGAGCTGTATAATGTTTAACATTATAACAGGTAAAGTTATATACGTAAGAGCTTATATAGCATTTAGCGGTAGCATTTTGTGTTACAACGCTGTATAACAATGTTTATTAATAAGACCGATTGTGTTTAATAAAGACTATTATTAAAATCTAGTACGCATGGATACCACATCAATACTATGGTTACAGCATTGCTTATTGTTCATCTGTGATTACGAGTAATACGCGCGCGTAATTTTATTAGCAGAGAATAGAATCGGTGTAAGATATTAAGGATCAAGACACAGAAAGATGGCATGGTGCTTTGGAGCATTCTTTAACTTCCTGGTAAGATATTATAGATATTCAGTAAAAATTCTCTGACCAAAATAAGTATACTTGGGCATCGTCTTTAATATTGTCTTGATGTTCATTGGGAGAAAACACACTTTCCAGGATTTCATATACTCATAGCCTATTATTATATTGTATACTAATATTAAATTTGGTATGTTTTCAGTGGAGTCTGTGGCTGCGACTATGGACGCTGCAGTGCCCCCAACCCCCTGAGCGCCCCCAAACGCCTGAGTGCTTCCAATTCCCGGAGTACTCGCGATCTTCTTCCGTGCAGGGAGATGATGATAGCGATGATACGGTAGGTGCATCATTTTACAGTTTAGTTCCTATTAAGGTTATTAAAATATTAAATAATGTAATCATTTGGAAAATGTAAATTCTAAAATGACACTGGTCTACAAAATTAAACATTTTTTCTTTCACAGGAACTTAACTGAATCTAAGTGTCTTTGACATGCTGAATTCAAACATGCTTTCAATTTTCTATCAGATAAGTTTTTTGCGACACGTTAAAATTTTTTATAGAATTAATATTTACATAATACTAAATGATAAATGTACGCCTCATTTTGGCTTATCTAAATAGTTTTATATGATTTTCGGGCATATTTTGCGTTTGGGATGTCTCTCTTCATGGTCCAGCAGTAGTCGGCCAACATACTGGAACTCCATTTGCTTTCGTAGCACCATTCCATCGTAGAAATCTGCTAATGAAAATGCTCTTCATGATCATCACTGACAGCTCCAGAATTTCACGGGAATAAATCTTGGTGGAAGTACAAGAAGTCAATTTTTGAAGACATGTTGTATCCCTTAGCTTTGCATGAACTCATTCTTTCATGACAGTTTTCTGGTTTATGATTTCCAAGAAAACAGAAATGTTTAGTGATTTCCAGGTTACTTTTCCAATGGATTTAATATTTTCTAAAATATTCATCATCCGGTGATCTTATTTGTGACCCTATAAATGTTCCTTCGTTCAGTTTTGTATTACTAACATTAGGAAATTTAGATTGCAAATGCATAAATGCAGCTGAATTTTTACCAATTGCTTACACAAAATGTTTCATAAGTCCCATGCAAGAGAGCTAAATATACTTTTCAGGATTCGCTAACGGGGTATTTGACACATTTTTATGCCAAGGAATAAACATTCACGTTCAGGCCATTGTTTCCTAATGTAGTGAGACTTCCTATCCCTGCTGTCCCATTCAGACAAGAAACAGCAGAATTTAGTGTATTAAAGTTACAAAACCAGCAATAAAGCTATCACCTTCAAATCTCTACATATATTCCAGTTATATTTTGTATACTAGATTTCTTCTAACAGAAATTTCAAATTTTAATATGCCTCTTTCAAATCAGTAGTATGAAGAAGTAGTCTTCAAACTAACTTTCGATGAGTCTATAAACAATCGCTACTCATCTGGCTGGTGTTGATGTCCAAGAGTCTACTATTTCACAAATATAAAAACTACACTTTTCTCTTTAGAGAACTAGTCTTTGAAATCCTAGTCAAGACTAGAATAAATGCACATGCTTCTATCTTTGTGGAGTAGATTACAAACCTTGATCCTGGAACTTAAAAGTTCAGCCTGTTATTCTTCTAATGTCAGTTAAACAGAAATAGCAGTCAGTTGAATGGTCCTTTCGTTCTCTCCAAATCAAAGAAACTGAAAATAGCATTTGATGTCTACCACTTTTCCATCCCTTGGGAAGACTAACACAAATTATACACAACATCACATACGGAGTGGAAGTGAACTTATTACATTAATTCACAGAGGAAATAGATGGTCAATGCGAACAAATTTTGTGAAATAACTTTTTTGATACATCCAATAGTTTTGAGAATATGAAATGTAACTTGTGGTAACGCTGCGACGTCCCTTCAGGTCATTGCTCCGCAGTGGAGGAGAGTAACTGGAATCATCTACTCCACAAGCGTTGGAGAGGAGAATGTAAACAAAGACGTCTCGTCAGATACGTTTCGATCAAATTACTGTATATTCGTAACACTTAACACATTATTTAACATTACTGTAAACTTAATTTCTTTATAAATTAATTTATATTTATTTTCGTCAAAGATAATTGTTTAAATGGAGATTGAGTTACAGAATATGTATTCGTAATACTGGTATTTTTAGTTTACGTTAATTATAAATACGTTTTTAATGGAAATAGACTCAGGGACAAAAACCCGGACACTTGTTTTATAAAAATAAAAATTACATGTATGTTACTCAAAGTTTTAGTAGTCCATGCAATTTAATAACCATTTCGTGATTTCGTTACCGTGTAAACAAGCTATTATTATGAGATACACCACTTATTTGTAGAAAGTCTCAGTAATAATAGAATTTGTGTCTGTGGGTTTGTTCTTTATTGTCGATATTTATTTAATTTTCACATGTCGTCAGTGTTTTGAGTGTAAGTTGGTAGTCGCACGTTATCTTTTTAAAGAATGCGACCGGAAGATATTGCTGTAGCCGTTGCTCTAAATGATGATGGACGCAGTGAACGTCATGTCGCAAATGTCATGAAAGTGCCTTGAAGTACCATTCAAGACGCCCTAAAACATTTTAGAGACACAAGAATACACCAGGAAACCAGGTTCGAGTCGTCCGCGATGCACAACTCAAAATGAAAACAGGCGCATGGTGTTATCAGTTCTTAGGGAGCGCAACCTGCCAGCTACGATGGTAGCCCAGCAGTTTGTTGACATGCATGGACGTCCAATATCGGCTAAAACAGTTAGAAGAAGGTTGAAAGCAAGTGGGCTGATATCAGCTAAACCTGTAAATGGTCCCATATTACTCAGGATGCATCGCGACGAAAGATTTCGTTTTTCACAAGATCATAGAGCCTGGAGGAATGAACAGTGGAGCTGTGTTCTCTTTACAGACGAGTCCCGTTTCAATCTATGTTCACTGATGGACGTGAAAGAATTTAGTATTTCCGAGAGGTTGCCATTTGGAAATAGTGAAGTGATGGTTTAAGCACGAGTGTATATGAATGCTCGTAGGGAGATGGTTTTCATAAATAGAAATCTAACAGCTGATAGGTACATAAATTGTTTGTTCCAACATGTGGTGCTATTTGGTCCATGTATAGGCAATGGTTCTCTTCTAATGCACGAGAATGCGCTCCCACGCGTCACACGCGTTACCAGAGATTATCTTTAAGAAGTGAGAATTCATGTTTTATCATGGCCAGCAAGGAGTACTGACATAAATCCAATTCAGCACTTGTGGGACATGCTGGCACGACGTATTAGGGAGAGACAGCCACCACCAGAAAACTTACAGGAGTTAAGACAAGCACTTCTTGAAGCATGGGAAGACATTCCTTAAGCAGCCATTTCTAACCTGATTCAAGGCATGTCAAGACGTATGGATGCAGTTATCCAATGCCGAGAGAGTAACAGACATTACTAAAAGTGTGATTTCAATGTTACAAGCACGAAAGATATGAGCCAGAGCTGAAAAAAATATTGTTACTGGTTTTACGCCTTTTGCCTCCTGAAGAAAAGATTTTATTTCTAATAGTGTATTTTTTATTAATTATACGATCCTTTGTTTTAAATGTATTTTTCTATAATTTAAAAACCATTACGTTTCATAACCTACTAGACCTTTGATTAACAATTTCTGACATAAAAGAAGTGCCCTTGAACACAAAGTGTCCGGTTTTGTTTGTCCCTGAGTGTAGTTTTGTTCTGTAATAATGTACATTCTTTACGTAAAGAACAAAGAAATCAATAGACACTGTGAATGAAAATAGGTTTCATATAATTAAATTTAGAGTTAAAGTGGTTATAGCGTAATAAAGAATGCTAAAACGCAAACAATTTATGTAAGTAATTGACTCACTACTTTATTTTTTCATATACAGTAATTTGATCGAAACGTATTTGATGAGACGTTTTTGTTTACATTCACCTCTTTCAAGTCTTGCGGAGTGGATGATTGAAATTCTCATTGTCACTGCGGAGCAATAACCTCAAGAAGTGTTGCAACATGTTAAATTTATTATTTTCAAAACTATTGGACGTATCAAAAAACTTATTTGAGAAAAACTGTTCACATTGACTTCGTCTATTACCAATGTGGATTAATGTAATAGGTTCCCTTCCAGGCTGCATTTGGGATCCAGTCTTTATTAAAATCACCAGCTTTACACCCAAAATAATGTTCATAGTACTCTTCACAATTGGCATGAAATTTCACCTGTGAGAGTTTAAGAAATTGTCTGGATGATTTAAACAATTTCTTTGCATATTTTCTAAAATCTAATAAAACACATAACAAGAACAATATACAGCACAACACACTATGTCTAAGAGAAATGAAATACTCATATTGACGTGCTCGCTACAAGTTCAATACAGGCTGTCTGCTTATACAGGGACATCATTTTATTTTTACTGATATTTCTAATATTAACCTGGCTATATCTTTGGATTAACGATTGAGAACCGGAAACACCGTTTGCTACCTCCTTCCACGACCGGAGTTCGATGATACTGGCGCAAAATACAAACAAATCACTTTACTATTTATAGGAGGGAAGAAAAATAGTTCATCACTTTACGTAAACTACGAAATATCGCGATTTTGAGTTTGATAAATTTCATGAGGCTTTTGTTTAATCAACATACAGTACTGTATTAACAATAAGTGTTTTTACGCACGAACTGAGCTATCTATTCATTATGCAGTGTATATTATACTGTCTACAGCACATTAGCGTACAATATAGAGAATGAAGTTAAATTGGAAAATAATCATAATATAGATATGTAAACACATTTTTGAAAATGGTAGATGTTCATTTCGATACAGGCTTCAGTTCTTTTGTGCATATTATCGCACTATAGGCTATTGTACCTAGTTCCAATTACCATTTTCGTCTTTCGTACCGATAACTCATGTTGAAATAATTCTGTACCTACTCTATAAAAGAGTACCTTACGCACTGTAAATTCAATCTTCAGTTCTGCCCGATCCGAAAAGATAAAATTACTCAGACATGTTATTTATTGTCCGTCCAAGTACGATTAGTTTTGTCTCAGGGTCGTGGAAAGGGGGAAAATCACTTGACTCATAATTACTTAACGAGGCCCTTTTATTTAAGTTTTTTTAAACAGTTGTATAATATTACGTAGACGTCCAATTCCTATCAGAAATTAATGTTTTCAGAAAAGAACTAAGACAGCCCAACCACTAGCCTTTACAGGGGACGAGCAAAGGCTGGTAGGAGAAAGCGGGGTGTGACATAGGCAAACGGACGACAGTACTTGTGCGAAAATACGATTCAATATGAAAGCTCTTTCGTCATTGGAAAACGCGAACATATTTCTGGAACGTACTATACTCACTAATTCAGTACTATTTACTAGACCGTAAGGAGACTTTGATTGCATACGCGGCCTTGGTTCTGTGTGGAGGACGATTGGAAGTTTACTAGTAGAGGGGGTGGGAGTAAGTACATTAAAGAACTCGGGTACAATAAAAATTGAAGTAAAAATAAAATGATGTCCCTGTACCAGCAATGCAATATCTAAACATGGTACAACATGTTTAAATATTAACAAGCCAGCACAGTGTTGCCAACCATTTCTGTATAAAATTTCCTCATTTGATCAAACATTCTCACTTCTTATAACATAAAGATTATAACAAAAAAGTCTGATATATTGAAGTATATTATACAAAAAGTGACCATCAAAAAAAACTGTGACCGATGGAAAAAATCTGATTACATGTTTGACATCAGGATAAAAAACTACACTAGAACCAGTAATCAGTTTTCTTGTGAAAAAAATCATGTTGGCCAACAATGTAATTAAAAGGAGTATTCTTCTTATTATATGTTTTTATTTATCGCGAAGTAATGTTAAACATTTATTCATTATAAAATTATTTTAAATCCATTTTTGTTCTCAAGGAACATTTCCATTGTGGCATTTTCTCTCTCTGTATCAAGAGAGATGGCGCGTGCGTTTCGCATGGGACTCGCATTCGGGAGGTCCGTGATTCGATTTCCCGATCGACTAACCTGACTGTGGTTTTCCGTGGTTTTCCACGGTTACTTAGGCAAATGGAAGGTTGGAATTTCCATTGCCACGGTCCATTTCCCTTCCCCTCCAGTGTAGAAAAAAGAATTTAGATTTCATATCATTCATCTTCTTCATCTCATTCCATAGACATATTCAGGTCAAGACGCATGTCTTCATCCGCTTACGGGAGAGGGCGTCCTCTCCGCAATAGTCGATTTATTTCTTAATAGTACTTCCCAGGATGACTCGACACCTTGTAAGGTCCGTTGGAATGGATCCTATGCTGCTTGGTGACCTTGGCGGTATTAACTTAGGTGGGGGTAGGGGCCACATTGGGTGAGCGGGCGAGAGGTCATATGCAGCCTGTGGGCTGGTACACCTCATCCACATTCATCTCATAAATTCGGGGTGCACAATAGGCCTCAGTATGGCAGACGTGCAAAGGGTCGTCCCTAACCAGCTCCTAGTCACCTAACCTAACCTAACTTAACCTTTCTCTCTCTATGTTGTAATCATTCCCCGAGGTAAATGGAGAGGAAGTTAAATTATTTGTTTTTTACTTTTGTGGAAATAATGCGAGTGCTAAAACTTGTCTCACTCCAGTTTCAGTTCGATTTGTGAGGGAGCATTTATGATGCAATGCAGAGTACGAAGTTTGACAACTTGCCGATATAATAATAATAATAATAATAATAATAATAATAATAATAATAATAATAATAATAACAATAATCCCATAAAATCCCTTCAGAGCAAGGGCCTCCTACTTACGTAAGGGTGGCTCTGTTGTTTAGTCACATGTGGAGCCAGTCCGTGTGAATTTGGGTGATTTTCCTATATGGCTTAAGGCCTCGTTACCTAATCACTTCCTGATTTAGTTCTCATGTAATCTAATACAATTTATAATACTAATCTTATACTATTTGTGTCTCTAATTTTTAGTATTGGTGACTTTAGTTTTTGGTGTGCGTGTTTGCCTTCTAGTGTACATTTCCGTCACACTATCTTGCCACTTTGTGTCTGAAGCACTTCACTACACTGCACTACACTTTGCTATTTCTCTCCCTAGTTTTCCACTGCACTCTGTCCTTAGCGATCCTTGTCCAGGCTGCTGTCTAGAAGTCATCCGCCCATCTACATTTACGACGGCCCCTCCTCCTTTTCCCAGTTCGGTAGTCCCACACTGTTGTAGCGTAAGCCCAACTACCCTGTTACAATCTAGCAGCATGATCTCCCACTTGTGTATAACTATAATAAATTATGTAGAAGGTTACGTAATATGTAACAATTAAATTATGCTTCTCTGACACTATGTATTAACTGCCTTTCATGAGTTATGCATCCTTTTTAGAAGCCCATTCCGCATCACGTATGTTGTATAAGTGTGCGCCTTAAGTTCTTGTCATCTGTTGCACTGCTGTAGTTTGTTATTGGTCTGTCTGGCGCATCTTCAACCCGTCTTGTCATCCAACAATCCAACACAACACTGCTATGCTTAACAGAGTTGTATGATGAATGCTGCTAAGGTGTCAAAAATGTAATGAGGTACTGTAACAGGGTATGTAATTTTAACAGCTATTGTAAATTATCAGAACATGCAAGAAAAATTAAATTTCATTTCTGTAAAAATTTAATATTAGACATCTAATTTTTCGATGCATAGTTCCTAAAGGACGTATCATCGAGCATACGTTCCTTAATAAAAAGTGATCCCCTTTGTGTGACCCATTACTTCTCAAAGTTTGTCGGTGAGATCCTGTTACACCCTGTACATATATTATTAGTGCAGTACTAATAAAAATATTTCCGGGGACATATATTTTTTGATATGAAACACTTAAATTTCATTTTTATGGAGGCCCTGACTTTTCATTTGCTCTTAATTCTCTATCGAAACACAAGTAATTGTGATAGTTCATTTTATGAGGAATGCTGAGCCTAGCGGCAGCGCGGCGCACATTCACTGCGTGACACTAGCGTCACTGGCCGCGTGATGTTTGCCGTTGCTGCCGCTAGATTTCAAATATTGCGTACTTACTAATTACTTCAAATAATGCTGAAAATGACCTTCTGCAGTGAAACGCCCTACATCTCTTAAACTATTATGCGATACATCCTGCAGTTCAGCTTGAGTAATTTTTGTCATTTCCTGTCGTATTGCATCGTTAAGTTGTTCCAAAGTATGGGGATTATTTTTATACACTTTACGCTTTAAGTTTCCCCAAAGACAAAAATCACAGTAGCTGAGTTCAAAGGATTTAGGGGGCCACAAACTTCTGCGTATTATTCGGTCTTCGGAAACTTCCTTTATGGTGTGCATTGAACGTTCGGCAGTATGTGGGCTGGCATTGTCCTGTTGAAAACAATCGTACTGTTTTTCTTCGTCTGTAAGCTGGCTGAAAAATGGAGGCAGTATTGTATTCACAGATGTGTTATAAAATATTGGCCCGATTATTCGTCTCGCACTAACCGCACACCAAATTCCTACCTTATGACAATTATTACTGTGCAACGGGACTTGTACAATATGTGGAGTTTTATCATTCCAATTTCGCACATATGGGGAACTGACATGACCATTGAGATAAAACCATGCTTCATCATTAGAGCCCGGATGTTTAGGCATTCATTTTTCCTAAAATAGGCAGGCATATAGGCATTAAAATAGTGAAAATTGGCAGTGAAATAGTGAAACGGCTTGCCTCCATTAGATAATCCCGCTGTCAACCGTACAATAAGGTTGATTGTCTCGTAAAGGTGAGGTAAAAGAAATAAAGCACTTACAACAAAATAATAAATTACCTGATAACATTTATTAATTTAAAATTCAGGTAATAACAAGCATATAGACTATATAGAAAAAAAAACAAGATTTTAGAAATATTAAACATCACATAAGATTAGAAGAATTATGAGATATAAATAAACTGAATATAACCCAATCATAAGGTTACTGATCTTTCGGGACTAGCTTGCCGGGTAATCTAAACCCATATGACATTCGCCATTACAGACGAAAACTGAATTAGCGTATTTAACAAAATTGAATATGAATTTAACTACTCCACAATTCTATCATTAACCAATGTGGAATAAATTCCCAATATGAAACAGAAAAGAAATAGTAGAAAATATACTACCGACGAATGTCAGCGAGAACTTTCAAGTAACGACAAGATACATATATTAATGAAAAAACCATAATATCACCAAATAATGAAAGTCCTCTTCTAATGCTCGGCAAGCTAATCTGAAGATGAAGTTACAGTCCCCGAAGCCAGGGCACGCCTACGCGTACTTCATCCCAGGTCGACGTCATTCTCCAACTGCTGAGGTCTCCCCCCGAGACCAAGTCGAAAGTTACACATTCCGACTCCATTCCATAAATGCCCTTTCAGCCCGCATGGCTAATTCTCCGGTCTCATCCGTCGAGCAGCGGACTCTCACTAAGTCCATGTCTCAGCCCACATGGCTGATGGTCGACGTCCTACGTCGAGCGCCGAACTCCAACTAATTCCACTGTCTCAGCGCCATGGCTGATGGTCGACCTGCCCCGTCAAGCGACGAACTCTAACTCCCCTTCTCGCGTCAACGGTTCCACTCGGAAACGGAGCCTAATAACCGAAAATAATTTTGAACAAAACACCAATGAAAATTAAAACCGAAATCACGTGATAAATAAACTCGCTCCTTATAGATAAAAACAATCAGATCTAAAATGGCGGATAACACAACGCCATCTATTGAAAATAAAGGTAAACTAAAAGCAGGAAGTAACGTAAATAAGGAATAAGACAGAAAATCAATAGAAAACACAGGGTGCCGAAAATTAAACGGCACAATAGGCATTTATTATTCATGAAAACAAACAAAAAATAGACAAATACTTAATAAATCATCTCGTACGGTACTCACTTTCCTTGGCTACATGTCACAACAAGATGCTTTTTAAGTTATCAACTGTCATAGTGAGCCGCCTGTCAGAGAGAACGTTTTTCATGGTGGAAAAAGATCTTTCTACTTCTACTGAAGTGATTGGAGCAAACTTAAAACAAATTACTTCAGAAGAACTTCTCTATTCTTTCAGAGATCGGGAAAAACCGACTGTGTATTGTCTCAAAAAGAGGGGTGTGAGAAGGGATTAGAGACTTCAAAGTACGCGTGACTTGTGCTTGCAAGCGACAACAGTAACGGGACGTGGAGATTTGCTTTTAATACTTCCTCATCCTCTTTATTTGACTGGCAAACCCCGAAGTAACCTGAGCACTGAGGGTTATACTGTTCAAACATCTTTGTTAAGTGACATAAAAGATAGAATCGGTAGGGGAGAAAAGTTTACGACTTCTTGGAAACATATATATTGCTGAAAAATAAGATGCTCAGCAAATATTTGTGAGGTGAATATATATTTTTAATTTGTACAACCGTTCTCTTTTATTTTTTTTTATATAAGGCAAACTCGACTATGTTGGCAGTATTAAGGTTTTCTGTCTATAGATATAATCAAAAATGCTTTAAAAATTTCCTTCATGCAGCAGTTAATCACTAGACATAATTGTATTGGTTGGAGTAAAAATTTTATTTTTTATGTGTATCCCAACAGGGAAATAGCTCCATCTAAAACATGAGATCATATTGTGCGTTTCAGGAACTCGTGTAACTTCGCAGTACTGCTCGGGTAATTTCGCAGTAATACTTGTGCAATTTTCAAGAATACTCTTTTTAGCTCAAAACATGATTTAATGTAATCTAAACATCAGTACATGTTTACACACATGAACTGAACACACATTAACAAACTAGGCAATAAATGTAGAACAACTGGGGATCAACTATTAACACTAATGACAGGAAATTAATAAATTTATCTAACACATATCTGGATTAAACCTTATGCCAAAGATAGAAAAAAGCATTATGAGAACTATTTAGACCTAATCCGAATTCTCTTCCGCTGGCAAGACAATTGTTGTTTCTCCTTTCTTTGCCGTTGTTTGAAGGTAGAGAGACTTTGCTCCTTTTGGGGACACAATTTTGTTTGGTTTCGTAATCAATGAAAACCCTGTTTCATCTAAATTTCAAATGAGATTAGGCTTGTTACTTTGTTCTGCCTTCTCACACACACTTCCTAGCACATCATAAAAATCGTTAAAATTCGAGCGAGTTGAGGCTGTTACTCTATGGTAGGACAGATTTTCTGCCTGGCGCATACTTAGCCCATAACGCTTCTTAAAAGAAGTTCGAATCTACCGGGAAAAGCACATTACGAACAAACTATTTCAGATAAAACAACAAGCAAGGGTTCAAATTAATCATAAGAATGTGGAGAATTCATTAATCACAGTTTGATACTTACAGTTCTGAATATTTCGACGATAAAACGTCCAGAAACACAACACTGCAAATTTACTCATTCTTTCTGAGCAAACACACACCTACTAAAGCAGATAGTTGTATCACTTTCGCCAGAATGCGTTCCAGTAGGATATTCCTGCATGAAACATCGCAGAGAGGTTCTGGCATTTAACCGTATTTTTTGCAAGCTCAAACAAACACGGACAACTCCACAACTAATTAATATATGAGATAGGCCTACTGCGAAATTAGACGTACTGCGAAATTAGCCGAGTTTGCCTTATTTATGTGCGGTTTATTTTAAATGCATTAACAATATAGAAAATGTAGAATAACGACATAAAAAGACTAAAAAAGCATTTAACCTTAAAATAGGCAATGAGAGCTAAAATGGGCAAAAAAGGCAAAATAAAAATTGGACCTATCGTTCCAAATGTGTGGAAACGTGTTTATCTCTAATAGGTCTTTCATACAAATACTCAGTTTTAAAAAAGGCATTTTGCCTAACATCCGGGCGCTATTTATCATCCATAAACATTAGTTTTGGATCAAGGTGTTCATTGTAAACATTTTCAAGAAACCAATTGCAGAACCGTATTCTAGGACAAATCGTATTTTATATGATCAGAATTTAAATAGTTTGGTTGCTTTGTGTGCTAACCCGCATGATATGTTCAATCGCACTTTAATATCTTCAAGTTTTTGCAGTTAAAACATGTCGTTTACGCGCTCCCTAAGCTTGTTACAAACTGAACCTGTAGTACGCCACATTTTCATTAACTTCGAAACGCAAGACTGTGTAGGAATTGTTGACTACGGAAATTTCTGTACAAATGTACGAATGCATCTGCTATAACCGTTTTGATTTACGTAACAGTCGTCTAGATAAATTCGTTTTCAATAACATATGAAGAGTTCGCGGGAAAAACGATGAATGTCACAGTTTTGTTAAGGTTGATGTCATTATCTAATTGAATGGATCACTACGAAATTTAATGTTGTTCTTATGAAAAATGGTGAAAAGGAGATTATCACCACGAATACAGTAATACTTTCCTTTATTTTCTATGGAAACAGCACTACAACTTGCAATTATAGACTCAATTAGATCATTATCTAATCCTTAACAGAAATGTGACATTCATCGTTTTTCCCGCGAACTCTTCATATGTCATCTTCTCACAAAATACGTCTACACCACAGTGAACTTCAAACTCAACCGATGCGTTGGAACCAGGACCTTTGTACAGGACACGTCATGTCACTCCCAAGGTCGCTTCCGCAGTGCACAATTTTGCCGCCGTTTGGCCTGTAAAACATGCATTCCTCGTAAAATTAACTATCTGTAATTAAAATACAAGGTTAATTCCGATCTCAGATAACGAATTTGAATGACATCGTGTGCGTCAGGAATCACACCGGCACCTGAATTGCGGCTTGAGATGACAGACCAGTAGTGAGTGATTTCATAATCAGAGTGCACGGTGTATCACAGTAGCAATGCCCAAGAAAATCGAGCCTTTTAGGAGGGGTACATAACAACTCTTTCCGATGCCAAGTACAGTTACGTGAAAATCATAGGAGCTTGCAAAAAACTTGGTTTCTTATTTCCAAAAAAGGCATCTTGTGTTTACATAATAAGACTGGCAAAGCTCGGATGGGATTAATTCCAGAGTGGAAAAAGCAAGCAAATCCACCCCCCGTCACAAGTCGCCGCACCCCACGAGATGTTACAAATTAAATCCATTCCAACTTTACCAATCTTATTAAGTACACAGAAGATGCCTTTTTTGGAAATAACGAAACCTCGTTTATTGCAGGCTTCTTTTATTTTCACTTAACTGTATTTGGCTAGCTTTTCTTGGGAATTTCTGTCGTGAGTCGCTGTGCACTCTGACTATGAGATCACTCACTACTGGTCTGTCACTTCGCGCCACAGTTGAGTAGTGGTGTGACTCCTGATGCACATGATGTCATTGAAATTCGTTATCAGAGATCGGAAACAACCCTTTATATTTCATAATGTGTATACTACGTATATAATATCCAATTGTGTGAAGAGCTGCGCCCTGCAGACACCTCCCATCGTACTGACGTCGGTGATAATAGGTAATTCTATACAGTCCTAGAATATTCCTCAGGTTATACAGTGCTTCCTAGAGGCTGACAAGCTGGACATAAACAGGAAATGTAATTTTAGTACACCTGCGTACATACTTATGGTATCATATGATATTAAGAATTAAGAATTAGCCACGAAATCCCGTGAAGGGCAAGGGCCTCCTGACTATGCAGGGTGGTTTGTTAAGCAGTTTCCGGTTAGCCACGCCGGGAATGATGGTCACTTTTGTAATGTAATAGTTTGGTATGCTGTCTGGGTTAACACTGTTCACTAGTCACTGTTTGGGTTGCAAGTCACTTTGTGATTAGTTTCCATTGTTGTCGGTGTTTCGCTGTTCTTGACCATAGATGGCCGAATCTTGATCTAAGTTCGTCTGCCCACCTTGTCTTCTGTCTTCCAGCGTTGCGTTTGCCAATCCTTGGGTTCCATGTCGTAAGAATGTATGTCCACCAATTCTCGCTGAGTCGCATCACGTGCCCTGGCCATTTCTTCTTCAGCTTGTCGGCCGTTTCTGCTGCGTCTTTGAGATGTGTTTGTCTCCTTATGTCTTCGTATCATATATCATAGGATATAAAATAACATAACAAATAGAAATCAGTGCTACTTGGTTACTTTTCAATGTGGTTTGAAGTTTATATCACTCACTGTCACTGCAGTTGCTCTCTGCCAGAGGTTGGGATGAGAATTCTTGTAAGTCGATCCCTCTTTTCTTCAGAACTCAGTAGGTTAATAACATCCTCAGGCAGAGTTTCTTATTTGTCTTTTGTCCACTTTGATAGTAACAATATGTCATTTTAATACTAATAATTACGGGCCTTGTGACCTCAAAACTTGGTACTATGATATTCTGTTCTAACATATCTTTAATTTGTTTTTGAATTTCCTGCTAATTTCATTCGGGAATACAATTGTTCTTCAACACTTTGAACCCGGGTGGTAGGGTTAGTACGCCTGGCATTTAAATCGTCAAAAACTCGGCGATAGTACTGTACTAATACGCCTGCGTAATTTTCGTTACTGCGGACAATTGTTGTGTAGTTTGAAAAATTTAGTTATATCTTTTTGTTGGTTTCTATATACAGACACTTTTACATTTTCCTCCAGAATATTCCATTTTTTTGGTATTATTCCTGATCGCGAATTAAAAACACTCGGTCCATTTTAAGAACATTTAAGTGACTTACTGGTTGAGGTTGATTCTGGTGTAAATTCAGAATATTGCCGTAAAGACTCAAGCTTTTCTCACCAACTATTTCATGTCTTCATGTAGCTCCAGAACATAATGTTTTTTTAATCGATTCTGTTAAACTCGTCCCACTTCATTTTCTCAATTTTGTTAGTAATATTTAATTGTACAAAGGTTTTGTCATTTAGTGTACAACATCTGATAAATTTTGTGTATTATGTTTTGTCGTAAATTTTATAAGAATAAGTTGATATGATACATATATCGATCGTCTAGTTCAAAAGTGCGACAACTCAAAAAAACAAGTTTTGAGATATCTTCAGTTGAAAGTTTCAAATAAATCACTTAGAAAGGAACAGAGTTCTGGTTCATAACCACGACAATTAGAAATGAGTCAGTATTCAGGACGAGTTTATCACAATCTTCCAGTTCATTATTAATACATTTCGAAATGTACTAATAATGAATTAGTAAAGCCCATAGTTATAATTATTTCTAAAGCAGTTTATTTAGTTTTTTTCTTTTTGGTTGTAAATATGACTTATCTCAATATTGAATCGGAAAGAGCTCCGAATCAGTAGTATAAATAACTAAAAAATGACAATTTTTTAGTTGTCGCACTTTTGAACTGGACGATCGATATGTATCGCTATATTTTTTATGAGTTCACCAAATAGTTACGTATTCGGCGTATTAATGTAATTATGTTTTGCAGACAAATTATATACTAAGCAACGAATTTTAGATTGTAACACTTACAGGGAAGTGGAGATATGTACTGTATGCTTAATTGATTGTGGAATTCTCGTCAGAACAATAGATATTATTTTTCTAAATTGGCTCCAATGTAACAATATCGCTTTTCTGCATTTTACACTTTTTAATTTCAGTGCTTGTAGTAACCATAATAATGTACAGTAATCCGCTGCGAAGCAGCCTGCACTCTACTCACCGCAACCACACTCACAGGAGCGCGGCACGGGTTCTCACCTCGCCTGTGCTTTGTTCTTTTACTCGTATATTCCCTCAGAATAGATAACGAAATACATGGATTGTCTTCAACAGAATATTCCTGCCTTGAACAAGATGAAGATTTTGAAGTATTGATATCCTTCCAGATAGGCATTATTGACCAGAAGAGACCACTTCTTGACTTTGAACAAATGAACAGAATAATATTGACGATTATGCTGTAACAGTGCTCAGTAGAGATGGGTAAAAAAAGCTGGAAGAGTTTATTTGAAACTGTTTCACAATTGAAACTGTTCCGTATCGAAACTGTTTCGTGATATAACCTGTTCCAACTGTTCCAAAGAGTGTTACACTGCTCTAATGATAAAGATGGGTAAAAAAAGCTGGAAGAGTTTATTTGAAACTGTTTCACAATTGAAACTGTTTCGATACGAAACAGTTTCGTGATATAACCTGTTCCAACTGTTCCAAAGAGTGTTACATTGCTCCAGTGATAGAGATGGGTAAAAAAAGCTGGAAGAGTTTATTTGAAACTGTTTCACAATTGAAACTGTTTCACAATTGAAACTGTTTCGTGATATAACCTGTTCCAACTGTTCCAAAGAGCGTTATACTGCTCCAGTGATTACTTCAACGTTCCACATGGTTCCAACAGATAAACAGTTCAATTTCTAAACAGTTTTCCTTTCCTTTGCTGTCTGCAAAGGCCATGTGTAGCGCTATCTTTAACCTCCAATCGAAAGTAGATATATTATCCATATTCCACACGGCCTTCGTGCAACAGTACCCTATGTACGATCGCGCAATTTAATTGTACGAATCCAATTCCCTAATAAATCTCCTAATTATTAGCTGTCCGTTGATGGAGAATATATTCATAGTACCCTGACAGTGTTAATTATTAATATACCGCGAAAAATATCATCGACTAATGTCATCGTTATTAAACTCTCCTAGGGTTATATGCGTTATTTTTACTAAAATCGATTTATTTTGAATTGTAGTTATTTACTTAGTAACCTACGAAAACTATCTTTCGTTGTCATAATACACTGAACAGGTGGTTTAAAGGCGATTCAAGATCCTTGAAACATGTTCCCGAAGCAGATGAGAGGTTGAAATAGTTGGAACACTTGGAACAGTTGGCACTGATGTTGTAAACATATTCTTATGAAACTGTTTCTTTGAAACTGTTATTTTGGAACAGTTTCGTTCATGAAACAGTTACAGTCGAAACTGTTCCTTAAAAAGAACAGTTTAACCCATCTCTAGTACTCAGTGATACTAACAAGAGCACTAATACTTAATATATACCAAGAACGTTAAGAAAAAGCAATGGAATATTTAGTCCAGTGATATCTTTTCAGCACAATATTGTAACTAGTTTCTCTTATTTTCGTAGGCTTCTATTTCATCTGGGGGAAGCTCGGGGTATGAAGGCGATGTAGACGACTCAGACTACGAATAGGCTAATATTGAAGACTACATAAGCAACGAGGACCTGCATCGACAGTAAGTAACTCTTCGGTGTACATAGATCGTAATGTATTTTGCTTACAGCTTTCCATAATTTCTGCATCACAGGGCCTTCGTATACTGAGGAGTGTTTGCAGTCGATTTCTGAACAATATAGGGGTGGAAGTTATATAACTACTGTGCAGATTGAATAGGCAATAATATATTTTGAAATGGATAAAAACGTATGAGTTTTTAAATTAAGCGCATGATTAATTAGAACATTAGACTGAAAGTATACGTAGTTTGACAACAGCGCATTGCCGATTTACACAGTACGAATATAAACACGCACTCGGTCTGAATATCAGCGTTCCGTCCCTTGGTCACCGCAGTATGGCTGCCAGATTTCTTAATGGCTGGAAATAATTTATGTGATTTCCAAGAAAAAAGTCCATTTTATTAAAAATCTGTAAAAGGATACAACATTGCTTATTAGTTCCTCTAGTGATTTATTTATTTATTTATATATATATATTTATTTATTTATTTATTCTGGTGTAGTTAAGGCCATTAGGCCTTCTCTTCCACACCACCAGAAATACAAATACAATAACAGAAATAAAAAGGAAAAAAAAACTATAATAGTACATTATGCAACGAGCCTATAATGAAGGTAATTAAGAAGTGAGTATGGATATTTATGAAACGAGCGCAAGCGAGTTTCATAATTTTCATACGAGCTTCTTAATTACCATTATAGGCGAGTTTCATACGACTTTTTATGCTCGACCATATTTCTAACGCATTTAATAAACACTACTCAAACTCTCACAGATTACATCCCAATATCAAAAAAACTGACAAATTTATCAAAAGAGAATTACATAAAAATAATAAAAACAATATTACTAGTACAAAACCTGAAATATTTCATCAAAATTTTACTTCCAAAGAATTAACTCTAGCTATACAAAATTTAAAACCCAAGAAATCTCCTGGCCCCGACAACATTCATTCTGAATTTTTGAAACATCTGGGGGAAAAAGCCAAGTCTGTACTTTTATCCATTTTCAATTTATCATGGAACACCTCAATTCCTGCAGCTTGGAAAAAAACAATCATTGTACCAATTCACAAAAAAGGGAAACCTGCTCATGATGTTAATAGTTATCGACCAATAGCACTATTACGCATGATAGCAAAAACCACGGAGTCCATGATCTCCAACAGATTAACTTGGTATTTAGAATCCCAAAATCTTTTATCACCAAGACAAGCCGGTTTTCGACAACTACGCTCTACCAATGAACAAGTCATATGCCTCAGCCAAGAAATAAAAGACAGTTTTAACAAGAAAGAAGATACCTTGGCAATATTTATTGACTTTCAGTTAGCATATGACTCTGTTTCGAGAAATAAATTATTACTAAAACTCCAGAAATTAGGTATCTCCAGCAATATGTTCAGATGGATATCAGAATTCCTTAGTCAAAGATTCATTGCCACTAAATTCAATAACTCACTTTCTAGTTACAGACAAACATATCGAGGTCTACCTCAGGGCGCTGTCCTCAGCACAACTTTATTCAATATTTATATAAATGACTTACCCTCCCTATTAGAGGAATCAAACATGAAAACAGCACTATTTGCAGTAGATATAGTTTTGTGGACTTCCGGATCTTACAGACATAGAGACAAAATTAAAAAAAACTGCTCTTAAATCTCTAAATCAACTACATGAATGGAATACATCAAATTTGATGACACTCAATTTAAGCAAAAGTAGCTACCAAATATTTTCACTCGGTAAAAAAGAAAGAGAATTCAATATCCAATACAATGGCCAACACTTTCCTAGGACTTATGAATCCAAATATCTTGGAGTTATTTTCGATAGTAAGTTAACATGGAGCAACCATTTGAAATTCATTTCTGAAAAAGCTCGTAAAAGATTCTCCCTTCTAAAAAGACTAGCAGGAAAGAAATGGGGATGCTCTAGGAATACTTTAAACACTACATACAAAATGTTTATATAGCCAGTGCTGACATACTGCGGAGAAATTTTAATTACTTCATAAACGACATAGAATATGTTCAAAACCAAGCTCTCAGACTAATTACTGGTGGAATCAAAACAACGCCAATAGATTCTATGAGATTCCTCACTAATATTAACAGCATCAAAATGACAATAGAAGAAAAAGCACTGATTCACTATGAAAAACTTATCAGATTACCAGGAAACAATTGGCATTCATACAGTCCTCTCTGTAGATTGAAAACTCAAAAAAAGTTTCATATCCATTGTTCAAGAATTAAAACAGAAAATCAATATCCCGAATTTAAAAGAAAACTTACAAATTAAACCAACCCTTTAACTCTATTAAATATAGAATGTAATCTAAATTTAACAGAAGAAATACTGAAATCAGAAGTAAACACTGAAATACTGAAACAATTATCTTTAGAGACAATTAATATTAGGTACCCTCCACAAAACTGGTTTCATTTATATACCGACGGATCCTTGATCTCCAGAGAACAAGGTGCCGGTGCAGGTGTTACGTGCTGTCTCTTCTCACTTTATACATCTCTTGGATATGGAACAAGTTTTGATGGTGAAATCATTGCAATATGTGAATGTCTCAGGAATCTTCTATGCCACATCAATAAATTTAGGAATGCAGTTATATTGTCAGACTCCAAAGCAGCTATTCTATCATTCGTCTCTAAACACACACCTTCATCTCAAACAGCAGAAATAACTAAAATGCTCTCTCAATTAATATCACTCAATAAAAGAATTGTATTCCAATGGATACCATCCCATTGTGGAATCCAGGGAAACCGAGAATGCGGATGCTTTAGCGAAGAAGGGCAGCACTGCTACTTACAGACCTGTTACTAAATTTACGTATTACTCTGTGAAGAGATTTATTAAATCTACATACTTAGACTTCAACAAACAAAATTTGATAACTCAATCCCAAGGGAAAAAATGGAACTCTCTGCATCAAAATCCACAGTTAATTCCCGATTTACCACGAAAATCGTCTGTAGCTGCATTTAGATTGGCAACAGGCCATGATTGTTTGGCCAAACACCTGCATAGAATTGGAATATATCAGTCCCCTAACTGCCCATTGTGCAACTCAAACCAAGAAATGGATTCGGAACATCTCAAAATCTGAGCTTCAGTGGCTAGTCATGATAATATCTTTGAAAAATATTGGAGTGCAAGAGGTCAAATGACTTTATTGTCAAACGCCTGGCATTAGAAAACAACAACAACATATTTCTAACTTGATATTATTAATTTTATTGTATCTGACCTGGAGCAATGTCCCGTATGTTGTGAGATGTGCGCAGACGCGAAAGTATTGATTTTTTCCGAGGAACAGATGTCCACATTGACCTTGCTAGGCCATAAGAACCTACAGAGATAACAGTGAATTTAAATTAGACATTGAAAAACGAGATGACAAATTGAATTTATTTGAATATTATTTACAATTAATGCTAATTATTATAGTAACAGAACATAACCTTCTGCGACAGTATTGGATTTCCAGCCTCCGTGACCTTTCGCTAATTCTCTTTCCATTGTATATCCGAGAATAATCGATACTTACGGTTTTATAACGGTAGAAAGCTGACCTCTCATTGGCTGAACAGTTTTAACCTGAGTCGTCATTGGCTGAAAGAACTGACCTTTAATGAGTAGGTGTACTTTAATGACATGCATTAAAGGTCTGCTACCAGGTGTATAATTACTACATTTCGGCATGGTCGAGCATAAACAAAGTTGTCACACAAATATATACACAGGTTGCAGTCACACAAACTTTAAATGAGTGATTAAGTACAATTAATTGTATCCTAATTAACTAACATAAACAAGAAACTTGCGATTTTAAAACACAAATCAACACTTCTAGCAATACCTAAAAAGCATTAAACAAGACAAAATTTTCCAATTTAATTTTGAATTTTGATAAAGTCCGGCAGTCCCTGACATCATTAGGTAACGAATTCCAGAGACGTGATATTTCTACAGTGTAGGAGGATGAGTATAGAGACGTTCTATGATGAGGGATAGAAAGAAGTGCTTGATGCCGGTTTCGAAGAGTTGTAAGAAATTGAAAGCACGATAAGAGATAATTCGGAGTAGAAGTATGCATGATCCTAAATAGAAGAGACAGTGACTATTGTTCTTCGTTCCTTCAGACGCACCCATGGAAGTAACTGGAGGGAAGGTGTTATATGGTCAAATTTACGACTATTGCAGATGAATCGTATGCACACATTATGAACACGTTGTAGTCTCTCAGCTAAGAGTGAACTTACATTAGTTAGTAAGGAATCGCAATAATCAAAATGGGGCATTACAAGCGTCTGAATAAGATTCTTTTTTAGACTAAGTGGTAGAAATTCGTTCATATGAAACAAAGAGTGAAGTTGAGAAAATATTTTTTTTGCAAGTGTGTGTTACTTGAGTGTTCCAATTTAGATCGCTATCCATAAAAATGCCATGATTTTTAACTGTTTCACTGTATTTAACAATAATCCCATTCAATATTATATGTAGTATAGTACCACTATCAAGAGTACTTCGTAGACGATTATGTCCCATTACGGTTGCTTGCGATTTCTCTGGATTTAACCTTAATCCAAATTTGTGTGCCCACAGTGAGATCGAATTTAAGTCTTCGTTTATTTTATTTACTGTGTCACTAGTCTCGTCAGGGTGGAAATGCAAATAAATTTGCAAGTCGTCAGCATACATATGGTATTTGCAGTGTTTTATCATTTTAGTCACGTCATTAATATAAATCATGAAGAGTAAAGGTCCGAGAACTGATCCTTGTTGAATTCCAGATTTCACGACACACCATCTTGAAGAATAATCGCATGCAATGACACATTGCTGACGTTTGCGAAGGTAGGATTCAAACCAAGTAACAGAACTTTCAGAAAGTTTCAGTGGTCTTAATTTACATAATAGAAGGTCCGTGTCAACTGTATCAAATACCTTACTGAAGTCAAGTAATGTCAGTAATGTTAATTTACGTTCATCTGTGGCTTCAAGTATATCCTCATTAACTTTTAGCAGTGCTGTAGTCGTACTATGTCCATTTCTGAACCCAGATTGGTATTCGTCCAGTAAGGCATGTTCGGTTAGATAGTTCATTAGTTGTTTGTGAACAATACGTTCCAGAGCTTTTGATAGGGTAGGTAGGATATTAATTGGACGGAAAACATTTGCACATAATGGGGTTTTGATTTTAGGGATCGGACGGATAAAGGCTTTCTTCCAGAGGTTCGGGTAGGTAGAAGTTATGAGTGAGGCGTTGAATATATGTGTTAATGTCGGCAGTATTATGTCCAATATTTTCTTCAATAATATTATACTAATGTTATCCACACCTTCAGCTTTAGAAGTAATATGTTTTATTGCCGCTCTTACTTCAGTTTCTATGACATAAGTGAAGAAAAATATTTCTCTATCCGGAATTGGAGTCATTTGTAATTCGTTAACTGTCTGCTGTTTGTCGACCGTATCCAAGGTTATTGACTGTACAGTTGCAAAATGGTCATTTAGTTCGTCAAGAGAAACTGGTACACTTTCTACCTGAGTCCTGGAATTTCCTAAACCAATTGTCCGTAAGTTTCTCCACAGTTTGGAAGGGTCAGCTCCCCCTTCAAGATGTTATGAAAATGTCTCAATTTTGCGTTTCTAATGGCTTGAGTAGTTCTGTTACGTAAGAGTTTATAATACTTATAAGAGATTTCTTTCTTGTCATGTTTAAACGTTTTGTATGCAGCGTTTCTGTCCGTAATCATACTACGTATGTCAGCAGTCATCCATGGTGCTGGTGTCCTTTTTACGCGTTTAGATTTGATAGGAGCATGCTTGTCACATAAATTTATAATATACTCATTTAGTTTAACACGAGTCAATAGAATTTTTCAAGCTTTTAAAATCTACACAGTTATAATACTTTACTCTGTAGGACTATTTACTTGAGCCTACAGTGCAGAGATGTTGGTAACAGTATCGAAATTGCGTGTCTTTCTTTGAGAATTTTTATTTTGTTGCATTTACACAAGTAAATAGGTATTGTTATTATCTCCTTTTCATCTACCCTTCTTAGCTTGTTCGTTGACACTGATCTATCCTTGAGTTACAATTTGTCATCACTGCATGAATTAAACTTCTGTTTGATAAAGCGGCATTTGACAGAAGAATAGATTAGACATCTCCATTGTCTTTAAAGATACAAATAAACACAAGAAGAAAGAGAGAATATTTGCTATGCATAATATTGGAAATACGCCACATTTAAGGACCTATTGAGTATTTAATTTTCATTGAAATGGCATAATATATTGCTATATGTTTAAAATATGTATTGCAAAATCGTGAAGCATGTCCACTTTTCCACATATGCAACAATCTCATCATTATCATCATCCATCATAATCATCTTTACCACCACCACCATGATGATGATCATCATCATTATCACCATCCCTATCATCAATGTTATCATTGCCATCTTCATCAGCATCGCCATCATCCACCATTCTGGAGAATAAGTTATGGTGCGCGTAGTTATGTTTTCGTTCGTTTGTAACTAATTCCTTTTGTTAGAAAAAGGCTTCTTCATCGCTATGGTTTCCCCCTGAGCTCATTCCTGTTCCGCGGTGAATGGTCAGACAAATAGAAGAGTTATTTTTATTGTTCCTAAAAAGATTGTTTGTTCTAAAATTCGTTTCACTCCATTTCCACGAATTTTTTCAGTGACCTTTCATAATACAAAAGTAATGTAACTCAGTGTACAAAGTCTGGTAACGTGTATATTGATATATATATATACTTTGTATACCGTTTTTAGGTCGTTCCAGATACAACAATGTGCGCATGTGCAGTAAGCAGTATAGGAACACACGTTTAAACCTTCTTGCCTACATACAAGACGATTCTCGATTATAATCTTTGCATTCTTAACTATCAAAATACAAATTATAATGTTTAAATAAATAGGTACTTACATGTTTTTCACAAAAATCGCTGCATCTAACAGTTACAATAGGAGGTTCACTTCCGCCTTCACATAAGCCCGCCATCGGACCCTATCCTGAGCAAGATTAATCCAGTCTCTACCATCATATCCCACTTCCCTCATTTCTATTTTAATATTATCCCCCTCATCTACGTCTGCCTCTCCAAAGGTCTTATTCCTTCCGGCCTCCCAAGTAACACTATATGCATTTCTGGATTCGCCCATACGTGCTACATGTCCTGTCCATCTCAAAAGTCTGGATTTAATGTTACTAATTATGTCAGGTGAAGAATGCAATGCGTGCAGTTCTGCGTTGTGTAACTTTCTTCATTCTCCTGTAACTTCATCCCTCTTAGCCCCAAATACTTTCCTAAGAACCTTATTCTCAAACACCCTTAACCTCTGTTCCTTTCTCAATGTGAGAGTCCAAGTTTCACAACCATACAGAACAACCGGTAATGTAAATGTTTTATAGATTCTAACTTTCAGATTTTTTGACAGCAGACTAGATGACAAAAGCTTCTCAACCGAATAATAAGAGGCATTTAACATATTTATTCTTTGTTTAATTTCCTCCCGAGTGTCTTTATTTTTGTTACTGTTGTTATCAATATATTTGAATTTTTCCACCTCTTCAAAGGATAAATCTCCTATTTTTTTATTTCCATTTCGTACAATATTCTGGTCACGAAACATAGGCCTTAATCATCTTTCCCTATCATTCGGAAATTCGTGGAATTATATTGTTCCTCCACTCTTTTTTCTATTCGAAGTACACAATGGTACACAACAATACGTCATTTTGAATCACATCACAATAAACTCACATACCAGTAGAAAGAAGCGCAATATTACTAAGTATAATCGTACAAGAAACCATACACACATTCCTCATCGATCCTTGGCAGACAGTGTCACCTGGCGGGAATTTCATATATATTCGATTACAGCTTTAACACAGAGATCAAGACGAATTGTCAAGGTCTGTAAAGGAGAAGCGAAGCGAGCATCAAGTCGGCTATGGTACTCTACACAAATTTAACTTGCCTGCCGCTGGTGCGCTATTGTCGTGCCAGTTGTCAAATGTTGGGATATTTTATACGTTTGAGTTGCGCGACTGTATGTATTAGACTGCGGGTTATAAGAAGTGAGGGGTAACGGAAGTGCGGGGAGTAGATTACGCTTGCCCTGTTAGAGGGTGGCTTACTGGTAGGAACTTGACAGGGGGAAGCGGTACGGGTCGTTGTCGACTATTGAAGCTCTTCAGTCTTGGCCCCCGATACGAGGACTATTGAGAACAACTTTCGATTACTGATGCTCGGCAGACCAATAGCCCTCGATTCGATTACCTCCGAAGAGAGTTAAAGTTGCTCTCTGCTAAAGAGTTCCACCGAAAATGGTCCCCGATCGGTGTCCACAGAGAAGGGTCTTAAAGAAAACTGGTGGCCAAGGAAAGCGTGATTTAACAGGAGGGAATTGAAGGCGGATACATTGTAAAAAAGACTATCGAAGTGTTGAGGTGATCACTGGTGATTTGATTTACTACTTCTTCCAGTAGATTCGATATTTCGTTTTTCAGGTCTTCGATTCTTGAGGTTTCCTGATGCCTCGCAAACTCTTCCAAAATCACTATAAGTATCGCTCTGAGTCCAGGGACAATGTATGTTGTTTGCAAACTCAGTAACACGTATGCCTGCACAGAAGTAAGCAGCCACATTAAACACAATTAACAGCGCTTTTCACACGCTTATTGCATTTTTACAGGAAAGCAGAGGAGAGAGGAATCAATCTCATGTCGAAGACAATGAATGCTACGAAGCAGGCGGAAAAGAACGCATGAAATAAAAGACTAACAGAGACTGAGACGAAATCTCACAAAAACTAAGGTTGAGGCGAAAGCTTGAAACAACAGAGGCAGAGGTGAAAGAACGTAACAAGGAGTGCTGAAGTAAAAGACCGCAACAACGAAGGCTGTGGCAAATGCAAGCAACAACGGAGGCTGAGGAGAAATCGCGTACAACGAGTGGTGAGACGAAAGACTGCAACAACGTAGGCTGTCACAAATGCTGAGGCGAAAGCTCGCAACAATGAGGTTTAAGCAAACGCAAGCAAGAACAGAGACTGAGGCGAAAGGACATCACAATGGTGCTGAGGCGAAAGCTCGCAACAATGAGGTTTAAGCAAACGCAAGCAACAACAGAGACTGAGGCGAAAGCACATCACAATGGTGCTGAGGCGAAAGCTCACAACAATGAGGTTTAAGCAAACACAAGCAACAACAGAGACTGAGACGAAAACACATCACATTTGTGCTGAGGCGAAATCTCGCAACAATGAGGTTTAATCAAACCCAAGCAACAACAGAGACTGAGGCGAAAGCACATCACAACGGTGCTGAGGCGAAAGCTCGCAACAATGAGGTTTAAGCAAACGCAAGCAAGAACAGAGACTGAGGCGAAAGCACATCACAGTGGTGCTGAGGCGAAAGCTCACAACAATGAGGTTTAAGCAAACACAAGCAACAACAGAGACTGAGACGAAAACACATCACAATTGTGCTGAGGCGAAATCTCGCAACAATGAGGTTTAATCAAACGCAAGTAACAACAGAGACTGAGGCGAAAGCACATCACAACGGTGCTGAGGCGAAAGCTCGCAACAATGAGGTTTAAGCAAACGCAAGCAAGAACAGAGACTGAGGCGAAAGCACATCACAGTGGTGCTGAGGCGAAAGCTCGCAACAATGAGGTTTAAGCAAACGCAAACAACAACAGAGACTGAGGCGAAAGCACATCACAATGGTGCTGAGGCGAAAGCTCGCAACAATGGAGGTTTAAGCAAACCCACGCAACAACACAGGCTGAGGCGAAAGTATGTCACTAATGGTGTTAAGGAGAAAGCGCGGCACAATGGAGGCAGATGTAAAAGCTCGCAACAAGGGATGCTGAGGCAAAAACTCACAACAACGGAAGCCGGGACGAAAGTTCGCGACAATGGTGGCTGAGACAGAAGTTCACAACTAAGGGCGCAAAAAAAAAAAAAAGCTCGCAGCAACAGGGGCTGAGGGAAAAGCTCGCAACAACAGGGTCTGAGGTAAAAGGTCGCAACAATAGAGGCTGAGGCGAAGGCTCGTAATAACAAAGACAGAGGCAAAAGCTCACAAAAACGGAGGTTGTAGCAAACGCAAGCAACAACGGAGGCAGAGGTGAAAGTACGGTAGAGTGAATGATGAGGCGAAAGAGCGGCAAAATAGAGGCTGAGACTAAGCTCGTAACAACGGAGTCTGAGGCGAAAGATCGCAAAAACGGAAGTTTAGGCGAAAGAAAGCAACAACGGTTGTTGAGGCGAAAAGGTCACAACAACGGGAATTGAGGAAAAAGCTCGTAACAATGGTTGCTGAGGCTAAACGTCGCAACATCAGGGTTCAGGGGAAAGCACGCAAGAGCTCGCAAGAACGGGAGCTGAGGCAAAAGCGCTCAACACAAAGGCTGACGCAAACGCAAGAAACGAGATTTGAGGAGAAAGCATGTTAAAACGAGTGATGAGATAAAAGTTCGCAACAACAGAGTCTGACACAAACGTACGCAACAACAGAGGCTGAGGCAAAGGCTGGAAACAGCAGAGACTGAGGTAAACGCAAGCAAAAACGGAGGCTGAGGTGAAAATAAGTCACAACTGTTCCTGAGATGAAAGCTCGCAACGAGAGATGGGGCAAAGCTCGCAATAACGAAGGCTGAAACAAACGCAATCAACAACCTAGGCTGAGACGAAAGTGCGTCACAATGGGTGCTCAGGCGAAAGAGCGGCACAATGAAGGCTGAGGAAAAACCTCGCAACAACGGATGCTGAGACGAAAGCTTGCAACAACGGAATTTCAGGCAAAAGCTCATAACAGAGGAGACTAAGACAAACGCAATGAACAACGGAGGTTGAGGCGAAAGAAAGTCATATAAGACTTCTCAGGCGAAACGGAGGTTGAGGCAAAATCCCGCAACGGAGGCTCTTTCAAAACTTACAACAAACGAGGCAGATGCGAAAGCTCGCAACGACAGTCTCCAAGGTGAAAGCTCGCAGCAATGGACACTGGAGCAACAGGTCGCAATAAGAGGCGCTGAAGCAAAAGTGCGCAACAACGGAAACTCAGGCGAAAACACGTTACAACGGAAGCGAAGCGAAAACATGCAACAACGGAGGATGAGGTGAAAGCACGTCACAGTATGGACTGAGGCTATGACACGGCACAACACAGACTCGGTTAAAAGCACGCCACAACTGGGTCTGAGCGAAAGCACTCCACAACTAATATTGAGGTGAAAACATGACAAATCTAAGTCTAAGGCGAAAGAACATCATAACGGAATCTGGGACAAAAACACGATAAAACGGAGGGGAGGAGGAAGCACGCTACAATGGAGACTAAAGTGAAAGAACGGCAACAACGGAAACTCAGGCGAACACACGTTACAACGTATACTGAAGCGAAAACATGCAACAACGGAGGATGAGGTGAAAGCACGTCACAGTATGGACTGAGGCTATAACACGGCACAACACCGACTCAGTTAAAAGCACGCCACAACTGGGGCTGAGCGAAAGAACTCCACAACTAACATTGAGGTGAAAACATGACAAATCTAAGTCTAAGGCGAAAGAACATCATAACGGAATCTGGGACAAAAAACACGACAAAACGGAGGGGAGGAGGAAGCAAGCTACAATGGAGACTAAAGTGAAAGAACGGCAACAACGGAAACTCAGGCGAACACACGTTACAACGCATACTGAAGCGAAAACATGCAACAACGGAGGATGAGGTGGAAGCACGTCACAGTATGGACTGAGGCTATGACACGGCACAACACAGACTCGGTTAAAAGCACGCCACAACTGGGGCTGAGCGAAAGCACTCCTCAACTAATATTGAGGTGAAAACATGACAAATCTAAGTCTAAGGCGAAAGAACATCATAACGGAATCTGGGACAAAAACACGACAAAACGGAGGGGAGGAGGAAGCACGCTACAATGGAGACTAAAGTGAAAGAACGGCAGAAGGGAGGCTGATGTGAAATCACGTCACAAGGGTGGCTACGGCGAACAAAAGGTAGAATGGAGGCTGTGGCGAAAACACGCCATCACTGGGGAGTGGATAAAGCAAATATACGTCACAACGGGGGCTGAGAGTAAAAGAAAGAGATTAGGTGATGGCGAAAACATGTTATAAAGAAGAGTAAAGCTACACAACCCTAGGGCGAAGGCAAGTCACAAATGAGGTTGTGGAGAAAGCGCTCACAACGCTTGCTGAGGGCTGTGGCGGAAGAACACCAAGATGGCGGCTGATGGAAAGCACACGACAATTGAGGCTGAGGCTAAAGCACAACACAGCATAGGCTGAGGCGAACGCAAGTCACAATAATGACTTAGTCGAAAGGACGGCAAAATTGAGACTGAGGCGACAGCGCGTAGAAACTTTGGCGGAGACGAAAGCATGTCATGACAATTGTTGAGGCAAATGCACGGCTCAACGTTTTGTGTGACTAATGCACATAAAACCGTAGACTGAGGTGAAAGCAAGGCACAATATGGATAGGGGCGAAAGCAGGAGAAAACGGGGCCAGGTGAAAGCACGAAAATACGGAGCCTGAGGCTAAAGTACGTCACAACGGGAATGAGGTGAATGCACGCTAGAAAGGAAACTGAGCCGAAAGTATGCAAAACAAAGTTTGAGACGAGAGCACTTCACAATGGAGGCTGAGGTGAGAGCATGTGACAAGCGGGAGTAAGACGATAGTACGTCGCAACAGAGCGAAGGCAAAAATCATCGCAACGGAGCAATGCGATAGCACGTTACGAAAGGGGTTGACGGGGACTCACATCACTACGGAGGCTGAGACGGAGGCACAACAAAACGAAGACTAACAGAAAGTACCCCACAAGAGAGGTTAAAGAGTAAACACACCACGACAGAGGCAATCTGAAGGAAAAGTACGTTACAAAGTGGGCTCAAACGAGAGCATGTCAAATGGAGGCTGAGGCAAAGTCACGCCAATGTGAGTTCTGATATAAGAGCACGACAAGCGAAAGCACACAACGGAAGCTGAGGCGAATGTAGTCCACAATTGGAGCTGAGACAACAACTCATCATAACAGAGGTTGAGGCGGGAGCACACCATAAAGTGAGTTGAGGTGAAAGCACAACTGTATGGAGGCTGAGGCGAAAAGACCCCACAATGGGGACTGAGGCGCAAGCACTCGAAAACGGAGGCTGATATGAAAATGTTTCACAACGACGGCTAAGAAGCAAGCACTCAATAATGGATGCTGAGGAGAAATCATACTTCGGAACGGTGGCTGAGGCGAAACTGCATGACAACGGAGGTTGAGACGAAATCACGGCACAACGGAGGCCGATCGAAATCACGGCACAACGGAGGCCGATCGAAATAACGTCACAACTGGGGCTGAGAAGGAAGCATGGAAGAACGAAGGGTGAAGCGAAAGTACATCACAACGGATGAAATGAAATAACGTCACAACGGAAGCTGAGGCGATTGCACGTGAAAACTGGAGGTGAAGCGAAAACACGTCAGAACGAAGGCTCAGGTGAAAGATCGCCACAACTACGGATGAAGCAAAACACGTCAGAATGGATACTGAGGCGTAAGGACGTCCCAATGGAGGTTGAGGCGAAAGCACGAACACTGATGGCTAAGGATAAATCACGTCGCAACGAGATCTGACTAGAACGTATGTCAAAATGAGGATTGAGGAGAAAGATTGCCCCAAAGGAGGCGGAGACGAAAGTACGAGAGAACGGAATGTGAGGTGAAAGCACATCAAAACTGAGGCTGGGACTAAAGCGGAAGATAAATTGAAACCACGTCACAATGCAGGCTGAATCGAAACACGTAACAAAGGAGGGTGAGGCAAAACGAGATCTCAGGCGAAACCATACCACAACAATAGCGGAGATGAAAACAAGCGCGGAGGCGGGGAAGATAGCGCGCCAAAACAGAGGATGAGACGAAAGCACGTGAAAACTGAGGCTGGAACTAGTGCATAGCACTTCGGAGGATGAGATGAAAACACATCACATTGGAGGGTCAGGCGAAAGCACGACAAAATGGAAAGCGAGGCGAAATCGCGTCAGAAGAGGCTCGTGCGAAAGCATATCACAACGGAATCAGTGGGGATAGCACGTTAAAAGTGAATATGAGGCGAGAAAACTCCACAACGGACGCTGAGGCGATACACGTCACAACGGAGGCTAAGGAGAAAGGGCGTCGGAAAGGAGGCAGAGGCGAAAGCACTCCGCAACGATGGCTGAGACAAAAGCACACCTCAAGGTGAAACACGTGACAATGGAGACTGAGGTGTAAGTATTACACAACGAAGGCATAGTGATAGCACTTCACAATGAAGACTGTGGGGATAGCACAGAACAAAGGAGGGCGAGACAAAAGCACCATCGGAGACTGAGAATAGAGGACGTCACTACTGAGGCTGAGGCGTAAGCACGCCACGATTTTGGCTGAGGCCGACGCACGCCATTACAATGGCTAAGGCGAACGTATGCTACAACGGGGCTGAAGCGAACTCACGTCACAACAGTAGCTAATTCTGGAGAACTTCACGACGGAGGCCGAGCGAAATATAGTCAACAACGCAGGCTGAGACATCTCAAAAGAGGTTGAGGGGAATGCATGCCACAACGTATTCTGAAGCGAAAGCGCATTTCAAAAGAGGCTGAGGGGAACGCGTGCCACAACGGATTCTGAATCTAAAGCACACCTCAAAAGAGGCTGAGAGGAACGTATGCCACAACTGCTTCTGAAGAAAAAGCACGTCAAAACGGAGGGTGAGATGATAGCATGTCGCGACGGAGGTTGAGGAGAAAATTCGCCGCAACGGAGGGTGAAGCTACAGCACGCCACAACAAAGATTGAAACGGGAGCTCTTCAAGTCTATGAGAAACGTGTTGTTAAATTGCAGTTACTGTACCGGTCCTCGTACAAAGTACATTGATACAAATTTATAACAGATAGCGATGTATGACTGTTTTGTTTTCAATAAAATTTGTTTTTTTCAATCGGAGACTATTATGTGTTTAAATCAAGTATTAAAGTAATATTCCTTTCCTTAATCACGAGCAACTCTGAGGATATTAGTTACACTTTTATTTGTTTCGTGGAAGTGTAGGTTTCCTTGATAAGGAACGAAATTGAAAGGACGAAATTAAAACACTACATTAAAAACTAACTTATATAATTAAAATGCCCTCGACCTAACAAAAGCCAATTCAACTACTGCTTCCAAGTAAACATTGTATTACATACGCCCACTGTCAATATCATGAAGTGCATGTGGTCTTAATGTCACGTCTTCTTTTCGGTTTAATATGATTCTCTACAATAGCGATCTCGAAACTCATTCTGTATGGGGATGAAATTTAGATTATGTGTACATATAAATCATTTGTCATTTCACTATAAAACAAAAAAAAAAAAAATACATTCACATGGAAAACACGTGAGAGAAAGAAATAAGAGTACGGAATTTATAATTAAAACGATTTTCTTAAAATTGAATGCTAACATCATAATATTTCTTAATTGTCTTTCTTCTCCTCTCTCCTGATGGCCGTATTTAGAGTGTGGACATCACAAATGAAAGCAGATTCTATGCACCCCTCCATAGAAAAGATCATAAAAAAGAAGATTAATGTACCAGCGGATTATGCTGATGCCTGTCATTAAGCCAGACACATTCCAGAACTCTATTCGGTTAAATATTTGATCCACAATTCCTTGAAGGTTTATTAAAATGTAAGGTATCTTAATTCAATTAGACCAGGCAAGAAACCAGGTGATCCTGCTATGAAGGATATTCGTGCCCTTCGTTATAAGTTGAATGGTAAAGTTGAGTTCAAGCTGAGGCACCCCCATGACAATTAGAATAGACAGAAAGGCCAGCATACCACCTCGATAACTTTATAATGAAAGATCGAAGATATTGAAGGAAAACTATGACCACCTTCAATAAGTAAAATACTCTTTTGAGGAAGATTATCCTTTTATGATGCTCTGCCACACGAATGATTTCATTCAAGTTAGGCCTATGTATTGTTATTATCATTATTAGAAGCCTTTGTAAAGAAGATGCTGTACAGCTTCCATGTCACATGATGAACTGTAGACGAGAAAATAAACTTATTTAATACGTTAATCCTTGAACTTTATGACAAACATGCTTCATTAAGAGGAGTATAAATGGCCATTTTGTTGAAAAGTTTTAATTTTTTATGCAGAAACATTATTTGGAATGTGCTGATTAATTTGGTGTAAGAATCCGGGGCTTGTTCATTACTATTTCATAGCCTAGTCTAATTTTAAATCAAATTAACTCGACGATCCTCTTTCTTCGCAAACCGATCAATTATGTCACAGCCTTACTGAACAATGCTGCTAGAAGAAACTAGAGACAAATCTGTATTTGTTTCTAAACTCTCGATATACTTAATACACTGTATAAATAAATACATCTCGTAACACGAAAGAATAAAATAACAGGGACACCCGCAAACAAGAGAAAAATCTAACAACATAAATGGAAACTACTACGCAGGGAGAGAAAACTAACAATACGTGACTCAAGTTTTTAAAACCAAGAAGAGAGAAAGCGAGAGAGCTTCGGCTTCCCTCGCGCGTTCTAGTCAAGTTCAAACACTCCTCTAACCAGCTATCTTATTGGTTGAACTGCTGTTGTCATGGTTATCGGGGAGTAGAGTGATGTACCCGACTCTTCTCTCCCGCTCTAGCATAGACACTGCAGGCTGCTAGATGTCGACAATGTAAAAGCTGTTATTTGTTTACTATAATTTATTATTATTATTATTATTATTATTATTATTATTATTCAAGCATAGTAAAGAGTATTATAATTTAATACGAGTAGAATAAACATGTTTAGTTACTGTTAATTTAGTTTATTTCTCTAGTTACTGCTTATTTTATTAGTTACGTACAGTTTATTTACAATCACACAAGCAGTGGTACTACTGATAAGATAGAAAGAAGCATGACCTTCCACCACCGCGCCGCTATGTACAGCACAACTGTACAGCCCTAGTGCACGTCACCACACAGTACTGCAGATACCTCAGCTATTCAGCTGTGTTCCCGTACGGGTAGGTATGTTTCAGTTCTGTATTGTCAAAGCGAGGAGTATTCCTTGCCGGCCCTTCTCTGTTACAATGAAATATTAACTGCCTTACTAAAATTGTATTGCACTAAATTAAATATAAATAAAGATAAAACATAAGCATAAAAGAATAAATATAGAAAACTACAAAAGAAACAAGAAAAAGACAAAAAGAAAACAGTGGAGGTGTACAGAACACCATATTATTGTTATTATTATTATTATTATTATTATTATTATTATTATTATTTACTGCTCGATAGTCATTTATATTATCATTATATTCCTCTTTTCTTAAATCTCATATACAGAGCACTAAATTTGAGGGAGGAGGTCACTTCGCCTCTTTCTCGTTAGAGAGAAATGTGTAGCGAGAAAAATCAAAGATTGAAAACATGGATTCAAACGGACGTCCAAACACTGGAAGAGAGTCACGTTCGATGCGAAAACCTCGAACGAGTTTCTAGCTTTATCAAAGATGTTTGACATTTATTCTTTATGACGATTGAATGTAGAAAAAGATGAAGTAATAACACAGGTGGCGGTAGATGTATTGTATTGTTTTTTTTTGTCATTGAGGAAAGATGGCTGATAATAATTACAGCAAGAAACTTATCGAACTTGTACGATGTCACCGATGAATATGAATCATGGAAGACCCTTTCAGGACGAGGAAAAGGTGTTGAGATGTACAGCGAAGTAACAGCCGCCAACATTCGATCTAGGGGCAGAAGAAATCGGTGGGTTTGGCGAACTCCTACTTCTCTACCCCGCCTCCTACACCCCTCAGAAGCTGCTTGGTGTATGGTCCTATCCCAAATAACTGTCTCCTCAATTCATACTTTTTCACTACAGGAAAACATAGAAAATAAATAAAATAATAACGTGATTTGTAGTAATTACAAATAGGGCCTACGTTCTTTACTCAATATTATTATTATTATTATTATTATTATTATTATTATTATTATTATTATTATTATTATTATGATATTTCGCAAGTTAAGCCATTTCACAAATGCAATGAAGTGTAATTTAAACCTAATACAAATCAGATTTTTAGCATTACACAAATATTTTGTATTTATGTATTTTCAGAATATTGTGTTGAAATATTAAACACTAAATAATGTTTATGCAGTATACTTACCAACTTTATAAATCACGATAAAATTAAAAATTAAAATACAAAATATAAATTGGGCACTCAGCACTATTCTGATTCTATGCGGCGAGTTACAGTCGTCTTGTTTCTGCGTCTCTATTATTGAACTCCATCAACAATTCAATACAAGAAGTGTTGAAATAGCATATATATAATGAAAAAGTCAGCCTCGGTAGCGTACTTGGTATAGCGCTGGCCTTCAATGCTCGAGGTTGCGGGTTCGATCCCGGCCCAGGTCGATGATATTTAAGTGTGTTTAAATGCGACAGGCTCATGTCAGTAGATTTAATGGCGTGTAAAAGAACTTCTACGGGAAAAATTCCGGCACATCGGCGACGCTGATATAACTTTTGCAGTTGTGTGCGTTGTTAAATAAACCATAATTTAAATTTTTCAATGACTATTACACTCTTACTACGTCATACTACTTTTGACCAATAAAACTGTACGATAGGACGTATTTCAACCAATCATGGCTGCTTATCGCACAATTTTATCGCGTCCCTAGCATTTGTTTAATTTTATCGCGTCCCTAGCATTTGTTTAATTTTATCGCGTCCCTAGCATTTGTTTCTTTGTTTGCCAACATTTGAAACTGTTGCTGGTCTGGACGTCAAAAAAAATTATATATATATATATATATATATATAATTACAAACCACTCCAGTCAATGTACAGCAGTTTCAAATATGACTCGCATTGTCATTCAAGAACAAGAATTAATAAAAATCACTGATCATACATATGCATCTTCTGAAATCCGATTTACAAATAAATGAAGAGCACCATTCGGAAATCCTGAATAAATTGAATACACCATGTAGGCCTAAATCAACGAGTTCCAATTTTATTACGCACACGTCCAATATAACATCAATTGAACCACCAAACACATTCAAATTTGAAAACAGCACATTCAATATTTATTACTTTTAAAATTATTCATGTTTATTTTTATGTCATCGTCGTTAATTAAAACTTTTCTAACACTTGTGTACAGTATATTAGTTAGGTTATGTTATAGCTTCTGCTATATGGTATTATGGATAGTCACGTATCAGAGATTGTTTAATATTAAGATTTATTGAAAATCATCTGTCAAGTGACATTGATTACTGGGATTCGGATAATTGTGAACTGGAATGTTGCATTTTAATAAAAATGAAACTGAATCAACAAAGCCTTCTTGACTAGTAACATTGCCATCATGTATAATAGATCGAGAACTTCTCGACGAGAAGGCATTGCTCACTACTGCCATCTAGCATTCATCTAGCGTAATATTTGTAATGTTGAGATGGTACAATAATACATTTGAAAACAGCTGTATTTTCGTAAGTCAATTAATATTTTATTGTATTGGAGTACTTCGTTACTTCTAATCTTTATATACTTTCTTCTAATTGTGTAATAGTCAATTAAATCCCACTCGAGTTTTGATTTTCTCTAGATAAATCAAAACGTCTAGTGAGATTACTGTTGAAAAAATGTCGATGAAATAGTCGGCAGTCACATTTATATCTACATAATTTAATGTATTATTGACAAGTTATTAAATAATATTTCATTTTATGATAATAATAATATTTTATTCCAAAACGTAATGTATTTTACCTAATTATAACTAACACTGGAGCTCCTGAAAATTTAGCAGACAAGAATATGTAGTGACTACAATAGGCCTATACTTCATTTGATAAAGATATAATTAGCGTACAAATTAAGAAATTTACCTTATTCCGTGAACAATTTATAAAAAAATTATATTAACTTAATAATGGTCTTCAACAATTAAAAAAATAATGAAAAAATGTTCCATTGTTTATGTCTTAAATAAACAACTTAAGGTTCAGTGAACACATTAAAGCAATAACTAAACCATACATCACATCAAATTACGCCAACAATCACGACTACATTAACATAGAAACGGACATGGAAATATCACACATTATACTAAAAAGTCTATAGTTAAACATATTAGAGCAATGCGAAATATACAAGCACAGAATGACACACCCACAATATATACAGGGACATCATTTTATTTTTACTTCAATTTTTATTGTACCTGAGAACATTAATTCCTGTTAGGATTTGTACGTCTACGTAATATTATACAACTGTTTAAAATAGCTTAAATAAAAGGGGCTCGTTAAGTAATTAACTGTCACGTGATTTCCTCCCTTTCTACGACCCTACGACATAACCACTTGGTCGGACAGAGATAGTATGTCTGAGTAATTTTATCTTTTCGGATCGGGCAGAAGTGAAGATTGAATTTACAGTACGTAAGGTACTCTTTTATAGAGTAGGTACAGAATTATTTCAACATGAGTTACTAGTGCGAAGAAAGAAACTGATAATTGGGATTAGGTACAATAGTCTATAGTGCGATAATATGTACAGAAGAACTGAAGCCTGTATCGAAATGAACGGCCACCATTTTAAACATGTGTTTAAATATCCATATTATGATTATTTTTAAATTTAACTTCAGTCTCTATATTGTACGCTAATGTGCTGTAGACAGTATAATATACACTGCATAATGAATACGTCCACATGGACAGATCAGTTCGTGAGTAAAAACACTCATTGTTAATACTGTACTGTATTTTGATTAAACAAAAACTTAATGGAAATTATCAAACTCAAAAGCGCGATATTTCCTAGTTTACGTAAATGGATGAACTACTTTTCTTTCCTCCTATAACTAGTAAAGTGATTTGTTTGTATTTTACGCCAGTATCATAGAACTCCAGTCGTGGAAGGGGGTAGCAAACGGCGTTGATCCAGAAGTATAGCCAAGTTAATATTAAAAATGTCAGTAAAAATAAAATGATGTCCCTGTACTTAATATACAATTACAATTCATTACACATACATTATTCGGTATCATAACACATGACACACAAACAACCATTCCCCGCCATAAGAGCAACACATTCCCACCCACATCACTGACGAAAGCAAACGCCGGAAATCAAGACCAGCTGGAGCAGCAGTAGTTCGAAGGGCGCTAAAGAAGACACTACACCGGTATTGAAATGGGCCCGTCTGTCATAAAAGTACATTATTGTTTTTAATTGCAACACTTTTAACATTTTAAATCAAGAACGTTTTATAGTTTTAATCAAGTGTTAAAGTGAACAATAAAAACCATAATTCAGTTCCTCTATCATTTATTGTGAATATTACTGTTTATAGTTTATCTCGTTGTTTTTATTTTTTCAAGTTTATTTATGCACGCTTTAACATATAAGAAGTAATAATAATAATAATAATAATGATAATAATAATAATAACAGTAATAATAATAATAACAACAATAATAATACTGTCGTACATATGTGGATAATGTGCGCACTTCTTTATCAGCAATTTGATTATTTATTTGAAATATGAATGCGCGTATTAATATGGCATACTGATAGCATAGGCGGAAATTCCCTTATTAGGAGACAGTAGAGAATCACTGACTTGTGTCGTCAGCAGCAACGTATCCAACGTCTTTTCAGGATGTCTTCCACATGTCTGCACTGTCGGTCGTTCAGGGCAAGAGAAAAACTTGAAGTTACAGAAGGAGCGAGGAAATAACGATTCGCGCAGCAGGAAGAAGGCTCGGCATGGCGAGTTGTATCCGCGACTGGAGGAAACATAAAGTATACCTTCAACAAACAAAAGAATAGCGATCGTTGTCTTAACAAAAGAAAAGGATTATTTGAAAATAAATTTAATAGCCGGGGTCATGATAATGACACAGACTACTACAATACAAGTTCTACGTTTTACGAAACAATTTATTGGGTTAGAGATTATAATTTTCGCCTATAATTAAATCACTGAATTGTAATAGTTCAAATGTCCATATGAGTTCCATTAATAATGAATTTAAATCTTATTTTGATAGCATTTTTAATGAGTGTTCAAAAACTAACTTGTTAAATTTCTTGATTTGTATGTAATGAATTATTGGACTAGAACTAGCAGGTAGCTTCGGTAGCTATAAAAAAGGGATTTAGTTTGTTTTGCCATTTTACGTTTAAGAGAATTTTTAAATAAAAAGAATTTCATCTCAACTTATTACTTGTTGGTCTATTCGTACTTAAGTTATAGCATATGTTTATGGGGTATTTATCTTCACGTGAATATAATTCTATCTCAGAGACGTATCATTAGAATAATTTGCAAGCTTAATAATGATTATTGTAACTCACATTTTAGAAATCTAAAAAATCTTACTGTTCATTGTGTATGTATTTATGAGAGACTTCTAATAAAACAAAATGGACTTAAATTATTTAGAAATAAAGATTTCCATAACTATGATATACAGTAATAGCAAATACTAGAAATCTTCTATATATTTTGACAATGGCTTTTATAACATATTGTTTAATAACTGCAGGGATTAACCACTAAATATACGTTGCACTATGAACTTAACTCGGGCGATGTTAATGACATTTGAATGAATGATGTCGAAATGTGTCCGAGGTCCAACGCCGAAAGTTACCCAGCAATTTTGCTTTAATTGGTTGAGGAAAAATATCGGAGAAAAACCAGGTAGTTTATCCCAAGCGAGATTTGAACCCGGACCCGCTCGTGTCACAGTCAGACATGCCAACTGTTACTCCATAACGGTGGACTGGATTTTTTCCATTATTATATTTAAATGTTTCGAAGATTAGTTCTAAATTCGTCTTCAATTGAGAAGGGTAGCTTACTCGTTGGGGTCGTTATAAACAGCTATTATACTTAACTGATCCAAAGTTGTGAATTCATTTAAATATAGGAATGGAAAATGTCCTGTTCGCACCTTTTCTTATGAATGACATAAACAACGAAATAATGGAAATATTAATTTTTATTAGAAATACAAAGACGTTTTAAAAGATGGAAATTTAATGAATAGTCTTAAATTTTTTTGCAATTTTTCTTGGGGAAGTAAATGCGGCACCTTCTCTTTGCTTTCCACACATCACTCTCTCTTTCGCATCTTAAAAGATCCCAGGGGACCCCAGCGTGGAGTGAAGTGCTTTATGTGGAGTGTACACTGTATGGTGGGAGAAACATGAACATTACAACGAAGTGAAGAGAAGCGACTAGAAGCATTTTAAATGTGGATATGGCGAAGGATGGAGAGTGTGGAATGGACAGACAAGATAAGAAACGAAGTTGTGTTGAAAAGAGTGCGTGAAGAAAGAATGATGCTGAAACTGATCAGGAAGTGGAAAAGAAACTGGCTGGGTCACTGATTGAGAGGAAACTGTTTTTTAAACGATGTACTGAAAGGAATGGTGAACGGGAGAAGAGTTAGGGGTAGAAGAATATATCAGATGATAGACGACATTATGGATCATATGCGGAGACTAAGAGGAAGGTAGAAAATAGGAAAGACTGAAGAATGCTGGGTTTGCAGTGAACTACCTGCTCTTGGGGAGATCCTTATGAATGAATGAGTTTCAAATTAAACACATATACAACTTTCAGCCATTTTTATTTTTTCTGGAGGAAATAAATGTGTAGAAGTGACATAGCGCAAAATTAAATTTGATGTGTTTTCTCAATGCTGAGAAAATTAATCTTGATTAATTATTTCTGAGTTTATTGGTAATAAAATTAAGTTATGTTGTTCCTTATTGATTTGTATGCACACACTATTATCATTGTCTTCTAAATTCTTATACATATCTTCAAATAAAGAAACAATAATAGCGACTATGCTACTTTTTTGAGTGATGAGGTTAATTCTTCGGCGTTATAACGGTGGCGGGACATCCCTGTTCACTTTATCACTATGTGCATATACCACGGACACTGACCCTCGTATTTAGGAAGCGCACGAGGTGACCCAGGTCGTAAAGTGCGCGACTGGGAGATGTCTTCAGCAGGCTCTCTAAAAGGTTTTAATTAAGCTACAGAGTCGCGTAGCGAATGTGTAATGGCGTCCTGCAGGCTTTTGAAGATAGCCGCCAGTTACTGTTAATTGATTAATTAATTAGCCATGTCTTACGGGGACTTTGCATCCGACCCATCAGGAGTGAATTAACCCTATTAAATGCAAATGAAATTGCGAGATAGTGTGAGTGCGACTCTCTAACACTCGAGAGTTGTTATGGACTTCACTTGGAAGACAACCTATGTCGCTCAAGAAGTAGGACAGCCTTTCACATGCACATGGTGCCATGACAAGGAATTCCTTAAAAAATCGCGAAATCGAAAGTCCCCTTGGAAAGATGTGTCTGGAGTGAATTGCAAAGGAAGATTACACGAAAAAAATAGAAATAGGCTACAGGAGGGGGTGACAGCATTTTGCCGTCACAGCTACGAAAAAATCGCTATAAGAAATAACAGCGATTTTGTCAGTGAGATTTTTGTGTTCGGATGATTAGCCTATTGGCGACTGTTTCTAATCACGAGCCGACAGATGTTTATGTTTGTTACTGTCCTGTGACATCATATTACTGGAACCATTTCTTACTTAAAAGATACTAATTAGGGCGCGAATATAAAATAAACAAGCTCTGAGCTGTGTTATCACGTGTGTTGGAGCGTATATTCGCCCAAGAATGTTTACGAATGATTGCGGAAGAGTATAGCGACTGCATTGCAGTGTGAGTATCAAAAACTTGCTGACGTTAACCATTTGAGTGGGACGATAATTAATTAGATCCCAGTTATATTGTCTTTGAAGTTAATCTTCCGACTTGCAGTTGTCTGAATTCAGGAGTTGTCACATATACATACATCGATCGCCATTGCTGTGAGTCACATATCGGTCGGAGATGGCGATTTCTCGAAGCTGTGATTTTGGAACTGTAGTCACAGTCCGAACCAGTCATAGTGACAAAATCACAGATCTTCAAATCATATCTACCTTTACTACGAAACTTCTAAATATGGCAGAAGCGAAACTTCTTAAGCAGTAAATTTTGTAGTAGTCTTTTTAAAACCCTGTGCAATAAGAAACGATAAATTGTAGCCATGAGAACCATTGTGATCTAAGTAGCACGGGAGATGTTCTGAGATATTTGACTTTGAAATTTGCGAGGTAACATACCTTCAATTTTTATAGTAAACATTTTACCCAACATTTATAATGCCAGTAGGTTATGGAGCTCACGCATATCACTCTGTTCCTCAGTAGATACAACATTTAGGTATACGCCAGTGCGTGTTTTTCATTTTTCGTAAATTTGTTAATTTTATCACTGTAGTTGTAACAGCCTCAATTTAACATTTATTTATAAAATACTCTTCAATTTAATAGGGAATGAAATAATTGGTTTATGATAGATAGCTAGAGTAAGATATTAACATTTTACAACCTTTCTAAATGACGTGAGAAAACTGAGCAATAATTGGAATTCGTGGGAAAATGAGCCTAATTCAGTTTGGATAGATGGACTGGCATTTTTGATACCATTGAACTTCGGCAATGTGAGAATATTACTTATAGTTGAGGTTTAGTCCACAAGACCTAACACTCCATTATATCACTGATATCGATTTCTAGAAAGTGTGAGAGATTTGTTCATACGAAGGCGAGAAATTTTAAAATCATTTACAAACCACAGCCGGTCACAAATAAAGCACACTAAACTGAATCGATTGAATATAAATTTATTACAGGGTTTATCATGTAAGACGCAGTCTCCTGCCCACATCTCCTACAGCACGTCTACCGCATACCCGTAGTACAGTTGTCGCGTCACTGCCCGGCTTGTCTCCCCTGAGTTGTGCGTAACCTAAGAAGTAATGTGACTAAATTAAGCTTACCTTTATTTACAGAAGGTACTCAAAATGAGTCCCTCTGCTGCTAGAGAAGCCTGATACGTTTTGAACACGTTATTAAACACTTGATGAATTTCGGCTGCTGAAATCATTGAAATCACAATCACTGAAATGCTAAACGAGGTAACGATTTTCTCGGACCTCTTTCTAAGGTCGCTCCTGTCTGATCTAATTTATCAGTTAGAACACATGGTTTTCTAGTTTTCTTTATGTTTAACACCGATCCAGTCTCTTTAAATTTTTCTAGTAACCTGCATATCGTCGATTTATTGGGAACATATACACGCGGAAATTTTGTATAAAAGCAAGATGGCATTCCACATACGACTCTGTTCTTGCACAGTTAAACACAATAAACACTCGTTGCTCCTTAGTCGGTCTATATAATATAGTGAACGAAAATACACACAATAAGAAAGAACAAATGTGTACTCAATCACACAGCAAGCAAAAACTGAATGAGGCTGAGTAATACCTACTGTTTACAGCTGAGGCGCTTGCAAGACTAATCTTGTTACGAAAAACGGGGAAGGTCGCCAGCTGCGCAATCGGTGAGTGCTGCCTTCCTGCCAAGCTAATGCTTTCCGAGCAATGACAGAGACATCGAGTTGCGTCATACGTGAGAAACCCGTTACTTTCCGAAAAAGGTTCTCTTATCAGTCAAAAACAAAAAAAGGAACCAATATGACTTACTGTACACCTAAATTAAAATACAATTACAGGTGCAGTCAATAATGGAATTGAAGAATTAGTCCAAAATTAGAGCAGCAGAAGTTAATAAGAAATGGGAACATATATATATATATATATATATATATATATATATATATATGAAAATCCAACAGCAATTCCAGATATCTCACGCAAATCAGCAGTTGCAAAATTCAGGCTATCTACTGGACATAACTGTGTCGCCGAGCACCTCCATAAAATTTATATTATTCCTTCACCAAATTGTATTTTTTAAATCACCCCAGCAAAGAATGGAGCGAACAACGCATATAAGTTTGTGCATCATTTGAAAGAGAAACGGCTTTGGTTACTAAAGCCGTGTCCCAAAGATACATTTACAGCTGAAGTCCCGGCACGAAGTCCCGTTACTCCCTATAAATAATGTAATTACGGTCATAATACAGACATACATCCACTCACACTACCTGTGTGTTCTAAGTGTCGAAAGAGTTAGTATGTCCTTCACATTCTCCTCGCACAAAATAATACGTCTTCTGGTGTGACATTCGCCTCAGCATTGCTGGTGTAATCTGTTGGAAAGCGCGTCGCACGGCGTCCTTCAATTTATCAATGGTGTCGTACCGTTACTGTGGAACAATACCCTTGATGAAACCCGACAGCGCATTGTCATAGATTTCCATAACACTGGATTGGCTGTGGGTCACCCATCTTACCAGCTACTTTCTACTGGCCACCTCGCAGCCCTGACCTCACAACCTGTGACAAAGCGCTGTGGGGTTTCATTATTTTGTGTGAGAAGAATGATGGGGACATACTGACCCTTTGGACATGTAGGACATACAGTTAGTCGAAAGTTGATGTATGTCTACATTATTACCTGAATTATATAAATAGTGTGTATATTTGAGGTTTTTAGAGGGGGTAAGGAGATGTTGTGCCCACTCTGTAGATAGTTCACTAAGTGGCCGCCTGGCTAACCAGAAAGATAGGCTTCGGCAAGAATCTGAGACACGGCCAACTTGGCAATCGCTTAATATAAATACATGTTCATAGATCTAAAAAACAAAGGAATTGCTATATTAAACTCATGTTAAACGTGCATTTATATATAAACTTCTTCGGTGTTGGCCATGTTATGACTAAGAATGTGACGTCATGCCGTAGCCTGTTTTTCTCGTTAGCCACAAGTGGCTAAGTGTGGCGTAACAAGCCATGATCCAAAATTGCATAGTGTATAACAGTCAAGTCCGTAGTAAAGGAAAATGCTTGCTTGCTTGATTGATGACTTGTTCATTAAACAAACATGAATCCTTCATCATAAGCAATTGGAGCTATGAAATCTGAAGATATTTTCGAAGTACAATGAACGTATACCTAATATAGACTAACACTCTAACTTTTAACATTGACACTTTTAGTACCCATTTTTAAAGTATTATGATATTTTAGGCCTTTATCTTTTCCACATAACTTATAATGCAACTGGATTAGGCACTGACTCTTAATTCAATGCTGCACCGCGATGTCATAGTTTTTAGAAAACTAGTCTATGAAGAAGCCCGTGATTCAAGCATATATGTCCAAAGCTCTCTAGTGTGTAGTTTACTAATCAGCTAGTTGCTAGTCACTAGTACGTAGTTTGGACTTATTTGGGCTTTCGGACATGGCCTAAGTACTGGAGAGCAAGTCTGTTAATGACTTTAGGGTGAAAATTCAGCACACTAAACAACATATGGAGGGTTCAGAGCCACAGTGGGCCAAGCACCATATATTAAAAACGGAGAAAGCAAGGGTTAAAGTTAAGTAAATATCATAGTTTAATGAAGATTTACATAACAGGATTTAGATTTTTCGTTATCGTACAATATGTACAAGAAAAAGTTATGTAAAGCATTACTTGAAACACATGTTCTGTGTTGGTGAGTTTTTTTAATAAATTAATTGAGCCTATTGGGCCTGCTGTGTAGTGCTGTATTTTGAATTTATTAACATGGTGTTGTATTTGCTCTGCAATTTGCCAATTATAGCTACGACTACATTTTGCATTTTTGGCTGTGATGTCTGTACTTGGCTCTTTTTGATTTGTTTTTATTAGGTGTTTTTCATTTATATCTGTATCTGTGTCTTTTATTTAGGTGGTATCTATTCGTTTTTCTTTTTTTCTTCTCTTTTCCATTTTTAATTTGTAATTACACTTGTATCTGTTTTACCTCTTTTTTTCGTGTTGTATGCAATTCTATGTTTTTTTATCTATACTGTCTATTGTAATTGGGGCTTTGCCCTGTTATGGACATAAATAGATAAATAAATATAATTTAGTTTGAATGTGTATACTTAATATTACTTGCTATATGTTTCCATTGAATTATGGTAATAACTTCATTTTAACCCTTGTTTTCTACGGTTTTAGTAAATGGCGCTTGGTCCACTATGGTTCTGAACCCTTCATATTTGATGCGCACTTTTATTTGATTTAATGCTTTTATGTCGCTGACAGGGGAAAGGAACTAGCTATTCTATAGTACAATATTATCTCCTGGCTTAGTTGTCTCATAAGTAGTGCTTTGTTGGTAACACTTGTGAGGTTCAGACCTTTCTTCGGACAGGTGACTAAACAACAACATATCACTGGAAGAAGTGCAAACCATCGGAGAACCAAAATTTTTAAGAATGCAGTCAAATTGTTCTGTGATAAATGTTCTTGACATATATTATAACAAAATTATAATTCATAAAATTATGTGGAATGTATTTTATATTTTAGAAATCACACTTTTCTTCATATGTCAAGCAAATATAACACAGAATAGTGTTATTGCATTCCTGAAAAAAAAATTTCAAGTCTTCCGAGATTTTGCACTTATGCCAAAGATGATGAACTACTATTTAATACTAAGTCACTGACACCTGTTGGAATACGCTGATCATTCGTTGATTGTTGGCGAGGTAGGAACATTCACTAAATCATTGACACTTTGTAACTGAACTACGGATGAGAAGTTAAAAAAATACCTTTTTCTTTGCCTTCGTTCTCGCAGTCATTCCGATCTACTCTTGTTCGTTTTTGGCTAATTTTCGACGGTTTATTTGTACGCTTTCTTTCTCACCAAGCTCTCGTTCGTTCAACCTCCGATTTCGGCATATTTTCTAGCAAAAATCCTCAACAATGTAATTTCACTGACTGATTTCGACTGCAGAACGTCACAACACTACACAGAGGACGCACTGCCCGCGGCAGCCCCACTTCCACTAACCTGCATTAATTTGTGTAAGTTGATGGGAAATCATACATATCCCATAGCAACAACATGCAAAGCCCTCTTAAAATGTATGTCACAGAATTTTGTTTCATAGTATTCGACTCGAACTCTGCCTAAATAATTTTACTTTAAAACTAAAATCGCACAGATGATATAAGCCTGATAATAGGAACTCAAAGATTAGGCATCGTTCAGAGGAGTTGAAGATGTTAAACCTTACTGTCAGTTCAAATCTCAATATTTATCAACAAATAGAAGTAGATAATATTCAGTCATACGACTTATTTTTTAATGTAAAATACTATAATAATATGTACACATCTTAAACACATACAGTATATGGTGTATTGTCTTTATTAAACAACATGGTTAGCTAATACATTCTACATTCATTCAATGTACTTATTGTGTGGTCAGTTACATTAATTTTCCTACATTTCTTTTTCTACATTTTTTCATGTAATTTCAGCACAGCATAATAATAATAATAATAATAATAATAATAATAATAATAATAATAATAATAATAATATTGTGGCTTTTTTCAACTCAACAATAGGATTTTATTCTTCCAACAATAATTCCTTTCTACAATTCGCCTTAAACGCTCTCGTCAACAATTGGATTTTCACTCAACACAGTATTCGTTATAGCACTCCACCGACGACAATGACAATTTACTTGGACTATTACGAACAACAATGAACTGTTAATCTTAACTAATATTTACAAAGCACTATTTACAAATCAGAACTATCAGTTCTCAGTTCACAGTTCTTCTAGCCCAGTCACTCGAGTTCACAGTATCTCGAACCACAGACCTTCAGAGACAGTTCACTGTACTCGAACTCAGGTCCCTCCAACTGCGGTCCACTGCACTCGAACTCAGGCCTTCGGATGCTGGCACAGTTGCGGACGCACACTCGAGTCAACTCCGGTACACAAGGCTTGCTTGCTCTGGCTTACTCACTGACTGAATAACTGAAAAACTGCTCGAGTTCGCTGGCGTTTCTTCTTTTATAATCACAGCGACGTAGCCTCGAAAGTTCGACGCGTCTCCAGAGATTGCACTCCAGAAAAATCCAGAGCCCTCTCCTCTCTACCAGCACCAGATGCGCACGCACTCTAGTCGCGTTGACGTAATACACGCCCTCTCTTCTCTCCGCCGCGCGCCGTCCCAAAGTGCTCCGCGCGATCTTCTCTCTTGCGGGACGCTGGTCGTGAGTTCGAATCTCACGTCGCTGTCACAATATTAAACGTAGGCCTACCCCCGTACATTATATGAGCCGTTCAGAGCAGAAGTGGTGTAAGTCAAGAATGGTTAATGAGGGTTAAAGTAAACATTCTGTAAAATACAGCGCAAAGTAGCAATTAATATTACATTTATTTAAACTTTTATTAGTCAATGGATAGCAAGTAGGACATATTAATTGCTACTTTGCGTTGTATTTTCCAGAATTTTTACTTTAAAACTCATTATCCAATTTTGACTTACACAACTTTTGCTCTGAACGGCTCATATATGGTATTCAATAAATTTTTAACATGAGTTCGTACTTACATGTACAATGATTTTTCATGTATAATAATAGCTCATTTCATTTTTACTTTTTATCTATTCACATTTGTCTTTTTCATATTTTGCATATTTGCCATAAGATTATATATTTAAATTCATTCTGTAAAATATGCATATTTAACAAGTCATTACCCATAATACCTTCATATTTTACTACATCCTTTTGTCATACTGTTTTGAAACAAAATTATGAGTATTACAGCATTTATTCACACATACAGTTACACAGTTTTTCTAGTTAAAAATGCGTAATTATATAACATTTAGTGATATCACATGTATCATTAATTTGTTGTTTTATCTTTTTTATGTTTTTAATCTTTTAACTGTATTATTCTTTTCTTACTTTTCACACATTTTAATATGTATCCCACGTTTTCATAAGATATCGAATATTTGTCTGAAGATGCCGTGATTTGGCGAAAACTTTCAGAATACAATGTTAATAATATAATGTAAAGTAACTATTATAGTATTATGCATTAAGAAAAAGTCATATGACTCAATATTATCAATTTTTATTTGTTGATACTTGACTTATTGGAACCTATAAAAAAATGAATTCAAAATTACTCAATATTTGTTATTTTAAATGGAAGTAAATTTAAATTTTTTCAGAATTAGAACATTTCCCCTATACCTAAATATTTTCATGATGGGATGAATCTTGTATTTAACATGTCTCTTCAATTAAAGCGCCTCTTCATATACTAAAGGGTGTTCCAACAAGAACTCTGGATTTAATAATGTGAATAAATGCAACAAAAACAGATAACAGCGTCTTCAAACTAACAACAAAACAATGGCGCAATGTTTGAACAGTTTCTTGTTATTGTTGGGTTTTCGTCACTGCAATTTGTTATCTGCTTTGTTGCATTTATTCATATTATTAAATCCGGCATTCTTCTTTGGACATACATACATGACAAAAATGGGGTAACAATATAAAAATGGCAAAAATGTAAAAACAATGCATTCATGCATTGTCCACCATCGGCCACCTTAGACCACATCCACATCTGAGACAGCCTCATCCTATTCAAAGTGTACTGACACGGGATTCACGCCGATGTCACAAATTCATTTTCGACCACCGGATGAAAACGACCATAATTACATTCTAGTTGGAGCGGAACTCTCAACGTCAAGTCAACGAAGCCAAATTTATGCACATTTAAGCATCGGACCCCGAGGCACCACCTCGCTGTGCGGCCTGACAAGTGGTTGACCTATAAAATTAAAAGAAAAAGTACGCACTGACTGCGTTCTTACACAGAAATCGCTTCAGGATCTCCGACTTTGTAGATACTTATCAGCTGAGTCGTGAGAACATCTCCGTGATGGGGATTTGTGTCATTACAGATCACAATTTACAGCTGACGAAGGATCTCTACAGGTACAGTGCCATCAATCTGTTTAGTCTCTCCGCCAGTCTACTGGAAGATTTTTGTTATCAATTTCGTCATGATATTATTATTATTATTATTATTATTATTATTATTATTATTAAAGGTAAAGGTAAAGTTAACCCCATGAGAGGCCAAATCGGTCCAGAGGGCGACGAGGGGTTAAGCTGTCCCCTTTAAATCGGCAGTTAATGCCAGTAGGGACATCAGTTCTATGTTCTCGGAGCCTTTACTCCCAAGCAAATGTCCCTGGCACTCATATCTGTTAGAGTTAGAGGCTGAGTAGACCCCAGGGACATAGTGCAGCTGGAAGAATTAGATCAATGGAAAAATCCATGACCCCTTCGAAAATCGAACCTGCGACCTTCTAGAGGGTGGGGAGAGGTTAAGGCTCCCACCTTCACAGAGATGTCTGTCTTACGATCTACGCATTGAAAGCGTAGATTTTTATACAGTAACGAAAGCGCACCAAAACCTACCAATAAGAATTGTGCATTTGTGGACCTGATCAGTATTTCACAACAAATGGATGACAGAGTTAGCAATTTTTTTGGACTGCATTCTTGAAATGTTTGTCGCGGAAGATAGTTCCTTTCCTCCTGTACTTTCAAGTTACACGGGTTTACACACTGCTGGAACTACTAGAGTCGACGGCAATTTTATTCGGACGGCTAGCGTTTGCGTCGAAACAGACAGATAGAGAGAGCAAGGCAGCGTACAACATTGTCACATCGTACTTCACGAGCACGTGCAATACAAATACCGCAGCAGATAATTTAAATTATCAAAAGACAATAATGATCTTAGCCGTTGATTACTGTAAGCATGACCCAAACAAACCCTCTTTCCTTCATTAACAATATTCTTTGCACGGTTCTCAATCCCACACCACATGCTTCTGCAACTTGCACTTGGCAACGTTGCAGCCAGCATCAAGATGGCCGGCAGAGTTCTGCTCGTCAACGTTTTTAAAATAATTATACACCTTTAAACACTATTTTCCGCCCCTGCCTGTTCAATACTTGTCTTTTTATAGTCTCTTCTTCCATTTATTTATCTTACACACACAGTAAATGTTAGTTTTACTTATTCAATGTATTGAAACACTCACACGTGAACAAACGAACTCTGAAAGTACTTGTTACAGACTCATTCCTATTGGTTCTACTGTACAAGCTTGTGACGTCACATATCAGAAATGCTACGGTGCATATAGCAGCCGATTACCCTCCGAACTGCCTTCTAGTCTAATGTAGTCGAATGCTTCCACAAGCATCTCAAGAAAAATTTTTATCAGTAGCGGTCGGTGACCGAATTCCTCGGTGAGGCCAGATGCAACTAGTTTAAGTGCCTCCGACAGGAAATGTTTATTCATGATATTATTAGTGTTAGTATATTAACATTATTATTATTATTATTAATGAAAAATAAGTTATGCAATAGAAACTCGCGTTTTAAGATTACATGTCAGAAAAATTGTCAGCGATGGCGTAGGTATCTCGGTAGGCTATATCTTTATTTAAAACTCCTTTCTTTCAATACCATTTTTTCTCGAAAAAGAACACTCTAACAACGAATTAACTACATCATCATTATTTCTCGCATCTGTTTTTGTTTATATGTCCTGAAACACAAAACAACATTGCACCAGACTCACTAGTACAACACCATCGCTTAAGTCATTAACCGAGACATAAGGGAAGAGAACAGTGTGGGTCACAACACTAGTACAACACCATCGCTTAAGTCATTAACTGAGACATAAGAGAAGAGAACAGTATGGGTCTCTCCCGCTAAACAGCGGGAATTTTTATGTTATTTATGTCCTATTTAGAAAGACAAGTCACCACTGCTATTCTCACTCCACTCTACCCTTGAGACAGGTCCATGGATGGGAGGAGTAAAAGCTGACCAGGCCACGAGACTAGAAGAATTGTGCCTCAGCTACAACGTTTCAAGCGCAACCTCAAAGCCCGCGAAAACTTACGAAATGCAGAAGCCAGACCCGGCACGAGCGATCCTGGCCTCAGGAACAAATTTTACTGCAAAACAGGTCTATATATATCATAAAGTTTTCAAATACTCCTACAGCGATATATGCTTCATTCAGATAACTAATATATTATACAAAAACACAAAATTTGATTTCAGTTAAGTCAAGTGTCTGACGCCTGGTCTCACTTGCCTCAGATGCCACTGATTGTTATATGTCTAATCCAGGGATGGCAAATATGCCTTCCCTAGAGCGCAGATATTATCTCCTTACTTCCTCCACCTCCTGTCCGCGACTGTTTTCATTCTGTTTAGTTAGTCGTTGCCTGCAGAACGTAAATACTGTATTCAGTGGCGGGCAGTTTACAGAATATATTGAAAAATGACACTGTCAATAGTACCAAGATACAGCTTCAGTGAGGAATGGGAATATGTTGAAGGAGGTAATAAACCTAATAGCCTATCATGTTCCTTTCTATTTCTTTATAGGGTAAAGATTTGTATTATTGTGATAGTTATTTTTGAGAATTTACCATAATTTTACTGAGCGAGAGGAAGATCAATTTTTTGCGTCCAACGTATTAAGAGAATGTTCGTGGACAAGTTTCTATATAAAACCGGTCCTTCTCTCGCCCAGTGAAATTCAAGGGTTCAGAACCATAGTGGGCCAAACGCCATTTAATAAAACCTTAGAAAACAAGGATTAAAAGGACGTTATTACCATAATTCAATGGAAACATATAGCAAGTAATATAAAGTATACACATTAAAACTAATGATATGTCAATCTTCATTAAACTATGGCATTCACTTGATTTCTGCGTTTTTAATAAATGGCGCTTGGCCCAATATGGATCTGAATTCTTCATTTGTAATAAATTCTCAAAAAGAACTATCACAATATTACTCGTATCACAATTTACAAATCTTAACTTGTACGGCATTATAATATAACGTCATTTCAATGCTACCAATGGTAAAGATTATGGGAAAAACAAACTTACAGGTATTACTCGACCAAGGCCAGTGGAGTCCTGCAGCCCAGAGCCGTGGCGCTACTGCTCCTGTGTTCGTAATACCGCATCGCGATAGTTCACATTACGCCCGCGCTCCATTCGCCTTGATCGAGTAATATGTAATTGTGTAAAAAGGTTGTTGTGTTGCTAATTTTATGGAATTTTGCTTTTATTTTGGGATTTTTTAATTTCATAAATTACAAAATGATTAAACGAATTATTGCCAGCAGTTTCATAAAAAACATTAGGGAAAAGTTGTTGAGATTTATACGCTAGTTATTGGCAATAGAAATTTATCTTTACATGAAAAATGTTGCAGGTCGTACAATTGCAATGTCTGTGTCCAAACACTGCTGTGAAAAAAAAATGAATTAGTGTAGCCTAAATAGCTGCACGTTTTCGGGGTTAAATGATTGTCACCATGTCTTTGCTCTGCGTCTATGTACTAACACAATCCAGCCGAATATTGATATATTAGTGCAAAACAAGAGGCGTATGCGATAACTTAATCAATAAACAAATGAATGTTCAATAGTTTGTGTGTGGACATATCAATCTTATCCTAATTTATGTTTAGAGTGGTAACTGTTTTCACAACGTGAGTTTATGTATTGCCTGCCACTGAAGCAAGTTTTTGATTGAAAGCGATGCATGGACGTCAATTGTGTCTAAAAGTTTTGGAGTGAGGTTGACGTCATACTTTCCCCCTCAATCGAGTTAGGTATGCGTGGTCTACTCCATCAATCCACATAGCTATTGATGTACTAATAAAATTTCAGGTTGAAACATACAGTATTTGAAATTTGAAGATGCCAGCGGAAAGCGGCTCAGAAGAAGGTAGCAAATGAAATTTATACATATTCGTAAATGTCAGGAGGAGTACGACAGAAAAAAAAATATGGGCCGAATAGTTTCTTAAGAAAGTCAGTAACCTAAACTTGCCCGTAAAGTGTGTCTACATGACCTTACTTAGGCTACTTACAAAATGGCTTTTAAGGAATCCGCAGGTTCATAGCCGCCCTCATATAAGTCCGCCATCGATCCCTAATCCTGTGCAAGATTAATTCAGTCTCTATCATTATATCCCATCTCCCTCAAATCTATTTTAATATTATCCTCCCATCTACGTCTCGGCCTCCCTAAAGGTCTTTTTCCCTCCGACCTCCCAACTAGCACTCTATATGCATTTCTAGATTCGCCCATACGTGCTACATGCCTTGCTCATCATAAACGTCTGGATTTAATGTTCCTAATTATGCCAGGTGAAGAATACAATGCGTGCAGTTCTGGATTGTGTAACTTTCTCCATTCTCTCGTAACTTCATCCCTGTTAGCCCCAAATATTTTCCTAAGAATCTTATTCTCTAACACCCTTACAAGATTTTAACACGCATTTTTTACACCTACTGCTCACCCTATACTCGTACTCTATTTATAACTACAATTTTACATTATTTTTATCTGTGGTTAAGAGTACGCAGTTCTAAGTCTGTAAATGTTTGGAAGGAAAATATTGTGCATGCTTCATTCTTTCCGAGGTGCAATTACTGTACAAAGTATTTTCAGTGTTATTTTGTTGCGCTTTTGATAGAAAAAAATACAACAGTTGGTGCGCTTTCAATGCCCTGGTAGTGATTTATGTTAGAGACTGAGTACACCCCAAACCATAGTGCGGCTGGTAAGATTATATCAATGGAAAAATCCATGATCCCATCGGGAATCGAATCTGTGACCTTCCAGCTTGTAGTTTTTACGTCTTAACCGCGACGCTACCGGGTGTCATTATTATTATTATTATTATTATTATTATTATTATTATTATTATAGTTGTACTTTAGGAACTTGAAATATGTTGCACTTTCAACTGTTACAGCCTAATTTTTTTACAATCGTGCGGTAGTTCTCTCTTCAATCTCTATTTAATGTGCCTCGAGATTTTCCTGATCAGATCTGATCCCCTGGCCAACGTAAATCAGAGTCTCAATTCTATCCTTCTTCTCTTCTTCATCCTAATTTAACTGACAGAACTGAACTCGGTCTTGTTCCATTGCAATTCATTACACGGTTTACCACACGGTTTGTTTCACTCCATTTCCTATTATTGTATATGATTTAATATTCAGGGCTTAAATAATTAGTTATTTAGACTGGGAAGTTTTTAAATTAAAGCCCTGCATAACTCTTAACAATTTTATGCTGCAGCGATGACGTGCAAAGGAGTGAGGCAATATCGTTTATACCACATGTTACTTACATGCCTCCCCCTCCTTATAGCTAATGAACTCGCCCTCCCCTCCATGTCCGTTCACAGTGACAACTATAAGACGAGCAGTTGTGAGCAAGCGGTCGCAGAATACAGCCGCAATGTTTTCGAAGAAGCTGGTTAAAATTCAGTATGCTAGAGGTCGCACGGCACGACAGTGTCATCAAGGACTGCAAGAGGCTTGCGGTGAGGCTGCGTTACCTTACCGATTGGTAGCAAGCTGGGCTAGAGCCTTCAGACAAGGACGAGAAAGTGTGTTGGACATGCCTCGATCTGGTCACCACCAGTAAGTGACAAACATGTACAGACTGTGTCCGCGTTAGAGGAGACGGATCGGAACTTAACGATTCGTGAGTTAGCGCAAGATACAGCATTGGCGCCTTCGACTGTGCTTCACATCCTGAAGGACCGCCTGAAAACGCAGAAAATTGCCTCAAAATGAGTTCCGCATGATTCAACGGATATGCAGAAATGGCAGCGATGTGATGCTTTTCGAACTCTCTTGCAGCGCTATGAGCGCGAAGGAGAAGTTTTCTTACGGCGTATCATTACAATTGATGAGACCTGGGCCAGATCTTACGAACATCAGCTGAAACGCCAATCAGACGAGTGGCGTCACCACGGGTCACCACGAAAAACAACAGCTCGGCAGACCCCACCAGTGTGAAGGCTATGCTGATTCTTGCCTATGATTGGGATGGTGTGATCTTAAAGCATGCCGTTCCCTAAGTCAGGACGTTAATGCGGAGTACTACTATTCGTTTTTGCGAAACAATCTGCGAGCAGCTCTGAGAAGAAAACGGCGACACTTTATGGATAACCCACCCATCGTCCTCATGACAATGCTAGAGCGCATACCGCAGGGGTTGTATCTGAATTGTTCAATCGCTAGGGCAGGGAAGTGCTCTATCATCCGTCCTATTCTCCAAATTTAAGTCCCTGCGACTTAGATCTAATCCCGAGGATGAAGGACCCACTTCGCGGGATTCGCTTCCGAACAGTTGAAGACGTTTTACAGGCAACCGACCGCTCTATTCGCACCATCAACAGATTAAGCAGTGCCAAAGCGATCCAACGGCTTCCGCATCGCTGAGAACACGTTGTACGCAACGCTGGTGACTACATCGAAGGCTTGTAAAACTTAGAACCATGTAATAAGTATGCTATGTATCGAGAAAAAAATTGGTTGCCAGAACTAAAAAATCAACCTATGTAATTTCCCTCTGGAAGCTAGTATAAACTTGGAACAGAGTTTAATGATCTCTGTGACTCTAGCAGAATCTATATCGGTACCCCTACCATCCATTGTTGACTATTGTGACTAATGTTGGCTATTAGTTCGCAGTTTCTAGTTTTTGCAGTCATAACACGAACATGCAATTCTCAATTCTGCAGCGTGTTTTTATTGTGAAAACTTATTGGAAGACAAATTCCTTCATTCAAACACAACTGGCAATTCGAAGAGAATTCAGTGTGCGCAATGTTCCAACACAGTCTAGTACAGACCTGCATAAGGTTTGCGCTCTCCGAGCCGGCTCACAGCTCATGAGCGGAATACAGATATTAGCTGCGCTCTGCATAAGAGTGGACTGGAAGAAGGGGTGGATCTCGTACAAAATATACACGAAAGGAAATATTATTACGATTGCTTATGAAATGAATTCCCGTTCAGTATTTGCAAAACTAACTTGGACTAATATTAATTAATAAAGAAATATTTATTTTACAGAAGTAATAGAAATTCTATAGCTACTTAAATGTAAAATATCATTTTGTTATATTTTTCTTTATCAGTACATGAAAACGAAGTTTTATGCTGTTGGCAGCTGAAAGGAACAGTAGCCTACTGATCATAATGAAACATCAGTTACAGATGTTCGATGTCTGCCTTTATTAAAATTGATTATAGAAAACAGTTGCTCACAAATATAAATGTTGAGCCAAACATAATCATTTTCACAGCCAGCCTGTGTAGTTGTGGATATTATTGCTAATGTTTAGTCTTGTAAAACTCAACTAGGCTAGTAGTAATATTCAAACAATCTTTAGCCCTTAGGTCACATTGAAGATCAATAAGTTCGAGCTGTAAATCGTTAAATGTTAAATGTTATGTTCCGTCTTTTAGATTCCTCCATACTGTACTGTAGCAGTAGGTAAGCAACGTGAAACAGTTACTGAGAATAGGTCTACACACTGCACTCCACTAGATAGATGAGTGGTCGTTTCCCTCTCCTCTACCGATAGCAAGACTATGTCATTCTGACGTATCTTCCTCTCCGTTTCGGCGAGCGGTAAACACTGCTCTCCCGCTCCGAAGGTGCGCGCGCTCGAGCGCTGTTTGTGCAGGCCTGGTCTAGTATATACAGTCACGAAGCTTGAGTTGTGAGGGTACTAGCAACAATAGATTGTGCCGGTACTATTTCGCATTGTCTGTGATGAGGCGATAGTAGCGAACCTAGTGGTTAGCAACTATCTATGGATGCATATTCCATACGTATTGAGCTTCCTGACTGTATATATTAGACTGTGGTTCCAACCAAGCAAACAAATTTATCGGTGGCAAGAAAGCTGGAGACAATTGGCTCGCTTCTCAGCGGGAGTGGAAAACACAGACCTGCAATGAATCAAGATGTGTTGATGATGTTCGAGGAAGTTTAGTGAACTCACCAAAGCAATCATTGTTCCGATTAAGACTAAGACGATCCATTATATTTAAAGTAAAACCTGTATTAAACGATCACTGCTCGTTCCATGAAAAAATGTCTTTCGGAGGGGTGGTCTCTCAATAGGGGGAGTTATTCTACACAAATAATGAGTTAAAATGTTTCCATGTTAATCAAATAAAAACGTGGAAAATATTGCTAACAAACAAAAAAAGCTTGAAATCAGAAATTTATTTTTTTATTTTACGTTATTTTTCCAATTTTCTCCTTTGATTTCCTGCACAAAATCATAAATTGAACTCTGCCTAAATTTTTTACATTTCCTTTTTACAATCTCACTTTCAAAACTATATGTGAAGAAGTTCATTTATATGTTCTCGATTCATACAGTCTTTCAGTGGTGCTGATTGTTGAATTAACTCAATATTAGATAAGGCTTGTTCTAGTCACATTTTTTCTGATTGAAATTCTCTCTTGACTTCATCCTCGTCATCGGTTCCTGAAAACCAGGTTTTTCTAATAGGTAGGAGAAAAAAATATATTGCATTGTAATTAACAAGTAACGATTTGATTTTTAATGTACAAAACGAAAGGAAAAACCGTCATGTGGCATGAGAAATCTTACCTTTCAGGAAACTGTTAAATAGCAGTGCAAATAATCCTTTGTCATACGTCGGAGGTCATTTGTAAGTGGTCATTGTACCTTTTTCGTAGCAATACCCAACGTTCCTTAAGGGATCAAGGACAGAGATGGGCATTCAACGTGAATACGGTATCGCTTAACAACGTGGCCAAGCAACATTTTAACTTCTAGTACTGTATGAATTTCCTGGAATTTATTTAGGCTACAATAATGAGTAATGTAATAAAATACTAAATTGTAAATTTTTAAAATACAATATGGTATTTTAAAAGGGGTAAAACTAAGGTAATGGCTATTCAATCACTTGTCGGTGGTCGGGGAGAGAGGTGGTCTCTTAAAAGGGGTATAACTTACATTAGTTTTATGGATTTTTAATTCGGTTCTTTAAAAAAATCGGTCTTTAGAAGGGTATGCAAAATACCTGAGTAAATGGGAGTATATAACTAAATTATCATAATAAATGCTTAAAATTCAAAATAAACGACTAGGTACCAAGTAATACCTGCGGTATATGAGAATGCAGCACAAATATACAATTCATGTACAAGAATATTGAAGAAATAAATGTATTTCTAAAATATAAGTAAATTTTGCCATGAAACAAAATTGTCATTTTAAAAGGACGGTAGGCAAATCTGGATTATTTATTACATGTGAAATTAATTTCACTTTCGTTGCAAATTTAGATGAGATTCGGAAGTCCGCCCTCCCCCCGTCAGCGTGATGCTAGCGAAAGAGACACCTTTCATCAATATAAATTCATTTCTAGAGCGTGGGTGGAAAACTGAAGAAGGTCTAATTCATTTTAACATGCATATTACATTCAAATGAAGATATTCGTAAACATAAATTTAATATTAAGTTACAAAAATTTATTACAGTATAGTTACGTGTAGACTTTTGTTTAGATTTATGCAAAGTTAATTATAATTAGGCTAAATTTACTAACACCATTTTATACAGGATTAAGTGATATTCGATTAAAATGCATAGGTTATTTTTTATGAATTATGATAGTCATCTACTTATTTTTATTCAATCTCCTCCTTACAATCCAATACGTTGTAAAGGAGGATGATTTTCAATTAGGGTTGCCAACCCTCCCGTATTTTCCGGAATTTCCCGTATTTGTCCCTAATTTTTAACAGTCTCCCTGCTCCCGTATTATTCTTCTCTTCCAGCATTTTTCTCTCTTATTTTTTAATAATTTAAACATTTTTATCCCAAACGTTTGATTTTGCTGTGAATGATGATCGATTATATGATAAATTTTGTTGTTCAATAAATGCATTAAAATGTGCACTCTTTATACAGAAAGTAATGCTTACCAGAAATGGGTTTTAGTGCTCAATTGTCTAAAATGAAACCGTGCTAATGTTATAAATCTGGAGAAACTGGCTAGTTTTGTTCTAAGCATAAAGTTGTTTTTTAGTAACTGAATTGATTAATTTATCTATTTTCTACGGGAAATTTGATCGATTCCTTAGTCACCCGTATTTTCTTCAAAAAATGTTGGCAGCCTTATTTTCAACACAAACACTTTCACAATGCGAGCTTATCTGGCTGTTGTCAACACGATTCAGGGCCACAGGAGAGACATCACAGGACAATCACAAGACAACGGTCATACACCAGTCCGATGGTCAGAAGATAAATTTCTCAAGCCGGGAATCGTACCAAGGATCTTTAGTTGGCAAGCGCACGCTTTATCCATTGACATTCTTTTACTTAAGCTGTATAATTTACAAATTAAGCATAAATCAAATTATTTACGTTGTAAATAACAATTATTTTTCAATCTTGAAAACGGAAGTCATCTTCCTGTTTAAATGGTTAGTAAACTGTGTATATATTGAATAATATGCAACAAAAATAAACTATAAACAGCGTTATAACTCATAGCAGGATAAAAGAGCTACTGTCCGCATTCACGAGAAGATCCGAGCAAGGAATGCGGATCGTTTCCCCACTCTTATAACCTATACATTATAAGGAACCGTCTGGCCATCGACTGAGCCTTGCTTGTCCAAGCCGGCCAATGACACCACCTCTATCCACCTGCTCCTTCAAGAACGCTGAGTTACTGGCTTATCCTCTCCACTTACCCCGCAAGAACCGTACTCCCCTAGCAGGGATCCTCTCGTGAAATTTAGACAGTACATTGTTCCGAAACGTTTAAAACATACAATTATTGTTAAACAATAGATTGAATTTGGTTATAGCGACCCTGATTAGTGTGACACTTCCGCTACAGTGACAATCATTAAGAAGTACAGTCTTTTCTGTATTAAACAAATGCGATTCATTGTTTTTATAATCACAAACATTTTAATAAGCAACATGTTCATAGCGAGATTTAGCAACGGTGTAAATTCTCTAAGAATTCATGTATTGGCGTAGATTAGGCCTGAACCGAGAATGTCCTTGAGGAGAACTTGAAGGTAGTCGATAATGTCGTTATAATAGTGATCATTGTGACCAATACCGTTTTCAGTTACTGTGATAATAGTACATTATGCAACGAGCCTATAATGGTAGTAATTAAGACGCGAGTATGTTTATGAAAGGAGCTCAAGCGAGTTTCATAATTTTCATACGAGCGTCTTAATTACCATTATAGTCAAGTTTCATACGACTTTTTATGCTCGACCATATTTCTAACTTGAAATTATTCATAAGTATTCATGTTATTTTTATCTGACTGAGGAGCGGGAATGACCTTGTGCAATACCTCGTAAATTTTGAGAAGTGCGCAGACGCGAAAGTATTGATTTTTTTCCGAGAAACAAATGTCGACATTGACCTTGATATTAATCTATAGAGTAAAATAAACATTAATCTTGATATAACCTTGAAATTGAATTAGACATTGAAAAACGAGATGACATATTGAATTTATTTGAATATTATTTACAATTAACGCTAATTATTATAGTAACAGAACTGACTTTATTTAAAATATAGATGATTTTATTGTGCAATTGGTGAAATGAATTTGTGGGAATGTGCTTTGTGAAAGGCTGGAAGATGACGGTGAATTGATGTTAATTTGTGTGTGTTTTTTTTTCGACTGTGTTTAATATTGTATTTGAGATTTCTATTTTATTTTGGATAGATTCTTCAACATAACCTTCTGCGATAGTATTGGATTTCCAGCCTCCGTGACGTTTCAATGTTGTGATGTCGCCGCCAGCGTCTACTAAAATTGTCGCAGAACTCCTGCGAAAACAGTTGTCTTTCGATTGCATATCCGAGAATAATCGATACTTGCGCTTTCATATTGCTACTCTGGTATTTTCTGATCGGTGGAACACCTGAACTTTAATGAATAGGTGTACTTTAATGAAGTTCATTAAAGGGCTGCTACCAGGTGTATAATTACTACATTTCGGCATGGTCGAGAATAAAAGTATTTTACGGATCAAGAACTGGAATTATAAGAAAAGAGGGTGCAGTGTGAGGTAGACCAAACTCTTTCTTCTGTCGCGGCAATAACCCTTCAACAGTAATAGAAGGCCAAGTTGTGTACCGTGCTGTAATCCAGATATTCAGTTCAGACTGTAACTTCAGACCAATGATATTATATAGTTATTGCCTGTCAAACATTCAGCTTGCAATCAGATGTTACATACAGGACAATGCCGCAAGGTGCAAGAAAATGTTCTGAGAAAAGTGTGGAAGATAAAGTAAATGTTATAAAAGAAATCGAGAATGGTAGAAAGAAGAATGATGTATGCCGTGAATTTTGTTTGTTAAAAAAATTGAGAATGATTCACAGATGCAGTATTTTGCAAAACAGAAGCAGAAAAAAAAAAAAGATACATATTCCTTCGACTTACGTTCTTAATTGCCAGTACTTTATGTATATGAATTATTTTACATTGTAGAATTTACAACGTATTTTACTATTTCATACATCCCAGTATAGTATTATTTTGAAAATAATAATAATAAAACAAACGGTCTAAACTATTTAAAACTTAGTTACAGTTGAATACAAGATACGTAATACTGTGAATGTGTTTATTCTTAGAATTTTATTTACCTAGGGTATTCATTCATTTACTTATTTATTTATTTGCTTATTTATGTCCTAATTCATTTGTTTATTTACTTATTTATTTGATTAACACAAATGAATATAAATAATTTATTTGCTTATTTATGTAATAATTCATTTGTTTATTTACTTATGTATTTGATTAACACAAATTAATAAAAATAATTTATTTGCTTATTTATGTAGTAATTCATTTGTTTATTTACTTATGTATTTGATTAACACAAATGAATAAAAATAATTTATTTGCGTATTTATGTACTAATTCATTTGTTTATTTGCTTATGTATTTGATTAACACAAATTAATAAAAATAATTTGTGCGGGATCGTGCGTATTTGCTTGGTTTCCGCACAAAACCAATCCGCGGAAAGTCTAAAATTACACATTCAGTATTCCCAACCTAACACACATAATTTCCCTCTTCTTACCGCTTAAGTGACATATTGATTTTAATGCTTTAGGCTTTTAACATATTATTTTTAGAGACGTTCAATATAGTAATAATTATAAATTGGAAACTTACCATTGCAATTTCACCTATATTGCACTGTTAATTATTGTTTTTAAATATTTGCAAAAATTAAGTAAACTCTACAACTCCACTAAAGTTACTGCATTCGTGATGCAAGTAACATTAAGGAAGCCGTGAAAAAATCAACAAACTTGCCGATGTTATTACTGCAATATGTTATATAAATAATATTGTTAAAATATTAAAATGAAAAATAAATCATTACATAACCTTACCGTTTGTTTTAAGTTCGCATTTATAGACTGGGAGAAAAAAAAGACAAACGTATATCACGGCCTGCTGGAGTATAGCAAACACAGAAAACATTTTAAAGCAACAATGTTGAAGATACTGTAGATATTTTTGTTTTGCAAATTTGCCGTCATTGAACAGAAACCAAGATGGAGATTTCATTGCAACTAATTAGAAATTCGTCTTTCAGGTATGTAATAAACGATCTTCGCACAAAATAATGTACGATACACGAGCGGTATGTTTTCTTTCAATTCTCGGAAATTAAAAAAGCTCAACTACGTTTCGCTTTTGCAAACTTTTCCTCGAACATGAAAACTTCAACATACCGCTCTTGTAACGCATATAACTATTATTTTCTTATTTATGTACTAGCTTAATATCAAAGACGGACATCTGTCGTCTCCATAGTTTTGATTTAGAGGCAATTTTTTTAATTCACAGTGTTCTTTGTAATATTTATCACAATTTATTTTATAAATATAGTGTTAGAGTTTGCAGATGGTTTCACTATAACTGGAAAGAGAATGAAAAATTGTATAAAAAAGCACAGCTATCTAAATTTCGATTGAGGTCAGATGTCCGTCTTTGATATTAAGCTACTCATTTGTTTATTTACTTATTTATTTGATTAACACAAATGAATAAAAATATTGGTATTTTAACCAAAAATGTCATAAAAATACACAAATAAAACAAGTTAGCCTATTAATATAAAAATCATCTAGCAATTTTTTCAATACATTTGTCTGGTGTTTCCTCAATTGTAGGAGCCGTTAACTTTATCTCCACAACAATTAATTTTATTTTCTTATTTAGTTACTTCTTTATTTGTTTATTTATTTAATTATTTATCTATTTACTTATTTATTTGTTTATTTATTTATTTTCTTATTTATTTACTCATTTATTTGTGTATTTATTTATCTTTCTTATTTACTTATTTATTTGTTTATTCCTTTACATATTTATTTATTTGCTTATTTATTTGTTTGTTTATTTATTGTAGCGATACTTGTTTAAACGACATATTTCCGTTAGTGCATTCGATGACACTTCAAGTTCAACTGTATGCTGTCTTCTTTGTTGCGGCCATTTTTCCCTTTTGACAAAATAGTTGGTATTTTACATTGCCAGGGTCATATTATGTGCATCATTCGTGTGACATCATTTACAATATTTTGTGCAGGATGAAAAGTGGTTTCAAAAGCTGTTATTCCCTTGTTGTTCCGATGGAGAAGAAGATCTGAGTTAGAGAAAGTGCAGGGTTGTGAGATCTTTGAAGAAGAGCATAGCGGCCCACAGATCTACATTCCCCGGCCTACGACTGAACTGTGCGCACAACAGAATGCAGTGCAGTACGCACGCAGGTCAAGGCAGCTGCTTTGTCAAGCCATGATGTTTATTTTATCTCTAAAAGACAAATAATTGCTTGCACTGCTTCTCACAGATCCGGGACTGAGTGAGCTCATTGTCATTTATCATTGAAATGTCTTGCAGTTTAATGGGTTTGTTATGGAATACTAGATCCGGATTGAAAGACAACGGCGGAGTCTGCAGGCCTTCAGTTCCAATACTACCCATACTACGAGGAAGTCATGAGGCGTTTCATAACGGCGAACGGAGAATGCAGTTCCACATTCAGCAGAAATTTCAGGATATATACAGGGTGATTCGAAAAAGCATCTACAAACTGTGAGAGGTGGTCCTATACATAAAAAATTATTAAAAAGCTAGCCGCAATAGTATATCTGGTGTTAAAGCTAAAGTGTCTTCCTGTTGATGCGGAGTTGCACTCGGGCGTGTGTTTGACTCCCGCTCGAGCTGATTACTTGTGATGATAATGGTCCATTGCTACATTTAATTTCTTTTCAGCATTGTAATTTTCAGATGTGGAACAAGACAAAAGTTATACAGAAATATACAACATATAGCAAGCAGATTAATTCAATTTAAAAACCTGCAGCTAAACAGTTTATCAATTTAATATAAGCTATGACTATCCTTAGGAACTTGCTCTGACAAACTTTAGGAGGTACTTCTACGTATAAAAGGAATGAAAAAATTCAAATACATAAAGGTCCAAAACAAAAGTATTCCTATTGGCCATAGGTACTTCATATCATGTAAAATGAATGAATGAATGAATGACTGAATGTATGTATGTATGTATGTATGTATGTATGTATGTATGTATGTATGTATGTATGTATGTATGTATGTATGTATGTATGCATGCATGCATGCAATAATAATAATAAAATAATAATAATAATAATAATAATAATAATAATAATAATAATAATAATGGTTTATTTTAACTGGCAGAGTTAAGGCCATTCGGCCTTCTCTTCCACTCAACCAGTATGATAGAAAATTACTACAATGTTATGAATATAACATAATTAATACAATACAATACAATGTATGTATGTATGTATGTATGTATGTATGGATTTATGTATGTATGTGTGTATGTATGCATGTATGTATATATGTCATTTCTACCCACTTCACATTAGACGTGATTCGGGTTATCGATGCTAGCTTCTCAGTGCAGACCCGGGCACTTTTCTGCATTGCCGATCGTATACGTTCCAATATCTCAGGCGTTTGGTGAACAGTTGCACAACCTTCAAGAATCTGTTATTGCACATTTTCTAGTACATTATGAACCAGAAAGCATGAACTAAGCATTTCACATGTCCCTATGAACATTTCAATAGATTGAGATCCGGTGTGTGAGGGGGCCATAGAATAGGGTCACCATGGTCTCTTCATTTCCCAAAAACACCAAGATGTAGATGACGGCGAACAATGTGCAGAAGATGAGTCGATGTCTCATCGTGCCTGAACCACATTTGCAACCTTATATGTAATAAAAATATTCACCTTTAAGAAAAAATGGTAATGCATTAACCAGAAATGAAGACTAACCTGTTCTGTGGGCATTTGGAACATTTGCTCTGAAACATGAAACTGAAATTGATGCAAGGTTTCGAAATTTACAGGAAGGAAAATTTCGTTATGCAGTGATTATGCAGAATTAATTTTTCAGAAGGTTATGTAAAATATCAATTTTATATGATTTATATTTACTGTTTAACGTATATAATAGTACTGTACATTTGTAATTTAAGACCGCAATTGTTTGCAAAACAGGAAACTTAGATATAAAGAGTAGGCCTACAAGCAATCATAAGAGCAAGGATAGGATAGCAAGGATAGAGAGAAACGGCATTTGTTTTCCGAAAGACGGCAACAGTTGGTGGGAAATCTCATAATATAGTTCATTTTATGTCATGGAGTGCAATTTCACAGAAAGGACTTTGCCAACAGACCTTCTACTGCCCCCTACTAATTGGTTGTCAAAAATAAATGTCTTCGTTACTGTGACGCAAATCTTGTCTTAGTAACAACCCGCGTTTAGAAAAATTTACAGGCTGCCTTCATATCCACGTGGAGGGAGAGTTGCCACATCTTTTCCGAATTCCAAGAATCCCGTCAGTTAGCATGAGAATATCATTGATTGTGGCAACTGTGAGTATGGAAATGGGGAACGAGATGGAATGGTTGGAGGTGTTTGTGTAGGAAATCGTAAATCTGTTAAGAGCCTCCGAACTGAAAATTATGATAGTGAATATATTTTACAAGTGATGCTCTACTCAACAGTGTTGCCAAAGTGAAAAATGTATATACATTGAAATACAGTATCATTTTTTCCCCCGGAACTTAATATTAAACAAAATTATCAAATATGCGTGCAATTACATATTTGAAAAGTGTTGCCAACTTGAAGTAAAAAATTCACGTATCTTGAAATGCAGTACGGTACAGCCAGAGACACGCCTTAACATAACTGTTACCAATAAGTCCTAAATACTCTTCTCTATTCAACCCCAAACCCGCGCAATCGTCATTACACTCATTACATTGAACAAAGCTCGTGTGCGGCCGAACATTCAAGAGTGGAAATATGCGAGGTTGTCACATCCCCCACAATTAACAGGCTAGAGTAACGGTCTTTCAAGATTACAATGCATGACAGTTTTTTTTCATTTGTTGCTATGTGCTTGTGAGCTAGTGAAATAAACTGTGTAGTATACCAATTTGTGAAATGAAGACTCCGGGAAATATAGTCATAAATAAGCCACAATTTTATCATTTTTTAGAATCCTGTTCCAATTTATTATTTAAACCTCCCACTTCAAATACAGTTGAAGAAGATTTTTTGTTTCTACAGTAGATTGCAGAAAGATACTGGTGACAGTAATTTACTTTGCCGTCTTGTGAAAAGTTGACATCACAACACATAATCGTCTGTTCAAGGACTCAGTTGATGGTAGGCAAAAGTACGATGTCAACTCTTTCCCATATTTCATTCATATGATCAATCACAGCCTGTTTTGTCCTCTTTCTTCATACAAAGCCTGGATAAAAATACTGAATCTTGTTATAATCAGAGATCAAAAATAGGGATTACAATGCCTTCTGTGTATCTCTTTATCTTTTGTTTCTCTATCAAAGTCTTCGTAAAACGGCAATACTTTAAATTAATTTATGCTCGACCATGCCACTGGTAGCAGCCCTTAATGGACCTCAATAAAGTAGACCTATTCATTAAAGTTCATGTGTTCCACCAATCAGAAAATACCAGAGTAGCAATATGAAAGGGCAAGTATCGATTATTCTCGGATATGCAATCGATATGCAGGAGTTCTGCGACAATTTTAGTAGACGCTGGCGGCGACATCACAACATTGAAACGTCACGGAGGCTGGAAATCCAATACTGTCGCAGAAGGTTATGTTGAATAATCGATCAAAAATAAAATTGAAATCTCAAATACAATATTAAACTCAGTCGAAAAAAAAAAAACAACACACAAATTAACATCAATTCACCGTCATCTTCCAGCCTTTCACAAAGCACATTCCCGCAAATTCATTTCACCAATTGCAATAAATCACCTATATTCGAAATAAAGTCAGTTCTGTTACTATAATAATTAGTGTAAATTGTAAATAATATTCAAATAAATTCAATTTGTCACCTCGTTTTTCAATGCCTAATTCAATTTCAAGGTTATATCAAGATTAATGTTTATTTTACTCTCTAGAATATATCAAGGTCAATGTCGACATTTGTTTATCGCGAAAAAATCAATACTTTCGCGTCTGCGCACATTTCACAATTTACGAGGTATTGCACAAGGTCAGTTCCGCTTGCGCTCGTTTCATAAACATACTCGCGTCTTAATTACTACCATTATAGGCTCATTGAATAATGTACTATTATGTCATTCTCTCCACAGAATTATAATGAATAGCAGTGTACATAGGGTGGTCACTAAAATATGCGTGGGATTTCCATTAATACTAACGATATTGACATCCATATTGGGGGTAAGCGAACTAGCTAGTTTGCAAGTCGAAGCGTAGCGAGGGAGGGAAGCTTCTCTGTCCACTTTTTTCTTTCCCTCACGAGCAGGTAGGTTTCACGAGATACCGAATGACCTATACAGAAGGAATTTATATTTATTTATTGAAATAAAAGAAGAGCGGGACTGATCGCTGCTATTCATACCATTTGCGTGTGTGTATTCGTATATGACCTGGGAACGCTTTGTTGTCAAACTACGCACACTTTTAGCCCACTCTTCTAATAAATCATGCACTAAATTACAAAACGAAGAATAGTTTTGTTATTTATATTTTAATGTATTATACTGTCCCCTACAATCTGCACAATTATATCACTTCCATTCTGTATACAGGCTGATTCACGAGGATTTACGTCCCTTAGGAAGCTTATTTCCGAAGACAATCTGAGCAAGAAATGTCATATAAACATTTGTCCTAATCGCAATATTTACAGAGTTACACTAATTTGAATTTGTTTGTAAAATACCATTATTTTTTAATTTTAAGGGTAAAAGAATATTACAGATAAAGAATAAACTATTCAGGAGTATCATTTCTCTCATTAGTTAGTATTCTGAAGCTGAAATTGTGTTGTGAATTCCATAGTTGCTTCGTACAGATTTTTTTTTTTTTTTAGATTTTTAAGTACAAAATTACATTTTCTTACGTATTTATCACAACAATTTTATTGTAACAAATCACGCCACTCTTCCAAATTCTTGAAGACTGTACATTAGGATGCAGAATTAAACTGTAAAGTATCAAGGTTCCAAAGTCGTATGATTTGTAACAATTTTTGTGATAAGTGCGTAAGAATGTTACTTTTAGTTAAAAATTGAAAAATAAAATCTGTACAAAACAATTAACAATACATTTTTAGCTTCAGAACACAAGCCAATCATAGAAATGACATTTCTGAATAGTTTATTCTCTATTTGTAATATTTTTTTACCCGTAAAACTAAAGAAAAAAGACATTTTACTAACAACTTCAAATTAATATATCTTTAAAAATATTGTGATTAGAACAAATGTTTATATGATATTTTTTGCTCAGAATATCTTAGGAAATAATCTCCGTAAGTGACGTTAAATTCTCGTGAGTCATCCTGTATATGTATATTTGCCAACTTGCAATGAATTATTCATATAGATTTAAATCCAGTATTGTTTTTTCGGAACTTCACATCCAGGAAATGCATGTATATATTTTATTAATGTTTTTGATATGAAGTTTCAGTAAAATATAATAATACTAATGGATTTCAATTATATGAATTCTTTTTTCGTTGCAAGTTGGTAACATTGTTGGGTATAACATGATTTTAGAACTTCGTGACTTGTGGTACAGAATTTGATTAAACTAAAAGCTTTTGAAGACATTTCTGGACAAAGGCTCAACTGGCATTGTTCTTTGAAGTGGGCTCTTTGTTGTGCAGTTTCAGGAAGAAAACTCTTTCTTGCATCCGGGAGAAGAAGTAATAAACATGACTATGAATTAATTTGCCTTGAAGTTTTAGACTTAGCACGTAACAATTCAAGGCAAATGTTGTAGAAATTAAAACTAAACATATTATAGTCAAGGAGAGATTCGTTTAAGAGCCAAAGATATTTACAACGAGTAAAAACGAGAAATCGTTGTTATATTTCGTCATTGCCGAATTGTTAGGGGTCAAACGAGTGTCCTATGGGATATTTTGGTGAGAAGATAGTAACGGATCGCTTTTAGTGAGAAAGTGGGACTATAAAAGCGCCTACCAGTCCATTCCTGTTAACTTTTATATTACCCGGCAATGCTAACCTGTTCCGCCCGCCATCACTAAACTGCAAATCTTATTTTTACGGGTCTTCATAACGTTCGACCACTTCTAAAGCTTATCTAGCTTTTTCTCAGGGAAAACATATCTTCAAACTTGTGGCGCAGGTAACAAAATGTGTGTTTTTCTAACATAGTGTGCAACATTAAAATTACTGACGGCTTACTTGGTACACCATTTTCCTAGTTCACGTTATGTGCCTGTTATGTTTGACGAGTATTTTGGTCCATTTGTTTTCTGATTGTACAAGACAACTTTCCTCTCATTTAAAGATTTAAAGAACTTATTAATAATGCCACAATTGGACTAATATACGAGTAACAATAAAAATATACACAGTTACTCTGGCTCAGGAAAGGGACCAATGGAGGGCAATGAACCTCCGGGTTCCTTAAAAACCATAAGTAAGTAAGTATACAGAGTGGAAGTGAAGCAGCTTTGCAGATTTTCAGAGCGAATAACTCATGTTGTATGTAACAAAAACTATAGTATCATATTGGTGGAAAGTTAATAGTTTTTTTTTTCTTCAGAAAAAAATGTTTTTTATTTTCCCCCCTCAAATGTTTAACAACTTGTTATTCGGTAACTATTGTCAGTAGGATCGTGATTTTTGTACATAACGATAGCAAAACTAATAAAGAATAATTTATCTCTCTGGAGTATTTCAATATTGTGGACGGTTTTCGTGTAAATTTAATTTTAAAACCTATAAATTCAAGCAATTGCACGCTGCTTTTGAGTTGGTTGCAACATAGCTCCAGGGAGATCATCTAGCGAGACACACCGAGTTCGTTGATCTCTTACATCTGTATCACAAGAAGCGTGTGTTCGCGACGAAGTTGTCGGACTGCTGAAACTTCAAACTTAATTTTCTATTTAACAGTGCATTTAATCATTTTCTATTCATTTCAGTGTACTCTATCATCCCTTTAAACTCGCAAGGTCATTTCACTTCTTCTCTGCATATTGGCAATTTAATTACTTCAATTGTTATTCTGTTGACAGTAGCCTACTCAGTATTTCGAATAGACTGGTGGCTCCTCTAATACATCGTAGCCGATTTAATTCACATATTACCAGTTGCACGGCCAGTTTCATCAACAAATATTAAAGCGATCTTAACAGAATATTTAACTGAGATGAACAACAGTTTAAATATCCCGGCATTCTCCTTTATCCATTTGAGTGTGAGGCAGAAACATTGACATTACGTTAAAGTGAAGAGAAATGATTAGAAGTATTTAAAATGTGGATATGGAGTAGAATAGAGAGTGTGAAATGGAAAGTCAGTAGATATGAATAAGCGTATGGGGATCCTGAAGAAAATTGTTGTGGGTTGGAAAGAGTGGACACTGTTCAGTAACCTTGATATTAAACAAGTCAAAATCTGAATTTGAGAAGAAATGTCTGAAGGAAGCGAAATAAGGACAGGAGTCCTTTATCACCTAACCTATTCATCTCCTTTGAGGATTTAGTGAAGAACAGTTTTAAGAACATGGAAGGAGTGATAGCAGCAGGAAGACGAATAAAATGCATAAGATTTGCTGATGATTTGGCGTTGTTAGCAGAAAACGAGACGATATTAAGAAATATCACAGTCTACTATATACAGTCACGAAGCTCAATATGTAGAGAATATGCATCCATAGATAGTTGCTAACCACTAGGATCGCTACTATCGCCTCATCACAGACAAATCGAAATAGTACCGGCACAGTCTATTGTTCCTAGTACCCTCAACAACTCAAGCTTCGTGACTGTATATAACTAGACTGTGGACATATGCTGTCCACCGCTGTGGTTTCGTGGTAGCGTGTTCGCTCCCGAACCCAATGGGCCCCGGTCCGCTTCCCCGCTTGGGACGAGCTGTCTGGGTGAGGATTTTTTGGAGTTCTTCTCTCACTCCTATGGATGAATATGGAACCCCACTCATTCTCGCCACTTCCTTTCCTCCCTCATCATCCTTTCCTTATCATTCCGGTTGTCTTTCTTGGTTTCAGATCGAGCCTGCGGCGGCCCACCGAAGCTCCTGACGCTCTCGATCGGCCTCTATGGATAAGCCAAAGCATGGTAGTTGGTGACCCAGCAGCGGAACCCACTCCCCTCCAGACGGGAGGGGTGGCCTACACCTCAGATCATTGGCCAGACTGGAGGGATGGCATAAACCTTAGAACGTTTGAGCGGGGAATGTGGGGGGGGGGGGCTGTTGGGGTGGAATGTAACACGGACTTAGAGGGATGGCGAGACTGGTCGTTAGGGTGTTGGGGGTTAGGTCGGTTCGGCGTGGGTGCGGTCGTTGGGCTACAACTCATCCCAGGGGCGCACAATAGACCTCAGGTCGCGATGCATAGGGATGTTTCCCTCCCGGCCTCATAGAGAGAGAGAGAGAGAGAGAAAGACATATGCTACTAGAAGTAAATAATCGCTGTGAGCAGTATGGAATGAAGATAAATGCAGACAAGACGAAGACCACTGTTGTCGGAAGAAAGCTAAAAAAGTGAACTTGCGAATTCGAAATAAGGCAGTAGAGCAAGTGGACAGCTTCAAATACTTGGGGTATACTATAAACAGTAACATGAGCTGCTGCCAGGAAGTGAAAATGAGGATAAGAATGGCAATAGAAAAAGGACTAGTGAAGTGTTTTGTGTGGAGTGTGGTACTATATGAGCAGAAACATGAACATTACGACGAAATGAAGAGAAGCGCCTAAAAGCATTGGAAATTTGGATACGGAGATCAAAGCGAGTGAAATGGACAAAGAGGATAAGAAATGAAGCTGTGTTGGAAAGAATGGGTGAAGAAAGAATAATGCTGAAACTAATCAGGAAGAGAAAAAGAAACTGATCGTTGAAGGATGCACTCGAAGGGATGGTGAAGGGGAAATAAGTTCGGAGTGAAAGAATGTATCAGATGCTAGACAACATTAAAATATAGAATACGGATCGTATGGGCAGACGAAGACGAAGGCAGAAAAGAGGGAAGATTTGTGAATGCTGTGTTTGCAATAAAGGACCTGCCCTTGTTAAGAAATGTATGAATAAATGAAGTCTATATGGTTTACATAAAAATATGAACACTAAGAAAATGCCTTAAGGTGCTGACTCACATTTCTGTTTTCATGTATATTTAGAATAACTTATTGTTCTTTGTTGCTCTCAAAATCGGCACAGGTGAGATAAAAGTGTATTTGCCCGGGATGGCATCCGGGACAGAGTTCAAATTCCGGGACAATCTCGCCGAAAGCTGGACGGGTGGTTAAATATCTCCTGCGGTTTTAAAGACAGCCATGACATCAAAATGAAGGGTGGCAAATGACATGATGGCTTACTGTGATATTCCATTTATAATTGATCAACAGCATAAGGTTAACAACCATTTAACAATTTCAACTGAAGGCACAGATCAATCATTGAACATTATGAAATTGGATTCTGCATCAAGACCAAATAAAATATTAGTGCATAATTCAAAACTGGCTAAATGTTCATCTGTAATCGCCGAACTCTTTTTTAATTGGTTATTTAACGACGCTGTATCAAATATTGGTTTATTTACCTTCAATGTAATTGGCGACAGCGAGACAGTATTTGGCGAGATGAGACCGAGAATTCGGCACAGATTACCTGGAATTCGTCTTACGGTCGGGGAAAACCTCGGAAAAAACCAACCAGATAATCAGCGCAAGCGGGAATCGAAACGACGCTCGAGCGCAACTCCGGATCAGTAGGCAAACACACTACCGCTTGAGCTACCCTGGTGGTATCCGAACTGTTATTTTTAATTGGTTATTTTATGACGGTTTATAAATTACTAGTTATCTAGCGTCTGAGTGAGATGAAGGTGATAATGACAGCGAAATGAGTCCAGGGTCCAACGCCGAAAGTTACCCAGCATTTGCTCTTAATGGGTTGGGGGAAAACCTCGAAAAAACCTCAACCAGGTAACTTGTCCCAACCAGGATTTGAACACTGCCTCGCTCGTTCACGGTCAGGCAGGCTAACTGTTACTCCACAGCGGTTGACTTCCGAACTGTTAAAGCTTATGTTAAAATGAAGGGTCGTTCTGGAGAATCTGAGAGAAACAAGAACAATAATACAGTAGAATTCCTCCAGCAACTGTGAGACAAAGCCAGTGCCGGATAACTGATTTTGCTGGATAATAGGAAAATACGTTTATAGGTTATGTAAAGACACACTACTGGACAAACATCTTTTTCCTTGTTGAAATTCAGTAATTTTCATATAGATATTTAAAAATAAAGTTTTGAAATACGTACAATGTTTAATTTTAGTACTGAATATGGTAACAAAACACTGATTTTTACATTGTTGCCACATCTCGTTTCCAGTAAACAAGCTAGTCAACACATGACATTTTCTCACAAATATTAATTTCGGAAAATTCGAAACTAGTTTATGTTTCACTTCAAGTATCAAGCATATTTTCAAACTGAGTGACCAAGTCCTCATCACTTGCACAGAATATAATTAAAAAAAAAAGTATTTTAGGCCTGTTAAAAATCGGTATTGCTAATGTGTTATATATCAGATTAACCAGGAAAGTCCACATTTTTTGAAATATAAAAACAAACATTGTCAAAATTCTTAGATTTTGAGGGGTCGGGACTCATTAATATCTTGAAATGTTGCCCCTACTCAGAAATTTCTCGAAGTCCTTAGAACAGAAATCTTCATCATAAGGGAAGTGGTTGTTTGTGAGCCCACAAGTCACCACTGCCCAATATTCCAAGAGGTTACGCAGGAATCACGTATGGCTTCAAATCGCAACTTTGACAATAATTAGTCTGATTGTGATCAAAAGGGAGAGTTGGAAAAAATAGCGTTTTTAGAAGGTTCCAGCTTGGAGAAGCGCCTGGCACATTTTGTGCAGAGCCTCACCAAGCAGAAAGCGATAATTCATCCGGTGCTGTATCTGGAGTTGTGTCCCGGCAAACATGATTCAATCGGGCTTTCTCTTGGGTTTGATTCTGGAGATAGAGAAACGAGATTTCAATGCCAGGACAAGCGCGCGGGACTCTTGTTTATCCATACATCTCACGATGTGTCTGAAGAATAAACTTGTTTGCGCACGTGATGTTCGGCAGAGGTGTGTATAATGTCGGCGAGACACAGCAATTGTAATTTAAGAGCGGCCGATCCTAAAAGCCTTCGGTTTTACAAAGAGAATCCCAGGCATATCTCGGATTCCCTCACTTCTGAGATGAAGTGCCGTCTTGAATCGCCTCGGAGGAAGTATTCCCTCTGCTCCACACTATGCAGTGTACGTAAAGGCATTCGAAATAGAATATGGTCGCATTCCTCAGAAGCGTGTCTTGGACACGGAGCTTTGCTACCAGACATATTTCTACTGATTTGCGCACTACAAACGAACTCCACCCAGTTGAGCTGAACTTCGCTCGGTTCTAATTTATTGTCTTCAATACAGTTCATGCATTTTGTCAAGATACTTGCGATGTGCAGTACGGGAACAATGTTTCTGTAGAGGGGGTAGGAATAGAAGGGAAGGTCGGGCGTGTGTCTACCGAGTTCAAAACAAATTCCTTCCCCTATAATTTGTAAGTAGACTCATCCGATCTCGTGCGCAAGTCTATAGGAAGAGTAGGGGAGCGTCTGTACAATCGGCAGGAACTTTCGTGTCTGAAATAAGTTCTGAGCCTTACTATGCATCATATATAGTCCGGATCAGCTTACTTCAAACCCTAAGGGTGAAACCTAACCATTTTCCCCCCATTACTACATACGCTAGTGGATTGTGTTGATTTTCTAGTTTGCAGGTTGAATTTTCTTTTGCCAACTTCGTTTCGAATTTCGATACTAACAAATACTACAAATGGTAGTGATTTTGTAACTGGTATGTTGGCAGCTGAGACAACTATCGACAATATTTCTCGGTACTGGTTACTGGAACCTAGTGAAATTTGTACATACTAATAATTAATTAATATCAGTATTAATATTAATACATAGTAGTTATTTTATGTGTTACGTTGTGGTTATAATTCAAGATTATAGTCAGGTAAGTTTTCGAAGTTAGTACTAATAATTTCATGTGGTCAAACAAAATACATTTTTAGGTTAGTTCTCGTGAGTCAATTGTTTAGTCAAACCACTGAATTTCGTATTTGCCAGACAAAATACTTGACATGTTGATCCCTTTCCCGTATAGGTTGCCTATGAAAATATGTTACAAAGTATTAAATTATTTAAAATAACCTTCCAACATAAAGTACGGTAAGTACATAAGTCATTTAGTACGTAGGTTCGTGTGATATCTGGTAACAGTTGGCAACACTAACAAGACGGCAATATTTGCGGTTTAGGAACTGTTCTTATGTGACCCTCACTATGTAGGGTTACCATATCTGTTAGAGCTCTGCACGAGCTCGGGTCAAGTGCGCGGGCCGGACTCAGGTTGAAATTCTTTTGTGCGTGTCTGGTTCAGTCCGGGCTCGAGCCTTCAAGAAACGCAAATCACTTTTTTCCGCGTATTATGCACTAATTTAGGCCAGATAGAAATGATCGGGACGAAATTGAAATAAAAATTGGTGAGCCATTTATACCCGAACCCACACTTTCAGAAGTCGAAATTGCGATAGAAAATCTGAAAAAGTACAAGTCTCCAGGTATCGATCAAATTCCAGCAGAATTAATACAAGAGGGTGGAAGTGCATTATATAGCGTAATTTATAAACTTGTACTTGCTATTTGGGAAAGGGAAATTGTACCAGAACAATGAAAGGAGTCCATAATTGTACCTATTTTTAAGAAGGGGGACAAAACCAACTGTGGTAACTTTCGAGGAATATCACTTTTGTTGACGTCGTACAAAACTTTGTCCAATATTCTTTTGAGAAAATTAACTCCGTACGTAGATGAAATTATTGGGGATCATCAGTGCGGTTTTAGGCGTAATAGATCGACTACTGATCAGATTTTTTTGTATTCGACAGATAATGGAGAAAAAATGGGAGTATAAGGGTACAGTACATCAGTTATTCATGAATTTCAAGAAGGCATATGGCTCGGTTAAGAGGGAAGTATTATATTATATTCTTATTGAATTTGGTATTCCCAAGAAACTAGTTCGATTAATTAAAATGTGTCTCAGTGAAACATACAGCAGAGTCCGTATAGGTCAGTTTCTATCTGATGCTTTTCCAATTCACTGCGGGCTAAAGCAGGAAGATGCACTATCACCTTTACTCTTTAACTTCGCTTTAGAATATGCCATTAGGAAAGTTCAGGATAACACAGAGGGTTTGGAATTGAACGGGTTACATCAGCTTCTTGTCTATGCGGATGACGTGAATATGTTAGGTGAAAATGCACAAATGATTAGGGAAAACACGGGAATTTTACTGGAAGCAAGTAAAGCGATCGGTTTGGAAGTAAATCCCGAAAAGACAAAATATATGATTATGTCTCGTGACCAGAATACTGTACGAAATGGAAATATAAAAATTGGAGATTTATTCTTCGAAGAGGTGGAAAAATTCAAATATCTTGGAGCATCAGTAACAAATATAAATGACACTCGGGAGGAAATTAAACGCAGAATAAATATGGAAAAGCGTGTTATTATTCGGTTGAGAAGATTTTATCATCTAGTCTGCTGTCAAAAACTCTGAAAGTTAGAATTCATAAAACAGTTATATTACCGGTTGTTCTTTATGGTTGTGAAACTTGGACTCTCACTTTGAGAGAGGAACATAGGTTAAGGGTGTTTGAGAATAAGGTGCTTAGGAAAATATTTGGGGCTAAGCGGGATGAAGTTACAGGAGAATGGAGAAAGTTACACAACGCAGAACTGCAGGCATTGTATTCTTCACCTGACATAATTAGGAACATTAAATCCAGACGTTTGAGATGGGCAGGGCATGTAGCACGTATGGGCGAATCCAGAAATGCATATAGAGTGTTAGTTGGGAGACCGGAGAGGAAAAACACCTTTAGGGAGGCCGAGACGTAGATGGGAGGATAATATTAAAATGGATTTGAGGGAGGTGGGATATGATGATAGAGACTGGATTATTCTTGCACAGGATAGGGACCGATGGCGGGCTTATGTGAGGGCGACAATGAACCTTCGGGTTCCTTAAAAGCCATTTGTAAGTAAGTAAGTATGTAAGAAAGTATTATGCACTAATTAAAAAAATAATACTGTATGTAGAATTTAATGCATGCACGATAAGATGTCCACTGGACATCCATCCAGAACAGTAGACTACGGTATCTTAAGTTATTGTTTAGTTCGACTGTGTATTTCGTAACGGCAGTTGCCTCGTCTCCACTCTTCCATAGACACAGAGCATTGATTATTATTTGTTTTACCTGCGAGAATGGGAGATTACTCTTTCTCACGCTCCTACTTAGTGATAATCTCTGTTCCTGACCTCTGTAGCTCCTGACAAAACATAGCTATGCGCTTGGAGAACAGTGCTCAAATAGAAGAATTTAGTAACGAGTACTTCATTAGGAAAGTAGAAAATGTATTTTATGGGAAAGAAGAAGAGATTGTTCAACAGTAATCTCACTAGAGGTTTTGATTTATCTAGAGAAAATCAAAACTCGAGTGGGATTTAATTGATTATTACACGATTAGAAGAAAGTATATAAAGATTAGAAGAAATAAAGTACTCTAGTACATACAATAACATATTAATTGACTTATTAAAATTCTATTTCACTAATGTTAGCTTTACCAAAACGTTTGAACGGAGTTCCCATTTTCAGTTGACTGTCTATGCTGTAAACAAATGACGATCGCAAAGCATGTTTTGTAGTACCGTAAAGAATTTGCAGTTTGAAATGTTGGCAAACAAAGAAAATAAATGCTAGGGTAGTGATAAAAACAAACAAATGCTACAGAAGCGATAACATTAAACAAATGCTAGGGAAACGATAAAATTGTGCTATAAGCAGCCATGATTGGTCAAAAGTAGTATGACGTAATAAAAGTGTAATAGTCATTTAAAACACTTAAAATGTTTACAGTCGTTCTTTGTAATGTGTTGAGAATGGTAAAGCACGCAGTCAATATAATGTGTTTTATTTTACGTTTGTACTGAGATTTATGTTTTTTTTAAATCGTTAATCTCAACCTTTAATTAGATATGAAGTGTCTAGATGTACTTTAATTATTGTAAAAATCAGAGGTAGACATCCCGGGAGCAAGGTAGCCATGGCGACTAAAATTTTTATATGGCGCCTGAATTTATTTTATTGAATATAAAACTTTTTTTATTGAGTTAAGTATCATTTGGGACTTCTATTTTTATGTCACTATGACTAATACGAAATGTTAAAAAAAAAGTGATTCTAGGAAGAATTCGAATGTGATTTTTACAGGATGATCCGTTTAGGTATGGATAAACTAAGAACACCGTAAAACATTTATTACTGAACTTTATTTGTTGAAACTTTGTGCGTACGACATTGAAAGGTGGGAGATTCCTCAGAGCTGAACATGACCCCCATTGCGCACCCTGCACAACTCGTAACGGTAATGGAATTCAGCCCATGTCCGTTGTAACATAAGAGGGGTGATTTGTTGAAAAGCTTGAGTAATTTTTACTCTCATATCATCAGTGATCTTGGGTATCTGTGAATACACAATGTCTTTAACAAAACCCTACACGAAGAAGTCAGGAGGGGTTAGATCTGGGGAGTTTGGGGACCAAGCCAAGAGATAGCTGCTCCTCGTACTGGGTTCCGCCTGCGACCTCCTGCATGTTGTTTTAACAGAGAATCTGTTTCTACAAATGCTCGATACCACAACATTATAGAATTATATTTACGTAAATTACGCACACCATACTCACGTCGAAATTCCCTTTGAACTCTTTTAACACTCTTAAATTTAGCATACCAAAGAACACATTTTGCCCGCTGTTGATTTGTAGTAGCCATTTTAATCATATACGATTTTCATTTGTCCGCTCGGGCCGATTACCTGGTTGGGTTTTTTCCGAGGTTTTCCCCAAACGTAAGGTGAATGCCAGGTAATCTATGGCGAATCCTCGGCCTCATCTCGCCAAATACCATCTCGCTATCGCCAATATCATCGACGCTAAATAAGCTCGTAGTTGATACAGCGTAGTCAAATAACCAACTAAAAAAGTAATAAATTAATATTAGCCATACCGAAACGGATCAGACTGTAGAATTTCTTGAGCATCTCAAGATATTGTTACAACATAACTTCAGTGAAAAGCACAGAGCTCCTCTGATGGAATGTGTTTGCATTACATATTATGTATTTAATTACAGTTTAATTTATTTCAGTTTATGTAGGCCTATCTTTATTGCACATGTGAGCAAAATAATGTACTGGCTTCTGAAGAAAAGAAGCTGGCTTCTATAAATTTTGGAGTTTTACCTATCCTTGGTAAAACGTAATATTTTACTGCATATAAGCTGCTTTTAAATAAAAACTTTATTATTATTGTTAATAAATTCGAGTGGTATTTTGTCTGTTGTTCACAGACTTATACAGATAGGCACATGAATAAACAGATGTAAACACACAGTATACTAGAGACTGTTTCTTTGTAGTCTGAACTGCTACCTCGAAGCGCTCATTGTACGAAGCGAAGCTAGTTATGATCGCCGTACACCTAATTCAAAGTGACCAAGCTCAGGGCTCTAATTATAAGAAATGCCATTTCAGTGAAATACTGTTGCTTCACAGCTAATTTTCGATATCAGCACGTACACTTTATGATCATGTAATGAAACTTCTCACTTGTATTTCTACCCAAGGGCAGTTATTTCACTGCAAACCCAGCATTAAACAATCTTACCTATCTTCGCATACGATCCATGTATCTTAATATAAAGAAAACTAGTGGCTTGTGCAGCAAATGCTGCAAAAGCAAGTTCATTACACGTTCAATAAACATTTTTCAGATTTATTTTCAATGAAGAATACCAGACATTTTGAAAGTTATTTGCTTCCGTAATAATGAAACATACTCCCTCTGAATGTCTTTTTTTATGGCAAATACTTTTTCTTGAACCTATCCACCTTCAGTTTTTTAGTTTCAACGAGAAAACGCAACTAACAATGTCAGGACGATCAGTGGGTTTTTCATGTGGGAGTAAAGCAATAGCTATTTCAGGTCATTGTGGATTGTAGGTGAAAGTTAAAAAAATGTCAGGTTTGCTATGCATAGCATCTTGGTATAGGTGCTGCATGTAGAGCTTGAAATGTAAAAGGTAAAATCATTTTATCCTGCTAAGAGATCTTGCTGAAATGATCTGGAGACTACATATTTTTTTAGGCTTCTTATTTTATCACTAAGTAATACCTATTGGCCTTTCCTAAGGAACTGTAATTTTTGCGCTCTCTCGAGTCAATACTGAAGAGAATGACGCATATAAATATCTACGCCTTACCGCCATTAAGTATATGAAAAAGACCCAACCCCACTTGATTAATAACTATAAAAATATTTGATTTTTAATAACAATATTATCTTACGTAGGTTTTGTAGTTTTATATATTAGCCGCCACTCAGTAAATTTATACAAATGAAGATTTAATTTAAGATATTCTCTACATCTACTTACATAACACCAAAACTTTTCACTTTCATACCATCAATATAGCATTAATATGTATAATTAATGAAACATAGTCACATCATGGCATTAACTATAATAATATTTCATTTCTAATGGTAATAATGTCATCAAATCACTTCACGTTTTGTAGATTTTAATATCAAATACACAGCTGTACTCAGAAAATTACACATCACAGAATCAGACCTGTAAATTATTTAGTACGTCTTAAAATTTTTAATAACCAAATATTATATTTATTTCTGTATCGATTTAATTCGGTAATAAACCTAATTTAATTTATTTAACTGAATTGAATTTGAACTCTAAATATGTCAGCAATCCTGCAGGTCATAGCCTTCATGTAATAGCCTATTGATTATTGTAGTGTTTTTGTGTTTTGTTTTATTCTGAAAAGCCATTATTTCTCAAAACTGACGACAGATGAATTTTGGAAAATAGGAAAATGATGTAAGAAAATTAACACTTCACTGAAAACTACTGTTTTTCTGAAAAAAACTGTGGGTTCCAAGCTTCAAAATGAGGGGTAATTTATTAAAATCCGTTCAGCTGTTTTTCCGTAATTTCCACTACCAGTTCAAATTATATATATAGATATGAAGGCAGAGATTATTTTTCTATCTCATGACGTAGGCCTACACATTTCTTCTGATAAGTTCTCTATTAGAAAGAAGATGTACTCTGACAGAAGACCATGTTAACCCATTCACAACTCAAAGCAATCATACTGCCTATCATCACCAGAGATTTCTCTTTCGCTTCAGCCAGGCAGGTGAAAAGGTCGGTTGTTAAATGCAAACATGTGGCACCAGGTTCCATCTATCCTTAACCGGTAGACAAGCCCAGATACAGGACTCTACGTAGAGAAGTTATTAAATGCATAGGAAACTGGACTGGAAACCTGTAATGAGGGCCTGTTTCACAATTATCTTACAATTAAAAAAATATTGAAATCTGTTTCACAGTGTTCACAATTCTTACAAATTGTAAATACATTTTGTTTGTAAATTGTAAACATTTGTTTCATATACTCAGTTTTAAAATTTTGTAAAGTCAAATTTTTACATTAATGATATTTTACATACCTTTAAAATGTCTTCATTTCATCGTAACGTCCATGTTTCTGTCTCATACAATGCCACACTCCATACAAAGCACTTCACTAATCTCTTCCTCAGTTCTTTTACCAGAGGTCCGCAGAAGATGCTTCTTTTTCAATTAAAAGCTTCCTTTACCATTCCTATTTCCTACTAATTTCCCCTCACTCGAGTGAGTTGAGCAAGCGTGCTGTAGTCAGTAGTGGGAAGTAGAACATCCTCTATCGACCTGTCTCTCACTGTACTCACATCACGTCACTTCAAAATCAAAGTAACGTCATGGACGACAATAGTGGGAGACATATTTGTTTCTCAATGAAGGAGTGATTTACAAATGTGTATCTTCTACTTATAAAGCTGGCACATTTTCTATAATTTTCCTGAGTTGCATAAAGTGAGCAATGACCATTTGCATTCTGTTTAATTCCTTTGCCCTATTATTTTAAGTCCAACTGCGCCCAGCCCCTCCAAACCGTCGCTGACCATTTGCACATGGAATAATCCCTCAATCCCTAATTGCTTTAGCTTGAAAGCACAAGATCTACCATTTGTACTCGGTGGTCACTTTTGGGATTTGACAACACCTAGGAACAAGACCTCACCATTCTGTGCGTTCTGTCATAACATTGCGTCCTGAGGAAGAGTATCTTGTCCACGAACATTTCCTTAATAAGTTGACGCAATAAACCATCTTCTTCTCGCTCAGTAAAATTGTAATAAAATTCTCACAATATTACTGATATCACGATATTATCAACTTTTACCCTACATTCAGCATCTCAGAAGATTTTAATTTTTTAAGTCTGCTATGGCTTTTTTAGCATTTCCCAAGACTTTGTCATTTTGGACGTGTGCCCTTTTGCAAATCGAGAACAGAATTGAAGAATGACATAAATGCAACGTAATTTGGCTATCTTTCGGCATTATATTTTGCCAGGTTACTTATGTCCTATGGTCTAAAAGTACCGGTAATATAATTTTAGATTCTCTAAAACTTAACAACAATCCTATAATGATTATAACATATTTATTTCACTTAAGAGTTTGATTATAATAAGAACTTGTGTAATCAAAGTGCATATATTTATGTCTTGTGATCTGAAAGTAATGTAGGCCTATGTTAATATAATTTTCGATTCCCTGAAACCTAACAATATACTGATTATCGTAAAATTATACATTCTATAATGTGTGGGCATGTTTTCTATAACTTGGTGCGCACGTTTTTTCTTTCCTTTAATGCTCTGTCGCATCAATGAAACTTTGAATATGTTTATTTCGCCCCAATTCTACGTTAAACGTCGAACATGACCTTAATCTGTCCATTTTTGATCATCACAGCGTTAAATTGCGTGATTTACGTACTGATATTATACGTCTGCTTTTCATGAACATGGCGGCAAGCGCAGCGTTCAATTTGTCCCGGTTTCCTCGTTCTGCACAGCCGGGACTGCATAAAATATGAAAGTGCAACAAATTATGCAAAGAGGAAATATACATACATATTTATTAACGTGTAACTGGACACCATTAAGAGTTAAAGTGAAGCAAATGTAATGTTGTTTAACAGCAGTCCTAGTGACAATAAAGATACTGAATGTAACTAAAGACGACGTAATATTTTCTGACGAATAACAAACGACACATTCAGATCATTACAATGATTATAATGAGTCCTGATGCAATGAAAGCATTGCTACAAGATATAGGACAACATATCCACACATCCAACAGGAAGAAGTGGAGCGTTAACTCACACAACAACTTGGTATTGCTTTTCATTCGATGATAATGGGTGTCATTTCCATACATTGGCAGACTTTCACGGAATTTCTAAGCCATCAATGCGCAGATATCCTTTTCTTTCCTTACCGTTGCCTTTTTTATTGCTATAAAAATGGAACGCCATTGCCGAGAAAATTGAACGTACATTTCCCCTGGAATGAACGTGGGAAGGTTTTGATTGGTCATTATAGACAGAGAATACAGGCTAAATGCACATTAAGGTTAAATAATAATTAGTATACAGATGACTTTTATTGAAGGTAGTTCAGTTTATTTCGTGGCAATGCAGTATTCATTAGAACAGCGAGTAGCTATTTATTTATTATAGGCCTACTTGCATTACGAAGAAATCGTACAAAAAGTATCATGCTATATTATTTTATACAGAAAGAGCCTGGTTTCATCAATCACCTCATTTAACAATCTATAATAATTTTTATTTTATTGGGTTATTTTACGACATCTAGGTTATTTAGTGTCTGAATGAAATGAAGGTGATAATGCCGGTGAAATGAGTCCGCGGTCCAGTCTCTATAATTTATCAAAAGAAATAAGAAAAATGGATTCATTTTTAACCTCTTCAGTCCTGGTGTATCGTATACTATACATAATTTTATTTTAATTTGTTTGCAGTATCTTGGATACTTTTGAATTTTTGAATAATTAAATTTGATAGAAATGAAGAGTATCACTTTTGCAACATTTCTATGCCAGATTTATAAATTAAATTCAAAATTTTGGGGCACAAAGAAGTCAAAATTGCCCCAAAATTTGATTTTCTGTGAAGACTTGATTTGGGATATTTGGAACCCCAGAATGATGTGACCTTTTTTTTTTTTCTTCCAAAAATTATAAATTCGGGACTGAAGAGGTTAAATAAAAATGAATTCGCATAAATTGCGTTCTAACTGAAGAAAAACTCGATGGCATGTTATAGACTATAGAGTAGAACACTCTCCCACGAGATTATTAAAAACATAGTTCAGCAGACAGGCGTGTCCATGAAATCAGCTTGGAAAGCAACGAATATGTTAAAACTAAAGTCTTTTATAAGCAGAAGCGGAGTTTGGGTGCCGATATTGAACGTTAGGTGTACGTCAGTTGCAGGGAGGTCATAGAACACATTACTGCGCTCCTTCCGTAAGCAAGGGACGTGACGTCTTGTCGCAGTGTAGGGACCGAAAATCCCCTGTCTGCTTATAAGACAAGTTAGTGCTTCATAAATTGAATATAACGGACCATGCACCTAGAGTTCAATTTTCTAACGGGGTTTTTGAGGATGGAGGAGGTGTTCATGTTAACAATATTGATCCTCAGTTGATATCTTTTTCAGAAGAAGTCTGATTTAATTTAAGTTTACATTATATGAATGCACAAAATAGTAGGCAATGGAGTTAAATAAATCCTGATGCCTTGTTTGAAGTTCAATAGCATGATGTAAGAGTCGGTGTTTTTGTGTGCAAATAGTGGTGCAAGAATAATTGGGCGGATATTTCTTTATGATACCATGAATTCCGATAGATAATATGTTAAAAATATTCTTCCAGCAGCTTACAGAAGAGAAGAAAACCTGTGGATATCATAAACAAGACTGTGCAACAGTCACATCACTAAAGCATCTCAGATGTAAGAATTTGAGACAGACTAAATTCAGCGAGTGTTTAAAAATGTTTTCAAAGGATGTGAAATGTGCATTAGAGAGGATGGTCGACGGTTACAGCACTTATTATAATACAGGGCGATTCAGTGAAGCGTTAGTTTTCCTACATAATTTTCCTGTTTTTTGAAAGTTTTGAGAACTAATTGCATTTCAGAATAAAACTAAACACAAATTGCAATAAACAATAGACTATTACACGAAGGCCATGACCTGCAAGATTGCTGACATTATTTAGAGTTAAATTGGTTATTAAAAACTTCAACACTTACTGAAATAATTTACAGGCCTAATCCTGCGGTGTGTAATTTTCTGAGTATAGCTGTGTATTGGATATTAAAATCTACAAAACTTCTGGTAGTTTAATGACATTATTACCATTAGAAATGAAATATTATTATAGTTATTGCCATGATGTTAATATATAAACTACAAAACTTGCGTAAGATGATAATATTGTTATTAAAAATCAAATATTTTTATAGTTATTAATCAAGTGGGTTTGGGTCTTTGTCATATACTTAATGGCGGTGTGGTGTAGATACTTAAATGCGTTATTCTCTTCAGTAGCCTATTGGCTCGAGAGAGCGCAAAAATTATAGTTCCTAAGGAAAGACGGTATTACTTACTGATAAAATAAGAGGCGTACAAAATTTCATATTCTCCCGATCATTTCAGGAAGATCTCTTAGCAGGATAAAATGATTTTACCCACACATTTCAAGCTCTACATGCAGCAGCTATACCAAGATGCTATGTCTATTCTTTGAAAGCAAAATTTCATATTCTCCCGATCATTTCAGGAAGATCTCTTAGCAGGATAAAATGATTTTACCCATACATTTCAAGCTCTACATGCAGCAGCTATACCAAGATGCTATGTCTATTCTTTGAAAGCATAGCAAACCTGACTTTTTATAACATTCACCTACAATCCACAATGATCTGAAATAGCTATTGTTTTACTCCCACATGAAAAATCCACTGATCGCCCTGACATTGTTACTTCTGTTTTCGCGTTGAAACTAAAAAACTGAAGGTGGACAGGTTCAAGAAAAAAGTATTTGCCATAAAAAGCATTCAGAGGGAGTATGTTTCATTATTATGGAAGCAAATATCTTTCAAAATGTCTGGTATTTTTCATCGAAAATAAATCTGAAAAGTGTTTATTTGAAGGTCTACTGGACTTAGTTTGCAGCATTTGCTGCACAAGCCACTAGTATTATTTATTTTCATTGTTTCCATTTATTTACAATATTATTGTTTACTTTTATTTACACTTACTATTTACATTTATTTAATTTTCAAATTATGTTCATATCATCTGCAAATCTGAGTTAACAACGTATTGTATGTACTGTGATTAACCTCTCGAATGGCAATGTGTTAATGTAAATACTATGGACAGAACCACCTTGTGGACGAAAGGTCAATGAAAAAAGCGTTATGGATTACCTACATGTAGGCTAAATAAGAAATATGAAGATTAAATGTAATTAGTAATAATAAGTTTAAATTTAAATGAGAATTCTAAATGTGGCACAAATATTCAAATAATATTGGTAGCCGTCAATTAGAGCACTGTTGTGATGCAAAATGGTATGTTGTTAATTAAAATTTGTAAATGATATGAAAATACTTACGGTATAGAAGGCCTGATGGTCTTAACTCCACGAGATTAAATAAAGAAATAAATAAATAAATAGATAAATAAATAAATAAATTAATTAATTAATAAGTAAATAAATAAACGAGTGAATAAAATAAACAAGTAAACAAACAAGCAAGGATACAAGCAAACAAAGATAATAAAACAGATAAATTAAACACTAAATTATGTAAATAATTAGTGTAAATAAATGTAAATAATGAAATAATATGGAAAACAGTACGCAGCAGTGATAGACATAATTAAGTTCATATTTCCTTAATCTGACTTCGCATACCCCAAGTTTCCGATCTCAAAATGTTCTGCAGAGCATCTCCTTTTTTTTTTTGCAGTTGGATTTTTGTATGCTATGACTGAATTAACCTATACAGTACATTAAATCTGTAAAATAATGCATAAGTCGCGAGATGTTATTGCTGAAAACTGACGCGCTGAATCGCCGCTGAGCGGGCTGTTACTTGCCCATGTCACTTTTCGAACGAAGCCATACTAAGCGAAACCTGTTTCCAGACGTACACTTATTATTGAGTCGACTACCAAAACACTTGAGTTCTTAAAATGTTCTATTCGTTTTTTAATTCATTATTAAAGACACATCTTTGGAAATCATTTCACTACTGATGTTCATCAATTTTATTTTTTGAGGCATTTATCTTGGCACCATATCCAGCACTTTAGTAATGGATCGATCTATTAACAGCTGCTAAAATATCGGATTAGTAAAAAAAGAAATACAGATTTTCAATGTTATATAAAACTATGTGCGATGTCGACATTCATTTTGCGCTGTTAGATTGAAGAACTTTAGAAGTTTCGACGTGACACGCTATTGCTATTAATGTGCTCATTGTTACTCTTGCGCAAGCATAACAGTTGAGATGGCTATCTGTGATATCGACATGCATTTTTGCAATGATAGATTAAGAAACTTCCTCAACAGCATAGGAAAAGGGGGTAACTCTATCTTCCAACAGGATAACTGGCACCAGGGTGTTATTAGTTATCTGAACGAAACACTTCCATATCGCTGAATTGGCCGTTCAACAGACGACAACCACGATCTCGCACGGAGGCCACCAAGGAGCCCCGATCTCACGGCTTGCGGTTTTTGAGAGAGGATTTTTGAAACACAATGTTTACTTCTCCTAGTGATTTATATGAGTTGAAACAATGCATCACGATTTCTGTGGCTAGTGTCGATGCAGGTATGTTACACCGGGTTTGAAATGGACTAGATTGTCTCTTTAATGTGTGCCGTGTGACACAAGGAACACATATTGAACATTTGTGAGTTTCCAAAGTAAACTTGAAAAATTACTTTATAAAACAGTGTAAATTGATTCCTAATAACTTTAAAAGTCCTGTATTTATAAAACATTGAAAGTACACATTTCTTTTATACAAACCCTGTATAGTTGTTAGCTAGAATTATGCTGTCTGCATGTTTTTGTGTATTACAGACTGTAATGACAGGTAAGTTTTTATAGGTTCATTTTCAGTTATAGTATTTGCGCGTATAAGCTATTAACTTTCAAAGAAGTTTTTGACCTGAATAGTTGTTTACCAGACTTGATTTCGTAAGACTAACAGAGTAAAAAGAATATTGCTCTGGTATCATAAATTTCATTTTAGTATTTTACTGGACTCTATTTAATAAACATGCCGATATTAGAAGTAATATTCGTGTAAATAGGAAAATTCTCCTTGCATTGCTATTACGCTAGATGAGTTTAGAACTTAGCTAATAAAACTCAGGCATACTGTTTCACCTACGTTAAGTATTGCTGTATTCTAGTCATCTGAATACCTGTGTACGGACATTAGGCTTCAGCCTCGCTCGACAAAAAAAGAACAAGGTATAAATTTCACTTTGATTGTGTTTTATGAACTTGAGCTGGTTCTCTTTTCATAGACTCCACTGATGTACCAATATATTTTATGCTATTGACAATTATCTATTTGTTGACCATGATTTTCTCTCATGGAACCGTAAATTTAACCTTCCATCGTCAATTTCATCTCAACTACAGATTTCCTCCTTTTATTCTACTTTCGTGTTTTGCCCCTGTAAATTCATTTAAAAATAGTCCACAAAACATTACTTTATTTTTAATATTCTAAAAGGAAACTGGTTTCCTTCATTCCCTTTTCGTTTTTGTTTGGCATTTCACTTCTGCCATATAAGATATAAAGACGTATAAGGCTGTGTATGGCATGCTTAGCAACAATGATAAAAACAAATGACTAGCGACTGGAATAAAAATAGCTCTATGAAGCAATAAAATTTACTCGGAAACCTAAATGTACAGCTATCAAAAGAAAAAGTGGCCGCTCTCCTCAAACAAAGTTCCCTTCGGGTATCTTCGCTACAATTCGGAGCCAGGCGATGTTACATGTTGTTGGACCACGTTGCATGATATCTACAGTTATAATTGAAGTATACTGTGTGTTATTCGATAGCATAATGGTAGCGTTCAGGCCTCTTATTCATGAGGTCCTGCGTTCGACTAGAACCTCGTGCTTTTTATGTCCTTTTTTGTTCTGTTTTTGAGAGAGACAAACTAGACATAATGGCTCCTTTCTCTTTTATGATTATTTTAGTAATTAACATCAGGTTCATTAATATATTATGCCATGACTTTATCATTATCATTATGATATTGTGGCTGCAAATGGAAAGAAAAAAGATTTCATTCTCAATAAAATATCTTTCGTGGCATAAACATAACAAATTTACTGGCGTCGGCCTTAAGAACATTCAAACAATTAAGCGTTCAAAAAACAAAACAAAAAGCCACAATTCAATATTTAGTCTATCTTCCTCTTATCTCGATCATCTTGCAGTCGAGTGGGCATGGAATTGACTAGTCTTTGCAAATAGCGACTGTTCTTAGACACGATATTCCAGGCATTCTGAACATACATACATAAATGTTCTGTCCATGGGCAGGTCTTTCACTGCAAACCCAGCAATCTCCAATCTTTCCTATTTTCTGCCTTCCTCTTTGTCTCCGCATATGATCCACGTATCCTAATGTCGTCTATTATTATTTTCAACCAGAGACCCAACCAATTCCTTTTTCTCTTTCTAATCAGTTTCAGCATCATTCTTTCTTCACTCACTTTTTCAAACACAATTTTATTTCTTATTCTGTCTGTCCACTTTACACGCACCGTTCTTCTCCACATCCACATTTCAAATGCTTCAATTCGTTTCTCTTCATTTCGTCGTCATGTCCATGTTCTTTCCCCATACAATGCCACACTCCACACAAAGCACTTCACTAGTCTCTTCCTTAGTTCTTTTTCCAGAGGTCCGCAGAAGATCCTTCTTCTTCTATTAAAAGCTTCCTTTGTTCATGTTTGCAGTTTTCTTGGGAAGGATAGGCCTAAATGCGGTAACATCCCGTTGCTTTCCGCACACCACTATCTCTTTCGCATCTTATTAAATTCCAGGGGGCCCAAGCGTGGAGATGAGGAGAGTGGATTTGACTAATTGGGCCCTCCGAACTTCACCGAAAGTCACGGCAAGGGTTAAATATTAATTCTATCAGGATGTTTGACCCGGTCAGAGACCGGGAAATCTCAATTAGCCTTTGTCCCCCGCATCCTGGACTAGCTTCTAGGAATCATCAGAAAATCTCAGAGTGTGATTGGGCCAATTTTTCCGAAAATGTTTCCACACTTTTGCTCTCGTAGCTCAGCGGACGAACGTCGGAATTTAGATGTCAACGTCTCAGGTTCAATTCCTCGTTACTCCTTTTCATTTTATTGTGGTTCAAGATAGTATAATGTAATAATACAAAAAGAAAAACTAATACCAGTATTATGCAACTGGATTTTTCAAAACCTAATATTAAATTTATGTTATTTATATCGCTAAAGAACGATTACAATATAAATAACTTGAATATTATTTATACAGTATCACTTAAGAACGATAACAGAATATAATTGATAAATATCGGTTTGTTTAATTAATATATTGCGAAAGAACAATAACAATATAAATAACTTGAATATTGTTTTATAATGCTAATGAAGGAAAACAATATAAATGATAACTTGAATATTATTTAAATCGCTAAAGAACGATAACAATATAAAAAAATGAATATTATTCATATCGGAATTTCACAGATTTATTACAGATGTATTTAAGAAATTGTAGAAGAATAGTAATTAGTAACAGTGTCCTATTTATTCTTCTTGGAGCCAAATTTGTAACATTTAAAAGTGTGGTTACTATGTTGAAGTGTATGTGTTGTAACGGATGCTTGATTTGTTATGTATGTGAGTCAGTTATGGGATGCTTGATGTCGCACTGTCGTAATTATAGTTTGATTGTGTTTGTGTGACTATTGTGTATTAATTTATGATGTATGGTACGGTAAGCTGCATATTTGTGTTATAGAAGTGTTACGTATGTGTGTTGTTAATGTTTTTGTATGTTTCAAATTGATACCTGATATTTGTTTTGCAATCGCAATGCCTAATTTACGGATTGCTTATGTTTTGTTTACATCGCGTAAGCTAATTTAATTTTCTTTTCCATTTCTCTTTATGCTTACCTTTTTTGTGTATAAAACTATAGCCCTAACATACATATGTAAAATAGGGCTAACCCCCATTGGAGATACAATAATAATTATTATTTATATCGTTATAATACAATAACAGAATACAAATGATGACCTGAATTTTATTCATATCTCTAAAGAACGATAACAAAATATAAATAACGTGATATCCATAACGAACGATAACTGGATATAAATGACAATTTAGATATCATTTACATCGCTAAAGAACGATTAAAAAATAAAATGAAAATTTGAAGAAGGCCCGAACCCACGACCTTTGAATCATTAAACAAGCACTCTACCGCTGGTCTATGAGGCGCAGATATGGAACACTTTCATAGTTCCGAAACTCCTTGTACAAGCACATGCATCATGTAACATCGCCGCGACCCGAAGTGGACTTTGAAAATATTCGCTGTTCACGAGTGCGGCCACTTTTTTTTTGACAGCTGTACCTCAATAAGCTACTTGACTTCAGAAAATCCGTAGTTAAATGTAGAATATACAGTAAGTCTGGAGGAAGCAATATCTCGATAGTTCTCAAGTTTTGCAGTTGACACTCAGTATGGTACATCACTTGCAATAAGTAAAGCAATAGCAAGAAGTAATTACAGTAGCGTTCCTTTTCCCTACAACTGAATAAGAGATGCTTATATATTATTACTTATTCGAAAGAATACCTACTAGATGCTCATTACTGTAGATCAGGATGGCTGGAATTCAATTGATCGCTGGTATAGCACTGGGCTTCTATGCCCAAGGTTGCGGGTTCGATCCCGGGCCAGGTCGATGGCATTTAAGTGTGCTTAAATGCGACAGGCTCATGCCAATAGATTTACTAGCATGTAAAAGAACTCCTGCGGGACAAAATTCCGGTACATCCGGCGACGCTGATATAACCTCTGCAGTTTCGAGCATCGTTAAATAAAACATAACATTCAACTGATCGCAATTGACTACAGGAAATTTTGGATTTAAATAATGTAATAAGTGTTCAGGAGGCAATCTACTGACATGTAGGAACACAGTATTTTCTACAGCTTTTAGTTTTGAGATAGTATTATCATTTTTGTTACTACCAACAACCAACAAACGCTTTTGTTTTCTTCAAACAACTTTAAACCAGGATTATTTTTCATTTAAATTTGAGTTATTCTGAATTTGGGTGCACTCTACAACAGGGTTAGCGCCAGGTAACACTGTACTTACTTCAGTTCTACTTAAATCGTTTTCCTTGGTACCTCAAATCAATTTTGTCTTTCTTGAAGTTAGTTTCATTACCATTAATAACGAATAAATGTTTAATATCATCAATATCAACAGTCTGCCGACACATAGGACTATCCTACGTACACTCCTACACTCATGCAATCGCTACCATGCCCACAATAACAATCACGAATAACACAAACGTACGTTTCATTCACATATTATATATACGGTTATTGCATATTATACAATTACAAGCGGAGTTATGAAGTGTATGGGGGGTCCCAAACTTGGCCGAACCCTTGTTTTTTTTTTCTATTAACGTTATAAAATATTGAATTCAAAAGATTTTTCTTACGTTTATTTATGATTAAGTTTCTGTGCTTCAATTGACGATGTGTCTGGACTATAATATTTATTTTAAATTTCTGAATCTATAAGAATCTATATCTCGAATTTGAGGAATGGAAGCACTGTAATGTTTTTTTTTTTTTTTTTTTGTGCTGATGTCTTAGAACTCTGCAGGTGTTCAAGCAGCCACTTGGAGATGTATGAATAACGTACTGCACAACAATGCAGGAAAAAGAAAAGTGATCCCTGTATAACGTGTAAACTTAAAGACGAGATTAAATAAAATAATTAGAATTTACATTTCATATGATACCGTCGCGAGGGGTGACTTTGTGCCATGAGGGTGACTTTGTGCCATTCGCGAAAAACGTGTGGAAGTATTCTTTAAGACAGTGACAAGGTTTTAAAGTCTACTTCCTTACGTTTAGTAGTCTTTAAAACCTTGTGACGGTTTCAAAGACTACTTCCTTACGTTTTTTTTATGAAATTCGCGAATGGCACAAAGTCACCCTCATGGCACAAAGTCGCCCTCATGGCACAAAGTCACCCCGCTCGACGGTACCTTGCTTTTTAAATAAACACATAAAGTAAATGTAAAATTTGTCCACTGCTGTGGAGTAATGGTTAGCACGCCTCCATGAAACGAGCGGGCCCAGGTTCAAATCCTGATTGGGACAAGTTAGTTTGTTGAGGTTTTTCCTGGTTTTTCCTCAACCAATTGAAGCAGAATTGTTGGGTAATTTTCGGTGTTGGACCTCGGACTCGTTTCGCCATCATTAATTCACATATCATCCATACAATAGCTCGGGTTTAGTTCACGGTGCGGCCGTTCGGCTACCCAATCATTCACAGAATAGGAGTGGTAAGCACAATAAGCTTCAGGCTGCAGTGCGAGCCTTCGTGTCCTTCCTCCGTACAAGAGGAAAAAAAAGTAAAATTGTCTGTGTATTTTGTTACAATTTTACTTTATTTTACAATACTTTTGTTAAATAATCATATTTCGATATACTGTACGAGCTATAACGGGGGAGGAGATAAATGATGTCACCCATAATCTCGTTGTATCGGGATTCTATGTTTTTGCTTTGCCCCCCCCCCCCCCCAAGGAGACGGTTCTCTCTCCGCCTATGTATACAATGTGATTCCCCTGCTAGAGGCCCGAAACTTTTGTCTATAAAACTGCCATTTACATAACGTTTGTCTTGAAATTTTGTATGCACATACCTTAAACAATGTGAAACAGAATCTAACTTCTAGCAATAGGTTTGGACTCTTCCAGTGACCTTGATTGATTTTTGTTCCACTATACTACATCTCGGTAGTATTGGCTTCAATTTCTATGGATTAACAATTTACACAATCGAAGAGCGCGTGTTCCTCGTTCGTAAATACTGGCAAACGGTTTCATTTAAGCATGTCAAAGGGCAGTTTTATATAAAAAGACTTTGGGGCCTCTAGCGAAGGAATAACACTGCTTGATTATGGCATATTTTCCATAAAAATTAACTTATTAAAAACGAAAAACAAATGCGAAAAGAGGTCCAACTCCGATTTTACAATATAATATCAAAACCAGCTCTGTTATATGGCAGTGAATGTTGGACACTGCGGCAAAAGCATAAATAGAAACAAAGTATCACAAATTGAAGAGTCGAGGGGAAAAAGGGGGGATGTCCATTTTCAGGCAAAATTCAGATTTCCATTCGCTTATATACTTCATATGAAGTGTATTCATTCTACACTTAGAAAAGGGGAAGAAAGTTCTCAGTTACCGAATAACTGCTGGTTAAATATTCCTTGTACAGGGAAAGAAGGGGACATTTCCATGTCGAACAGTGAAAAATGGGATCATACAATCAGTTTTTCATTTTTCCTTGCTATTGGATTGAATATCATAGCGTTTGAAATTACAGTCCATTGTTCACAATAATCACTAATAAATTTAGCTTCAACAAAGGAATTATTATTATTCATGTTAGTTTTACTAGAGCAACTGAGGTGCAAACATGATTGACTCTGTATCAGAAACTCTTTGTACCAATACAAAAAAGAGGAAGAGGTTTGGACGTGTTAATGATGCTTTCAAAAAGTTAGGAGCCCAAAGTTTTGAAGCCAGTAAAGAATGTTACTGCAGAAACAAATGTTTTGAAAAACTACAAGTCTTTGATAATCAGAAAATAATACATGACTTTAATGCACTGGCTGATTGGAATGCACAAAGTTCTCACCTTGCTGGCCTCATGACTCTTCAACTAATATGACGAAGAAGGAGCAGGAAGAATGAAGATGATACTAAAACGGAAGAATGGGTAATTTTGTTGTGTGTCAGAAAGCCTGCTTATCTGTCCGTGGAATAACGAAGAACAGACTACAAACAATTCAGTGTTCTTTGGAATTTTCTGGATTAGCACGGACTGATGGCAGAAGAAAATATGGAAATCGTCCTCACAAACTACCCACAGGCACACATGATAAAGTAATTGAGCATGTTAAATCTTTCAAAGATCGTTCAAATCATTACTCAATGGAGAAAACTTCTAAAATTTATCTTCCTGAAATACTCAACGTAAAGAGAATGTAGGCCTAATGAGATGTAGGCCTATAATGAACATTCTGAGACTTATGAAACTTATAGACCTATTCTCCACTGAATTCAACATATCATTTGGGTACCCAAGATGTTACACGTGCAGTACTTGCGATGAATTTGCAGTCAAGTTAATGGGATTAAGTACTGAGCTGTTAAAGCTTGCCCATAAGAAATACAACCAGGAAGAATGAGATTGAACAGGAAATAAAGCATTTAGAAGTGCAAGGGCACAAACATTTATCAGCGTAAGACTAAATCTAAAAACAGGTGCAGGATATCAGAAGAAGTTGAGAGCTTAGTGATGGACTACCAGAAGAATCTGCTAACACCAAACATCTCATATTATAAGCATCAATTATCTTTTTATTCATTTAATATGCACCAATTGTCTGATTCTAAATCAGTTTTCTATACTTACACAGAAAAAAAAAACTGAAAAAAAAAATGGTGCTAATGAAGTAATTTCATTCTTGGTTCACTATTGCGAATTTGAATTATCTTCTAATGTTTGCCACCTAGAACTGTTCTGTGACTGCTGTAGTGATCAAAACAAGAATTATACAGTAGTGAGATATCTCCATTACATGGTGCATGAGAAAAAGAGGTTCAGTTCAATTCATGTCACATTCCCTATTCGGGGACATTCTTACATGGAATGTGACAAGAATATGGGACTTGTAAACACAATATCAAAAACTGAAATTCCTGACGACTGGAATAATATAATCAGATGTGCCAGAACCAAGCCCCATCACTTCAAGTCAATGAAGTCGATAATTCCATGATTCGAGTTTGGACTAGGCCTACATTCTTGGAATAATTTTACCTGAAGGAATGTCCATTCCAATGAAGGCCAGTGAGGGAACTGCGAATAGGAGAGAAGCATCCAAGAATGATGATTCATAGGGATATTTACAATGGTGCCTGGTACTCTTCTGTGATTCGACCTCCACTTAGAAAACGGCCAGTGAATGCAGACTTATTGAATGGAGAATTCTTGTATCCAGACAGAGCATATGAATTTTTTATTTACTTAGTTATTTAACAACGCTGTATCAACTACGAAGTTATGTAGCGTCGATGGAATTGATGATAGTGAGATGATATTTGGCGATATGAGGTCCGGGATTCGCCATAGCTTACCTGATATTTGCCTTACGATTGGAGAAAACCTCGGAAAAACCCAACCAGGTAATCAGCTTAAGCGGGAATCGAACCCGCTCCCGAGCGCAACTCCGGATCGGCAGGCAAGCGTCTAAAGCCTTGGTTTTTCTTAACCAACGCATGCGACAAGCGAGGAGCGAGACGGGCCTCGCACCACACACTTCGTATGCGTCGGTTCAGAGAAACCAAGGCTTTAGCCGACAAGAGCTACGCCGGTGGCTGCATATGAATGTGGGATTATATTTTTACAAAATCAATTTTAAGTAGGTCTTCTTATTAATTTATTCTATTATTAATATAATATTATACTGTATTATTTTAGGAAAATTGACGATATCACAAGAGACGTGGCAGAATTTGAAAGAATTAAAGGTGTTATGTGGACCAAACGCTCAAAAATTCTACTCATAGTTCACAAAAAGTGGCTGTTCATGAACAGAAACAAACTGAAAGAGAACCAGTTACTCGGTGTTATGAAGTGCTAATTTTATATTTAATTTTGTCTATTGATTTTACAGTTAACTAGGGGAGAGTCGGGTAGTATCGGACATCGGGTAGTATCGGACAGTGCGTTTCTTTCATCTACCACCTTATGGTAGTACCTGAATGACATGGTTACGTTTCTCTATGCGATATCACAGAAACGTAACCATGTCAATCAGGTACTGTCATCGTGTGGTAGATGAAAGAAACTCACTGTCCGATATTACCCGATGTCCGATACTGCCCGACTCTCCCCTAATATTTTTCTCTTTTTCTATGGTATTTTTAATGCCATTATAGGAGTAGGACCCCCTTTATTCACTTTTCCAGTTTGCCAGGGCCCCATTTTTCCCCTGTATGAGGTTACATCAAAACAGATTTTTAATTACTGAAGTCATAATGCTCCAGTGTTGTGCATCACATGTATACTGGTAGAAAATATAATAATAAATATCACAAAATAAAATGGAGGTATTAGTCAGTATTATTTTCGGAATGATAGAGTTTCAAATTTTAAAATTAAATTTCTGAAAATTGTTTAAAAGTGGACATCCCCCCTTTTTCTCCCGGACTCTGAGATTTCTACGATCACTAACAGGTGTTAGCTTGCGGGACCGCATTAGGAGCGAAGACATAACAAATCAGTGGGAAGTTGAGGAGATGATAGGAGACGTCCAACATTATCAACGTAAATGAAGAAACCACCTACTTAGGATGCCTGAACATCGTTTACCAAAGATACTATTGCATTACCATCCAGGAGGACGAAGAGATTTAGAAAGACCTCACCAACGTTGGACGGACCAATTCCATTTGTAGTTCACAGACGGGAAACAACCCAAAACTGTGTATTGGCAGAAGAAGAAAAACGAAAAATCACATTCATGCATGTTCCCCAGTGTATATCGCAAAATATTATACATAAGGTACTTTAATGCAATTAAATATAAATATTTTGTCGGGCCATATGGTCAGATAGTTGTTTATACAAAATTTAGTCATTAACTTTGTGAAAGTATTAAAATACCATGTAACAAGTAACATGCAGATGTTGGAGACAACCTGCAAGGATTTGCACCCACTGCAATACATCATTGCTAGAAGTAGTTACCGAATCAAAATTCACATTAAGCACTTCGCGTAGGCGAGCGACTTTTTTTATTCCATCGAAAGGCTGTCAGCGAGTCTCGAATAAAATTAACAGCAGCAATTCCCCAACGCGGAATATTCAACCCAGACACGTTGTGCAATCTGCGAGTGTCTTCATGAAAGTCGTAACTTGGCAACAGGATAATAAAAGAAGGATTTCTTACCAACTTTTTCTTTAAATTTGCATAAAATAAATTATAATTGCTGTACGACTATATAAGAAGTGCACAACTTGTATGGAAGAGAAAGTTGGCGTGCTTGGAAACGCTTCCAGGATCGTTGCAACAAGACGACTCTTTTAATTGATAGCTATAAACATTTTGGGGATTTTTATTTATGTTGCTTCTGGTTGTAGACGTGTTGGTACACCTGACGACGCACAAACGAAGAAGGATTTCATTTGGCACAGAAGTCAATGGTCAATGCGCATGACACAGTTTTACTTTTTGGTGGAAAAACCTGGTATGATGCATATAATAATTCAAATAATGGACTTAAATTAATAAAAAAATGGTTTGACATAAATTATCTTTCTATCAACGAAAATAAAACCATCATTATTCCATTCTCATTATCTGAAAAATGTAACAAACCTCCTACATCTATATTAAGTATTAAATTACATAATTCTGATTATTGTGTTATACAGTGTAAATGTCCGATTATTATTAAAGAGTTCTCTGAAGTGAAGTATTTAGGCATAATTTTCGATAATCATTTAAAATGGAACCAACACATTAATTACCTTTGTAATAAATTACGTAAAATAACTTAGTATATTATTTTGTTTTATTGAGGAATTACTTGTCAATAAGTTTATTACGTACAATATATTTAACTTTATTTCAATCGGTAATTATGTATGGAATTATAGGATGGGGTAGCTCATTTAAATCCAATTTTAATCCACTTTATTTATTACAGAAGAAAATAATTAAAATATGTCTTCATAAACCTATTGATTTTCCATCTCAAAATTTGTTTCTAGACTTTAAGGTACTTAACGTAAGACAAATTTATTATATTGTAGTAATAAAATTCATACATAAAAATCGAAATAATTTTGAATTGTATTCTTATAGTTATGAAACAAAAGGTATAAATTCTTTAAGATTGTTTTGAACCAAAATGCAACATTGTTACAGTATTTAATCATAATAGTAATTTAGGCCCAAGGATATATAACAAATTTATATTTAAATATCCTAATCTTGTCAATTCTAATAGTTCTAGTATTAAATTTAAAAAGTTATGTATAGATTTTATAAAAATTGAAAAATTGTAAATTTAAATTTATATACTATAATTGCACAGTAGACATAAGACAAATTGTATTGTGTAACTATTAATTTCAATTCAGGAATCCGCCCCTGAGCACGAGTTCTACTCTTTCAGGGGCGAGCTAAAGTTTTTCTGTATATATTATATTTTATGTTACAATTATTAGCAAAATAATAAATAAATAAATAAATAAATAAATAAATAAATAAATAAATAAATAAATAAATAAATAAATAAATAAATAAATAAATAAATAAATACATTTATTATATTAGGGGACCTTGGCTTAGGTGTAGAACTATAAAGGTTGCCTGTTTTACTGCTCTATTCCAGTCTAAAAATAAATATAATTACATGTTATGAATATAGCCCAAGCACACCAAATGCTTTTCTAAGTACAAGATATAGGGGTTTAACACAGATTTTAAATTTAGGGAACATAATTGATAAACATCTGAAATGGGAACAAACATATCAATTACCTTTTTAACAAATTATGTAAAAAATTATACGATATGTTTTGTTCACTTGCGAAATTAATTAGTAATAGACTTACTAGATACAGTTTGCCTTGCCTTATTTCAGTCTGTATCTCAATAAGGAATATTAGGACAGGGTAGAACTTATAAAACTAACCTCATTCCTCTATTATTCATTACATAGAAGAATAAAAAATTAAAATATGTCTAGAAGAAGCTATTGATTTGGTATTCCCAAGAAACTAGTGCCATTAATTAAAATGTGTCTCAATGAAATTTACAGCAGAGTCCGTATAGACCAGCTTCTGTCTGATGCTTTTGCAATTCACTGCAGGCTAAAGCAAGGAGTTGCACTATCACTTTTACTTTTTAACTTCGCTCTAGAATATGCCTTTAGGAAAGTTCAGGATAACAGAGATGATTTGGAATTGAACGAGTTACATCAGCTTCTTGTCTATGCGGATGACGTGAATATGTTAGGAGAAAACCCACAAACGATTAGGGAAAGCACGGAAATTTTACTTGAAGCAAGTAAGGCGATAGGTTTGGAAGTAAAGCCCGAAAAGAAGTATATGATTATGTCTCGTGACCAGAATATTCTACGAAATGAAAATATAAGAATTGGAGATTTATCTTTCGAAGAGGTGGAAAAATTCAAATATCTTGGAGCAACAGTAACAAATATAAACGACACTCGGGAGCAAATTAAACGCAGAATAAACACGGGAAATGCCTATTATTATTCGGTTGAGAAGCTTTTGTCATCTAGAATTTATAAAACAGTTATATTACCGGTTGTTCTGTATGGTTATGGAACTTGGACACTCACTTTGAGAGAGGAACAGAGATTAAGGGTGTTTGGGAATAAGGTTCTTAGGAAAATATTTGGGGCTAAAAGGGATGAAATTACAGAAGAATGGAGAAAGTTACACAGAAGTTACGCAGAACTTGACGCATTGTATTCTTCACCTGACATAATTAGGAACATTAAATCCAGACGTTTGAGATGGGCAGGACATGTAGCACGTATGGGGAATTCAAAAATGTATATAGAGTGTTAGCTGGGAGGCCGAGACGTAGATGGGAAGATAATATTAAAATTAATTTGAGGGAGGTCGGATATGATAATGGAGACTGGATTAATCTTGCACAGGATAGGGACCGATGGAGGGCTTATGTGAGGGCGGCAAAGCCATTTGTAAATAAGTACTAATATAAGTTATTGATTCTCCTATCGAAAAATTCTTTAAATAATTTAAAGTCTTGAAAATAAATGAAATTTGTACCAATGTGTTACTAAATTTTATAAGTTATATAAAAATCATACAAATTTCAGATCATGTAGTCACAGACATAAAAACAGACTACATAATTATAATACGTATGTCTGAATCCAAGTGTTTAACGAGAACTGCTTTCATCACAATAATAACATTGACCCTAGAATTTTTAACAAATTAAGGAAGAAATACCCTCATTTATTTAACTCAAACAGGTTTTAATTTAAAAATGTATGTAAGCACTTTGCTATTAGTTCATATTAAATATTAAGATATCATTTATTGCAATTTATCTATGTAATTTTGTATTGCATTAAATCCTAGAATCCACGGTACAGTAGACCATATTTCAGATTTGGAACAAGACGAACTGGTAATTCAATTCCAGATTCGTTATTCTTTTCTATTAACATTTTATTGGTAGTCTTCAGACTGGTGTTTTCCGTAACACCATATACAACACATGTTTTTTACTTTTTCTGTTTCAGTTTCAAGTGCTTCATCCGATATTTTCTTCGCCCAATAATTTTATTTCCATTCACTACTCCTTCCAGTGCATCCTTCAGTTGGCAGTTTCTTCTTGGCCAATGACCCTGCTAATATCTTTTTTTTTTTTCCTTTCTGATTAGTTTCAGTATTTTTTTCTTCTTCACCTACATTTCCTAGCACAATTTAATTTCTTATTTTGGCTGCCCATTTTACGCGTTCCATTCTTCTCCATATCCACATAGCAAATGATTCCAGTTGTTTCACTTCACTTCGCCGTAATGTCCATGTGTCTGCCTCATACAATGCCACACTTCACACAAAGAACTTCACTAGTCTCTTCCTTAGTTCTCTTTTCCAGAAGATGCTCCTTTTTCTATATAAAGCTTCCTTTGTCATTGCTATCCTCCTTTTACTTCCTGGCAGCAGCTCAAGTTACTATTTAAAGTAACCGAAAATATTTGAACCTGTCCATTTGTTCCACTGCCTCATTTTGAATTCGAACATTTACCTCCTTTATTTTTCCTCGTATAATTATTTTCTTCGTCTTGTTTGCATTTACCTTCGTTCCATACTTCTCATTAAGTTCCAGTAGTATATCCCTTAATATCGTCTCCTCTTCTGCTAACAACGCCATGTCATCACCAAAAATAATCTTATGCACTTAATTCTTCTTTCACCTCTGTCACCCCTTCCATGTTCTAAATACAGTTCTTCAGTAAATCTTCCAAGCAGGTGTTCAGCAGGCAGGTGATAAAGGCAGCTTTGTTGTACACCTCTCCCTATTTCTCTTCCCCTCTAACATTTATTTTCCAATAAAACGATAAAAATTCCCTAGCACCTTTGGTCTTCCTTTCATATAAATCAAAATCAGATAAGTTTGAGAGGGACATTTTACTATATCTGACGATGGAATCACATAAATAAAATTCTCTCCTGAGAAGTCGTGTTTACAGGCGATATCTTGGGTTTAAAATGTGTTTAATGAGTGCAATATTTTCCTTTGGGTGGCAGGAAATTATAAGCAGAAATAATATGCCTTATGCAGAGAGATAAGTGTGTGGAATTTCCTGACAAGTATGATATGTGATGTCTCTGAAACTTTCTAACCGGCGCCCAACCTGTTGCATTACCAAGTCCAGATGATTACAACAATGCTTTATTGTTGGAAGAAAATGCTGCGGCCTATTTTAAAAACACACTCTGCAAGAACAAGAATAAACTCGGAGAACTGGATTTGAATGTGTGTGAACCCGCGGCCTCCTGCGTGTAAAGTACGATTATGAGGTATATTCCATTACAAGATCCCATAAAAAGCTGGTTTTTATGGTACGAAATGTCGACACGTGCACATTTCCAGCCATTTGCTTGACAAATCAGGGGAACACCTCCTGCAGGTGCTCCTCACCTCGGGCTAACATTTTTCTTCCATCTCGTAAATTCGTAGTTGTAATGAATTCAAATCTTCTCTCTCTTATTGCTTTTCACTAGAGAGGTAGCAGCCCCTGATCTTTATGGTCGCAGTGTACGTAACCAAACCGGCTCCCTCTGGTTGTGACCCCCCCCCCCACTTTCCAATTAAGTGGGGCTTCTTGTCTTGTGTGAAAGAAGTTAAATGAAATGTCTTCTCCAATTTCAGGATTGGAATGAAAATATGATATTGCATATTCTTACATGTAGAGAGAGATTAAATTTACAAAAGGAACGGTTGGAACTAGTTCACATTAAAATTTTTTTTTCCGTTATTTAACACTGTAATTCCCAATGAAAATAACAAGCGTTGCCAGAATGTTTCGGATGTTCTTCTGTTCTATTAGGTATTCCGACTAAAATTAAGTAGTTACACAGACAGGTGAACAGGGACACAGAGTACAGATAGAAAGATTGAATCGGTTAGATAAATAAGCGAAATTAAATCAGAAAGACTAGATTTAATACACCGGTTCGATAGAATAGGTAGAATGAAGGGACTAGAAAAATTCCATAGATTGGGCAGATTAGATAGACGGAATAGGTGAGAGATTGGATGAATTTCATTTATTGCGTACAATGTTTTGGATAAATTTAATTGGATATATTGTACGGATGTAAGAGATTACATAAATTTGACATGTGTAATAGACGGGAGAGATTAGATGAGTATGATAGACATGTAGAGTAAGTTAGGTAGTTTGGATAAGTGATACAGATTGGATGAATTTTATAGGTTATATAGATTTTATGGCTTCGATACGTGTTCAGTCGAACATATTTTATTGCATTGTAGGATATATGACCGTGCCCGTCGTCAATACGCAATTCAGCCGAATCTACGTGACGCTTTTGGAAATGATTTTAATTGTGCAAATCCAGTGCTGAGGTTTTTATCCAATACAGGACTTGACAGGGTAATTTAGATCTGTTGGTGAATTAAATCAAATTTCAATTCGAAAAATATTTTGTATTATTTTTTTCGGTAGTGATATTAATTCTATGTTTTTTTTATTTTAAGCTTTCTTTTATTTATCTTCCTCATCAATAAATAGAAATATATAAGAATAATCATACAACACCTATTGACATGCTGTTTGTTTACCCTCCGCACCCTTTACATCCGGAGGTTATTTTGTTTTTACTTAACTTGACGTTTCGGACCGTCTACATTCGAATATTATGTAGAGATTTATTGTTGTTGAATTTTTAGATTATTTTGTGTCTGGTGGCATTTGTTTTTATAATTTTATGGTTGCTTTTTAAACTTAGTCTGGTGTCCAATTAATTGGTCTTTTTATAATTTTTTAACGATTACCTTGTTAGTAATGCATTTGTGTAGCTGATTTTAGTGTGCAACGATTTTCAGTTGTGTTAGTATTCAGCTTCATGTATCGTTTGTGTTTTGTTTTTTGAAAGAATTTTAGATAAGAGTGCAAATAGCTGACGCGCCCTTTTCAAATCCCACTAACTCTATACGAATTATTGTATAGATTGCACAAGTTAAGATAGATTGCATAGTTTTAATAGATTTCATCCATTTAATATACGGCACAATTGGATGTACTGCTTAGTTTGGACATATCATATATACAGAGTGTTAAGAAAAAAGTATCCCATATTTTAGGAGGTGCTAGTATGCATCAAAACAAAAAAAAAGTCTAATAAACATGGATCCTACAACACATACTTTGTGAGATCTGAACACTTGTTCATAGAAGGTGCTCAATGTGACGTCCATTCATGGCAATGCATTCCTCTGCCCTTCGGCGTAAGGAATCACGCACTCTTTGAAATTGACCTGGGTGCTCTTGATAACCAAAAGTCTAGGGTAATTAGATATGAGGAAGGAGTAGGCCAAGGTGTGGACCTCCCCAATCAATCCAGCGGTCCTGAAATGTCAGCGTTAGGTGTTCAGATTCATTGCGGAAAAAATGTGCTGGTGTGCCATCATGCATTTGAAGTCTTTGCTGACATGGCACATACAGTACTCCAGCAAGGTAGGCAATACGTTAATGAGAAAGTCCTGATAACGATCCCAAGTTAATCTCTGTGGTAGCACGTATGACCCTTAATCTATCGCCAAGAACGCCTGCATATACGTTGATTGAGAATCGGTGCTGATGCCTTGTTTCTTCAACTGCATGGGAATTTTCATCAGCCCATACATGCCGATTATGAAAATTCACAACACCATCTTTGCTGAACCCCGCTCATATCCGCAACCAGACTTCTTTTCAGTATTGCATGCCAGGGGTGTCAATTACGGTATGATTATCTGGTAGCCTGCTGTATTGTAGGGCAGAAAAATACATTGCCATAAATGGACGTCACATTGAGCATCTCCTATGAACAAGTTTTGAGATCTCAGAAAGTATGTGTTGTAGGACTCATGTTTATTATACATTTTTTCTTGTTTTGATGCATACTGTCACCTCCTAAAATATTGGATACTTTTCTTTAACACCCTGTATGTAAGTTGGCTAGATTGCATAGACTGGATGCATTGCATAAATTAGATGGATTGTGTAGTTTTAATAGATTTAGTACACTGCTTAATTTAGATAGATTGCTTCATTTGAAGAGATTACGTAAGTTTGCTGGATGGTATATACCAGGCCTAGACAACTCAGCCTAGTTGTGACGTAGCCTATGTGCAGCGAGTGCGAGGCTCGTACATTTAGTGACGTCTTCTGAGTGCACGTGTAGCTGGTTGCAGTACGGTATGGGGAATTAAGTGTAAAGGCTTTGCGAGTGTTCAGTGATTGTAAGCTTCGAAAGTAAACATATCTTTGTGATGGCTTCTAATCAATCGGTGTCTAGTTTCTTGTCAGTATGGGAGAATCTTTTCCTTTTTGTATTGTGTAGTGGAGAGTAAAAAATGTTTAGTTTGTGGCAAGGAAATGCACTGAGTTAAAAAGAAAGTGTTATCTACAATGGAACTATTTTCGTGAATGTGACAAATGGAAGGGAGCTGAACGTGATGACACGATAAAACAGTTAAAGGAGACTGCTGGTCATCAAATTAACGAATATTCTATTCCCTTGAGCTTCAAAATTACGGTACTCTATGTATAGCGAAAAAATCTAAGGATATTTACTGGTGGAGATTTTGCTAAACATGGTATTGTGATTGCTGGAGAGAAAAATGCTCAAATCTTTTAGAAGATTTCGAAAGTGTAAGCTTGCCTTTAAGGACAATAATGATGATTAAAAAATTAATCAAATAATCTTAATAAAGAAGAGCCATCGAACTCGATTATTAACTTACTAATTGAGACGGAAACCTGGCTCACAAACGTAGCCTCACAGTAGACTTCATTACATATTTCATTAAAATGTTTAGGAGGGCTACAAATTACTATTCAGCAAATTATCATAAAAGATTGAATAGCACATTTATGCAACGAGCCTATAATGGTAGTAATTAAGACACGAGGATGTTTATGAAACGAGCGCAAGCGAAAGTATCGATTTTTTCCGGGAAACGAATGTCGACGACCTTGATATAATCTAGAGAGTAAGATAAACATTAATCTTGATATAACCTTGAAATTGAATTCGACATTGAAAAACGAGATGACAAATTGAATTTATTTGAATATTATTTACAATTAACGCTAATTATTATAGTAACAGAACATAACCTTCTGCGACAGTATTGGATTTCCAGCCTCCGTGACGTTTCCCTAGTTGTCTTTCGATTGCATATCCGAGAATAATCGAAAATCTGAACTTTAATGAATAGGTGTACTTTAATGACATGCATTAAAGGACTGCTACCAGGTGTATAATTACTACATTTCGGCATTGTCGAGCATGAATAAATTTTTAAAGCAGGTAGGGCCTAAATTCTTGTCAACATATTCTACAGACTGAAACCACGAAGTCCAGCATGTAAGTACATGGAATGGAAGTAATAATGTTGGACGGTCTGGATAACTTTGCTCAAGAATATTCATGCATTTTTTCAATATTATTGAATTTAAGAAAGCCAATTTTTACATAAAGATAAATTTAACTTTATATAAGATACATTTAATTAGAAAAACAGTTGGTTTAACATTTCTATTGTAATTAGTATAGGGCAAACTCGGCTAATTTCGTGACTCGGCTAATTTCGTGATATTTCTTTTTAAATGTACCACGAAATTATACCAATGACAAATGTAATTTTGATGGTATAGTACAAATGACAGAAGATGTACTATAACATAGATTTTGTTTACTGCGCTCTTGCAGTGGCGCGAGCGGATATTTTTGGAAATTACTTCAAGAATTATGAGATTTAAAGCTTTGAATGGTTAAGTGAATACACCATCCGATTTCCTCCGTTAAAGAAAAGCTTTTTGCTGTGTTTAATGGTCCAAATTATTTTCAATCATAAGTACTGACATTGTATACTGCTCGGTGAAAAATATATATTTATCAATGCACTGATTATGTAACAGAGCTCTATCTTGGGAGGTTATTTTCTTAGGGGTTTTCTCCTTCCACGAGGTCAATTTCTTCCCTTTAAATTGTTTTCTATTCTACAACAACACTTTCCGGTGGAAGAAATATCAAATTCATGAAACGTAACATAGGGTAAAGGTTGGTAATATTGTGATACTAATAATATTACGATAGCTCTTTTTGAAAATTTTTTACAATTTTACGGAGCGAGAGGAAGATCGGTTTTTTGCGACAACGTATTAAGGGAATGTTCGTGGACAAGTTTCAGCATAAAACCGGTCCTTCCCTAACTAAATAAAATTGTAAAAAAATTCTCATAAAGTACTATCATGATATTACTAGTATCACAATATTACCAACCTTTACCCTATTTGTGTGTATAGGCCTATTAATAGCATCTGTGATATATTGTGCATGCCGTGTATGTCGCAGCTCGCAGATAATCGCAGGGCCAAGTGTGGAAAGAAATGCAATATAAGTGATATGAAAGAGGCAGTTGATTGTGTCTAAAACAAAGGAAACGTGTCGCAGAGAAACCTCGTACTTTTGTTGGACTAGATGGGACCAAAGTAACACTCAAGGAGAATGATATTTTCAGCCTCTCAAGTGAGTTAAAAGAGGTAAACAAGGAAACAGCATCATTTTCAAGAGAAACAAAAAGATTTGTTCTTAAAGAAAAGCCGAATGGTAAGCCGAATGATTTGCGCGAATTGTAAGAATCGTGCTCAGGAAATTTCGAGGGCGACAAGCATGGTGAAAGATGGATTCAGAGCGTGAGTTGTGATCAGTGGTTTTATGAAACATATCAAGGCCTTTCAAAATACCGAAATAACTTTAATTGTTTCGGTTGTAGCTCTGAATCTGAATGAGAAATTTAAAATTTGACTGAATATGCCTAAATATTTTATTGAATTTAAGAAATATCACGAAAATACCCTTGCACTTTCACGAAATTATACCAACCTTTCTATAGTGCTATTTTTTTTTATTTATATGTATTGATTGTTTATAACTATTGCATAAATTTATTTGAGGTAAATAAGCTGACATGTAACTTCCTGAAATCCAATAATGTTACGCACTCATTTTTTTTAATTTGAATCTCAGTGTCACGAAATTAGCTCACTAGCATTTTGTCATTATTCAAAATGTATTACAAGATGGATATGTGGGCCTCACAACCAGAGTGGACCAAGTCCACCAGTGGTCAGTTTGTGGATTAATACAATCTCGGATGAAGAAAACTTAGATTTATTCATTGCCATAACAAACCAAGTCCATAACTCATTTGCTACTCCACAGAGGACAGCATTTCCTATGGAAGGTGAATGTTGCTAAGCATGAGCCAGGAACTTTAAGACTCAATTTCTCAAAATTATTCCAGAAGGACTTGGTCCACTCTGGTTGTGAACCCCTCATATATAGATCGTGAAGAATGAAAATACAGAAGCACGCACCCTTAGAGTCATTTCGCATTTTATCGCTCTTCCGAAAAATCACCATCCCTAACTATTGCAGATGATAGCTGAAAAATGAAGGGGACGTGGAGAGTATTGGTTGAATTAAAAAAGGAAACGGGAGTAACCTGAGAAAAATCCTGTGTAGTGTCTATTGTGTTCATCACATAGGGGAGTAGTGGATACAGTGAGACACAAATATTGAGACATATGTATGCAAGTGATAATTGAAGTATTTTTAAAATCAAGTGGAATAGAAATAGACATTAAGACATGGAGTATAATAATACATAAACAAAAATGTTAATAGATGAAGGACATAATATACAATACGTGCTTGTCAAAAAAATGCAAATGTCTCACTGTCCCCATTCAGGAGGGTACAGTGAGACACCACAGTGTCTATTAACGGACGTTGAAATGATTTACATTTATTTCAAATGAAAACAAAAACTTGCTGTCTCTCTTTATCTTGACATGTTCTGTAGGCTTATTTAGAATCATTTTGATGTCTGACTTCGAAACCATTGAAACATCTGGAACATTTGGAAAAGTGAATTTTACAGGACTTTTCAAATTTTGTGAAAAAAAAAATGAATTTTTAGTGACAACAAAGCTTATGATTATAAGAATTTAATGTAATTCTTTATTATTTTTTAACATTTTCTTAAATTTTGTCAATTTTTTTATTTATGAAACCATTAAAATCTAATGTAGCCATTATTGTAAGCTACAGTTTCTAAATTGGTTACTAATATGTTCATTTTCAATGTTAGTTACTGGTAAATGTAATAATAATTACAGTTTGTTTTGGAAATCCTTGGTACATGGGAACAGTGAGACGTCTCAGTGTACCCTTCAATGGCATGTCTCACTGTTCCCTTTATGCATAGTTCATTTAAAAATGACGCCATCACTTCAAAATTAAAACAAGAAAGACGAAACTTTGTCAAACATTATCTCAAATACCATAGTATTAGGTAACAAAACATTCATATTTATATCTTATTAGTATATCCAATATAATCTTCATTAAACACAAGCCAAAATGTTACTTCTAGAGTGAAAAATTACGAATTATTTTTTCATCACTCACCTTTATAACTAGAATAAAATCGAGTATGAAAATAGGTACTGTTACTTTACTTATGCAACATACAACTCCACTGTTACCAGCATCTCAACATCAAAATTTACCATCTAATAAAAAATGTCTCACTGTTCTCCCTGTCTTACTGTACCCACTTCTCCCCTATTCCATCACCATCTTGTCGGGGATCAAATCGTGACTGCCTGGTTGGAATACCATAACGCAGCCACAGACGACGCGGCTGTGACAGTCAGTTATTCAGTCAGAAAGCAGGTGTAAGTACGAGAAATGTATGAGGTGTACGCAGTATAGAAGCAGTAGTTGTCGTATCTGTGATTCGAACAAGTTATAGATGACCGATGGACAGCAGCTACATGATGCATTCCGAATGAGTTATATTCTGTTAGCGAAGAAATGGAGTTTGAGAAGCGCGTATTGAGATGTCAGAAGATGTTACGCAGCGCTTGGAATTGTCATGTCGGAAGTAATGACTGTTGAAGACGTCGTCGCCACGAAGTAATGTGACGATTTAACGACGCTACGAGCTGCGAATGGGCAAGCGGGCCTCCGCTGCGCTACGCGTTTATAACTACAGGCTGTGCACGAAAAAGCTCAACATCCTGCTTTGGTTGGTTTGTGGCACGTCCTTCTTCGTTTGAAAACTGCGATTTTTAAAAGCTAGTTTAACATTTTTTTTTTGTCGTGAATAGTCTGTAATTTCGGGTCAGTACTAGAGTGCCATCCCAGATAGTCAAGCGACACATTTTCAGTCGAGTTTTGTCGCGCCTGTAATTTCTAGACTACACGAAATATATTCTAATTAAGTAAACAGCGACCGAAAGACAAAGGATCAATGTATCCAACATGACCTTGAGTTGCAGCGGCTGACATCATCTAGCGATACGTGGATGGCACGAATCTGCGGTTCGCGCGGTAGCCGAGACAGTGTAACTCGAGAATGCGAAGCGATAGAATGTTCGTAATGGTGTCACACGATTTGTAGCGAACCATACAATCAGCGGTCAACAAGTTAAATTGGAAAAATTCGCGACTGCATTTGAATGAGAAAAGAAATTTGACAATATCGAAGCAAATGAGAGCTGGCGTATAAGCAATGTATAGTAAAGGATAGATCACGATGGTTACTATAGCAACCGACATGTAGACTCTCAATGCATATAAGAATTGTTTAATGAAATTATACTAGACTAGTAAAAGTGAGTGTATTTCTTCATTCTTATACCTCTCATTGAACCTCTCGATAGCCAGCCTATCTCGATTTATTAGAAAACGTTATGTTTCTTAATGTGGCATTTTTCCTACGTTTTTTTTCCTCTCTGTCAGTTATTTTGTTTATTAAGTTTACTATTATAATTCCAACCAAAGGAAATAGTAAGTGGAGGTAAACAAGGATGAAATTTTCTAAAACCTGTGAGAGATGACATAAAAATTGAAATTGTGGGCATATATTAAATTTCACGTGAATATGTGGAAGTATAAAAGGTCAAATTGGTTGTAGTATTGACACAAGATGGAGCACTCTTGACACATTAGATCAGATTCCATTATTACAGTGCCCTACCGGGCTTCAGACACTTGCCTGCACGTGGTGAAAGAACCGTATGTCTATGACGCTTGTTATCGCTGCAGTTAATCCTACTATTTCTACACAACGTAACCTCCCCTCCTTTGCCCGCTTACTCCTGCCCGCGGAGAGGAAATGTGCCCGCTGCCCAGAATCGCGCTGTCGGTGACTGCATTAGATTAACGCTATATCAACCGAAGAAGGCTGTTGAAGTGAAACACAGCACCAAACGGGAACACCGGATTTTGCTTGGTATTTGAGCAAGGTTTTAGCTAGAAAGTGACACTATGGGAACACGTTGAAATTCATGCTTTTCCAAAACAATTAGCTTATTAAGCGAGAGACATGGAGATGATTTTACATGTAGTTAAAACACGGAGGAAAGGCGAGATGTGAGTTCAAAAATTACTTTAATGTCTAACTTACAGCTAAATAAATTTATACAGTGCGTGGCTTATACAGGGACATCATTTTACTTTTACTTCAATTGTTACTGTATCTGAGTTTTTGAATGTACTTCACTCCAACCTCCTCTACTAGTAAACTTCCAACCTCCACACAGAACCAAGGCCGCGTATGCAGTGAAAGTCGCCTTACAGTCACAGTAAACAGTACTGAGTTAGTGAGTACATTACGTTCCAGAAACATGTTCGCGTTTTCCAGTGACGAAAGAGCTTTCAATATTCAATCATATTTTCGCATAGGTACTGTCGTCCATTTGCCTACGTCGCATTCCGGTTTCCCCCACCCGCTTCCGCTAGCCCCTCTGTAAAGGCTAGTGGCTGGGCTGTCTTAGCTCTTTTGTGAAAACATTATTTTCTATTAGGAATTGGACGTCTACGTAATATTATACAACTGTTTAAAATAACTTAAATAAAAGAGCCTCGTTAAGTAAGTAACCATCACGCGATTTCCCCCCTTACGACTCAGCGACAAAACCACTTGGACGGACAGTAGATAGCATGAATGAGTAATTGTATCTGTTTGGATCGGGCAGAAGTGAAGATTGAATTTAAAGTACGTAAGATATTCGTTTATAGAGTAGGTACAAAATTATTTCAACATGAGTTACTAGTACGAAGAACGAAACTGGTAATTAGAATTACGTATAATAGTCTATAATGAGATAATATGCACAAAAGAACTGAAGCCTGTATCGAAATGAAAGGCCACCACTTCCAAAAATGTGTTTAAATATCCATATTATGATAATTTTTCAATTCCACTTCATTTTCTATATTTTACGCTAATGTGGTGTAGACAGTATAATATACGTACTTACTTACTTACTGGCTTCTTTTAAGGAACCCGGAGGTCATTGCCGCCCTCACATAAGCCCGCCATTGGTCCCTATTCTGATTATAGACTGTATAATGAATACGTCGGAATGGATAGCTCAGTTCGTGAGTAAAAACACTTATTGTTAATACAGTACTGTATTTTGATTAAACAAAGACCTCAGGAAAATTACCAAACTCAAAGTCGCGTTATTTCCTAGTTTACGTAAATGGATGAACTACATTTCTTCCCTCCTTTACCTAGTAAAGTGATTTGTTAGTATTTTACGCCAGTATCATCGAACTCCAGTCGTGGAAGGGGGTACGAAACGGTGTTTCGAGTTGTCAACCGTTGATCCAAAGGTATAGACAGATTAATATTAGAAATGTTAGTAAAAATAAAATGATGTACCTGTATAATTTGCAGGCACTATAACCGTAGCTCCAGTGTTTAGCGGGAGGATCCAGTCCCCTCTCGCAATGGAGGAAAACGAATCGACGGTGAATGGCGGCGATTTAGGATTATAGTCCTGTACAAGTAAAGCGTCAGTAAGAAATATTAAGGAAACATTGCACTGATCTTACATTTTATCAAATCATATGTTGAAAACGATGTCCACCTTTCTGGATCAAGAATGACGTCGGTGTATAAAATTGTTAAAGAAAATCACCACACATCCACTTCTTCATCATGAAAAGGAACTTCATACACTAAATGATTTTCAGTAGCCCAGTGTCCTGTATTCTGAGAGTGGACATAACAGATTAAATGGATCAAAGTCCGCCCGTCATTATTGAGATGGATCAACAGTATCGTCATGAATAGATTGCAACATCCATGCACAAAAATTCACGCGAATAGCTGGATCCCCTTGCAGTCCCCATAATGCTGATCTTTGTGACACGTAGCATTCTTCTGCTAATCGGCATGAAGATTTCCTATGACTTTGCTGTATTATTGCCTGAATAACTGCAAATTTTTCCTCTGTCAAAACTGCCCTCCTTCGGTTTCTCTTTTCGCCTATAATATACTCTGTTTCTCGCCATTTTCTAAACAGTTCAGTTACATACTATGTAGAAAGGACTGTAAAGTAGCTCCAGAGGAACGATGTCGAAATTTACGTGCACAATTGTCGCTAAGACCTTTAAAAACAAAATTTACTCTGTATTTAAAAACAAATCGTAAAAAATTATACAATATTTACAATTCTAAAAATATGATCGTGTAAAAAATAGTATGTAATAACTCGTCTTTTCTAACTTTTCATCGATAATATTATAATGAACTAAACTTAATGTATTGCAATATGCGAGGTGTGATAAAAAAATTAGCCAAGTCGAGCCACCACTGCTTTAAACAAACTGAAATGGTGGCTCGAGGTTGGGGTATCTAACCTGACCTCTAGCTAACTGCCAGGCCATAAACCGCTCGCCTGCTGCATTCCGGTATCCCGTGAGGAGTAAGTAAAGTTATGTTTTCAAGGCAGGTTCATTTCGCAAAAATGTCAAAATTCGAGCAATGCAGCAGCATGAAATTTTGCTTCTTCAAGCTAAGATTCTCTGTTCGAGAAACTCACCAAAAGTTAAAAACGTTCCATGTTGATGTTGCTGTACATGAAAGACAGTTTGTGGGTGGTTTCAACTATCTAAAACCGGCAATTTTTCACTGGACGGCTAACCGGGCCGCAGGCGACCATCAACATTATTTAAAGATGTAAACGTCAAAATTCCGGATTTGATCAGGGCCAACCGACGTCTGACAATTAGAGAAATCTCATCACAGACCTCTTTGTCTTTCGGATCTGTTCAGACAATTCTCACAGATAATTTGAACTGAGATGTGGCTGGCTGTTGCAGCTCAGTCACATAGCACCTGTTGATGACTGAATTTTTGGACACAAAAATCGATTGCATTGATCCCCAACCCACCTTATGTCCCTGACCTAACACCTTCTGACATTTGACTGTTTACAAAATTAAAAAGTGTCCTGAAAGGACAGCGGTTTCTGTCCGTAGATGAAATTTAACGCTCTATGACGAAGCTATTCTGTGTTGTTTGAATAAATAGAGATAAATCATAAAATGAGTTTCGACATAAATGAAATTACTGGATTTTAAGGAACCCGGAGGTTCAATGCCGCCCTCACATAAGCCCGCCATTGGTCCCTATCCTGAGTAAGATTAATCCAGTCTCTTTCATCATATCCCACCTCCCTCAAATCCATTTTAATATTATCTTCCCATCTACATCTCGGCCTCCCCAAAGATCTTCTTCCCTCCGGCCTCCCAACTAACACTCACTTCGGACCCTTATTGCAAATAATTTTCTACACAAATAAAACACATTAAATGCTAGTATTCTTTTGATTTTTGCTCACTCATTTGTATAATTTAACTGTGTGTTCCTCTGGGGAACAAAATTCCCCTTTACCCGAACACCACAATATTAAGTGCAATTAAGAAAAAAAAAAAAAAGATTTCGAAGGTTTTTCAAGCAGTAACAAGATCGTTGGAATGAGTGTGTGTGCGTGCGTGTGTGTATGTATGTGTATGTGTGTTTGTATTGAGAAGTATTTTGAAGTGGATTACAATTGAAGGATGATAAAATGAAATACATGTGCAAGGTTGAAACACTTACCTTATTTTTTAATCACACCTGGTACTATTTCATACATTGTTTTGTTTGAGTATATTTTAAGTATTTTTCTTGGTGTACTTACGAATGAGGACGGATTTAAAAGAATAATTTTAAAAAGGCAAGAAATCTGTTCTAAGAAACGAACGTTGAATAAGGAGCCAGCATATTAGCAAGGGAGTAAAATATTAACTATGGCGATACGTACAGTCTTTTCTGTTCGTAAAATATTTTGATATGGTGACTATAACTTACGCATTGCGAGTGTCAGACGGAAGTGTAAATCTTAAAACATTTCTCCAGTTGCCTGAAAAAGAAACAATATTTTTGCGCTCCCTGTTAACCTGTTCCAAACTGTAAGGGCACAGGAGTGGAAACAGATGCTCGAGGCGAGCCCTGCAGCAATATTAACACGGCCAGAGTTGATAGTACACTTTTGTTTTCACTTTTTTTTAGATTATTTATTGTTCTTGAGGCACACCTAGTACAACACGGATTTAACAGCAAATTACAGATAGGCCTAATGTATTATTAAAAAAATCAGAGCGAAACACCTTGACGGCATTGTCAAGATCCCAGTTGAAAATATAACAGTCTATCTAGTTTGTGTTTCTCAAGTTTTCGCTGCATGTTTTGAGTACAGGAGACAACTCATATTATATTCATACAGCAGACACGAAATTACAGAGTTTGTCTGGGCTCCTACAGAGTGGTTCAATGATATCCTATTTTTAAAATGGATATAAATAAATAAATAAATAAATAAATAAATAAATAAATAAATAAATAAATAAATAAATAAATAAATAAATAAATAAATAACGAAGTTTAAATGAGAGGCTATCTCTGAGAAAATAACTTATAATTAAAAGATGTGTTGGAAATGTCCCCCCCTTCATCCTGGAGACACATTTTTGCCCGTTTCACCATACTGTCAGACACATGCCTCAACATGTCTACGTCGATATTGTTTATTTCGACTGTGATATTTGTCCGGAGATCCTAGCTGGTTCGTGGTCTGTTTCTGTAGACTCTTTTCTTGAGATAGCCCAAAATAAAATAAACCACCAAAGTCAAGTCTGGTGATCTTGGAGGCCACAAACCTTTGGAGACGAGCGACACGGTTTTCGAATGTGTGATAGATTCGTAACAGGTGTGGCATATGGCGCCATCCTTTTGAAATTATCCCTCATAAGTTCGGCGCCGTCTAGCTGCTCCACGAAGTCCGTGAAAATGTTCTTATAGACATCAGTATTTACTGTTTCTTCAAAGAAAATTAGTCCAATGGTTGTATGACCGGATATTGCACACCACACTCCAACTTTTTCTGAATGAAGTGATGTCTCTTTGTATACATGAGGATTTTCTGACTCTCAGATCTTCTTCTTCTTCAGTATCAGAGTTTAGATCACAAGATCTGGTTCGACTTTAGAGAGTTATGTTATTTATCCATAGTGTTTTACGTCTTACAACACTTCTTCGTCCTTTCGGCCGATAATTAAGGAGTATTTCTGGTAATGTATATTCTTCCATTCTTTGAATGTGTTCGTACCAGTTTTGTTTTTGTTCTTCTATTCGATGGACTAGATTATAAGTATTTAATTGATACCTTATGTCTTCGTTTCTCTGATAGTCTAATAATGAATAACTTGCTACACTTCTGAGAAATTTCGTTTCACTGCTTTTCAGTTATTTTTTCAGCATTTCTGTTTAAAGTCGAGTTCTCGCACCCATAAGTCAAAAGTGGAACAGTTAAAAGTTTGTAGAATTTCATCTGTCTTTCTTTTAAAGGTTTATTTCTGATAGAGCGGTAAATTGTTCCACATATTCCCTAGATCTTTGTGTTTTGATAATTTACATAGACTGAGTGATGAAGGTAAGCAGGAAGTGTAAATCTACCATAAAATACAGTACCTAAACCACAGTTTGCTCTGTCTCTCATCAACCTTTAAAACTATCCATTTAAAATTTTTAAGACTGATTAAGGACATTTTGATAAGCATAATTTGTAAATTTTAATTTCATAGTGAACATACACAGTATGTAGGAATTTTAATAAAATCAACTTCTTTTATTGTTGTGAGAAAGGATGTTGAGTTGATTCAAGTGCCAATTGTTCCCATAAATTAGTAGAAGAATTTGAATTATATTTTTTACAAATTCTACAGACATTTAATTTTGATAACTAGAGTCATTTTCCTAGATTAGTGGGAGAATGAGACTTTTTTTTTTTTTTTTTTTTAAAGATCACCTTTTTAGAAGGTTCGCTCAGACTTTCAGTGGCATTCTGTGCTTCTTCCATCAGTTTTGTAATCTGTTGGTCTGCGCACCTCGCAGCCATAGAAACCATTCACTATCTCTCGTGTAGTCCGGATTTGTGCGAGGCGGGCCTCGCACCTCGCACGTCACGTGCGTCGGTTCAGAAAAACCAAGGCTTAAGAGAGACTGCTTATCTTATTCAATTTTAATCACCCGCCGAGCATCCTCATCTGCAATGAAAAAAAAATATTTTAATTTTTCTATAAACTTTCGTTATTTTCATTTTTGGTCTGAGTTCTGCGTTTAGAACTTTCCTTCAGTCCTCTGTGCCATTTATATAACGCCTCCATCTTTTCCCAACTTCATTGGAATTTTCCTAGTGGAATTTGTAGTTTTCTAAAAAAACTTAACTTTTTTTATCACCAGACGTGCACAAGATCACAAATCAAGGTTCATTTTTTGCATGTTATAAAGAAAACAACTTCAAAAATTGTCTATTTGATGACAATTTTGCACCAACAATTTGATTTCCATGGTGGCCTACAAGACATAGTTTATCATGTTTTCTTGTTTCCATTTTCACTGTAACTTGAAACACGGCAATCGAGGTATTTAGCTCGATGTAGGAAGAAAAGAACGCTACTTACCCGTACTTTCTTGTTTCTGTAAGCAAACGCTATGAATTGTCGCCTGTACGCAAATTTTTACTTCACACATGGGACATTCAATAATAGGAGCAACATTTGAATTAACAACAAAGAAAACATTTTTGGAACAGTCACATTGTTGCAGTGCTCAGAAGTAATATCCTCCAACACGAAGAACCCGCCTCCACACCTCAGGGAGACGATAGATGTCACAACTAACGTCTTATTGTACTAATCTTCGAACAGACTGCTCTACTGCTGCTATTTATTGTGGTCTGCCAGCTCCACGTTTTTTATGAACATCTTCCCTCCCGTTGCGAAATGCATGTGCCCGCCTAGCCACGGTACAATATGGTGAAGTCTCTCTACCACAAGCTTCCAGTAATGCTGTATGGCATTGTCGAGCATTCTTGCCTCTTGCAATCTGAATTTCAATGAAGCATCTTTGTTCGTATTCGCTAAACGTCTTAGAGCACTATGGATAACAGTCTACAAATTAAACTCACTACAAATATCTTATAAATGAGATTATTGTCTTCAGACTCACAGATAACACGCATCAGATGTTTTTCTTTCTCATTGTTATCAGCTTGCATCATTTACCACATACAAACATTGTTGCCACTAATTATTGAATGACCCATGTAAAATATACATTTTGAATGCTTTCAAACTGTAATTTAACGGTTTTATAATCCAAGTATGTGTATTAAAATAAAGTAGTGCAATATTGGTAGAGTAATAAACTGCCGCTAGGACCACCCTTACTCCCAAAATTATCCTCTCGCTATCTTGAAAGTGGATGCGGACCACTTAATTTTGTGGGAATGAGTTTTTGAGTTCTTATTTTATACTATTTCTTTCTGCATGTGAATAAAATAAATCAAAATTCGAAAAATAAAGTCCACCCTAGAGTGAAAGTGGCTATTTGCACCCAGTGTGACCACACGTTCAGCGCAAGCTTCTTCAGGCACCCTTGGACACACGGGCGCTTTCATTTAGTTACTCAAGCGTGCCTCCAATGAAAACGCAGCCTTCATCTGGGAGTGTGAGTAAATGGATAAGATACATTTGTGAATGGAAGTGGACAGAAAAATGAACAAATAAAATCTCGGTAAAGGTTCAATATATATGCGTCACCAGAAAACATTTCTAAAATATTTTGAAAATCGCTAGATTTATAGCATGGAGCAATGGAAATTTGATGTGATCACTAGGAGAGTTGTATGCACACTCAGCCCGCCCCAAGTACGAAATTCGTAATGTGTGAATGAAGAAGATCGCCCCATTTCCTTATGTAGAAGGGAATGATGGGATTTTCAGTCACCAACTGTGGAGAATGCCGTATATGCACATATACATCTAATCACATAATAGTAGATACCTAACTTAACCTAACTTATCATAACATTTCAAGAGAAGGTCTTAAGGCCTTAACTCTGCCAGGTAAAATAAATTATTATTATTATTATTATTATTATTATTATTATTATTATTATTATTATTATCATCATCATCGTCATCATTATTATACTACACACCTAATCTAACCTAACCTCTACATAATACTACACACCTAACCTTAATTCTTACATAATACTAGTCACCTAATCTAAACTAACCTAACCTCTCACATAATACTACAAATCTAATCTAACCTAACCTAACCTCTCACATGATATTACACACTAGCGTCGTGCATTACAGGCGATATGTTCTGTTCAAGTTTGTCGAGTATGGTGATATTCGCCTATGTTTGGTTTGCAGAAGGAGGACTGTTTTATTTGTTCCACCTTGTTATAAAAATATTCACTATCCTCTGCTTCCACTCTTTCATGTTTTAACTGCTTGATAATTTTAGCACAGATCTTACGATTAATTTTTTATATGAAATAAGACGAAGTTTGTAATATCTTGCTTGCCTCTCATGTTCGAACATTGTAGGATACTACTCACACCTAATATCTAATCTAACCCAACTTAACCTCTCACATTATACTACACACCTAATCTAACCTAACCGTATCTCTCACATAATAGACACCTAACCTAACCTAACCTAACCTAACCTAACCTAACCTAACCTAACCCAACCTAACCTAACCTAATCTCACATAATACTACACACCAAATTCGCGACTCATTCGAACCACTACTCATTAATTTGAAATTTTGCTCCTGGAGTGAGTTTTGCGCAATAACAAATGCGTTAATATAGTGAACATCGGAATATATAGTGCAATAAGAAATTAAATGTGTTGTGGTAGTGATAAAGTAGTGGAGAAAATCATTTACAGTGGTGCGAACATATTGAACCCTCAATAAAGACGCTTACAGCTAGTTAAGAGACAACGACGGACTTTGAAAAATTTGAGCAGTTTCAATCAGGGACCAAATGACTTAAGTATAGGCTATGAAACGGTGTAGAGTCGCATAGCAAGTTGTACCCGGTATTTCAGTTAGGACATTAGAATAGTATGATCACGTATCGAAGAGACTGGATTTGGATAGAAATCATTTAATGATAAATTGGCTATGTTAACAAAATTATGTCGGTGTAGGAAGTCTGCACGGATCTGACGTCACGCTGCATCTCATTCATCTGCACTGTTTGACCTGGTCGTGAGCTCCATCAGTCCCTCAATCGAATGAACCACGATTCTCAGATTTTCCGCAATTACTTTCTTACTTCCTTTTTGCAAATAGCTCTCTGCAAATTCTTCCTAGTACATCGTTGGTCATTGCCTTGAATATCTATACGTTTCTGTTCTCTCTTTCTATTGCAGATTAAATTACAGTCAAGTCAATAATCAACTTGCAATCAATGAAATAATAAAGACAAGCAATCACATGAACATCGATGCCCACTGACCTTTACCTTCAGTTCATAGAAGTGCAGCGAAAAGGGTAGCCTCATATATTCGCCTAATGGATCAGTAACCAAACCTGACTTCGCAACACCAATAATTTTGACTTTTCAGCAACAACAGAAACTACAAATTTTCATATTAATATGCCATTAGGAAAGTCCAGGATAACAGAGGTTTGGAATTGAACGAGTTACATCAGCTGCTTGTCTATGCGGATGACGTGAATATGTTAGGAGAAAATCCACAAACTATTAGGGAAAACCAGCTAGACTGGATGCACTACGAGAACAAATCGAAATTTAACGTCATGTGCAGCTATTACACTGGACGGGAATAAATTTATTGCCTAGTTCCTTTTGAAATCTTAACAAAGATTTAACATATGATTGAAAATAATCATTACCATAACTACGAATTATAGAAACTAAAATAGATAAACCCAAAGCACCTTCACAAACAGAAAATGTAAAAAAAAAACTATTCTAAAAAATAATTCGTAGTTAAAACCATTAGATAAAATACTCATTATTAAACCTAACTGTCTTAAAGTAGATAAAGCAATAATTTTCTTCAAATCATATTCAAAATTTGCCCCTAAACCGGCTATAAATATTGTTAAACCAGAAATAAGTAGAATAAAAATATTTAACCAATCACTAAAAGCAGCTCTAAAACGAATTAATAAAAAAACACCTGCAGTAACCAATGTTGAAGAATGAACTAAAGCAGATACCGGAGTAGGAGCTGCTATAATCCTTTACTCAGGCACTTTATTTTGCTAATGAATTCTTGATTTCATTTTGTTTATTTGTTACAGAAATTACTTGGTGGAGCAGTTCGGCGGCATCGACAGTGTTTCGATGCTGATGGTGGCCACTTCGAACACCTGCATTAAGCTACTATTTGCCCAAAAACGAAATTTTATTTCAATTTGTTCCGAAATTATTGATGAAAAAAGAGTGTATACATTTTCTTGGCTACTCTGTATATTGAATAGTAAATTTAAATTCGCTAAAATAACTTCATCACTATAAAAATCTTAATTATGGATAAAAATTTTAAAAGAGTTAAAACAACATTCCATAAAGTACCAATATGTAAGTCTTAAATCACATTGAAGAATTTCTCATTTTCTTATATCAAAAATGAGGAGAAAATTATAATATTATGGTTAAAATTACTTCTAATGAGATCATTTTGCATGGAAAATTAATTAAAGAAATTTCATTATCATAAATTAATAAATAGTATAATCGAAATTATTTACAAAATGCAAGTTTTTGCAGATACATTATATATGACACTGGAAAAAAATGAAGATTATGTTAGTGTCAAATGTCATGCAAAATTTTATAGCCTTAGCTCCATGAATTTTTTAGATATTGGTACTTCATTGTAACATTGTTTTAATTTTTATGTAAATTTTTATCCAGAATTAAGATTTTTGTTTTGAACAAATTATTTAACGAATATACGAGTGTGTGTGTGTATGTATGTATGTATGTATGTATGTATGTATGTATGTATGTATGTATGTATGTATGTATGTATGTATGTATGTATGTATAGTCTAAATAGTCTAATTCTAAAGTACTGTGATATTAATTGGAATTAATTTCCAAATGATTTGATGAATCCTTCGTCATTTTTTTTTCTACCGTTAGCGGTTAGGATCCGAGATTCAAGTCTTTTATTCCGTTCGTGGACAATGGATTTTAAAAATTATAAAATCATCATGTAGACTTGCAAGAATTAATTAAGTTATTTTAGGTTAGATAACGAATTTTTAATGTTAATGAGCCATTCCACTACACAGCATTGCTTAAATAACATTCAACAATCGTTAGTAATCGTTCCATTGGCCATTCAAATCTCTGTATCGAGCGAGCCGACGAATTCGTTTTTAACAACTTCTCTCCCAAGTTGAAATTCGACGCTACATAAACTGTGCACTTGAAAAGGCCGTTAAACGAAATATTACTGCTAATGAACCATGCAGAAATATCCGACGTTTCGGAGTGCCATATTTTTTAAGAGAAAACTTTATATATCACACTGTTACAAGTTATAAATCAAGCAGAGCACGATGAATTCCGATTCAGAATTTGTTTTATCGGTCGTGCAAAAGTCTTTCACTCTTTAATGTCAATAAGTAGTTAATTTCCGCAATTACCATGGTTACAAAATTTCCAAACGTTTGATGTGTTTCCACAAGATAGGCCTACTTGATTACATGTAAATGAAAATGATAAAAAATTCGATTCTTTAATATTTTATTTTTATTTTATCCTCTTACATTTGAAGATTGGGTTGTCAACATTTCATTTCGAAATTCCATCAGAAAGTACCCCAAAAAAATATTAAATGCCATGGGTGCCTTGCCACTCTTCTTTAAAATTGTGAATTTTCACTTTCCGAAAGTCATATTTTTTAAAAATATGTACCCGTAACTCTGAAATTGATGGCTTTTACTGAAATTCTGCACATTTACTTAACTTTATATACAGTATATGCTTATTTCAATGTCAGGCAAAGCTTCATATGTGATATAATTTTCTATTAACACACAATTTAATGCTGCAAAGAAAAATTAATTTATGACTTGAGGCTTTTCTGGCGTTTGATATGGAATAATTCTTCTAGGGTTCTCAGCCAGGTGAGTTGGATAGTTGCTTCCAAGCTTTCGATGACTAGCTCTGCCATCTTCTTCAGGGAAGACCGATCAGAACTCGGCAGGCGGTCGGGAATAGGAACTAGCTCCTGATTGGACCACAGCAGGAAGCCCTACTAACAGTTTACATACCGGTTAGACTTGGTCTCACGACACTTCAATCCCTGAAGAAAATGACAGAGCTAGTCATCGAAAGCTTGGAAAAAACTATCCAACCCACCTGACTGAGAACCCGAGAAGAATTATTCCAAGAATTAATTTTGAAAAATTAATTTAAGTAGTCATATAAACCAAAGTATCATAGAAAAAAATCCTGACAAGTAATTGCATGATTCTATATGAAGTACGAGTGTAGAAAACTTCATTTAGTTATTGTCATTGTTTTTTGTAAAAAGATTAGGCCTACGTGAGTGAAATGAAAATTACTAAAATTCTTTAAGCTACTCTCGTCCGTAATGCTTGTTCAATTTTCATTAAAAATATCATGTTATATGTTTCAAATCCAAATTTAACAACTCTATGGCACAAATTAAGGAAGTTATGGCATTTTTAGCAATGTATTACACTGTCATTGACATCTCTCCTTAAAGAGGGAAAGATTACCTGTTCTGGTGGAATAAAAGATTCGTATACATCCAACCAATGAAATTAAACCATGCTCACAATAGTACTTAACTGATTACAACATTGTGACGTCACTAGGAATCATAACAAAAAATGGGAAGTGAATATTATTCCTAATAAGTTTTGTAAGATTTTTATTAATACAGTAAAACCTTGCTAAAATGTACCCTCTATAAAAAAAGGTAACCTGCACAAACGAAAAATAAATTTGGGAACGGAATGATTTCCTATGTAAAATAATACTTTAAAACGGAAATATAACTGCCTAACGCGGAAACGGAATCATTTTTGGGCACCATTTAGGTAAAAAAAACTAATTAAAACGGATAATTTTAAGCGTAGGTAACTGTTGCTAAATTCTTTCAAAGCATTTTTAATTTTGCGATAATACTGTACGAAGCATGACATTTTTTTGTGCGACTGTACATGGATGGAGTACTTTCGTTAGTCTTTGTCAGACGTTGGGGGTGAAGCTTCTCTAACCATGTCACTATTCTGTGCTTATTGTCAAGGACCCAGGCAGGTTACTGATCTCCTGTATCGTTACTTCTTCCAACCCTCTTGCATTTTCTTCCATTTATTTTCAGTTTTGTGCTAACAAGCAAGCCTATACAGTGATAAAGGACAGTGTGAGTAGAATAAAACTGTGAATAATTGTAGTGTAGTGTCAATTTATTTCACATTTCCGTTTATTTATTCTGAGTTTTGTGTTAATATGCCAATACAGTGTTAAATGACAATGCGAATAAAGTAAAACTGTGCGATGTAATGAAAAAAAGCCTAGATGACCAGATCTATCATGGAAGAGTGGCGTTATAATTTTAATGGAGCAATGAAATGTCAAGGTAGTAAGGTCGTACTGTTTTTAGACAATACTACCTGCTATCCAAGGATTGATTTGTCTAACGTGAAGATAATTTATTTTCCAACAAACACAACTTCAGTTACACAACCGATGGATCAGGGCGCAATTTACTCTGAATTGATGCAGGACACGAAGGAAATCCTACAAAAAAAGGTCGTTGCAGTACACTTTAAAAGAAATGTGGGGCCAAGAAACTAGGGAGCTGAGAGAGGGAGAGAGAGGCTGCAATTACGTCAGTTAATAATTATGAAAATAAAATTTACTTGCATGTACTATAGTAACTTTTATTTAAAATTATTTCTTCATTGTGTTCTTCCTCCAGTGAGCATATCTGCAGTGCTTGGGAAAAGTGATAGAAGTCAATTTTCACAAACCTTTTTTGATAATTTATTGACAACTTGGGGGTACTGTGGTGAAATATGGCCATTTTTGTTAAAAAAAAAAATTTTTTCTTACATTAAAATATTCTCCATGTCCTTTTTAACAAGTGTGGTAAGTTTGGTGACCTTTGCGCAACTCGAACACCTGTTATTACAGCCATTTTTAAATGCCTGCATTGCTCAAGAGCCACACCCCCGTCCTTTTAAATCTCCTGCTCCCTCCTGGAGTAGGAACACAGTTTAGGGATGGAATTTTCTACGTTTTTCTTTGAACTTTGTGTTTCATTATCTACTGAGACACTGCAGTTGTTCAAATAGTTCCAAACTATTCCCTAGATGTCTCTGAATCCGACTTTCAATTTTTTTAGAACCTTTCATAAACTCTTTCTTGAAAACATGTTTTCATGGTGACCACAACAAATGCAGTAGGAAATATGAGTACAGAAAGCGACTCATTCCGTTTGTAAACATTGCCATGTGCTATTTTCTGTCTGGAGGTTATATGTTTTGCAAAGTAATTTAGTTTAGTTCTCAATTCTAGAACTTTTATTTCCTAGTTTTTACATTTATACAGTTTAGTTATTTCGTATTGCGCATTATATTTTAGGTAGAATAGATATATTTTAGTTAGGGTATTTGTTTAGTGTAGACCATCATTAATAATGCCTAGGAAGAAGCTGCATACAATTAAAAGTGCAGGTGTTTCAAAACTGCAAAAAAAGAAGTTGGCTAAGGCAAGGATTCAGGCAAGATGGAAAAAAAGTGATGTGGTAAGTACAGCTGAATCTGTTCAAGAGGAACATCCAGTGTTAGATACTATGCCTACATCACAACCAGGTCCATTTGGTGACTTGACGATACAGATGTAAGATTACGTTCCCTGGAAGACAATGTAGATAGTGTATGTTGTGAACCAGACAATTCTCCAAGTTACGTTATAGTAAATCTGAAGTGTTTAGATGAACTTTTGCATAATATATCTTGTGACATGTGTGGGAACAAGACACTAGCTTTCCATACAAGAGATTTCCAAGATTTTGCTTGCAGAATTTCCATGAAATGTACAACTTGTGATGGTGAGAAAAGTTCAGTATTGACATCGAATAGAGTGGTAAATAGTGAATCATCGACTAGGGCACCATTTGACATAAACAGGAGAGTAGTCCAGGCATTTACAAATATTGGGAGAGGGCATTCAGCAATTGAACAGTTTTCAGCAGTGCTAAATGTGAACAGTATATCACTGTCTTCTTACAATGATCACTTAAAAATTATTACTGCAACAAACACTACAGTAGCCCAAAATTCAATGCATGCAATTAGGGAAGAGGTAAAAACTGTATATAGGGAGAAAAACATAACAGATGACAATAGAAATGAGCCAGTGGATATTGCTGTAAGCTTCGATGGCTCTTGGCACAAGAGGGGACACACATCCTTGTATGGTGTCGGTTTTGTAATAGATATTCTCACTGGTTATGTTGTTGACTATGCTGTAATATCTAAATACTGCCATGCATGTCAACTAGCTACAAAAGATCTTGGTGTTGATTCCCCTGAGTTCAGTATATGGAAACTAGGTCATAAATCAGAGTGTCAACAAAATTATAGTGGATCATCTGGTGGTATGGAGGCATTTGCTGCAGAGTTACTGTGGAAGAGATCTACAGATTATGGACTGAGATACAGCACCCTGTTGTCAGATGGCGACAGCAAAACTTTCAACCATCTTCAAAATCTAAAGATTTATGGCCCTATTAAATTGGTGAAGGAGGAGTGTGTGAATCATGTGTCAAAACGACTAGGTACAGGGCTGAGACAAGTTGCCAAAGAATTTAAATTGGGAGGTAAAAAGCCAGGGAGTCTTACAAATGTTACAATTCAGAAACTCACCCGCTATTATGGAAATGCCATACGAGAAAACACTAATGATGTTACAGCAATGAGAACAGCAGTACTGGCCACTTTACACCACTGTTCCTCAACTGATGCGAATCCCTTCCACTCAAAATGCCCTGCTGCCCTGAAAGTTGGTGCTTTTACAACAAAGCTGTGGCTATGGGAACACAACCCGGCACGCACCGACAACATATTCACACACCAATCTCTCCATTTGTCTTGGAGAAAATTATTCCTCTTTATCAGAAGCTGGCATCAACTGACCTCCTGGAAAGGTGTATGAGAGGAAAAACACAGCATGGTGTGGAACAAGTGCCCAAAGGAAAATTTTGTATCGAAAAGGAAAATTGACATAGCTGTAGCCATTGCAGTCAGTGAATTTAATCATGGATACAGCAAAACTATGACAAGAACTCTTCAGCAAGCTGGTGTTTCTCCTGGTCATCAAGGGATGAAGACTAGTATTGCTCGGGACAGGAGACGCGTCAGGAATAGAATCCTACGTTCGACTCAGAAGTTCCAGCACTACCGAAAACAGGTGAAGATGGCCAAAATAAGAGCAGAAGGAGCTCTTAAGCAGCAGGAAGGATGTAGTTATGCTTCAGGAGGATTCTAGCAAGGTCAGACTTCAAAACATAACCTTCTAGCTATTTCTGATGAGATAATCACTAACTAAACTTTCAACTTGGATTATCTGTAAATTTAATTTTTCTCATTTTTCAATATTGGGATTGATTTTATTCTTTATTGCCTTGGACTAGATGCATGAAATTTGGCACACACGATCAATATTATGTTATGCAATAACTCAAGTATTCATTTTGTTCTGTCTAACACCAGATCGGAGATATGATTATTTTAGTATTGTATGTAATTTTTAATTCGAATATTTGTACTGTAATGAAAGATAAAAATTTTTTCTGGCTAAAAAAAGTGATGTTAACGAACAATAATCAAGGAGTGCATAGACCCATGTTGTCTCTATATTTTGAGCACAAAAACATGTCATCACAATTTCAGATACACATGCAAAATGATTCCCAAGATTTTATATAATTTACATGAAAATATTTTTTTAACGGCACAATTCTTAACCAATCATTCTGAAAATTTAAACACATAAGTAAGTCTATGGGAGTTGTTTGTGGTAAAAAAATGGAACGAAAATATCCATAGGTTTCTGAGATATAAATTTCACCGCAGTATCCCCTTACACTGGTTTATGTCGATTTGATTTTCTTCTGTATGAATTATTGTAATGGGAGGAAAACCTATGTATTTTTTTCCAGGCAAATAGATGTTCCGTAAGTTGTCAATAAATTATCAAAAAAGGTTTGTGGAAACTGACTTGTGTCACTTTTCCCGAGCACTACAGATATTGCAGTAGTCTATTCTTAGTTTTGCCAAAAATAAATCTTTCGTAAGACGAAAACCTGTGAAAACGGAAAAAAAAAATTCTGCAACGATCGCGTTTCGTTTTAGGAATATTTTACTGTATTAATGTCGAAAATATTACGTTAATACATACACACTTATCATGTTTACTGTCAATGAGCTGAAATTGATGCCGAAATCGTTCTATGGCGTGCAGCAGGAGGAAGAAGAATGGGATTATTATTTGTTATTAATGGAGAAAAGTTCGCTCCAGCGCCGAGGATGGACCCGGGACCCCCAGTTCTACGCACTGGTTGCTCTAACCAACGAGTGCCGCCGAAGTTCAACCCACGGCACTTGATCGAATCTATCTCGTTTGGTTCTTTACAGAATGGGATGAGTCAACTTCTTCAAAATAATGTCATGGGGATATGGAATAAAAGATAAATTTTGCAAACTAATACCAAAATATCATGCGGTGTAGTACGATTTTACAGTTCGTATCACTAGATAAGTGCACTAAGTCAAAGAAAAAGAAACACGTAACAAACATGGACTCAGTATCAACAACACATTATGTAAAATACACACCAAGGTGCGAAGAGATAAACTCACAAAGTTATAGAACCACACCTAAAAAAAAAAATTAAAGCCGGAAAGTCTTGAACTAATAGTGTTTTCGTTCTGCAGCAGTTTGCACATAAACAAGTAGCAGGTAATAAAGAAGCATATCTAGACTTTGTCGACCTGAAAAAGGCTTACGATTTAGTTTGTAGGACAAGACACGATTTCAGAACCAATAAACTCCATCGCATTTCAGTTACCGCGAAAGGCTGAAATACGAAGCTGATCTCCAAAGTGTTGAATATCACTTGGCGTGCAGCTCGACTGTGTACCTTTCTTTTTGATAAATGAAGGCTCCTACCAGTTTTTTCAGTATTATTAGCATTAAATTTATTCAGCCTTTAAAGGCAGAACAGTTCTCACTTAATTGATTCTCTCTTGGGCACGTTCGGACATGCAGCGATATCAAAACTTACGCCCATGTCAACACGTTGGCTTAATGTATGGTGAATAGACACTAATTTCTTCCGCTGATTTAAAATACTTGCCCTTAGCATTATGATTAGTACTGACAGAATTGGAAGTTAATAAAAAGGAGCTGCGATCTGCATACAAAACATCTAGATGGCAGCGAGTCACTCTGTCAACGTTGCGGATTCGAGTGCGCCAAACCGCGGGATGAAATCATTAAATCAGAAACAAAGTAATGGTGGCATATTCTGAAAACCTGTAGCTCGGACTCTTTCACTCCTGGTGAAGTAGAATATATTATACACAGTGCTTCTGTGACGTTCTTACACACTTTCAGTGATGATAGAAGAGATCAATATAAATAACTTCACTCATACACTAGGATGGCCCTTACCATAAGGAGTGGAAAAGAAAATAATCTATTTTTATAGTCTCAGCATCTCGAGTTATTTTATTCATATAGAAAATACATTGTATGAAATATCTTTGAAATAGGATAATAAACAGTCTAGTATATACAGTCACGAAGCTTGAGTTGTTGAGGGTACTTGGAACAATAGACTGTGCCGGTACTATTTCGAATTGTCTGTAATGAGACGATAGAACTGATCCTAGTGGTTAGCAACTATCTATGGATGCATATTCCCTACGTATTGAGCTTCGTGACTGTATATACTAGACTGTGATAATATTTAGGGGCGGTCCTCTGTTGTTTTAAATCTTACATACTTTGCTCCGCAGTTTTTACGAAAAAGTTTTTCCTTGTCGGTGGTCATTGGCGACCTGAAGGAGAAATAATACTTAGTAATTGTTTCTCTCCTCTTGTTAAGTAGGCCTACCGGTACTTATTGAAATCTTGGATAAGGGCCATACCTCTCTCATTATGACTTTTATGCTTTTTAAATTTTGAATTCTACAATGAAAAAAAACATATACTACTGCAGTAAATTGGCTTCGGGTGAATGGTTTCAGTCTAAATTTAAATAAAACTAAAAACATAATATTTTCATTGAAAAATGCATCGAACGCCGAAGCTCAGTCACAGGTAAAATTGTTAGGACTTGTATTGGATTCTAAACTAGCATGGGGTGAACATATTAATTTGTTAAGTACAGTATTATGCTATCAAGAGTAATTTACTTATTAAGGCATTTAAAACCTTTAATACCAAAATTCTACCTCATAAATTCTTATTACGCCTTTTTTTCAATAGTATATTATCATATGGTATTTATATTTGGGAAAATAGCAGTAGCATATCCAAGATTCTCATTCTACAAAAGAAAGCTATACGCATTTTAACAGGGTGTGCATATGACGCTCACTGTAGACCACTATTTATTCAAGAAAAAAATTTTAATGTCATAATTTTTTATATATTCCAATGTCTAATGAAAATTAAGAAAAACCTTAATACTTATCACCCTAAAACAGAAGTTCATCACTATAACACAAGGTACAATTATTGTCTTTCAGAACCTAGAGTTAGATTAAGTAAGCCCAAAAAAATGGTTCAATTCTATTGCTATAACAATGTTTAATAAGTTACCACAAAAGGCACATGATGCAAGTTATATACAATTTAAATCTGTTTTGTATAACTGGTTCATCAACTAGATCCATTCTATAGTATTAGTGAATTACTTGACTCCGCTGTAAATGTATTCTAAATTTATTAGCTGCATTGCTCTTTAATATAGCGATTATTATTAGTATTGGTTATTGTTATTATTATTACCAGTATTGCATTTCATTTGTATTGTTGTATTCATCTGTTTTTATATTTTATGTCAAATATTATATCTTGTAATTTAGTGTATTTTATGTCTATTGCAACAAACTGTTGCTCATGACTCATGGGATTAATAAACGACTGATTAATTGATATGCACATGGTAGTGATATCAAATTTATTATTATAATGTAATTCAATATCATACCAGAATATGCTTGAAAGTTATGCATTTTTAAGTTATGAGTAGAGTCCTGCGTTTTGTTACCTAAAGCCTTCAAGCGACTCGCAACAGTGTAGGTATGTATGGAGTATAGATCGGCGGCACTCTGCCTTCAAGTCTGCTGTTAAGTGAACATGCGAAAACTAAACAAAGCTGGGCGGTTGAAGTTCAGTGCCAGAATAGAAGAATTTCGTAGCCAGCGCTTATTTAAAAAAGAATAACATGTATTTTGTGAGAAAGAACGATACGTTTTTTTCATTTGATACACTTAAAATGTTTACAGTTATTCATCGTAATGTGGAGATACTCTTAAAGCACGAAATCATAATTTGTTTTATTTTTGAGATTGTACTGACATTTACGTTTTTTCATTTTTAAATATCAACCTTCAATCAAATCTACAGTATCTTAATCCGTTTTACTTTTTGTAAAAATCGGAAGTAGAAAAATTCCGAATAGCATGTAGCCATGGCTCACTAAAAATTATTATGTGGTGCCTGAATTGTTTATTGAGTTCAAGATTTTTTAAGACTACTATTTCTTTTATGTTAACAAGAGCGGTTGTAGGAATAAATTCGAATATGCTTCTTAGATTAATGTTGTAACATTTGTTGCGCATCTCAAGATATTGTCACTACATAGCTTCGTTGAAAAATATTATATGAATGGGGAAAAATTATTTTCCAGTAGGTAAATAAGTAAAAAAAAGAAAGTACTGTTTTCCCATAAAGTCAAGTAAATTGCTCATATGCTGTAAAAAATCAGCTGTACAGCTTCAACAGTTTTTGAGAAAAAAAATTATAATATAAGATATATTTAATATTTCCAAGATAGACAATTTCGTTCCCCTTAACCAGGCAGCTACTTCAGTGTTTTCTTTAATAACTTAAAATATCTCTATGCAAAGTGGTCTCATAGTGGGTTTGCTTAGGCCTACATTATGTAATTAAACTTCTATTTGATTAGTTTTGCTCGGCAAATTTATATTATTGTTATTATTACCTATTATTTATAGATGTGTTTTTAGATTGGGGTAATTGTCTTTACTCTATAAGATATGCCTTATTTTCTGTTTTTATTTCACGTTAAATTATCATTCTCTACACTCATAACCCATTCCTTATTACAATGGCGGACCGGCAAATGTTATCGTGTGAATCTCGCTATAGAATATTGACTTTCCGCCATCAAGAATCGTCCCATTTTTCTTTGGGGAAAAGTACAATCAGAAAGCGTGTGTCATCAACGTGACATGGACTATTTTAAAGAAACTGCACAGTTGAAACATATGGAGCCATGAAATACTGAGAATCGATACTAATCTTTGATTACATAGCTTAAATTTAAGTAAGTTATAATCGATTCCTGCGTTTATTTCGGTCTCTGTAGTTTCAGACTATCAAACCGAATTATCTGCTACACTGCATCTGATATCTCTCCGGTACTTTATTACTAACAATGCTCTGTGACGTCACCCATTGTTTCGGAATAGAACCAGGCTATTATTTTCGCATGTCATCGTCCTGCGGTCGTTTCCCTTCGTCCATATCTGGAGATAAGGCGTTCAGCTTTGCGACTTCTTCATTTATCAAGCTATTTTCTCTTTGGACATTAGGTGAACTCAAGGCTGTCTTTTCTGTAACGGACGAAACGACATCGGTGAAATTGTGTTAGCATACAAAGATCCTTGGACGAGAATGCTGTGTAGGCCTACACAAGAATTACAATTCCTCGCCATGAACTCTGAAACTACTATTTTTCGGAATAGTTTTATTATTATTATTATTATTATTATTATTATTATTATTATTATTATTATTATTATTATTATTATTATTATTATTATTGTGATACGAAATCGAAGTTAATTCCTTTTTCATTAAACATAACTGGTATTCAGAAAGTAATTTTCAATGGCAAACTTGTAGTACCGGTACATCACTCTTATTTGTCATGCTTTACAAATTGTAATTGTTCATGTTAGGAAGAAACATCACATGTTAAATATTTAGTTATAATCACTGATCAGTATTGAAGAAGGGATAAACATATACCTACCTTACTTATGTAACATGCTGCATAAAACTATAGTAGTAGTAGTAGTAGTAGTAGGGTTTAAAAAGGGCGCGTCAGCATCTATGGCTATTTGTGCCCTTATCTAAAATTCTTTACACAACAGAAACTATACAATAATCAGAATGCTTAAAGAACTAAAAAAACGTTGTCACGATTAAAACGAGGTACACAAATGCATTTTCAACAGGGTGATGCATAAAACATTATAAAAATCTGACCTTAACTAATATTTAAAAAGAGGTAAAATAACAATACAAATGCTACCATAAATAAATTTTCTGGCGTATTTCTAAAATACTCGGATGCAAAAGGTCCGAATGTCAAGTTTGTTAAAAAACTTATATACTAAATAACAAGTGTAACCTCCGGATGTAAAGGGTCCGGAGGATAATTAAAACGGGTCAAAATCTAAATCACCCTGTCAAGTCCAGTACTCGATAAAAAATCTCAGGACTGCATTTGTACAATTAAAATCATTTCCAAGAGCGTCACGAAGAGTCGGCCGAATTCCATATTGCCGACGGACACGGTCATATTTTCTACAATGTAATAAAAAATGTTCCACCGTAAGAGGAACATGGCATAGATCACACTCCGGCTGATGCTCGCCACGTAGCAGATGGCCATGTGTCAGATAACAGTGGCCAATCCTCAACCGGGTGAGTAAAACTTCTTCGTGTCGTGACGCTCTTGTGGACGAATCCCAAACTCGAACAGTATTCTTTATTCTTCGTAATTTGTTTTCCTCTTGTGCAGACCATTCTCCTTCCCATTGCCACCATATTCTACATTTCAAATAATTTTGTAAGTCTTGCCACCTCTCGCGCCAATATACCAGAGTGCCTTTCGTGGCACCATCTTTGGCTGCAGCATCTGCGGCCTCATTCCCACGAATTCCGACATGGCCAGGAATCCACACTACTCCAATCTCGCAATCAGAGCTTAGGAGTGTGTGGAACAGCTGCTGAGTTCTTAACACAAGGGGATCCTCTGAATAGAGACACTGCAAAGACTGAATGGCACTTAAAGAGTCGGAGCAGATTAGGTATCTGCCCCGAGGTTCTCGAATTAAAAACAATAAAACTCTGTAAAAAGCATATAATTCTGCAGTAAAAACACTGGTATATTCGCTCAGTTTATATTTAAATATCTGTCCATTTGCAACGAAGGAGCAACCAACACAATCATTTACTCGGGATCCGTCAGTATAAACTAAAGAATAATTTGGATATCGGGATAAAAGTTCACTAAAACGAAGTCTATAAACAAAAGCTGTTGTAAAATTCTTAAAACTTTGGCTCAGACTTACATCAAACATGGGGCGTCGCATAATCCACGGTGGAGTGGTGGTGTATTCTAGTGTGCGAACGGATGGTAGATCGACGTCGAGCTCAGAGAGCAGTTCACGGAATCGCACACCTGCTGGACGAGGTCTTCGTGGATTTTCACTGTATCGGCCGTAAAGAGATGAATGATGGAAAGAGTCGAAAGAATTGTGCTCAGGCTGCGAGCGGAGTTTAACCGCATATGAGCACAACAGGACATTACGTCGCCGATACAGTGATGGTTCCCCCGCTTCACAATACAGGCTCGCTATCCGACTCGTTCGGAAGGCACCTGTAGCGAGTCGTATCCCATGATGATGGATAGTGTCTAAGAAACGTAGCTTAGATTTATTTGCTGAGCCATAGATAAAACAGCCATAATCCAGCTTTGAACGGATAAGAGAACGATATAGACGTAAAAGCACTATGCGGTCTGCACCCCAGCGAACCCCTGACAAAAGGCGTAAAATGTTTAAAGATTTTTCACAACGCCTTCTCAAATCACGGATATGCGCCTCCCACGTTAATTTATAATCAAAGATAAGGCCCAAAAACCTCGCAGTGTCTGTATATTGCAAATCCACTCCATTAAGACGCAGTTCAGGATGTGGATGGAGTCCACGTTGGTTGTAGAAGTGGACACACTGCGTCTTTTAAGTGGAGAATTTAAAGCCATTGCGAAGAGACCACTCCGATAGCACATTGATGACCAGTTACAACTGTCGACCGATAGATGGGAGGTATCGGGAACTGTAATATAGACTGAAGTCATCAACGTACAAGAGAGAAGATACTCGGTTACCTACACAGTGGGCAATGCCATTGATCGCAATGCAGAAAAGAAGAACACTTAATACAGACCCCTGCGGAACGCCATTTTCTTGGAGATGTTCGTTAGAAAGTGTGGTGCCTACTCGAACTCGGAAATACCGCTCTGCCATGAACTTCGCAATAAACGTTGGCAGACTGCCACGAAGTCCCCAGTCATACAGGGTTTGCAGAATTCCAAAACGCCACGTGGTATCGTAAGCCTTTTCTAGATCAAAGAAGACCGCCACAAGATGTTCCTTCTTGAGGAAAGCATCTCTAATGGCGGTCTCCAGCCGAACAAGATGGTCTGCGGCGGATCTGCGCTTGCGAAAACCACATTGGATGTTAGATAATCGGTTTCCCGATTCGAGTACCCACATCAGGCGTTTGCTTATCATCTTTTCCATAACCTTGCACACACAGCTGGTGAGACAGATTGGCCTGTAATTGCCAGGTAAAGAAGGGTCCTTTCCCGGTTTCTGGACTGGAATTACAATGGCAGAACGCCAAGCAGATGGAAATACACCCTCAGTCCAGATTCTATTGTAAATAGACAGAAGAAAGGATTTTCCAGCTGGTGGAAGATGACGAAGCATGCGGTTATGGATGTTATCAGGGCCAGGGGAGGTGTCAGGGGATGTGTCTAGTGCCGCCTCCAGCTCCTCGGATGTGAACGGTGCATTGTAGTCTTCAGTGTTGTCAGATTGAAAATTTAGGTTTCGTTTTTCTGCAGTATCTTTGATTTTCAGAAATTCCGGGTCGTAATTATTTGAGCTGCTTATTTGTGAAAATGTGGTAGCAAATATTTCAGCAATGTCTATTGGACTGGTGGTCGTTACTCCATTGTTTAGAAGGCCCGGAATTACAGAACTACGTTTCCCCATTATTCGACGGACTTTGTCCCATATGGTGTTAGCTGGGACGTTGTGTTTCAATGAACTGACGTAATTTGTCCAGGACGTCTTCTTAGCATCGCACACAATGCGACGAGCTTTGGCTCGAAGACGTTTAAACTGGACAAAATATTCTTGGGTCGGATGGCGCTCAAATTGGCGTAAAGCACGTTTGCGGTCACGGATTGCATCTCTGCAGGCATCCGTCCACCAGGGGACAGAGAAGCGTTTTGGCCTGCAGGACGACCGGGGGATAGATAATTCCGCTGACTTTATAACTACATTTGAGAAATGGTCTACTACGGAGTCCACATTTTCATGTCCGTTATCATCGAATGATATGGACTCCGAAAATCCGACCCAGTCCGCCTTTTTAAGAACCCAGTTTGGAGATCGAGATTCCGCCGGACGTAAAGCGGACATATACATTCGAATGGGATAGTGGTCACTACCATGTAGGTCGTGAATCACTGACCACTCGAAATGCGTGGACAAAACTGGGCTACAAATGGAGATATCTATCATGGAGTATGTACCGTAAGCTAAGGAGAGATGTGTTGCTTCCCCTGAATTCAGGGTAACAAGATTTAGACGGGTACATACCTCTGCTATTTTATTTCCTCTGTCATCATCGGAATTTGAGCCCCATGAGTGGTGGGATGCATTAAAATCCCCCACTACCAGATATGGAGCAGGTACCTGCGAGAAAATGTCTTCAATGTCATGCACTGTGAAATGTGTGTCTGGGGGTGTATATACAGAGACTATTGAGAACTCGATGGAAGGTAGAGTGACTCGAGCGGCTATGCATTGATGTGGGCTGTTGATGTTGATAACAGAGGAAAAGATACTTTGGCGGAATAGGAGAGCACAACCTCCGTTGGCACGAATACCGGCAAGGTGATCGTACCGGTGAACGTAGTATCCCGAGATACTTAGGGAGTTTTCGGGCCGAAGTGTGTCTCCTGGAGACATAAAATAGCAGGGTTTTCATGATAGATCAATTGCTGTAGTTCTGTATATCTGCTGCGTACACCGTTCACATTCCACTGTACAATATCAGTCATCAAGAGGAGCTATATCATGTTGGTGGCTTAACAGGGGATCTTCTCTTCTTTTCCTTTCTATGGGAAGATGCTTTTGCCTGCGACTGCTTTGTCTTCGACTCCGGCGACTCACTTGCAGTTCGTCGCACTCCTGATCGCGATCTTGATCGAGGACATGATCGAGAACGTGATCTCGACCTGCCACCCGAACTAGGAGTGCGACGTTCTGGTGTTCTACTAGGGCTACAATCCTTCTCTGCTGTCATAGCAATAATTTTCTTAGGGACGTAAGGCCTGATGTCAAGTCCACAAGTGTCGTCTGACTCAGCAGTCTGAGTAGCGGCGTCTACATATGTCTGGGTTGCGATCTCAATTCGCTTCCCAGGTATGTTCGTAAGAGGTGGTGTTTGTGTGGTGGCATCGATTCCCTCTGTTGCTCTCTGAAGTACAGACGCATAGGACTTTTCAGTTGCCTTCTTTTCTTTATCTAAAATACGCTTACGTGCCTCAAAGAAGCTAATATTTTCCCGGACTCGAAGCTCTTGAATCGTCTTTTCCAGCATATACTTTGGGCAGTTTTTAGAATTTGAAGCATGGTCCCCAGAACAATTCACACAGTGCTCGGCGCGAGTACATGGGGAATCCCCATGGTCTGCACCGCCGCACCGCACTTTGCACAGATGATATTGTTTGTGCAACGTTTTTGCGTATGTCCGAACCGTTGGCACCTAAAGCACCGCATTGGGTTCGGCACATACGCACGCACAGGGACACGCTCATACCCAACAAAGATATATTCTGGCAAGAGAGACGTTTCAAAGGTCAGAAAGACTGTGCTCAGGGGTTCAGTCCGTCCGTCCCGCTTCCGTATTAAACGGTAAGCCTTGGACACGGACTGTTCCGCCAGCTCTAATTGGATCTCTTCATCTGATAGACCATCTAGAGAATCTGTATGCACAACTCCTCGCGTGGTGTTAAGCGAGGAGTGTCGTTCAACTCTGATGGGGTATGACCCCAGCAAATTTGCTTTCAACAGCGTCTCACTCTGTTTTGCAGATGCAGTCTCAACGAGGAGACTACCGTTGCGGAGTCGAGTTGCATTTCTGACCTTTCCAACGAGTCCATCGAGCGCACGTCTCACGTAGAATGGACTAATGTATTTCATAGTTTTTTCCGTTCCGTCCAATGTGATACTGATAAACTTTGGAGGCGGCACTTTTACAGTAACTTTCTCAGGGTCCAATTCCATAGCAATTTTCGTCATATGACCACCAGTCGTACTTTCTCCTGTCTTATGTTTCCTATTAGCTTTTACTGAAGGAGGAGAAGAAGAGCGCGTAGAAGCCATTTTGAAACTGGCCCCCCCTACGGAACCGTCGGAGTCAGCCTGCCACCGGGGGGGCGGAAGAAAAAGACACCAAAAAAGTCTTCTCGGTCTGTGCCGGCCGTGGGGACCCCCCCCCCCACAGCCCGATCCCAAGCAACCCACTTCACGCAAGTTACCCTTCAAACTGGTCATTACACACCTAATGGCAAGTCTTACACCAGAGGCGTGTCGCAGTTTTATGCCCCTACCACGGGAATAACCGCCCGTGGCTCCCCACTCTACACTGAATACAAGTGCCAGACTACTGCGGCTAACTCCGACCGACCCTCCCAAAGCCGGAGCAATCCGAGACCGCACGCAGCTTCAGGGGACTTGTGGTTGATTACACTGCGACACCCATACGTCAGCGGTAACACGTCGGAGCGATATATCCGCCCCGGCGAGCAGAATCTGTCACCGGGACGTTTAAGTCGCTCCGGGCTCCCATTGGGGCTCCACGTGAGTGTACATGACTACTGGTCCGGGCTCCGCACCTAGACTTGCATATAGGGGCAGTATGAAGGGTCCACTATTGCTTCGTTGCTGGGCGCCCTGTCGGGCCACACAAGTTGGAAGTCGCGCTCGAAACCGTGGGACAGGACCACGGAGATAGGAAAGATCCCCGCTGGTGAGACGGGAGTTATAAACCTAAGAAACTTAACCTAATAATAGATATAAGAATTAGAAGGGGAAGAAGAATAAAGCCTCATCAGGCATTGTTAACAAATCCCGTCATGGTGGCGGACGTGGCAAGAACAAAAACAGCGGGGATGGAGAGGTGAAAATGGCTGTGATGATGTGGTGGGCGTTCCGCATGCAATGGCGGCCGGCGGAGAGAAATAGTGATGAAAAAGAAGAGAGAACGAAGAGGAGTGGTTGGTGATGGGACGAAAAATGGCCGAAAAGAAGAGCACGAGAGCCACCATTGCACACCCCGGTCACCACTTGGAGGAACCCACCTCGACCGGCATAAAACTATAAATGTGTAATTTTCCGAAATTATTAACCTACTGTATTTATATTTTAAAAATGATATATTTAGCAATATTTCAGTATATACTTAGATTTGATATAATTAGTTGGGAAGGAAGTTCTAAATCACCATTTATTTCACTGTATTACCTTAAGGTGCTAAAGGAGTTTGGGCTTTGAAACGAAGTAATACATATGAAAGTGAGGATGATAAAATACTGGTTAAAATTATATTTGTTGTTTCAGTCGCTTCTACGGTTCGATTTGCTATAAAGTTCAACAAAGAGAGGGTTGGGAAAAGGGGTGGGTTTATAAACTGCAGAGAAGACTGCATCATATAGGAATGGGATGGGTGTGGGAGAAAGGAGACAATAACAGAAAGAATGTATGGCGTAATGTGAAGATGCGTTTAATTGATATCGAGAGGCAAGAGATTGAGCTCCAATGATCGGAAAAGTCCTCACTACATATACAATCAGATCTCATGCTTAACTGGGGGAGGTGTGACTATATAAATTCTTGTAACAAAGACAGCAGAGCAGGTTTAGCGTGGCTAAGATTGGGGGCATGGAAGGGTAATAAAATTGTCAACGAAGAAGAGGAGCGTATTTGTCCGCTTTGCAGAGAAAAGGACTCCTATAAACATATTTTATTACAGTGTGTCGAATTGGAACATGTACGGAGAAAATATCTACCACCTTCGATGCTAAGTCAGAATAGGAGTTCGCTTGCATGTCTTGACCTCATGGGAAATAGAGAATGCGAACAAAAGACTGGATTGTTCCTCTTGAAGGCGAGAAAGATTAGAACCTCAGCTGTTGAAGTTTGTGACACGAACTGAGGAAGAGATAACAGTATCTACCCAACTGTTCACTTTTATGTCTTTTAGGTTAGGATATATTATATAATGTGTTTTGTTGTGCCATTTTCATTTTAATATGTGTGTTCTTTTAGAGACTAGTTGGATATAATCATAGGTGGGGGGGGGCTACAAAGCAGGACTTGTTTTAGGTACAAAGCAAGTATGTACTTTAAATTTTAATTATATCACTTTATTTTTATTATTACATTATGTAATTGGAATTTCATCAGAATGTGTTCATTTTAAATATGTAATTACAATAAAATGAAGTGTAATAACTATAATAATAATAATAATAATAATAATAATAGGCCTAATAATAATAACAGTAATAATAACAACATCGCCACCACCACCATCACCACCACAACCAGCACCACTACTACTACAGAAGAACACCTATTATCCATCACCCTATTAACCGACTTGCGGATTATCCGTCTGTTTTTCTCTAGCTATTTTTATGCAGAAGAAAATACTGTCTTGTAAATTATGTTAGTAAGTATTTTTTGAAAGATGGTTACTACAAGTCCTTACTGTTAACACAATATGCTTCCGCTGCCGGAAACACAATTACTTGTGGAAGGGGGTGTATTTTCCAACATGTAAAAGACTTACTACCTGCTTTCAAAGGAATGACTCTCAGAAATTCACTACAACTGAAACCTGTGCACCATTCAGTCCTTATCCTTACTGTTCGAGTGGCCATACTGTGTAACTTCTAAACCGTTTTTAACAGGTGTCAAAAGAAAACGTGTTGTGCAAAGTACTGAAAAAAAAAGTGCAAATAATTTATATATTTGTGAAAGGAGAAACTGTGGCCCATCTCGTACCGGAATTCGAGACTGGCGTTACAACTATAAGAGATTTAATGAAAAACAGTTATAAATTGTATAAGCATGAGCATGTAAATCTTCAACACGAGAAGTCTACTATTCCTATCCTCTGCAGACAACCATCACAAGGAGTTCCCTTGACCCTTAAAACCCCGTCGTTGACAGCCGAACTTAAATTAGTGATCTTCAGATTCACTACGTAGCATGCTAACCACAAGACCATGGAGGAAATTACGAGATCAAAGACTAACGTAACTATTATGCTTTTAATTTATGAAAATCGGTTATGGTACGGATTATCCGATATTTTCCATTAACCGTTCAGTCCACTCCCTTCATTACCATAGATAATAGAGGCTTTGCTACCACCACCACCACCACCACCACTACTACTACCACTATCACCGCCACTATCACCGCCACCATCACCACCACCACATCCACCACCATCACTACTAGGCCTACTATTAATCCTGTATGGTCGATATAATGGTCATACAACTCAATAACAGACGAGTGAATGAATTTCGCGATTATATCCTAGGAAATCATGCATGATAACATATCTCCACCAAATATATGGGCAGAGTTCTCCTCTTCATCCATGTGTACAACTAATGCATTTCAATCTTTACATGCTCATTTTAACAGTATGTTCTACTCTCCACACTCTAATATTTACGGCTGTTAGATATCTTAAAAAACATTCAAGTAGAAGTGTATATAAATATGCGTCCTCAATAAGCCATTAGACGACCACAAACTGGAAGAAGAGAAACTGATTTTAACAATACAATAATTGAATTTCAGACCAATATTGTAATGCCATTTCTGTTGATTAAAATGGTAATTACCAGCGTTTGCCCAAAGTTTGACGCAAAAAATAAAGCATATCACATTTATTACCATACCGGTATTAGCTTCTTCTTGAAGCTATGATATAAGTCCTGCGTCTTTAAGAATTGGAAGTGAAATGCTTCACATTTTGCCCTGCTTAATCCTGTTTATACTTGTGAATGTGATGACATGCAACTCGGATACTCTCTAGAAAACTTTGATACGCAACTCGGACATTTTCTTCCATTCCGTATGCAATTCGTAAACACCGATTATATAATAGGCCCTATCCACTACATTTTCATAACAAATTTTGAACAATATTTACATTTTCAGATTACAAAAAAACAGTTATGCACGATTGGGCACGTCACAGTGTTAAAAGAATGAAAACCTTTCTGTCAGAAAATACCCCTCTTTTGCCTTGGCCCGGAAATTCTCCGGATTTTAATCCAATTGAACATATATGAGTGTAGTTAAAAAAGAAATGCGTGAACAGGTCATTACAGCCAAAGTGATTGAGAATATGCCACGCAGAATTTAGAATGATTTAAAGCAAAAGAGGAAGCCATATAATTTAGGGACTTCACATGGGCTTAAATAGTATTCTGCCATTTTTTAATATGAAAATGTAGGCTAAATATGGTTAAAAATGTGTTCTGGATATGTAGTGGAAACAATATAGTTGTACTATTTTCAGATATGAGATTACAGTAAACATAGAATTAAAATAGAATATTTGAATAGTTGTAGGAGATTCTATTGCTGTGGACAGATAATGAATTATTTTCCTCCAAAAAACACAGCGCCCTCTAGAAACATTTAAATGTCATTTTGCGCATTGCTGATATACTACTAGATCGAAAATGTTTCCTGCTCTGTATATCAAATGTAAGATTTTGTAGTTAGGTTCCTGTTCCAGAGAAGGCCTCTTGTATATTTAATTCAATTTATATCTCTTTAAATTTCATTGCATTCATAATAAAATTGACATTTTCATTATTCTGCTTTATCTATCATTCAAGTGTTAGTTCGAGTAATTAACACCAGCCGGCTCTAGTGGAATTCACAAATGAATAGTTTCATTGATATTTATAACAAGGATAATCTGCATATAAAATACATTTCTTGGAAAAAATTATTATCCCTTATATTACAAGCAAAATTTACCCGCCATTTCTCACTCACGTTGAATTTAAACATTGAATACCCACTATAGTTTAAGCACTACTAAACCATAAGCATCACCTAAAAAAGAGTCGTTGAGAGCATAAGTCGTGTAAGTAAAAATGGGTAATGAGGGTTAAAGTAAACATTCGTAAAATACAGCGCAAAGTAGCAATTAATATTCAATTTATTTAAAATATTAGTAGTCAGTGGTTAGCACGAAATACATATTAATTGCTACTTTGTCCTGTATTTTACAGAATTTTGACTTTAAACCTCATTACCCATTTTTGACTTAGACCACTTTTGCACTGAACGGCTCAAATAATCTTGAGCGCACTTCCATGCCGACCACCCGAATTCTGGCCTCCACATATATGCGCGAACGATACTTGGGATAACGTTTGATTAGCACGGTGATCCGCGCCAACCGTTACAGTTGACGTTCGAAACAGGATTCACTTATTGTATGTAGCTTCACAAATTCATCGCGATGCTGAATGGACACGGGTCCGACATTTTTAATGAAAAACTTTCTTTCCTCACGAGGATTCGAACTAGCGCTCATTCCCTATTACTAGTGTAAGGCATTTCGCTTTATACCATGCGGTTATGGCGTGGTACAATGAAGAAATAGCTAGGTGTGAAAATCTTAAATCGGTATTTTCTTCATGATATCTTTAAGAATTATTGCTACTCCATTCGAATCGATGCGCAGAGAAACTAAGTGATGTTTATGGAAATGATGAGACTTGTACAGCACATACATACATACAACATATGGTGCAGACGTAATGGAATACCAAAGGCTACGTAGGAGCATCTGCAGACCCGCGCGATGTGAGGTGTGAAGCAAACGTCTCACAAGCTGACTGTGTAACCTGTGATTCCCTGACACGCCAAGTTCGCTCGCGGTGTCCGCACAACCTATGATTCGACCAAATTATCTACTGATCACGGTGTAATATTACAACACTTTCCTAAACGGTCTCGTTATAGCCGGCCACACGGATTGCATACATTTATCATTAAGAAACACAGCTCTAAGCATCCGTTCATAATTATAACGTGCAGGATCTCACCGGGGTGTGACGGAAACTGCAAGCTGTTAGCACTGACCCCTGTTTATAGTTCTAGAGAGTTAGCTCTGTTCATATAGTTTAGACCTAGAATATTCCTAGTCCTTGTACTTAAAACTGCAGACTATAAACCGGACTCTGTGTCTATAACTGCAGAGAGTTAGTTCAGACCCTGCTTCTAGAATTTTAGACAGTAAAATTCCTGTGACTAGAACTGGAGACAGCACGGTGTCTGATAAAAAAAACAGAGTTAGAGATCTGTCCTTGTGTCAATAACTGCAGAGAATGAGCCGGATACTTGTCTAGAACTTGTCCAGAACTACAGAGAGTTAACTCTATCCGTGTTTAGAACTGCAGAGTTGGTCCAGACCCTGCTTCTAGAATTTCACACAGCAAAATTCCTGTGACTAGAACTGCAGACAGCACGGTGCCTGATTCTAGAAAAACAGAGTTAGTGATCTGTCCCTGTGTCAAGAACTGCAGAGAATGAGCCGAATCTGTCTAGAATTTGTCCAGAACTTCAGAGAGTTAACCCTATCCCTGTGTCTAGAACTGCAGACAGAGCAGCCCCTATGTCTACATCTGCACACGTTTAGCCCATCCCTTTATCTATAACTGCAGGGAGTTAGCCCAGTCTCTCTCTCAAGAACTGCAGGATGTTAGCCAAGTTCCCGTGTCTACAAAAGCTGAAAAATAGTTGTGTTTCTGTGTACAGAACTGCAGAGAGTTAGTCCAGTTCCTGTAACTAGAACTGAAGGGAGTTAGCCCAGTCCCTCTCTCAAGAACTGCAGAATGTTAGCCAAGTCCCCGTGCCTACAAAGGCTGAAAGATAGTTGTGTTGCTGTATGCAGAACTGCAGAGAGTTAGCCCAGTCCCTGTAACTATAAATGCAGGGAGTTAGACCAGTCCCTCTCTCAAGAACTGCAGGATATTAGCCATGTCCCCATGTCTACAAAGGCTGAAAGATAGTTGTGTTCTTGTGTGCAGAACTGCAGAGAGTTATCCCAGTTCCTGTAACTAGACTTGGAGGGAGTTAGACCAGTCCTAGTGTCCAGAACTGCATAGTTAGCCCAGTTCCTCTATCTAAAACTGCAGGCTGTTAGCCTAGTCTCTGTGTGTAAAACTGTAAGGAGATAGATCAGTCCCTGTGTCTAGAAATGCATAGAATTATCCCAGTCCCTTTGTCTAATAAAACTGTAGGGAGTTAGCCCAGTTCCTATGTATAGAATTTTACTGTAGACTATCAACTCCGTCCATGTGTAGGGCTACATATCTATGGATTGTTAGCTTAGCTACTTTGTATAAATCTATAGATTCTTTGCCCAGTGCATGTGTAGAACTGCTTATGTTTAGCCCAATTTATGTGCCTAAAACTGCATATGTTAGCTCAGTTCCTGTGTTTAGGTAAGTTATACAGATTGTGAGCTAAGTCCCTGTACTCAGGCTGATGGTTTACACCATGCAGGCATTACAAATATATCTGAATTATATTTATAATTTTGATTTGTCGACATTCCTGGAGAAAAAAATTTGAAATAGTCCATTTAACTATGGACCTACTAATTTAAATGTTATGCCCCTTTTTTGTAGCTTACACTTTCACATATGAAAAAACAAAAATTTCATGTTCAATCAAGATAAATCATCGTAGAAAGGAACACCAGTACGTTTGCAAATGTACGACATGGGACACAAATCATATGAAATATAGTACTTTAATATAAACTCACCCCAGCCTCTCGCCTATACTGCTACTGCTGTTGCTGCTACATGGCTCTGCTATCTGATTGTCTGCTGTAAGATAAAACAGATCGTAAGAACATTTTCTAAATACTTCTAAGTGGAGGGAGTTTAAAAGAAATAATTTTCACATCATGGCAATAGAAACGGCCCGGTTGCAAGAAGAAGGTGCAAAATTGGCAACGATAATAAATTTCAGTAAAACAAAGAATATGAGGGTAAATAGTAACACAGACTCTAACAAGAAATTACAGATAACTTGAAAAATGGTTAAAATTGTAATAGAATTTACATATCTGGGCAGCATAGGGATAACAGATAGTGGAGCCGATAACAATACATGGCGCGATATCCCATCAAGGATCAAGGCTGTTCTTCCGGATGCTGATTTCACTCCACATGCCTCAGCAGAGATGAACAATTATGCATCCAGTAAGGGGTTAGCACGATAATCGCTCCAGCCGTTACAGCTAGTTTTCGAAATCCGTTTTCGCTAGCTAGCGTAGCTCCCCAAATTCGTCACGGTATTGGGTGGGTACTGGTCCCATACACTAGCCAAAATTCCATGAGAAAATTCCTTTCCCATGAGGACTCAAACCAGCACATATTCCTAGATATGATGCTTTAGACCACAAATTTAAGGAGAGGTAAAACAGAAACTGCATAGACCTAAATATAATTTTGTGAATGACACAACAAGAAGATATTTTGGAAAGAGATGTCGAATGAGGACAAAATTAAACTACATGATATAACAGCAAAACACTTTTAAAATTGGAAAGTGAAACATGGACATTAAAACACAGAGATAAATCAAGGTTAAACGCAGTCCACATTAAATTTTTGTGATCATTATTTTCATTAATTATACTAGATTAACGAAGAACTGAAGTTATAACATCAAAACTAAAAGTTAAAAATATAATTTCAAAAATCGGTGATTACAAAAAAGAATGGAAAAGAATACAGAAAGTCTTAAAAATTCTCGATGTTCAAAGCAGTAATTCATACAAACCAAGATGAAATTTGATATTTATTTATACTAAATTAGACGCTTAAAAGGCATAAAAACCCATTTGAGCAAAGATTGTGTTCGAGCGTAGTTCCCTGTATGGTTTTTGTATTTATTTTGTTACCATAGCAACGTTTGTTGTATAAACCAATAAAATTGATAGCTTGTGTAACCATGGAGAATAGTAAAATCTTTCAGATAGTATACAGAAAAATACAGGGTGTCATTTAAAAATGATTCCGATGGCGTCACACTCGCACAACAAAGATATCAAGAATGGTTTGTTTTTCTGAATGTGTCTTTTAAAATATACTGCTTGACGCGTCCGAGCTTTTTTCGAAAAATGTTTCCATTTAGCTGTAGCAGAAAATATACATGACTTTTGAAACGCATTGTATAATCTTGGTAATTATGGCACGAGTAAATGTTTAGCGTATGAACATAAGCCAGCGCGCTAATTTTCACGAGTGTTTATAATGAAGAATATACACGTGTTACATACAACGCATTACAATATGTAAAAAAAAAACCTAATATAAATTTACGAAATGTAATGTTATGACCAGGCTTAGAGACTTCAGACCCGATAGAAGAAAACAGTGTGTTTTCAAGTTGGAAATCAGGACGGTAGTGGGTAGCGACCTACCTGTCGTCCCATGTGCTTTATTTACTCAGTCATACTCATAAGGCAGATACTGTTCTGATAATAAAAACAGTACCGTACACTTAGTTCACTTTGTCAAAAGAGAGGACAGGAGATAGTAGTCTAGTTTTGATCTATGCATGTGGTTATCTATCTGATTAGTCGAAGAATCAGTAAATATGCTAAAAGTAAAAGGCTCTAAGACGCATTCATTTGTGCAGGAGTTCGGAATTATTGTTTTGAAGTTAATGACGACCATGTTACATGTAAATTGTGTCATATCAGACTAAGGGGAGACAAAAAACGATACATTGAGATCCATTGTAACTCCTGAAAACACATTTCACCGGGATGCTGAAGGGTTACGGGCGTCCTTTAGTGATGTAGCTTGTTTCATCGCTAACTGCAAAGTAATAATTTTGAAATCTCCTTCACGAGTGCTAAAATTCAAGGAAATTGCACCAACTGTTCCTCTGCCCCCACAGCCTGTAAAATTAAGTTAAGGACAAGACGAAAGTAATTGATCAAGCATCCTCTACACCAGCTAATAATCAGAAAGTAAACTCAGTTTTGTGTAAAAACAGTGTATTTGCGATATTCTGTGACATAAAAGATATGGTAGCAGGGAAGAAGTCTACGGACAGTGTCTTTTTTCGTTTTGCACCAATTACATCATGTGATGTAGAGCGGAGCTTCTCCCAATATAAACTTTGTCTTGCCAACTACCGAAGAAAATTTAGTTTTGAGCTTTGTGAATGTGTATTTTAGTACATTGTAACAGTCCAATTAGTATTCTAGAAGAGAAAGCTGTAAAATAAACAAGTTGAACAGAACATAAATTTTCATTACATTATATTGTAAATATATTGTGGGAATACCAGGTGTTGTACATCATAAGTTGTGTATATTGTGTATGATTATTATGTATGTTGCGTAAATATTGCACATGTGCTTATGAAAGAAGCCTAAAGGAAACGCTTATTAATTTATTTTGAAAATTTCGCATTATAAGTTTTTATTTTAATTTACGTAAAGATTAATTGTTTGGTCCTACAGAATTCTTCTCCTTTAACATTTATTTTATTTTAATGTTTGATAAATTAGTTGCCTTTCTTTGGAACCACTGTACAGCACCAGCAGCCTGGACTGGACTTGGTTTCATGTACATATGTCTCTCTCCTGGTGCCGACTCCCATCCACCTCAAACATAGTAACAAAGCTGCCTATAGTATGGACTTAGTAAACTTATTCTATCGGGTCCAAAATCTCGATGTCTGGTTATGACGTAGTAGAGACATGAGTACTGGATATGACGTAATATACTGCGTGATTGCTAAGTAACCGTTCCTAAGACAATGTTATTTTGTTGTTGGCTTGAAGCCTTTTCTACAGGTACGTTGTATAAAATTTTATTGTGTTGTGAAGGCGGTGATGACGTCATGGAATACTAGTTGCTAGGTAACCTTTTCTGCCACCAGTGCCAGAATTAGGCCAATTGTGCACGATTTATAACGTTGTAACAAGCGTCTTTTTAATGCTAACATTGCATAAAATATTTTGTGTGCTAATTTTTTGTTTTTGTTCTTTGTTTTTATGTAGTCAAATACGTATTGCTGTGCATTATCGAGAACAACCAACTGGAGACTGCTGCGTCATAATAAATATCATCCTTATAAATTGCAGCCTTTGTTGGAGCTAATGGAAGAATACGGAGACAGAAGACTGTAATTCTGCGAGGCAATGACCAATCCTTGCGATAGAGACTCCAATTTCGTGTCAAGCTTGCTTTTCTCTGATGAATCTACATTTTGTCTGAATGGAGAAGTGAATAGACAAAATTGTAGGTACTGGTCAGAACCTAACCCATGCTGGATGGTAGAAACTAACACGCAATTTCTCCAGAAGATATATGTATGGGCAGCGATTCTAGGATGCAGACTTGTGGGCCCCTATTTTTTTGATGATACACTTAATGGGGACCGGCATTTAGAATTTTTGCGTTAAGAGTTAATAACCAGCCCCTGCCGTTCTTCCCCCAAACCTCTAGGATTCTGATTTGTCTAATGATTCATCTGGTATCAGCAAGATGCTGCTCCCACTCATTATGCTGCTCCTGTACGGCAATATCTGTATGAAGTGTTTCCTAACAGATGGGTCGGAGGAAGAGGATTTGTAGAGTGGCCTGCAAGATCGCCGGATCTTTCTCTCTTGATTACTTTCTATGGGGTTATTTGAAATGTAAGTTATTTGCTACGAAGCCTGCTGATATTGATGAGTTGAAAAGAAGAATACGAATGGAGAGTAGAGAAATACCTCTCGCAGTCACTGAAAATGTTAAACACAAATTTGTTCTGAGTCTTGCACATTGCCAGATTGTATATGGGCGACATTTTGAAGAGTTAATTAATTGAACATTTGCTTCTGTAACACATTTATTTTAACCATTTATTTTGTTACCATAGCAATGTTTGTTGTAAAAACAATTGGTAGCTTGTGTAACCATGTGGTATACAGAAAAATACAGAGTATCATTTAAAAATGTTTCCGATGACGTCACAACTCGCACAACAATGATATCAAGAATAGTTTGTTTTTGTGAAAAAGTGTCTTTTAACATATAATGTTTGACGTGTCCGAGCATTATTCGAAAAATATTTCCTTTTAGCTGTAGCAGAAAATATGCCTGACTTTCTAAACGCACTGTATATAAACTAGTTATATAAACTACTATCACATATTTATATATATAATCAATTGAAATAACATTTATAAGCAGATTTTTTATTGAACTTAATAATAGAAAGCGTTAAAATGCAGGGTGCATTTTGATTATAAAATTATATAATCTTGGCCCTAGACTCATTCATACCGTGTTTTGAACTTGTCGCTGTGAAGAAAAAGCTCTTTTAAAGATAAATCAACGTTCCCATAACTTTTACGATTTATATGGTAACACTTCAATATATGTATTTCTATAATTGAGGACATAACATTCTAAATATGCTAAGTGCCAAAAACAACCTTCTGAGCTATTGCTGAAATGCAGAGTTTTGAGATATCTACTGTACTTAGAACATCATCTTTTGGCGCACGAATGAGTCACAACTGAGCTACTACAAAAACAAATTAGTATAATGGGTATTCTCAAATGGATGTTTCTCCCTTAGATTGAATAAAATGCCATTTAAAAAATTGGCACTTAGCACATTTAGAATATTAGATTTCCAATTGCTCAATTTAATAGATTTTAAATGTAGCAAGGATGAGTTTAGAAGATTAATCAATAGGTTTTAAGCAGATTTTTATTGTCATTCTTAGTTTCTAAAAAAATTAGAGGATCTAAAGACATTTTGTGGACTGAAAAAATAACTAAATTAACTCTACGTAAAATACTGATGGCTAAAATATGACGATGAGTAACAAATGTAGAAATTGTTTTAAGTAATACGATGCATAGGTAAGAAATATAAGAGTACCATTTCAGTCGCGGATTCAATAATGATGTCCAGATATTTCACAACTGCAGCTTCTTTCAAGTTAAGACATTTACAATTAGACGTAGTTATGCAAAAGAGATCCACCGTAAAGAGAGTAGGAACTGAGATATTTAAGTACAAAGCTTTTAATTTATCAAAATTTCGAAGCAGATTTTTTTTTCTACAGCTATATCAGGAGATGGGTTGTGTCACTTTTGTATAATGAATAATTAATTATCCTTCTCCTGCTTGCCGATAACATTATCTTAACAAGAAACACGATTTTGGTTCCCTTTTGCATAACTGCATCCAATTAAAACAGAAGGGCTACAAATGCATTACTAACCTTAAATTGCTACGACGATTGAAAGATTGTTGACGAATAGATGTTGAAGAAAAAAAAGAATTAATGTTTGTTTTTAATTAACGAATGAAAATTAAAAGCAAGCCAATATTTAACTGCATTTGTACCTGTGTGAGAATTTTTATAAACTTCATCCCAGGAATAACCATTAAATATTACCACTGTGTTATCTGCATTAGCACCATTAGGAGAGGCAGAGGAGTTGAAGGAAAGCCATTGAAAAGATGGATGGAAAATCGGAACAGGCAACTACAGTCTAGCCTGGAAAGTCAGAAAAAAGAGATAAGCGAAATTGTGTATCGCACTTGAAGAATGAACGAAGAAGATCCTTTATAATCTCTCTTGTTCCATCTGTAAGTTATATTTTGCGTTTATATTTACAACCAAAAGAATACAAAGCTCTGGATATTGTTTCATGTTATGTCTGTAGCACACATGTAGGACTCATGCATCGAACCGCTGGATCTGAAATGAATATACAGCTCGTTAGGTCATGTCTCCATTATCCAAGTGTGGGATGCAAAGGAGAGCTACACACCCACGCGCTACAAGCTGAATTCGGCTGGCAACAGTTGTTCCAGTGCTCTGTCCAATTTGTTAACATCCTTCGTTGTAATTCATTTGGTTTGAATTATAGCCCATTTTGTACGACAATCTGAAATGGGACGGAGTGCCGCTAGGGTCCAGTGCTGTGCTTTCAGTACACTATTAATAATTGCAATCCAACCTTTCAAATTTATCAGATCGAAGCCCGTTTGGAAGTCATTTATAGGTAGATATCAGCTGCATCAGTAGTAGCAGTAGTACTACAAGTACTAGCAGCAGCAAGTCTATGCCAAAACCAGATATTTCTGAAGTTAAAATTTTTTTTTAACCCGGCGCTGGCCGCTATACAGTATGAGCACTTTTCTAAGTATAAAATTCAAATGACAATCACACCAAAATGGAAGGGATTTCAAGTTTGTCAATCTCTATAACTCACTTTATAAGTCAGAATAAATTGCCTCTAACTGTACTCGACACTCTGTAGAGAAAATATTTGTGAGATCAGTAGCTCAGTTATGAATGTTATGATTGAATAAATGCTGTCATGCCTTCTTAGAGTCAATGGCCTTCGTATCCTATTCGGGTTTACTATTTCACTTTCAAAAGTTCCTAAACCTTTCATTGAATGCAGGTATTTCGCGAGACAGCTTCTCCTTTTATAAAATAAAATAAAAACATGTACTTTGCAGAATAAAAATCAGTTGAACATATTATAATAGGGCCGGAAACAATTATAAAAGGTATGGGGATTCTTTTCAAAAACACTGCATACTGTGATACATCAAAATAAAGCCCGAAATCTTAGAAAAACACGTGTTCTTATTTCACCTCGCTACTCGTAGCCTATTTCATCTCTCTCAAAAGCGCGCGTGTGTGTGTTTGTCAAGTTGCACACCACTTCGGCGCGTCATGTTACGCATGATGTGTGTCTCTGAAGAATTATGTCGTGCACTAGGGAGAGTGTATGTTAAGTGTTCGTGTAAGTGTAGTGTAAGCAATGGGTGAGGATGATGATGAAGGTGGAGAAGAGAGAAGGAGAAACCCGGTGCCAGCACATAGCCTACTCCTGTCGAATAGCACCAAGGAGGCCGCCAGGCTTAAGTCCCCATGTGATTTGGTGGCCGGGATTCCACAGTAATATGCACTGTTGGGCGAAGAATCTACGTAAAGATTAATTTTTGGTCCTACAGAATATATCTGTTATGGTAACAATGATTATTAGAGGAGTCACTCAGTTGAGTGCGCTCCTTGTATAATGGCAGTTGACTTAATACACCGTGTCTCGCTTAGAGGGATCGAGAAATAAGTGATAATTTCAAGTGTAAATAATGGTTTATTAACATACCTTTTTACATAACTTGATGTAAAAACTCTCCGAGTTTCGGAGAATCCTCAATGCAACTCGATGTGTACGCCTTGAGTTGCTCTGCAGACATCTAAACGGTATTCAACCTCCTGCCAAGTGTTCTGTAGCATTTGTCACTAGCGCAGCTGCATTTGTGACGCGTTGTCTTTGTTCTTCCAAAGTGTTAGCTCTTCCCCTTCGGTACACAGCATCCTTCACAAAGCTTCAGAAAAAAAGTCTAAGAGGGTCAGATCGGGTGACCTGGTTGGCCAGGCAATGGGTTCTCATATTCCGATCCACCTATGCATGTACGAAGAACACGGCGTTGTACTCGCGTAACAGAATTTTTCTTCTACTAGCCATAGCACACACTGAATTTTCTGTTGTGGTGTCCACATGTTGACCATGGCGTGTTCTCCTACAAAGTGGCGCCAGGATAGTTTTAGCAACAAACAAACGAAAGTTACGCATGCAAGCTGTTTTCAAACTCTGTTGCGTAAACTTGGACAGTTTCTCTATCTTGTCAGATGTAAATCACAACGATATCTTTATCTGGTTTTAAGTGGTGAGCATTTATTTCTCGATCCCTCTAAGCGGGACACGGTGTATATGTCAATATATAGCATGTCGAACTTGGAGTCAGGTCATAGAGGAGAAAACACTAGAGGAGAGGATTCGATCCGCTGTTATGGATTGAACTTCGGCGTAGCTCAATGGTTAGAGCACTTGGTACGTAGAACCAACGACCCGGGTTCGATTCCAGGCGCCGCAGCGAATTTTCTTCTCTAATAATCATTGTTGTCATAACAGATAGGTATATTCTGTAGGCCCAAAAATCAATCTTTACGTAGGTTTGAGTATTTCGCTCGCGGTACACTCTCCAGAATTAGCGACTAGATGAGAGAAATCTCTTGTGATATTACTTATGGTAATATCGGATGCTGCTTGCTATTAATAAATAAAAATGACGACAATTTTGAAAATGTACGTTTATTTATAAATAATTCATGCGCTTGAACTGAGAGAATTACAATATTCTTCGTTGTTTGGAATTTAATTTTGCACGATAAATTGTTTCAGATTTCCCTTCTATCTATTAGTCTCCAATGAGGGGAGGGGCACGAGCTATGTACAACAACAACAATAATAATAATAATAATAATGATAATAATAATAACAATATACTATTAACAATAACGATGTCTTGCTTATTTACTACATCTCATCTTTAATTGAGAGCTGTTTTCTAAATGGTTCAATAATTTGTGAAAGAGTAGGCCTATATTTTCGTCTTGGACCTCTCGCACATTATGTTGGATATTAGTAGATTAATATGATCTAACATTGTAACGTATTTTTTGTGACAACGTGAAATTCATTGCTTTGACTAAACAGTGTACGATTCACGAGACCTAACCTAAAAATGTATTTCGTTTGATCACGTGAAATGATTAGTACAAACTCAGAAAACCGAATACCACTTTGAAATGTATGCTTAGGAATACTCAATTACTCCTAATAATTTTGCTATTCTAGTTATAATTGCTGTCTCTGTCCGCATTTTCTATCGATCACGCAAGTGCATGTATCACACCATATTTTATATTTATTTACACTTATCTGACTATAATCTTGAATTGTAACCACAACGCAACACAACACATATAATAACTGTTATCTTATATGTAAAAGTCAATGTGGCTATGTATGTATGTATGTATGTATGTATGTATGTATGTATGTATGTATGTATGTATGTATGTATGTATGTATGTATGTATGTATGTATGTATGTATGTATGTATGTATGTATGTACCCTATACAAATCTACACGTTTTGACCGATATTTGAGAAGGTTTGAACATTTAACCTTTATAACAAGGAAAAGAACATAGGCTACATTAAAATTGTGCAAATGGACGTTAAATTAATTAAAAATATAAAAAATAAAAATAAATACGATCTAACATTCATGTATAATATTAAAATGCAATCTTCTACAGTCAATTGTTCACTAATATTATCTGTTGTATTGAACATCGACTTTCACGAGGCCATGGAAATTATAACACGAATAACATTGTTGATACATCATGAAGGTCAAAATTTAGACAATTCATGCAATAAGTACCTTTCCGCAGTCCAGGATGGTAGTATGAGTTTCTCGATACAATTGTAGATAGTGAGCAGGCTGTATTTTATCCACCTAAATTCTTGAATTCTTTGAAACCACATAATTTAATACTTAATTCTGAATTCCCAATAGTACCGGAACTATTGCGAAATATTGACACATCAAAATTATGCAATGGAACAAGAATTGGTATGAGATAAAAAGGTAATGTAAATGACAATATTAACTTGTAAAACAAAAGGAGAAGATGTTTTATCTCCCGTATTCCAATGATACCTACTAACTTGCCTTTCGATTTTAAGCAACTGAAATTTTATTTCAGTGGGACTAGCATTTGTAATGGCCATAAAGCTTAGGGACCGTCGCTCAAAGTTGCAATATTAACTTAGAAACTCCGTGTTTTTCACATTCCCAACTATGCAGCTTGCTCTCGAGTGGGCACACCTAAACATATTTTATGTAAATACAGTATATTTATACAAAGGAGGGGAAAACAACGAATTTTACACATATCAAAAAGCAATTCAATGATATTTTTGTTATGTTGCTAATGTTAGTATGTGAATGTACGTAAGCCCAGTGAAAATAACATTGTATTAATTCTAAATTATACGCCTCTCAAAATATTGTTGTTCATGTCCGAAAATGTGTTACTGCGAGATTCTATCTGTATAATCACGTTGCCATTCAGTTAAGCATTGTGGGAAGAACAATGTCTTAATTTCGAAAATATATGTATCCCGCAATATTATTATTTATGTTAAAAAGTGACTTATTGCGAATTTATATATTGTATATTTATTTTTTATACAAAATAAGATGTAATGTAATTAATATGTTCTTAATTTCTGAGATACAATTTCTCAAGTCATAGGCGCTATTAAAAAACTGGATATGATATAAACTGGCGTACAGCGGTCAAGGGGTAAAAAATTAAATTACATAACGTATATATTGATTCTTTGGTATGACCGATAGAGGGATACATTTTTGCTGACGATGACACCCCAATGGGTTAAGACTGTTAACAATGGAATTCCCTATTTATCGTCAGCTCTCTCTGAAGTTCAAATGAAAGCACACATAGTCATGAAATTACATGAAATGTGTGTCAGGACAGCTTCACATCATGTATAGATCTTATATAATTTTATCTCTGCCTCTATGTAGCGTCACATTTGCAGTGGGGAGGAAAAGAGATGGCAGAAAGATTGTAATGCTTTTTAATGCTCTAACACTCACGAATAATATAAGGCACTTGAAATTTAACAGTCATTGACCACTAGAGAGGAAATTTAAGATCTGTAGAACATTGGGTCAACGTTATGTGGGTACATAGAGACCAAGGGGTGTTTTTGTTTTGCTGAACTTCAAGACAATGCTGACTCATTTAAAGTTCGTGTGAGTGTAGCCTGTATATATTTTGTTGGTTTTACTTTGTTTATAGTTCGATTTTCTATTATTTTATTTTATTTCTTGTGATGCAGAAGAGATGGTCTAGTGGCCTTAACTACACCAGATTAAATAAATAAACAAAAATAAATAAATAAATAAATAAATTAATTAATTAAAAGAACAGTTTAACGCAACGCTCATTATGCAATGTTTTCTTCTCGGTGCCTTATCTAAAGCTGTTTTAAATTGAGTTAACCCTGGTAGGCATTAATTATTTCATGTAAGTGACGCTATGTAAAGATCCATCTTCATGAACGAGGTTGTCTATAGTTCAGTTTCCGAGATTTCCGAAAAGTCTAATAACCAGTTTAATTAAAAAGAGAAGTAAAAATGAAAACCCGGGCAACGCCGGGTGTTCCCAGCTAGTGTATTAATATAATACTGATATATTATAGGCTATTAATTATTAATATGTTCGAATTTCACTAGCTTCCAGTAATCGGCTCAGAAATCTAGAAAAATTTGAATTTTCAGAGTTTCCATTACCGATAACAGCTGTTCCTGCTGTCAATATAACAGTTAGAAATCACTACCAGTTGTAGTATTTCTCAGTACCGGTATCGAGATTCGAAATGAAGTTGACAAAGGAAAATTCAACCTTCAAATTAGAAAATCACCATAATCGACTAGCATATGTAGTAATGAGGGAAAAATGGTTAGGTTTCACCCTTAAGGTATTAAATAAGCTGATCCAGAGTATACCATGAGCACAGGGGACAGCCCACGGTACATAGCACTACACCAGCAACTAAGGATCAAAGTTCGGTGGCGACCAGCAGCCAACTCTACATCGAAGCAAGCTCAAAATATGGGAAATAAACGGAGATGATGATGGAAGGGGGGAAGTGAAATGTTGATGGCGAAATGAATCTGAGTTCCAACGCCGAAAGTTATACAGCAATTCTGCTTCATTTGGTTGAGGAAAACCTCGGAAAAAAACTTCAACCAAGTAACTTTTTCCAACCAGGATTTGAACCCAGACCTGCTCGTTTCATGGTCGGACATGCTAAACGTTAGTTTACAGCGTTGGACCAGATTTCCCTTGCAGTTTGAATTTTATTGTTCACTGCATCTGAACCGGGTTTAAAATCCGCTGAGGAATGCTACACTGTCGCATTGAGTTGCAATTTCTGAAGGCAGATGATTGAGATGATGACGTAGGCGTACACAGGTAATGTGTGTCGGTATGCCAAACGTTACAATACGCACCGTGGCCGTATTCGAGGAACAAAACAAACAAAAAGCGGCTCTCGAGGAAGCCGGCACTCCGGCACTCTTACATAAGTTCTCATTATTGCAAACAGGTTTCCTTGCACTTAATTTGCTTGCGTTGCGCCCGAAGCACGTGACCTCGTCAGAAACGCACATGAAACCACCAATTCATTTAGCAGTTGTGACAGAATTAACCGTGTTCGATGCTTGGTACCAACTAGCATGATTTCTCTTTATTCACCGAAGGAGGTACATACAGTTTCAATATAAAATAACACCGTTATCCATTTTGAAACTTTTTGTAATGATTTCTCAAAAATGTCTCTTCTTGAATCGCTTATCTATGACGTCAGGTTTTTACATTAAATATCAGTTTATATTTTACATAAAATTTATATGTATGTCCTGTGAATTAATCGTAAAACAGACTATGGTAATATCCTTTATCATCTATCCTGTTCAGCATCCACTTGGAGGATTTAGTGAAGAACTATTTTGAGGCCATGTAGGGGTAATAATAGGAAGAAGAATAATAAAGTCCATAAGATTTTCTGATGAAACCGTATGGTGTTTTCAGCAGAAGAGATCATACCACAGTCTACAATATACAGTCACGAAGCTTGAGTTTTGAGGGTGCTAGAAAAAATAGACTGTGACGGTACTATTTTGCATTGCCTGTAATGAGGCAATATTAGCGATCCTAGTGGTGAGCAGCTATCTAATGTTTGCATATTTACTACGTATTGAGCTTCGCGACTGTATTGTGTCAGTCGGGAGTCGATCGCGTCCCACAGAGGTTGGGGCGCACGAGAAAACGAGCGACGCAGCGAAGAAGGTTGCGGTCGCTCGGGTCTGGAGGGGACAGACGTAAAGGAAACGACGGCACGCTGTTCCGCGCAGAGAGGGGTAAGTAATGCGCCTGCGACTGAGGGGAGAAATCCAGAGAAGTCGAGAGGTGCCATCTTCTCGGCATTTGTAGAAATTTCCAGCATCGTACTTTCCGGAAACTATGGTTTAGTTATAAATACGAGACGCAAGTGAGCTGAGTAGTTGATGTTGCAGTCGTTGCTAGTTTTTGGACAGCAAACCAGTCAGCCTTGTGTAGCAGTGAGACTGGAGTTTGACTTGAGTGTGTCCGCAGCAGTATGAGCGTCCTGGCCAGTGGATTGTCGCCGGAAGTCCTGAGTTCGAGTGCAGTGGACCGCAGTTGGGGGACCTGAGTTCGAAGTTCAGTGGACTGTCTCTGAAGGTCTGGGGTTCGAGATACTGTGAACTTGAGTGACTGAGCTAGAAGAACTAGCCAAGGCAAACGAACTGTGAACTGTGAACTGAGAACTGACAGTTTTTTATTGTAAATAGTGCTTTGTGAACATTAGTTAAGATTAGCAGTACATTGTTGTTCTCAATAATCCAGGTAAATTGTCATTGTCGTCTGTGGAGTGCAATAACGAATACTGTGTTGCTGTGTGGAGTGGAAATCCCATTGTTAACGGGAGTGTTTACATTCAATTATAGAAAGTGATTATTGTTGTTGTGAGAATAAAATTACATTATTGTTTTGTATTAAAGTTACAGTATATACTAGACTGTGATCATACTAAGGAATATGCTACTAGAGCTAGGTGACAGGTGTGAGCAGTGTGAGAGAAGAGAAATGTAACGAAGACCATGGCTACAGAATGAAAAACAAAGAAGCGAACTTGCGACGCGGAAAACATTTGCAACGACACGCTGTGATGTCATCGTATCGTAACTTAAACAGTCGCCTGATCGACTGCAGCGCCCTGCCCTATAAGGCTAAGTCGGAAATTCACATTGCCGGTAATAAGAATTTGAAATGAGGAGTAGAACAAGTGGACAGCTTCAAATACTTGGAGTGTACTATAAGTAGTAACATGAGCTGCTGCCAGGAAGTCAAAAGGAGGATAACAATGGCAAAGGAAGCTTTTAGTAGATGAAAGAAGTATCTTCTGCAGACCTCTGCAAAAAGAACTAATGAAAAAACTAGCAATGTTCGGATTGTGATATTGTATGGAGCAGAAACATGGAAATTACGACGAAGTGAAGAGAAATGAATAGAATCATTTGAATTGTGGATATGGAGAAGAATGGAAGTGTGAAATGCATCAACAGAATAAGAAACGGAGATGTGCTAGAAAGAGTGGGTGAAGAAAGAATAATGCTGAAATTGATAAGAAATAGAAAAAGAAATTAGCTGGGACAGTGGCTAAGAAGAAACTGCCTACTGAAGGATGCACTGGAAAGAATGGTGAACGAGAGAAAAGTTCGGAGCAGAAAAAGATATCAGATGACAGGCAACATTGAAATATATGGATCGTATGCGGAGACAAAGAGGAATGAGGAAAATAGGAAAGACTGGAGAATGCTGGTTTTGCAGTGAAGGACCTGCCCTTGAGCAGAAAACTGTGAATGAGGCTATGATAGACAGTTACTTTGTGTTTTATTTCGTTTATTGTTCGGAATTAGTGGGAGATGAATGAGAGATCGTTAATAGGCCTATTTTAGTTCTATAACGAGAGATTAAGTAAAAGCATGTAAAAATTAAATAGGAAATAGGGGATGTTCTAGTTAACATTTTCAGATAAGACACTTAGAGTCTACGAATAATGTAGATAATATGGAACATATTAAGGAGTACAGACACCGCTGAGGGCAAAAAAAAACTTGATTTTTCCTTTTTCTTATAATAAACTGATATGAACTTTCAGCTTTATATCTGTGAAAGAAATTTGAAGATATCTATGAGATTGATCAAATTATGCACTACTGCTAACCCAACATCACCCAACAATCTGTATCGTTCATTTTCTCAAACATACACATTCGAGGTTAAAAGAAATTGACTTCTTATTTTTCATTAAAGTAATTTAATTTGAACTTTTAGCTTTATGTCTGTGAAATAAGTTTCAGTACAAGTATAAAACTGACCAAGTTATGCATCAAAATGCCCTGCCGTACAAACACAATATCAGCCGGTATATAATTTTACCACTCATTTTCTCAAAACTACATTTTTAAGAACTGTTTACGTCATTATCTTCCACATTTTGCAAGGTGTTTTTTCTTAGTAAGGTGAATAAATTGCAGCTCAATCTTTATCTCATATTAACAGAAATTAAAAAATATATCAATACATACATGCATACATAAGTGTTCTGCCCATGGGCAGGTCTTTCAATTCAAACTTTTCTATTTTCTGTCTTCCTCTTAATCACCGCATATGATCCACATACGAATCCATATACGTATCTTAATGTAGCCTATCATCTGATATCTTCTTCTGCTCCGAACTTTTATCCCGTTCACCATTTCTTCCAGTGCATCTTTCAGTAGGCAGTTTCTTCTCAGCTAGTGACCCAGCCAGTTCTTTTTTCTCTTTCTGATCAGTTTCAGCATCATTCTTTCTTCACCCACTCTCTCCAAAACAACTTCATTTCTTATTCTGTCTGTCCACTTCACTCGCTCATTCTTCTCCACATCCACATTTCAAATGCTTCTATTCGTTTCTCTTCATTTCGTCGTAATGTTCATGTTTCTGCCCCATACAATGCCACACTCCATACAAAGTACTCAACTAGTATTTACTTTAGTTTTTTTTTTCTAGAGGTCTACAGAAGATGCTCCTTTTCTATTAAAAGCTCCCTTTGCCATTGCTATCCTCCTTTTGACTTCCTGGCTGCAGCTCATGTTACTGCTTACAGTACATATAGTATATTTGAAGCTGTTCACTTGCTCCACTGCCATTTAGAATTAGCAAATTTACCTTCTTTATTTTTTCTTGCGACAACCATGGTCTTCGTCTTATTTGCAATTACCTTCATCCCATACTGCTCACAGCTGTCATTATTCACTCAAAATACTCAGAAATATTAGGCCTAATTCAAAATACAGTATTAATTATAAAATAAACATACCTCAGTTTGAAAGCATATTTCCACTTCAATGCACTTGGCCGCATAGATGTGAATGGCGCGCGTAGGGTTCCGTACCTCGGCATGGCTGTCCCTAATGAGCGCAGCTGATAAATAATCACCAGACTTCTCTTCCCAATCTTCCTCGTAGTTCACGTCACAGAGCAACCCTCCATTTAGTCTACGTTCCAATGCTTGTATTACGATGCACGCAATTCCAAAGCCTGATTCACAGTATGACGTTTGGATTATTACGAATAACTTTCAAACTAATGATAAGCGGCCCTAAGTTCATATGATATTTTATGCTCTGAATGGTCTATAGAACTGATTCCTAAAGCACGTATCATTAGTCGTAATTCACCCTGTATATGTGTCCTGGCGCGCAATTACCAAGTTACTAAATCTTGGTAACAAATACTAGCATGATAACTGCTGAGAAGACATCCAGCAGAGAAGAGTGGCAAATGCAAATTCAGAATCTCGTATATAATTAAACTTACAAGCCTATATGTAGGAGTAGCACAAATTATAAAAGATGTAAGTTGTAAACTGAAATCAGTCGTAAATACAAAATGGCGTCCTCAGATTTACTGGCATGGGAAAGTTAGCATTAGTTAGCTTTATTCTTTTTTCTTATGGATATCCAATAATAATGAAATGAAACGATAAATGATGATTTCATTAATGTAATGCAATGAATTAATGCATACATTAAAAAGAATCGTATGAGAGTATCAATCATTAACAATATTTCGGTTTAAGTTAATTTGTTTCGAAGAGTTTCCGATGCTTTCTCAACAGGAGGTCCAATGAGGTACTCAATCGAGATATGCTAGGCGTGGCTTGCTCACCTGAGTGGTCGTTAATATCCTGTTTCGTTATTTGAAAGATTTACTGCAAAAGACTTGCAGTGGCGACGTAGGCCCATCTCATTCAGAACTAAAGCCAATGTAATTATTTTAGTTTAAATAAAGCCTTCATTCATATTTTCAGATGCTTCCGAAAAACATATTCTATCACAAGCACAGAAAATCTCTGATCATGTAGTCGAGCCGGTACGCAGAGTGAGGAACCTAATTATTGTGATGTACTGAAGTACGTATGATAGCATATTTCCGTGCAGGAATTCTGTATTACCGTGTGATGAAGGATGGGTGAAGCGGAGAAAATATTCTCTCCGGCACCTGGACTCGAACCTGGGTTTTCAGCTCTATGTGCTGATGCTTTATCCACTAAGCCACACCGGATTCCAGTTCCGATGCCGCATTGAATCCTCTCAGTTTAAGTTTCACCTCTTTCATTCCCTTTAGTGGTCAATCCTCATATAGGCCTACTGTGTTACAGATGTGTGACAGTGGCACAATGTCCAACACACTATGTGCAGAGGTGCACTCATTACGAGTGACTAAGTGGCCATGAAATTAAGAGGTGAAACTTAAACTGAGAGGATTCAATCCGGTATCGGAACTGGAATCCGGTGTGGCTTAGTGGATAAAGCGTCAGCATGTAGAGCTGAAAACTCGAGTTCGAGTCCCGGTGCTGGAGAGAATTTTTTCTCCGCTCCACCCATCCTTCACCATATGGTAATGCAGAATTCATGCACGGAAATATCATACGTACTTCTCCCCCGAATTCTTCTCCCGTTCACCATTCCTTTCAGTGAATGCTTCAGAAGGCAGTTTCTTCTCAACCAGTGACCCAGTCAAATCTTTTTCCTCTTCCCGATCAGTTTCAGCATCATTCTTTCTTCATCTACTTTTTCCAACACAGCTTCGTTTCTTACTCTGTCCATTTCACATGCTCCATCATTCTCCATATCCACATTTCAAATGTTTCTATTCGCTTCTTTTCACTTCGTCATAAAAGAATTTTAGAATTGTATTTCCTTACATATTTCAATTATGAATAAGTGTATTATAATGTAGTTTGATCCAGTTTTTAAATAATTTTGCATTATTATATTGACATTTGGCACTATATTAACTGCAATATTATATTCTGGCATCTATTACCGATATGTATTTTCTTTCTTTCGTTTGTGTTGTTTGATTTGTTTTTTCTTACTAAGTATTTTGTATATTTATCAGCGTAAGCCACCTATAATTGGAAGCTTTGCTTCTGTTGGTGGTGGATTTAAATAAATAAATAATGTCCATGTTTCTAGCCCATATAGTGCTACACTCCACACAAAGCACTTCACTAGTCCCTTCCTTAGTTCTTTCTCCAGAGGTCCTTTTTCTATCAAAAGCTTCCTTTGCCATTGCTATTCTCCTTTTGACTTCCTGACAGCAGCTCATGTTACTGCTTATAGTACATCCCAAGTATTTAATAATAATAATAATAATAATAATAATAATAATAATAATAATAATAAAACTGTTATTTTATTGGGTTAAGAAGTGCTTATAATACAGACTTAAGATTATGTGCAGCACATGTTTACCGTTATTAATGTTAAGGAGCGCTTATAATACAAATTTGAGATTATTTTCAGCACACGTTTTCCGTTATTAAATATTACGTAGCGCTTATAATACAAAATTAAGATTAAGTGCAGCACAATTTTTCCATTATTAAAAATGTTAAGAAGTGCTTATAATACAAATTTAGAATTATGTACACCACACATTTTTCCGTTATTAACTTCACACTATAATCAAACAAGAACCTAAGATACATACCTAATGCCTTTGTTGTTTTGCTGACACTTAAATGTTGTGTACTTCTTCAAATAAGTGCAGACATTGTACGTGTTTTAACAGTGTAAAATTTAGCCTTAACTTTATCACCTCTACTTGTCTGTTAATTTTTTCAGCGGAGATATTCGGCAAGAGAGCGGAAGACTATGCCATCAATTTAGCTGTTACCCCGTTATTCGTAAATTAAATATATGGTAATTTTAGAGGTGTAACACAATTTTAGCACACGAATTCGATCTAGTTCTCAATAAAATTATGTTCTATGAATTAAATGAAATTAATTATTTCCCAGTTTTCAAGAAAAATACTTATAAATAGTTGATGGAACAGCCTCCATATGTTCAATGTTATTTTCTTAAAGTGAAATCCTCTATAGAGAATCCTTTCCAAGACTATATATGAAAAACGTATCATCATGCATGGTTAATGGATTAACGGATGTAAAAACCGAAATTATTTCTACAATACATCAGGGACACTTTCACAATCATGAGGATATTACACAAAACATGTTATTTATACTGAAATATTAATATTAATTAGAACCAGCCGGCAGCTTTTCCACTTTATTACACATATCGCTTCCATAAAGAAAAAAAAAAACTTCTCAGAATCTACAGGTTGATGAAAAACATACTGAGGGTAGATTATTATTATTTCTTTCTTATTCGTTTATTATTATTATTATTATTATTATTGTCAAAAATCAACAAACAGATCACTAGTTTGTAAATAGTGTCATCATTAAATGTTTCACACCAATATTAAAAACAAATTAAGAAACTAAAACTAGTACATCAAAATGCGTTAACAACAATATAATATTTTCTTGATACATTCAGAGAGATTAATTACACCACTTTCTAAAACGAACATTATTTTCATTCATTTACATTATTTGTTTTATCTTAAATCAATTATTATTTATATCGGATTTAACAAAGTTTCACAAATCGAATTTCATGAAGTCGTGACACAAATAACATAAAATTATATTACATTATCGATACATTAGAAACGGCAAAATTCAGAACAAATAAAGTTTCATTTTAGTTACCTGTAATTTCGATGTACTTTTTGTGCCTTAACATTTTTCCTTATGAAATTGTATTTTCCCCTATAACATACAGGAAAGATAGTATTTAAAAACAGTAAATGATTTCTCGTTTTAATTCCCAGAGTACAGTAAATTCTCTTATACTGTATACTGTATTTGTTGTTTACACGAAATAAAATCACTGGACTGAGATTCAGAAATTTAATGTGTGTGGGGCTTGTAATAAATAAGGGAAAGTTGTTTTCAGAACAACGTTATTTGTTTTTAGTGCAACAATGTGAATATTCCTAGCAAAAATTTAAACAAATAAGGATGACAATGAAGTTTGTTACACTTATAGTACATAATACTAATAATTCAAGATACATTAATCAAAACGTTTTTAAACAATACAAACTTAATGGCGACATCAGTTTTATGATAGAATGTGATATCTTCACCTTCAAGTCTCTATTGATTAATCTTGTACTGTTAATATTATGTTAACATTTTGTTTCTTTGGCCAGATGTATGTCAAGCTCACAGTGTAGGACATAATAGGGGAATTTTATTCTTGACCTAATGTCCGACAAACATGGGATTGGACGAGATGGACCTGTAGAATGGCCGTTGCTGTCCCCAGGTTTACAGTGCTTACATTTTTCTTTTCTTGGGTAAAGCTGAAGTATGTTATCTACAAGGCATTAAGTAGACTGTTGTACGAAATTTTGTTATGGAAAGTCTAATAGTAATTTTTTTAAGGACAAAAGTGTCTTGAACGTCGTTTTGTATTTTTTTTACCTCTAGTCTATACAGGGTTTGTTTCTGGTAGCTTGACAAATAGACAATATATATTAGAGACATCACTGAAGCTTTTCGAAGAAACACAAAACAGTGGCAATCAATTAAATATGGTGCTATCATTTCGACTCTAAGACAACGTACCAGAAAAGGGGTAGAAAATTCTACTAAAAACGAAAAAAAAAAAAATTCAAATATAAAATCAACATGTTGACTTTATTCTACAATAGTAAAGTCTTGGCCATCAAAAGTACGTCCCACATACTGTGGTTTTAATTTAAAAGCGTAATCTTGGTAAATTTTTAAAACAACTTTGGGAGAGAATTTTTCGTTTGTGTTTTGGTCCACTACAACGCTACAGATGACAGGACGGTAGCTATACAGAAATTTCCGACGCGAAAATCAATTTCTTTACTTTATCATCTGTATTATTCTCAAGATTTTGTGTCCTGGGACCATTTCTCCTTCCCGCAACTAAAGTTTTCGCTGAAAGAAAGAAATTTTGATTTCTGGGGATACATCCAAAACGGTGTAACTAGCTACAGTATATGAAAAGCTGTTCCAAACCATGAAAACTACAAGTCTTTCCAGTACTTAGTTAATGATGTCACTTTTTTTTTTTTTTTTTTAGAATCTGGAGAAATTTATTTTGAAAAGATAGAGTGACTTAACACAACTCTCACTGTTTATTTAAAGTTAATTTATTCTCACAATTTATTCTCCGTAGTACAGTATGTCTTGAATTCCCACTCAGTTACAAAACATGGCCTGTATACTCGTTCCCAGTTACAGGTCAATTCACATTTACTCATTCGCATCACATAAAGTTGTGCATTACCACACTACTCAATGAACATAATGTAATGAATATATTCTGCATTTAATGTCCTGTGCACTCATATAAATAACTGCTCACTGTTTATTACCAACCTGTTAGTGTGGAGTTAGTATAGCGCTGTTATTTAAGTGAGGCTTGTGACATGCGCAGAAAGCAGCTAACACCAATTAAGTCAATGGTAAGAAGGCTCGGAAGCACTAACAAGAAAAACCACTATTGGGATAATGGAATTTGATATTTATTTTTATATAAATACGTCTATTATATCGAAAATAACGACGTTACATTAGATTTCAGTTTAAGATCCAGTACCGAGACATCTTCAACTGTTGATTACTCAGGAATGGATAGTTTAACGGTAATACAACCTACCTATATTACGTAAAATAATCAGACAACAAGCACCTTGATTAATTGCGGGGTCTAATAGCACACCCATCAATCACCACTTCTGTATGTTTTGAAATATCAGCCGAAAACTGCTTTGAGTGTAGTGGATGATTTTTCTGGCCCGTGGATATATTATTTGCATGTTAAAAGATATCTTAATCTAAATACAGACGTACAGGGGAATATATTGCATGATATACTTGAAAATTAAATTTAAATTTTGGGTATTTCCTTTCTTTCTGCTAAATGATGCAGATTTCCAAGTTTTCTGTGATGACGAAAACGTACAAAATGTTGTTTTTTTTTTTTTTTTTTTTTTTTGTACTTCAGTCTTTATAATTAGTGAAAATCGTTCATAATATGCTACATTATTGTATCAGAGCCGTAAAATATTACCATGTCAACTAAAACGTCATAATTTCTATTACGTGGCTAACGACAAAGAAAGGCTACCGCGAAACGTCACATTCTTAGTCATAATATGGTCAACATTGAACGTTTAACATGAGTTTAATATAGCAATTCCTTTGTTTTTTAGAACTTTAAACATGTATTAAATTTATATTAGGCGATTGTCACGATGACAATGACTAGACCACGACAACCATGTGACTCCTATTTGTTCCGTAGCTTGTCTCTCTCATCAGCCACGTTCTATTATGACGACATAACTTATGCCACAAAGTTAACATTACGAAACGATTTGCCATGATATAATATTCAATACATCATTATTGTCATAACAACTTCTTTATTTATAGACCATGATACCAAATTGTCCATTATTACAAACCTGATGTTATTTCTTTATTAATTGTTTTATAACGCTGTCGTACAAAAAAACGTATGAAGCACATTTATAATGTTATACAGTTTATTATTAGATATCGGATTTTTAGGCACTAAAAATTGCAGTTTTAGGCGCCTAAAATAAGCTCAAAATTTGTAAAATTAGGCTCTATTTTAATGAAAATAGGCATTTTAGGCACATCAAGGTATCATACTTATTTCTTTCACTGAAATTTTTAGTTATACACTAAAATACGCACAAAAAAGTATGTTTAAACATTAAAAAAGAATACTATATTATATTTATAAACAGAGCTGCACAAATTTAATATATTGAAACTAATGAAATAATGATTATTGATATCAAGATTACTCATTTTAAGTTATTGAAATTCAGTTCCATGCTCAGACTTTATTATAATTATCTGCACAGTACACCACCAGAATTTTTTCTAAATTCTCCACAGTTAACCTTTGCCTTTTGTCACTGAGAATCATTTTGAAAGCAGAAAAACTTCTTTCAACCGAAACTAATGTGAGAGGCGCGAATTTTAAATTAGGTACAATAGAAACATCAATACTTACTGGAACATTTACACTTTCCCCCGATATCACTCTTGATATTTTTTCCAACAATGAAAATCCTACATTCTTATTTAATACGTTGTCCCACTTATTTTTAACTTTTTTCCCAGTTTCGCCCAAAGCAGAATGTATGTTCACTTGAGCTTCCTTTACTATTGCTATTTGGCTACAGAGAGATTGTTTTTCACGTTCTAATTGTTCAATGCTTGCAGGTATGAAAGAAAAGTTTGATGTTATGTAGGCAATATCGTTTTCCACTCGTGAGTCATTCAGACAATCTTTCACTGCTTTCACACACGCTGCACTATCAGTTTCAGGTAATTTATCAATAACTGTGACCACTTCTTTAAAATACTTAGAATAATACACCACTGACTGAATCCAGGTTCCCCATCGTGTAACAACCGGCTGAGGTGGGAGTGGGATATCTGGAAAGTTCTCTCTGAATATTGAAATCCTGGATGGGGCTTTACAAAAACATTTTTTTGTGTTAGAAATAAACGAATTTACAAGAGGAAATTCATTCCGGATTGTTTCAGAAACCCTGTGAAGGCCATGTGCTAGACAGGTTACATGCGTGAGGTTAGGATAAAATGTTTTAAGAAGTGGAGCTGCAGCAACCATGTATGAGGCAGCATCAGTACAAAACAACAGAACTTTAGAATCGTCTATATTACCCGAGTATAAAGACTGTAGGCCTTTATTTACAAAATAAGCAATGGCTTGGCTATTCACTTTCGAAAGTTCCTTAACACATACGAGGTGTGGAATCGAAGGTCCATCAGGACTAAGTTTTCCTACTACCATATTTGCTATATACCTATTCATAGGATCTGAGGTTTCATCCACAGAGACCCATATGTAAGAATCACCTATATCCTCCCGAATGGAAGCTAAAGTTTCATTGTATATTCTGTCTAAGTAATTTTTTCTTAGGGTCGACTCAGATGGGATATTTTGTTTGCAGTATTTTTGTAAAAACTGTCTTAAAACCGGATTTTCGATTGCATTCCAGGGAATGTTAGCAGCAACAAACGCTCTGGTTAAATCAGCATAGAAATTGCTGCTGAGATTGGATGAAGTAGGCTGTGTTAGTAAAGTTTGTTGCAGTTGATTTTTCTGCTGAGCTTTAGCCTTATGAGCCGCTCCTTGCACATGCTGCTTTAGGTGGCACTTCTTTTCTTGCGAAATCTAAAAATGTAAAGTAAACTGAATTAAAATAAAATCCTAATTGTTGTATTGCCGTATTTCTATCACAAAGTTAGTGGGTTCGAACAATCAAAATTTTAATGACCTGCAAATACTTTAACTATCGGAATTTAAAAGGTTAAAGTGTAGTGGTCTTAAAAAGAATTATACCTCAGGATAGCTCAGTCAATGTATAAATATTATAGGCCTACTCATTAAAATTAATAGAATTTATATATTTCAACTATTGTTACATACCTGTTTGCTACAAATCTTGCAGAATATTATTTTTCCATCATAAGTGAATTCTGAATATTCTGTTAGCCATTGCCGGATCAATGTAGATTTTGCACTTATATTTTTCGGCATTATCGCGTTAAACTTCACAGGAAAACGTCCTACCGCTCAAAACTTCTCAACACAAATAAGGTGAGGGAAAGAGCAACTGTTAACGAGCATTCAAATGAACCATTGTCATTGAGATTCAATTGGACAAAAATACAAAGTTCCACTTATTGTTGCATTTCCTGGTAGTGTTAACACTAGGAGGGCCATTCTTTTAAATATTTTGTACCGGTTTACCCTACTAATTCGCAGTTTTACCACTTTTCATAAATATTTCAAAAACACTCTTTCTCCAAAAATTGTGATTTTATGACACTCTGAAGGGCAGTACAGCTAATCGATTTCAGACCGAAAACAGTCATTTTTATAGTATAGTATATCTCTGAATCGGTAGCAGCACATGTTGTGATTGTTGCCTGCTTCAAAACTAAGGTTGGTTCTTTGTCGGCATTTATGCCTCCAAACATGTTAAATTCGGTGAAATCTATTGCGAGTGTCGTGAGATTCAAAACATTTTGTTTCCTTTATCAATGGTTTCATGGCCGGTGTGAAGCAAACTTTCCACTTTTTAAATGCCTTAAATTTCGCAGTGAATGCATGTATGAATTATAAAAAGTAAGAGTAAAATGCGAAACTTTACAGTGAGTTAGGCATTTTTAGGCGAATATTAACAAATTAGGCTCTAATAACCGTTTTAGGGCATTTTAGGGCACTATAAAACTCTTTGAATACCTTTCAATTTCCATGAAACACAAATATTAATAATTATTTTTACTTTTCTCCTAAAGAAACAAAATAGGCATTTGCCCTAGAATCCGATGTCTGTTTATTACATTGGCTTCGCTCGTTCCCTAAAAACTGACTCGTGTCATAACATGTAACATTATGAATTTGTTTCATTACATACCATTATTACAATATCGGTTACAGTTTTTAATTATTAAACATGTTTCATTCACTCCTCACAATTCAATAAGTTTCTTCTTTCATTCCACAACACTAAGAATTCTTAACAAAAATTTCTTATAATTCTGGTTACAATAATTTATTAATCTCAAAACATGTTTAATTCACTCATAACAGTTCGATACGTCTTTTTCTTCACATTACTAAGTCATTTACTTCTCCACCTGCTCTGTGTCATGTGAGGGGGTCAGAAGCAAAGGGGTATAAGTGCAGTTAAGTTATTTGTGAGCAAATGTGGTTGAAAGTACATAAGATTTCTTGAATTCCGTGAAATTTTTATTTCAATTTCAGTGTATGGTGTGGTTTAAAAGATGTATGTATCCCTTTGCCACTAAAATGTTAAATATTTAACTTGCCCTGGATGCACTTAAAGGCCGCGCCACCGTTTTTGGCATGTGAAATAAGTAATGCGAACCTTACATGCGAGTGTCTTATCTTTATAGCAGTCTATGGGCGGTAAATCTGACAATTGTGATTGGCAGATTGTTGATGTGACGTGTATTTAGGAGGAGGTACCGTTCTCAGCTGCAGTGGCAACAATAGAAACTCACTGACTGGACACTGTACTGAAGGACACACCGCAGGAACGCTAGCGTAGGGAAAGTTAAGCGCGAGTATCTTACTTTTACCACAGTCTGGGTAGCAAGACTGATAACTGTGGTTGGCAGATTGCTGACGTGACGTGTCGTGTGTAGAAGGTGGTACCATTCTCAGCTACACGATTAACAGATGCTCGCAGATTATGCATTGTACTCAAGGACACGCGCCAGAAACGCTGGCGTCAGCAACAACTCAGGTTCTTAGAAATGTCCCTTTGCTTCTGACCCCCTGATATTTCTTCTACATTTGAAGATCTAGCTTCTCCCCCAGTTACTGAGAACACGTTATTGAGTACTCGACATTGACATTTTTTTACATTAAGATGTCTATGTCGTAAGGGTCACCATACCTAACAAAACGTAATTTAAGTAGAAGACGCATTTGCATCAAATTCTTTCGAATCAAAGTTCCATTGTCAATTTTTATTTCTGGAGGATGTACAGTAAATCAATGATGGAAAGCAATAGTGCAATAAAATTACGCATTACTAAAAGATTTATCCTATAATTATCAGTGAAAGTTTTTGTCTGCCATTTCTTCACTCAACATCTTTTATTCCCCACTACAGGTAGCTCGGAGCTTAAACGCCGGAAAGTTAATTGGTAGGATCGCAATATATACTTATCTGATTTGCTTTATTTTCATTTCTCTTTACTATATCATCCCGTTACGTCTGTGCCTCAGCGTTAACACACTGCTCCTTTAACCATATGGTCCTGGCTTTATCCTCGGCCTGGTCGTGATAGAATTTATAGTGAACAAATTCAATCGGACCATGCAGAGAGTTTCTTATCGGCATTTCCCTTTTCAATTCCAACATATTCCATCTCCCCCTCACTTCGTCTATGATCTGCAATAGTTAAAACTAGGTCGAGGTGAAGTCATGGAGGTAGTAAGGGTTTCCAAACTGATATATTAGTAGGTTCTGAGGACTTAGGGCTCCGCGTTCTGGGGTTTATCTGATGATAATTCGCTGTGTAACAGCATTCGAGACGCACATATCTTCCATGTTCGTTTTCTCCTACTAACTTTTATAAAAACAAAACACAATAATGGGAAAATAAAATCTTAGGCCTATATTATGTAACCAAGTGCCTAGGCGTCTCGGGAAAATACTGAACTAAAAGTCTTATGTCATTCATAACAATCACAAAGTCCACGTACCATCGGAACTGCGAACCAACTAAAATGCGGGAAAATCAAATTTAGGAGACTCGTCTACAACAACAATAATAATAATAATAATAATAATAATAATAATAATAATTGTTATTATTATTTATTTAAATATTTGTTTATTTATTTATTTATTTATTTATTCATTTATTTATTTATGTGCTGAACAACAGTCAGAGACCAATTATAGTTCAGCACAATACACAGAGAGAAAATACAAGGTGCAAGAATAAATAAAATAATATCTTAAACCAACAAAAACATACATAAATAAAATTGAGAACAAGGACAGTAAATACTAATAAACGAAACTATACTTTAAAAAGATCTAAATTGTTCCCATGCAAATTGGCACTCTTTAACCAAATATTATATAATAATAATAATAATAATAATAATAATAATAATAATAATAATAATAATAATAATAATATTGAGGCCAAAACGACACATTAGAAACGAAAGTTACGCAATCAGATATAAACACGAGAGATTATCATGTCAAGAGTGGAGAGCGAAAGTCGTGGGTTTGTGACTCGCGCATTATACAGAAGAGTTGGAAGGACTGCAATATAACCACATACTGATCATAATGAATCTACAATAGCGGTCTGCTTCAATAGAGCTTGTCTCTTAGAAGCATATGTAATAGACTATGCCAATATGGAACTGTTATGAACAAAGAAACGAAGGAAATAAAAATTTGAGCGGAACACGTAAAGTAATTGCTATTTCTTAAGAACTGAAGACCTCGGAGGTAAATAGTTTTCTGATTGTTAACAGCCTATAAGCCACATTATCTTTCATTTGGTTAAAGAATTATGTTAATATGTTAAAAATGATTAGGCTATATTATGCTGCTTGAAAAATATGACAATCCTCTTGTGTTTGCAGTAAAAATTAAAATGTATGGAAACTGTAAATGTGAGTTATCATCATTTTTCCCCGAAGTCTTCAATTATTCTACTTTTCACGTTAATTGTAATAAAACAATAGATCACATAACACTAGCACTATTTTCAAAATAAAAATCATTTGTCACTTCACTGCATGAAGTCCATAGAATCAAAAGAGAGAGGTACAATTTATGGATTTCATTTTGAATATAGCCTATGCAGTTAACTCTTTTATCAACAACATTATGAGCGAAATGTTCCCTATCATGAATGGGGTACAAGTGTGGTGCTAGCGTTTGTTATCCATTACAGCTTTCAAGCGCAGTCGGAGTATGTCGGCCACTGTAAAATAGAAGCGCTGTACCATATGAACACCAGTAAATTCTCTGTAATTCACTGGAAACAAGTCAAACCAGAAATATTAAGCTTGAAAACATTTACAATCCCAAGAAGTAATGCTACTTATAACTTCAGTAGTTGCATGCTACTACCAAGGCATACACAGAATCTTCTTGAAAGTTGTAGGATTAAGTAATACAAAATACTTAACATAAACATTAAGTAATTTCTTAAAAGAAATTCTGATATGCATTTCGTACCGAATTTCTGAAGTGAAAAATAAAGTTTGGTTAATTTATTCATTCATAGCTTTCTCTCAAAGGCAGCTCTTTAATTGCAAACCAAGTATTCTCCAATCTTTACTATTTTCCGCCTTCCTCTTAGTCTCCCCATATTAGCTACCCATGTATTTTAATGTTGTCTATCATCTGATATTTTCTTCTGTCCCGAACTTTTCTCCTGTTCACCATTCCTTCCAATGTATCTCTCAGTAGGCAATTTTTTCTTAGTCAGTGACCCAGTCAATTATTTGTTTTTCTCTTCCTGATCAGTTTAAACATTATTCTTTCTTGACCCACTCTTTCTTCCACAGCTTCATTTCTTATTCTGTCTTGTCCATTGCGTACGCTCCATTCATCTCCACGTCCATATTTCAAATGATTCTAGTCGCTTCACTTCAAGTCGTCGTAATGTCCATGTTTCTGTCCCATACAATGCCACACTTCACACAAAGTACTTAACTAGTATTTCTTTTAGTTCTTTTTCTAGAGGTTCGCAGAAGATGCTCCTTTTTCTATTAAAAGCTTGGCCACTGCTATCCTCCTTTTGAATTCTTTGCAGAAGCTCATGATACTACTTATAATACACCTCAATTATTTAAAGCTGTCCACTTGTTCAACTGCCCTATTTTGAATTATTTATTTTACGTCCGATGACCATGCTCTTCGTCTTTTTTTGCATTTATTTTCACTCCATTATGCTCACAGTTGTCATTTAGCTCAAAATAACATAACCATTAGTATTAGCTCCTCTTCTGCTAAAACACCGTACCATTAGTTGCACTTTATTCTTCTTCCTCCTACTATCACTCCTCCCATATTCTGAAAATAGTTCTTCATTAAATCCTCCAAGTTGATGTTAAAGAGAGGAGGTGATAAAGGGCATCTTTCTTGTACCTCTCTCCCTAAACCACTTCCCTCTGGCCTTTGTTCTCTTCCTGACTTTAGCTCGTTGTTTCATATAAGGATTACAGAATAGTCTCCTCACTTTCCAATTCATACCAATTTTCATCTAGATCCCCTTAAGTTTATTCCTATCTACTTTGTCAAAAATTATTTTCCAAGTCCACAAATACACATACACTTCTCGTGAAATTCAATTGTATACTTAACTGACGTCAAACAACCGAGCATCCTCTTTTAGGAGGGACACACCATAATTAGACTAAAGGGAACCAAAATTGGGCCTAGGCCTAGTGTGATTGATTTGAGAAAGTTTATTTCAAAATTTTCTTGTGAAAAGTCAAAATTACTCAAGATTTTCTTTTCTAAGTTTTTTTAATTTATTTGAAAAATGCATTCTCCTAAATAATATTTCTGTCTCTAAGACGCAAATTATTTTTAGCCTATGCTATCTGAGTCTGATTTGTTCTAGTATATTTAGTTATAATTTTTTATGATAAATAAAAACTGTACTAGATTTCCTTCTGTATTGTTAATTCTTTCAAAAATATATTCTCTTAAAAAAAGTTTTGTCTCTAAGACGAAAATAATTGGTTTTAGCCTGTGATATTTGAGTGTGATTGCTTGCATAATAATTCGTTAAAATTTTCTTATGATAATTAAAGCTATTCTAGATTTTCTTCTGTAATTTATTATCTTTTAAATTTATTCCCTTAAATAAAAGTTGTCTCCAAAGACGCAAAATTGGACTATTCGTTTGTTATTTCAGTCCGATTGATTTCAGGATGTTTATTTAAACAGTTTTATATAATAAATCAAACCTATTGCGGCACCAGTCTGGAACGTTCTGGTTGCGCGCGCATCTAGCGAGAAAGAAAGCGCGGGGAAACGGAAACACGAACCCCTGACGCTAGCCGCGGCGCGGAGTGAGGGGGAAGAAAAAGCGACTGTGACTGGGCAGAAGTAAGGAAGCATCTGGAGACGGATAGTTGTGGAGGTCCAGAAGCTTCGCGACGCAGAACATTCTAGATGTTCGTGATAAATAAACAACACCGTGAGTTGCCAACGAGAGTCAGTCAGTCAGTCAGTCAGTCAGTCAGTCAGTCAATCAGTCAGTCAGTCAGTCAGTCAGTCAGTCAGTCGCAAGTTAGTTAGTCTTCAGTCAGCCTTCAAGTCTTGGAGCAATGTAGACCTGGGTTCGACGTGCAGTGAACTTGAGTGAGTCCGTAACTGTGGCAGTAACCAGGTGAGTGCAACATATCCGGAAGTGAATTCGACGTGCAGTGAACATAAGTAAGTCCGTAACTGTGACAGTGTCCAGATGAGTGCGACGTACGCGGAGGATCTGACTTCGATGTGCAGTGAATTTGTACAATGAGCTAGAAGAACTAGCCAAGGCAAGCGAATTGTGAACTGAGAACTGACAGTTCTGTTCTGCACTTAGTGCTTTGTGAACATTAACTAAAATTAGGAGTACATTGTTATTCTCACTATTAAGGATTTTCATTTATTTTTTTATTTCTGTCAAAAATGGATCCTCCTAAATAATTTTCCCTCTGTTCCAAAATATGGTAAAGAAAGATGAAATTAATTCTGTTCCAAAATAAGGTATATACATATGTTAAAGTTCTCAGTAATATAATGTAACTTCAATACATCTTCTATATACTTATTTCTTTGATAAATTAACATAAAGAAAACATAAAAATTAGGTACATTTCATTCTGTGTGAGGTCATATTAATAAAAAGAAAGACAAACATTGTTGTGAGATAAGAAAATTAACATATTGTAAAAAATTCACTAAAATATAACCCATTTTTGTACGACTGTTGACCCTTAGATGTTCTATTCAAAATTGACTGGGTTGGTATTAGATTTTCTGGAACAGAAACACCACAACAGGTGCCCATTTGATTTTTGTTCATAATGAACTATTTAAATATTATAATTTGATGCATTACAGAAGATTAAAAACATTCACAACTGCAATGTTCCTTCACTACTGAACAGAATACCACACCGCGAAACATTTCGTGCGCGCATGCTCAATAATCAAACTTATTTTGTTTGTTACTATAAGTATACCATATTTTGGAACGGAGGAAGTAGCTCGGTGTCTACAGGCGCAAATTGTTCTTACCATGTGTTATTGAATGCCTTCAGAATGTTTATTTCAAATTATTCTTGTGATAAATCAAAGACATTCAAGATTTTCTTCTCAAATTATTTATTTATTTAAAAATATAGTTTCATAAATGAAGATTCTGTCTCTTCGAATGCAAATTTTATTGATCTTAGCCTGTATTATTCCAGTCTGACTGATTTCAGAACGATTAGGTATTTAAAAATGTTGTATGATAAATTACAGTTATTCAGTATTTTTCTCCTTTGTTCCCGTATTAATTTCAAAAGTGTATTTTCATAATTAATAGTTATCTCGACGTAAAATTGGTGCGATTTCAGACTAAATGCCTTTAGAACGTTTATTTTAAAGTACGTATGATAAATCAAAGCAATTAAATATTTTTTTCTAAGTTTCTGTAGGCATATTTCTTTAAAAAATGTATTCACCTATATAGTAGTGGTTCCTTCTCTACAGACACAAATTTGTCTTAATCTCTGTTATTTAATCCAATTACTTTCAGAATGTTTATTTAAAATATTCGTATGATAAATCAAAGCTAATAAATATTTTCTTCTCTAAGTTTCTGTGTTTTCTAAGTTTTAGTAGCCTATTTATTTCAAAATTTATTGCCATTATGATTTTATCTCCATAGGCACGAATTTGTGTTAGTATTATTAGAACCTGACAACGCCCTGAGAAGACTTAGAACTCTGAATATTTGAGGTGTGGACCCTGTAATCTATCTTCATTCCGGAATCTATTAATTATGAAAGAACAAAATGACAGTCATATTTGAATTTCAAATTAAGCAATTTTCATATAAATAAACTACATTATTTTGAGAATTAAAATATATTTCCATTTTGTCTTACCTTTATTTTAACACAATTTGTGCGAATTCAAAGGTATCCTGTCATTTGAACCATCTTATATATTATACTAATTGGGTGGTTAAGTCACCATAACGAACATTTTGTTTTGGAGAATTTAGCGATCCTGTACTGGACGGTATGGCAGAGGAGAAAACCCTGATGGTATTTTTAAGCAAATTATATTACTTCTTGGCTGATGCGAACTTGATGATAGGAACAACCTCAGTAATTTCGGGGTACGACTTATTGGGTGATACATCATCCTGATGCAGCGCAACTCATTTCAGAATAAGAATGTATAATTAATTTGTATGTACTGAAATTTAAATTCCACTTGCCACGTAAGATCTCCAGTTTTGCTTCGATCCTGTCGACTTCGTGATCTGATGAGTACCGCAATTTTCACTGAACTTAAGACATCTTACACTTTCAATGACGTTCAAGAGCGGTAAAATGTTATATATGAATAATTGAGCCGTTGAGAGCAGAAGTGGTGTAAGTAAAAAATGAGTAATTATGGTTAAAGTAAACATTCTGTAAAATATAGCCCAAAGTGGCAATTAATATTCATTTTATTTAAACTATTAGTAGTCAGTGGATAGCACGAAGAACATATTAATTGCTACTTTGTGCTGTATTTTACAGAATTTTTACTTTAAACCTCATTACCCAATTTTGACTTACACCACTTCTACTCTGAACGGCTCAATTCTTGGCTCGGTTTCGACTCCTCCCGTAGCTGAGAGCAGAGCGGGAGCTCATCATTTCCCAAACCCCGGTTCCATCCTCAGTGCGGATTACAGTGATCCTATGGTACAGTGCGATCAGTTTTGCTTTCCGCCGGAGTATTTTGCCTATGGGCGAGCACGCCGCGATCGGGAACGGAGAGTTGGCCAAGTTTCAACTTTGGCGTTCACGTTTCCGATCACAGTCCACTAGATTCATTCTATTGTCATCTAAAAGGTACTTTGTCGTCGTATATTTTGTAGCAAGAAGACCGTGACATAACCTATGCATTATTTTGTTCTGTGCTGTGCATCATGGAGCAAGTTTTATTTGATGAAATTCTAATATTGAGCTTTGAGGAAAATCCTCACGTTTACGATAAGCGGCGCGCCTCGTATAATAATGAGAAAATGGAGGAGAATACGTGGCTTTCAATAGCTGCATCTTTGAACACCGATCGGAAGCGAATCATATTTTATTACTGTATTGGTTGTATTACACACTACATATTCACGCTTCAATTCAATAACTACTGTTGTGTTCAGTTTTATTCTATTACAAATGTTTCTTCTCTAATTATTTTACGTTATGGTAGACTTAAAATAGGTTGTGATAATAAAGATGCATGGGCATATTTATAGTACCGTACCTAATGAAATGTTTCAGTTGACATTTCGAAGTTGGTTAACCTGTGTTTATGTTGGCTGCCTTGTACTCATGAGAGAACGCCATTGGTCAATTATACACAAATAACATCAGAATATGTAATATCGACTTTAGATATCGTTATTGACATACATATCGATATGCATAGTCGTCTACGTTCTCGGTTTATTGTGAATCAAAAATTATCATATTCACGTCCTCTGCTTCTCGTTTTCATTCTGGTTCTCGTTCCCGGTTTATTGTGAACCAGCCTTTAGCTGGGTCTCGGGATTACGCGAGGGTAAAACAATAAAACAAACCAACCATACAACAATACACAAACAAATTTGAGAGGCTCATTACTTAACAAATTATGAAATGAGGTGTTGAAACTGCTCGCCTTCATTCTCCACACATTATTTTTCGCACCGCTTTAGGAAATTATTCATCACTCGCTGTAGTTCATTTTGAGAAATCCGGACAATTTTCTGACGAATATTATCTTTGAGTTCTTGTATGCTGCATGGTGTATGAGAGACTTTCTAGGAGAATTTTCTAAACGATTACTAATGTCATGTAATCTTTCTTCGGTAAGAACCCTACGCTACTTTTTTGGTTCCTTAGACTAGACACTTCCCGTTTCCTGAAATGTATGATAAACATTATGAACTGTTTTACGATCTGAAGCGTCTACAGCGGGAATCTTTCGTGAAACCGTCTTCGAACTTCACGAGCTGACTGAGTTAACACATATGAATAGTAAATAAAGACACGCTGTGTCGTCGTAAACTCACGAGACGTAATACACGTATGCTGTCGAATTAAGAAACGAACAACACAACACACATCCAGGAACAACTGCGCTACGACTGCGAGATCAACAAGTAAACAAGCAGGCTTGCTACTCTCTCCAGTGCGCGGCAAACGAGTGGAGGCTCGTTCAAAGAAAAACCTCGCGCCGCGAGGGAAACCATAACTGATCGCGCTGTAAATAACGTAGTAGGATGAGGGTTATCTTAGGATTCTCCAGTTCGTTCCAATAATACACATTTTATTGCCTTAACATTCTCCATATTACCCCTTGTCTTTCCTCCGTTTCATATCTTCAAAAATATGGTTACATGGTAAGATGTATGAATATGGGTAATATCTAGTGTATTTTTAATGGATTATTTTACGACTTTTTTTATCAACTACTATAGTTATCTAGCCTCTCAATGATATGCAGGTGATAATGCCGGCAAAATGATTCCAGGGTCTAGCGCCGAAAGTTACCCAGCATTTGCTCTTATTGGGTTTAGGGAAAACTCCGGAAAGAAACCTCAACCAGGTAACTTATTTCAATCAGGATTTGAACCCAAGCCCGCTCAATACGTGGTCAGGCATGCTAACCGTTACTTCACAGCGGTGAACTAATATCTAGTGTAAGTGATTAATACACATTGGATATTTACAGTAGGCAATAAATGTTAACAAGTTCACAGAGTATACCAAAGTGGTTGTAGGCTAATGTCAGATGGGAGAGACTATCCAGCTAAATCATATCCAATGGTTCTTAGGTAATCAGCATGTCGCCATCTTCTTTAAAATCTGGGCATCGTTCAATAATACGACAAGTTCTTTTATCCAAATCCTCGCACTTTTTTTTTCTAATCGCTCACTAACTTGATGTGTCATTTCTGTTTCACTCCGCAGTAACTCCAGGACAAAATAATATAAGGAAGGATGAGGATTTCCCATTAGTGTCTTCAGGCGTCTATGCCATGCCTCGCATGTGTTAATGGTTCGAGAAAGACTCTCTCTAGTCCTTATACAGGGACATCATTTTATTTTTACTCGAAATTTTATTGTACCTGAGTTGTTTAATGTACTTCACTCCCACCCCTTCTACTAGTGAACTTCCACCCATTCTCTGCACAGAACCAAGGTGCATATGCAAAGTCGTGTTATGGTCACAGTAAACAGTACTGAGTGAGTATAGTACGTTCCAGAAATATGGTCACGTTTTCCAGTGAAAAAAGCATTTATTATTTAATCATATTTTCGTCCTTTTGCTTACGTCTCATCCCGATTTTCCTCACCCGCTTCTGCTGGCTGTTCTAGCCCTGTTTTGAAAATATTTTGTTAGGAATTGGACGTCTACGTAATATTATACAACTATTTAAAATAACTTAAATAAAAGATCCCACTTAAGTAATTAACTGTCACATCATTTCCCCCTTTCTACGACCCTGCTACATAACCACTTGGTCGGACAGTAGATAGCATGTCTGAGTAAATTTATATGTGCGAATCGAGAAGAAGCGAAGACTGAATTTACAGTACGTAAAGTACTCTGTTATAGAGTACGTACAGAATTATTACAACATGAGTTACTGGTACGAAGGAAACCGGAAATTGGAATTGGGTACAGTAGGCTATAGTGGGATAATATGCACAAAAGAACTAAGACTTTATCGAAATGAATAGTTGCCATTTTCGACAATTTGTTTAAATATCCAGATTTTGATTATTTTTAAATTGTAATGCACTCTATACAATGTATGCTAATGTGCTACTGCATAATTAATAAGTCCACATGGATAGGTCAGTTCGTGAGTAAAAACACGCATTGTTAATACTGTATTGTATTTTTATTAAATAAAAACCTAACGAAAATTATCAAACTTAAAAACATAATACTTCCAAGTTTAGGTACGTAAATGGATGCACTAATTTTCTTCCCTTCCATACATAGTAAAGTGATTTTTTTGTTTTACACCAGTATCATGAAACTCCGGTCGTGGGAGGTGATAATAGACAGTGTTTCCGGTTCTCAGCCGTTAATCCAAAGGTATAGTCGGATTAATATTAGAAATGTTATTTTAAAAAAAATTATGTCCCTGTATAATAGTTCCATATGGGCAAGGCAGTGGGAAATATTGGCCGTTGTCTGCCTCTACCGCATCTACGGCCCTTCACACAGTTGTCTTCTACATAGTTAATTGGACAGTAGTGGCTTCCAAAACTTCAAACGCAACGACATCTTCCTCCGGCACAAATGCCAGAGCTACACGCGAATGAAATTGCGCCCTAAGCTCAATATTATCTTCTTCCGAGTATTGTCCGGCCTGTGAACACCTCCAAAACTTTGGCCTAGTTGGAACAGACAACCGGCTAAGTGAACTCCTAGAAAAGCATTCTGCGTTACATTGGAAACAACTAAACAATCCTATTACGCTTAAAAAAACTATTATTGTGGCCGGTTGCCAAAATGTAATCGGTGACCACAAATCCGATAACCAAAATTTAATTGGTGACGAAGTACTGTTATTGCAAGTTATCTTGAACTTCCTGAGCGGGGACAGCGGGGCAGAGGGAAGGAAGAGCGTAACGTGGGTGGAGCCAACTGAGTTATTTGCGCATGCTCCGCATCATAATTTCTTGTAAAGAACATAGAACTATTTCCTTCACTGCGTACCAGTAGTGTTAACACGGAGCAGCAACCACAGGGTAGTAATTATGGTGAAATAACACCACCGCGGAGAAAAAGTAACGCTGTTATCCACAGCGGAGAAAGAGAAATTATCGCAAATATAATGTTGCGATGAGGAAAAATTAATCAAATGTTTGCTGGAACCTTTTGATAAGGAATATGAGACAGCAGCTAAATACTCTGGCAAAAGTATTAGTTCCGTGAAGAGAATTAATAATAATATTGAATTACAACCGAATGAACCTCACACTACTCCGGGAAAGAATAGGTAGGCTATGTAATTTTAGAAATTATTGCTATAATAGTTATGTATGCGACATAATGAATTACTGCTGTAAGTTATTATTCTTGTTATAGCTCTACAAAACATATTATTTCGATCCAGAATTAGGCCTTGTGGTAAAGTGGACGACTTCGATCAACATGTCATTTGGGATACAATCGAAGAATTCTATCTTGTTCAGAAAGTAGTACCTACGTTTAAGAAGATAATTCCAAATGGATGATGCCACTGATGAAATAATAATTAATTTTTGACCAAACGATGAAGACGATAATGGTAGCAATGATAGGAATATGAATTGTGTATAATTGTAAATTAATGTAATTTAAAATAATAAGCCTGTAAAATATTGTTATAAGAATATGTACATATCAGCTGTAGGTGTAAGCCATGTAGGCCTATATAATGTATAGAAATAGCTGTAGTAACTTCGCCATTGCCGGTCCCCAGCACGGATGAGAGAGGAGGAGTGTACACACGATTATATTTAAATACTTACTCATTACAGATTAATTAAAATCTGCTACGAAACCATGTTCAGTTCTTTCACAGTAGAGGGAGGTATAGTGAAAGAACCAACGTTTTCTGAAAAGAGTCATGTTACCCGGGAAGGGGCATCGTTGCCGTGCCGTTACGTTGATGGGTACATGCCGTACCGAGCAGTTCGAAGGACAGACTTAGGGAATGTAAGGTTCAAGATAACTTGCAATAACAGTAGTACAATGACGATAGTTTTGGTGATGAGAATTCCTAAACCCAGACTCGGTGCCGAGAAAGAGGTAGGCTACTTGTACTCCAAAAACAGTCCATGTCTTTGTTAAAGTTACAGATTTAAAGCACGAATATCGGTCGTTTCATTAGCAAGCAGTGTTTTATTTTATTTTATTTTTTTGTGTGAAGAAAGCTACATAAATGAATTATTCATATTGGATACCCTACATCAACCCTCGCTTTGGGTTTGGATGCAAGACTGAAGAACAATAGAATGCATACAACAATACAATCAGATAGCGAGCATAACCAAATCCAATGCCAACTAAAATGTTAAGTTGTATCTGGTCATGTCAACACAAAGCTGAATATGATAATTTATTTTGCTGGTAGTCCCTTTATTATTTATGATTGTTGGTAATTATCTATCAAGCAGTATAAATTCTGACTCATACTATGTCAGCAGACGATAGGTCTACTACTTTTGTTACTTTTAGCAATTACTTTTAAATGTTTTGAAACAAACTAGTGAAACAATGGTAAAAGCGTCTGAATGGTTTGGAGTAAATAATAAGCTCTTAAATAAAGAAAATACTGCTTCTCTTTTCTTTACTTTGAGACGTTTATCTCGTGATTTAATTTCCTTTTGTCAGAATAATATTACATTTTTACGTGTTCATATTGTGTAATACATGGTGATTAATGTTCGAAGAAGAAAGATTTATGTAAAGTAATTTATTTAATTATTAATTTACGAGACTGTGTTTCTCTTTCTTATGTAAAAAAATACCTATTTTGCTTTGTTTTTTAGTGGATTATAAGATACGGATTAATTCTTTGCGGAGATATGAGCAATGTTAATGAAACTGCAGAAGGAAATACTGAGGAAAAATACTGTTACTTCTTTATGATAATGAGTACAAATATGTCTACAACTTAAGATTATCACAAAATGCCATTATCAACCCCTTGTACAGAGGGTTACTTCCGATCTCTGATAACGGATTTGAATGACGTCATGTGCGTCAGGAATCACACCGACGACAGCTGAATTGCGGCGAGAGGTGACAGACCAGTAGTGAGTGATTTCATAATTAGAGTGCACGGTGTATCATAGTAGCAATGCCCAAGAAAATCGAGCCTTTTCGGGATGGATACATAACAACCCTTTTCGATGCCAAGTACAGTTACGTGTAAATCATAGGAGCCTGGAAAAAAACGTGGTTTCGTTATTTCCAAGAAAGGCATCTTGTGTGTACCTAATAAGACTGTCAAAGCTCGGATTGGATTAATTCCAGAGTGGAAAAAAAAGAAAGCAAATCCATCCCCGTCACAAGTCGCCGCACTCCACGAGATGATACAAATTAATTCCATTCGAGCTTTACCAATCTTATTAAGTACAAAAAAGATACCTTTCTGGGAAATAACGAAGCCTCGTTTATTGCAGGCTTCTTTTATTTTCACTTAACTGTACTTGGCATTGAAAAAGGTCGTAATGTACCCCTCCCAAAAAGGCTCCAATTTCTTGGAAATTTCTGTGTGAGTCGCCGTGCACTCTATGGGATCACTCACTACTGGTCTGTCACCTCGCGCCACAGTTCAGCTGTCGTGAGACTCCTGACGCACATGATGTCATTCAAATTCGTTATCAGAGATCGGAAACAACCCTGTAGATCTTTGTTTGTCAATTCAGGTATTGAGATTATTTATAATAAGTGATGTAACATAATGTATTGTAATACCAGGTTGAAATCAAATGTAAATATGCCTTTTATTTTATATGAAAAATGTCCATAATACAGTAGTTGCCTGTATTTAGAAGCTAAATTTTATAATAAGTTACCTGAAAATGTAAAACACTTAAATATTAAAGATTTTAAAACAAGAGTAGGTCTATATACATGGTTGGTGGAGCATCCTTTTTTAATCAGTGAATTTATAATTTTCTATTCATGTAATATAAATATAATTGTAAAATGTATTCCTTAACACACTACTACGCACTGCTTTTTAAAATCTCAACTTTGCCAATTGCCTGCATAGTGCTTAGAGTGTAATCAATACTACATTACACTACATTTATCTTGAACTGAAGAGGTGGATTCCTAAGTGTCCTAAGTTCTTTTCTTAAGATTTTAACTTGCCTTGTTCACGCTTCAATTTATATTTTTCAAGTCTACATGAAATTGTGTAAATGTATTTAATAGACTCCCCTAAGTCTTGACTTCGTGTCTGCATATATTCTTTGAAACGGATCTAAGGGAGTCAAATTTATTTTATCATTTTTTGTAATTTTGGAATTCACCTCTTCAATCGTGGTTATTATTATTATTATTATTATTATTAATATCATCATCAATATTATTACAATTATAATTATTATTACTATTGTTATTACAATTATTATTATCAATAATAATAATAATATTATTATTATTATTATTATTATTATTATTATTATTATTATTATTAGAAATTCATGAGACGCACTGAATGAGTCATAAAATGGGACCACAAAAGAAATGATGATATATATTCTGAAAGAAGTCAAAACCGAATCAGTATTACAATATGTAAAGAATCAAAGGAAAAACTTGCAAAATCATATCAGAAGGATGGTAGAACACGTATCCTGAAACAAATGCTGCAGTATGTTAGTCGTGGATGAAGATATATCTGTCGGTCACCCGGCTGAGAGTTGGACTGATGTGAAGATGGTAACAGATCATCTGGTCTAATACATATTTAGGATGATGATGATGATGATGATTTTTTATGATTATTATTATTACTACCATTCTTATTATTATAATGTTAATACCTATTCGTATCATTTGTGGGTTCAATAATGTTATTTTAAATTGTAAATGTATTTTTTTTAATTGGTAGTATGAGAGAGTTAAGAAATGCACTCGCAGAAAAACCAGAACATTAACATTTTTAACGCAGGTCTTCTAGGATCTCACCGAAAACGAAAAGCGATCGAAAGTTTTAGGTTAACTTAAAAGAAGAAGAAAAACAAGGAAGCCTGGGAGAAGAAGATGGAAGAAAATCACGAGAAAGGCAATGAGTGCTGTTCAATACATCAATGAAAGCAGTGTGTAGGCGTTTTTATAATTAGTTTCGCAATTTCCACACTCTGAGCTAACATGTCTCACTACCATCACGATAAGACTCCAACATTTCTTTCGCATATTCCCATGGCTAATGAAGATGAGTTCCAGGATATAGCCGAGGTCAGTTATCGTTCGAACGTCTCGAGTGGGAATTGAATTGGTGACCTGCGACGATGTGAGCCCACACGGTACAGACATGCGATGCCGTGACAGCTGGCAGTCAGGCGCCGTCGCCCTCAGGTATTCCGTTCACTGCTCCGTCGATTTAGTAGAATGCGTTTGTGTCTAAAGAAAGATGAAAATAGTAAAAAGTGGTCTGAGGTTGTGACGAGAATCCAAGCCTCCGCACACCGGTAAGGCATCGTGTCACAAACACTTTCAAGTCTGAGTATTTCTGACAAAGTAAATATTATTCAACGCCTTCCTGTCACATACTTTGTTACTGATCTTCAATGAAATTACTGCCAAACCATCAATGTTATGCAACAGACCAATAAAGGACACATTTGTTTGCATTCGATATACGAAGTCCAACATCACCTTCCATCGTTTCTCGTTTTCCTGGAATAAGCTAAATATTCCAAAATTCAACTAAAAATGCTACTTTTCTCAAAACCCGCTCATAAAATATCACAATGATGTTATTCATCTATACATTTTTATGTATTTGTTTGTTTGTTTGCTGGTCTGTTTAATTGTTTATTTGTTTAATTTATTCATGTAAGCATGTATTTATTTATTTACTTATTCACTTATTTATTTACATATTTATTTACTTCTTTACTTATATTTATTTATTCTTTTTTTTTCTTCTACGAAGGAGGGACACGAAGGCTTGCACCGCAGTCTGAAGCTTATTGTGCTTATTGGCGTCGTGCATTATAGGCACTATGTTCGGTTCAAGTTTGTCGAGTATGGCGATGTTCGCTCTGCCGGAGGAGATTGGTTGTGTTTGTTTCACCTTGTTATAAAAATATTCGCTCTTCTTCACTCATGTTTTATCAACAGTAATCTCACTAGATGTTTTGATTTATCCAGAGAAAATCAAAAGTCGAGTAGGATTTAATTGACTATTACACGATTAGAAGAATGTATATAAAGATTAGAAGTAACGAAGTACTCCAATACAATAAAATATTAATTGACTTACGAAAATACAACTGTCTTCAAATGTATTATTGTACCATCTCAACATTACAAATATTACGCTAGATGCATGCTAGATGGCAGTAGTGTCTTTATACAGACACTGTAAAGATTAATATTCAATAAATCTTAATATTAAACAATCTCTGATACGTGACTATCCATAATATCATATAGCAGAAGTTCTTTTTATCCTCTCAGAGCAGAAGCTATAACATAACCTAACTAATATACACAAGTGTTAGAAAAGTTTTAATTAACGACGATGACATAAAAAATAAACATGAATAATTTTAAAAGGAATAATTATTGAATGTACAGTTTTCAAATTTTAATGTGGTTGGTGGTTCAATTGATTGGACGTGTGCGTAATAGAAGTAGAACTCGTTGATTTAGGCCTACATGGTGTATTCAACTTATTCAGAATTTCCGAATGAATAATTTTAAAAGGAATAATTATTGAATGTACAATTTTCAAATTGGAATGTGGTTGGTGGTTCAATTGATGTTATATTGGACGTGTGCGTAATAGAAGTGGAACTCGTTGATTTAGGCCTACATGGTGTATTCAACTTATTCAGGATTTCCGAATGAATAGTTTTAAAAGGAATAATTATTAAATTTACAATTTTCAAATTTGAATGTGGTTGGTGGTTCAATTGATATTATATTGGACGTGTGCGTAATAGAAGTGAACTCGTTGATTTAGGCCTACATGGTGTTTTCAACTTATTCAGAATTTCCGAATGAATAATTTTAAAAGGAATAATTATTGAATGTACAATTTTCAAATTTGAATGTGGTTGGTGGTTCAATTGATATTATATTGGACGTGTGCGTAATAGAAGTGAACTCGTTGATTTAGGCCTACATGGTGTTTTCAACTTATTCAGAATTTCCGAATGAATAATTTTAAAAGGAATAATTATTGAATGTACAATTTTCAAATTTGAATGTGGTTGGTGGTTCAATTGATGTTATATTGGACGTGTGCATAATAGAAGTGGAACTCGTTGATTTAGGCCTACATGGTGTTTTCAACTTATTCAGGATTTCCGAATGGTGCTCTTCATTTATTTGTAAATCGGATTTCAGAAGATGCATAGGTATGATCAGTGATTTTTATTAATTCTTGTTCTTGAATGCCAATGCGAGTCATATTTGAAACTGCTGTGCATCGACTGGAGTGGTTTGTAATTTTATATATATTTTTGACGTCCAGACCAGCGCAGTTTCAAATGTTGGCAAACAAAGAAACAAATGCTAGGGACGCGATAAAATTAAACAAATGCTAGGGACGCGATAAAATTAAACAAATGCTAGGGACGCGATAAAATTGTGCGATAAGCAGCCATGATTGGTTGAAATACGTCCTTTCGTACCATTTTATTGGTCAAAAGTAGTATGACGTAGTAAGAGTGTAATAGTCTGCATAAGACTTTTAGTACATACCTTGCGATTAGTTTTCCATATGAAATAAAACGAAATATTTAATATCTTGGTTGCCTCTCTCATGTTCGGACATTGCAGGACATTGGTGCTTATCGCTCCTATTCTGTGAATGATTGGGTAGCGCTTGTACAAGTGCAGCACGCCGCACAGTGAACTTAATACGGTCTATGGTATGTATGTATGTATGTATGTATGTATGTATGTATGTATGTATGTATGTATGTATGTATGTATGTGTGTATGTATGTATGTATGTATGTATTAACACAAGAATTAGGTATCCACAAGGTGTCAGTGATATATAATATACAATCATACCATATATCATTCTACAATAATTATAACAATAAAAGAAAACAATAAAGTAAAATAAAATAAACCTAAATTTATTTCTAACTATACATAAATAGATGCAATAAACCTAGGACTATAAATAAAAACTATTCTATAATAACGCCTACAATAAGCAAAAGTAAACCTAACTTATAAGTACTTCTATTTCACCCAACTATTACCAATTTCAGTAATTACATATGACCTTATTTAATTACAAATCAATTAAATATCATCTTAATTAATTACATATCAACTTAATTAATTACATGACACAACTTAGATATTTACACTGCACCTACAATTACATTTTCAGTCTAATCTTCTCAACCTTTCCTTAAATGTATTGATTTTGAGAGGACCACCCTGAAAGATTGCCGCAGGTAAGCTGTTCCAGTCTACTATTGTGCGGTTAACAAAGGAAAATTTTGCCACGTTCGTTCTTTGTTTTCTACATTTAAACTTCCTAATATGATCTGCCCCGCCTAAGTATGATGGTGTTGCTAATCTAGCATTGATATCGGTCCATGCTGTGTGTCCCATTTGTGCCTTAAACAATGCGGTGAGTCTGGTTTTTCGTCGTCTTGATTTGAGAGATTCCCACCCTAAGTCTTTTACTATCTCTTCACCATGTCCCTTTCCCATTTTGACGTATTTTGCTGCCTTGCGTTGGACCTCTTCTATTACATCGATTTGGTTTTGTCTGTACTGATCCCAACCTACTGTTCCATATTCCATAATTGGGCGAACAAGGGTTTAGTACGCTAATTCTTTTGACCTTCGGTTAGATTTCTTCAGGATACGCATAGAGAAATAGTGCTTTCCAGATTTTCATTGTGGTATCAGTGACCTGTTCCTCCCAACCCAGTTTGTTACTTAAATATTTACCTAGGTATTTACAAGTGTTCACTTGTGGCACCGCTGTACCATTCAGCTGATATCTGAGACAAATTTCTTTATGCGTTCTACAGAAGCATATTGACTTACTTTCACTGACATTGATTTTCATTTTATTTTCTGTCGTCCGGGTTTCAATAAGGTTAAGATCGTTTTGTAAGGCGGCGATATCGGATTCGTCATTAATTTGTCTATATATTATACAGTCGTCCGCGAATAACCTTACCTGAGACGTAGTATTTCTGTTTATATCGTTTATATATATATATATATATATATATATATATATATATATAGAGGTGCAAGAACCGTCCCTTGAGGCACGCCTGATGTTACAATTCCTAGTTCCGAGATTTCTTTTCGTAGTCTGACCTTTTGGGTCCTATTCTCTAAGAATTTATTTACCCATCTTACTACTCGATTTTCTATTGGAAGCCTGCTTAGTTTCTCTAAGAGTTTTTCGTGAGGCACTACGTCGAAAGCTGGTACTACATCGAAAATTGATGACGATGAAGATGGTGATATGTGCACTAATGATGGAAAATGAGTCCGAGGTCCAACGCCAAAAGTTACTCAGTAATTCTGTTTCAATTAGTTGGGAGAAAACCCCAACCAGTTAACTTGTCCCAACCAGGATTTGAACCCGCTCGTTTCGCGTTCAGACGTGGTGACCAAGTCTCATCCTTACTCTTATAACACAAGACTAAATGACTTCTCCCCTTACAAGAGAAAGGTGGATAAAATCATAATTTGTATTATGGTACAAGGCTGTACCTATAATATTTTATTACAAAGGTCCCTGATATTTGTAAAAGTCCACACCTGTAGAGTAACGGTCAGCGCGTCTGACTGGGAAACCAGGTGGCCCGGGTTCGAATCCCGGTCGGGGCAAGTTATCTGGTTGAGGTTTTTTCCGGGGTTTTCCCTCAACCCAATACGAGCAAATGCTGGGTAACTTTCGGTGCTGGACCCCGGACTCATTTCACCGGCATTATCACCTTCATGACATTCAGACGCTAAATAACCTTAGATGTTGATAAAGCGTCGTAAAATAACCTACTAAAATAAAAAAAAATATTTGTAAAATGTATATATATATATATATATATATATATATATATATATATATATATAAGCTTAGATTTGAGAAAGAAATAAATGAGTTTGTATAGAATAGTTTTCTAATTTGTTACTTCTATATTTACTTTTTACTCATTATAATTAATACTTACTATAGCCTAGTAAATAAATGTTTTTACTTTATTTTACTGCTTTTCGTTTATTATTTGTATTATTTAATAATTATAATTAATAATTACTAAATGGTTCCAGATTTCATTTTTACTACATTTTCTTTTGTTTCCTCTTTCTTTACTAATTGAATCAGGCATTGTTAAAAGGCACTGAATCATTTTTTTTTTTCAATATTGAGACAATCAAAGAAAATCTTCCACTTGCCTAATAATTGTAAAGTTACATTTTTGTTGTGTTTAAGCATCACTTACAGAGTGCAGAAAAAGTTAAGAAACCCGTCAATATATCCATGTTGTCAAAATTAACTTTTAACAATGACCGATTCAATTATAATTAGTAACTACTAACTGGTTCCACATCTAATTTTTACTGTATTTTGCTTATTTTTATTCTTTACTAATTTATTATTATCATTCATAAATACTATATAGTTATACAGTTTGTTTTTAACACATTTTATTTTTGTTTTGTTTTCTGAAGGCCATATCGTTGATATTTGTGGCCTTCGTAAATGTTTTTAAGTATTCAACTGACTCTCGAATACGAGCAGTGCTCTTTCGGGATTAACTGTAATTTAATATGTGTATTCTTATTTGAATAAAATAATAATAATAATAATAATAATAATTAATTGCAAAAAGCCAGCATAATATCACTCCTTAGAGATAATTGACAAACAAACAACTTAAGCAATTTTATAACCTAGAACTAACATAACTTAATAATAAAATAAAAAAGACAAAGCAGTAGTATACCTTTCGAATGAGCAGAGTTCATGTTCGGAGATACAATAGAAAGAAAAATCTCTAGAATAGACGTGTGGTGTAAAAAAAAAAGAAAAAAAATAAGAAAGGACTGTTGTATCAAAAGAGTTTAGAAAGGCTTAGGAACATTTGTGCTGAATTGGTCAGAAATATAACTTGTATGCTTAAGGCGATGCGTTATTGAAATTTCTAACATCCACACTTTTTTATCTAGCGGGTTGAAATTTTTACTGAATATGTATATCAATATCATAATCTTACATTATAAAATTCAATCTTTTTTCATAAGTACTTAAAAAAACTTAATTTGTTTTCTTACTGAAAATCCTATTTCTAAACAGATTACTATATTTTAATCTATTTTTTCCTTAAAGGTAAGATAACACTGCATATTATGCAATGGGGCATTAGTAATGCCCTAGTCTAATTTGTTCATTATTTGCAAAAAAATTAATTTCTTCAATGTTCAAACATTAATAAAATAATAATATTTCTTCACGTTTAATTCTCTAGCAATAAAACTACCCTGAGTACAGTCAATCAAATACTCCATTTCACAACAGAGATAGTAATGAATAAGTATGCCAAGTAAGCAACGAGCACCCGAGGCTGACCTACTCGGGGGAAGAGTTTGGTCTCGGACCGACAGAGGGGCCTTGGGGGACGTTGCCGAAGTAGGAATGGTATACGGATTTCTGTTGGCTGTAGGGACCGGTCGTTAAGGAGTCATGTGGTTGGGTTGGTGCGCGTAGGGAATCTAGGGCACGCAACTCATTTCATATCGAGGGTTAGCGCAATAAATCTCAACAGGTCGCAGTATTGGGCCATCCGTGCTCCCCTCACTTAAATTCAATTCCATTCCATTCATCACTCTAGCTTCAACCACTGAGAAATAAAATTAATAGTTGTCGTTGAAAACGTAGAAAATGTTTTTTTTTTATATAATTAAATTTAAAGTTTTGGTTACACATAACTCGTACATTTTCACAACTTCTGCCATTATATAAAAAATATAAAGCAAGATATTGAACTAAAATTTTTATGAAACCGTACATTTTTAGCGCGAACATAAAAGAAATCGGCTATTTTCAGTAGCGCATCGTCTTAACTCACTGTCCTGATTCATCTGAGAAAAGTATCCTGTTTAGTCCCTTCCACCTTGCACTATTATCTACTGGGTGTTCATTTCAAAATGTGTCATGACGTCACTGTTGTGAATCAGCGATTTGAGGCGAGTTTCAGCTTTTATGTCAGAGAAGTTGCCTATTATTCAAGGCATTCATTCTAGACTTGGGAACGTGTACGGTATAACTTGAACTTCGCAGCAACAGGTGGCGGCCTGTACGATCTGTGTGCTACCATAACCTCTTTCGAACTGTGTTTTGCGCGGGCAAGTCGTACGCAGGGTATTTGTTATCATCGATTGCGTACGGCAACATACCACAACACAAATCAAATGCTCCGTGTCCATGTTGACCGTCGACGTTAATGTTAACAAATACGAAAGTAATCGTCTTAACCCTGTCGCCATATCCCGACAGTAAGAAAAAAAACTCACCTCAGTACGTGTTTCCAAACAGTTCACATTCCTGCCACTACTGGCGTTACCGTACGTAACAGTACGTACCCTTCAGAATGAACGCCGTACTTGCCAGACAAGTTCTCTGGCACATAGGTAATACGCCTCTGCGGAAGTGTAGGAAGATTGAATTCTCTAGGCTCATCGGCTAGCCACATGACGGTATACGGCGAGCCATGACACACTTTGAACTGAACACGCAGTACTATCTTACTAGTCAAACTTATGTTGATATTTGTTTGACAAATTTATACAAAATGTAAGAAAAATATTAACTCTACTTGTCACGTCCGTGATTTTCCTGTCATCTTGTCACTAGCCAAAGTAGTCGTTTCAAGAAACAGGGCCGGTCACAAGATCAGAAAGTTGTCCCCACTTGAGATCGATCCCGTGCCCTTGGCTCAGTGCAAGGAACAACAAAACAGTAACGAGGCTAAACGGAGTACGTTTTTCTTTTGTTACCCGGAAACGCGCCGAGTTTCGTGTCATTGGATAACATCGCTGTGAGTATTCTCTGTGATTCGAGGAAGTGAAATCGGAGGTCCACACGACTGCCTGCAGGCTGGCTGATTTATCTGCGGCGCGGCGGCGCGCTGCAATTAGACAGCTTAATTTATTAAAACACGCGCTCCAGGGTCACCCCAGTGGTGACAAAGCGGTTATGGGACAAGATTTCATGCAGTAAATAGTATGTGGGCTATCCTTGCTTTACAGTCTTCAACCAATAGAATTCCAATTTTCGGGTTCTCACATCATCCTGGTTGTCTAACCGCTTTCTTCGTGTTACGAACGTTCCGCTATAAACATTTCACTTCCCACCATCATCATATTCCTTTCTTATTATGATTTGTGTCCTCCTCCTTGTTTTTATTGTCAGTCTGTATCCGCAATCCCTCAGTTCTTGGTTCACTTTTTCTTCTTGCTTCTCACACCTTCTTCTTACTTTATTATTTTTATTGTAGGACACATCAACGCCCAAACTATAACATTGCAGCAAATTTAATACAAAAGACTGCATACCTAAAAAACATTCCATACAACAACTTTTATGGCCATCAGCGTAGCTCAGTCGGCTGAGACGCTTGCCTGTCGATCAGGAGTTCGTTCGGGCGTAGGTTCGATTTCCGCTTAGGCTGTTTACCTGATTGGATTTTTTTCCGAGGTTTTCCCTAACTGTAAGGCGAATGTCAGGTAATCTATGGCGAATCCTCGGCCTCATCTCGCCGAATACCATCTCACTATCAACAATCTCATCGACGATTAATAACCTAGTAGTTGAGACAGCGTCGTTAAATAAACAATTGAAAAATGGATTTTATTTTTTTTAATCCAGCACTATAAACAGTTTTTATCGTTAGTGAAAATCGTTCATTACATGTCATATTGTACCAAAGCCGTAAAATACACAGGTATTACCATGGCAACTAAAACGTCATGAGTAGGTTTTTTTAGTTGGTTATTTAACGACGTTGTATCAACTACGAGGTTATTTAGCGTCGATGGTATTGATAATGATAGCGAGATAGTATTTGGCGAGATGAGGCCGAGGATTCGCCACAGATTACCTGACATTCGCCTTACGGTTGGGGAAAACCTCGGAAAAAGCCTAACCAGGTAATCACGCCAAGCGGGAATCGAACCCGCGCCCGAGCGCAACTCCGAATCGGCAGGCAAGCGCCTTAGTCGACTGAGCTATGCCGGTGGCCGTCATGAGTAAGTCCCGGATTTTTATGTAATATGGAAATACGAAATATGTACATAAAATGTAGTAAATATCGGGGAAATATGTAATTAAATAATTATGTAGTATTAATAAAATATTATGTAATTTAAAATCACTATTTATTAATGCATTCAATTCACAAAAATGTCGTTACAATTCAACTGGTCAGTTCAAGTGGGAGGATGCAGCCTGGAAAGTGATTTGCCGATTCCACTCAATTGTATAGTTTGTAAATACAACTTTTCTTTCCCGCTGTTATTAATAATAGCTTTAACATCTTCGGTCATACGCGAGTTAATCTTTTGGGTGAAATCCGAAGGCCTGTGTACTATTGTTGAGACTGGTTCTATTGTTGTGATCTAGATGGTGACTGTATGTATTACTGATTTGTTATAAATATGATTTCGGTGATGAATGAGGCCGGTAATATTCAGGGATGTTGTAGTCCGAATTTCCTGGAATTTGCCTTACGGTTGAAGGAAAACCCTGAAAAACCTCAACCAGGAAATTCAACCCGCCCGGGAATCGAACCCGGGCCCTCTATGTAAGAGACCAGCATGCTGACCCCTACACCACAGAAATGGTCAAATATAACTTGTCTCTGCCATCATTTATGCTTTTTCTTATGCCTTAAGATTCCTAGAAAAATATTTTTCTGTGACATAATGGTATTTTGATTTGCCTGACACCCGACCCAAACCCCTCGCTAATAGCCTGCTTTCAATTTGTAACATAGTTAAATGACCGGCGCACCTGACCATCCCAGATTCTGAGAAAATATTAGGCACTCCGAACTACTAGGTTTTACAGACAAAGAGTTGGAATCCCTAGTTTTACGTTTGTTCTTTATATTTATAAAAGAACTATTCTCTTAAGCCAGCTTTAGAAATTAAAATATTTTCTATAGTTGTGAACAAAACATAACGACGTCAGTTCTGAGTCCTCCCTCTTTACCAGCTTCGTGTACCATAGTAAGAACAAAAGGTGACCCTCCAGTCGGAGTAATGGGACAGGGACGTTAAGATGTATGTCCAAATATATATGAAAAAAAAAAGAATAATTTACTCTGAAAAATAAAATGAATTTAATAAAACAATTAAAAATTCAATAATTGCCTAGATATGTACAAAAATGTTACATTCTTTACATAATATGTAAAATATGTAATATTACTAAGAATATGTAAAAATATGTCAAATGAAACTCAACTATAACCATATCAGAACCACAAATCTCCGACATCTGTCATTTTCAGTAGTCTACGAGTAAAGGAATGCAATATGTAATTACATAAGAATCCGGTCTCTAGTCATGACTTTCATTATGACTGCATGACTATTGCCATAAAGTTAAGATTAGCTTCGTTCCAGCACGGTTCAGAACCGATTCTGAACTACCTGCTCATGCGCAGTATTTCAAGTGCATTCCAACAAGACTTGAACTGTTCTGAACAGATTCTGAACTCCTAGTTTCCTGTTCCAGCGTGCTTCGGATCTCGTTCGGAAGGAGTGAAATTGGTTCTCGACTAAAAACGAGGAACTGGGAATTCCGAACTGCTGACGCATGCGCAGATGGCTTAATCTGAGGTTGAGGATAAAATGCTTCGAGACTCAGCAGGTTAAAATAAAAAAAAACGGTCGAATATGAGTGATTTGGAAGGTGATAGTGATATATATTATGACGAATTAAGTTAGGGAGCTCAATATAATTTCAATGTGAGAAGAAACTCCGAAGGCAGTGAAAGAACAGTTCAGGAAACGTTCCAACATCGTAAAGTCCACACCTGTGGAGTAACGGTCAGCGCGTCTGGCCGCGAAACCAGGTGGCCTGGGTTCGATTCCCGGTCGGGGCAAGTTACTTGGTTGAGGTTTTTTCCGGGGGTTTTCCCTCAACCCAAAACGAGCAAATGCTGGGTAACTTTCGGTGCTGGACCCCGGACTCATTTCACCGGCATTATCACCTTCATTTCATTCAGACGCTAAATAACCTAGATGTTGATACAGCGTCGTAATATAACCCAACATCGTAAAATCCCGAACTAGTTCTGAGAACGTACTCAACTAACGCATGCGTTGAAAGATGTTCGATATTAGTTCGAAATGCGTTTTGAATTGCTTGCTGGAACAAACCTATTATGAAATGCTTTACCAATGCTAAAATAAAATATTCACATCATTGTTGTCATAGCAACCTCTTTCCTCATAGACTATGATATCAAACTACCCACCACTACAAATCTGAAGTTATTTCTTTATTAATTGTTTTACAATGCTGTCGTACAAAGAAAATAACGTATGAAACACATTTATAATGTTATACAGCTATTGCACCGTCAAAATTACCTAAAAACTGACTCGTGTCATAACATAAAATTATCAACTTGCTATTATCATGTAACAATGTCATGTACTTATTGTACATATCCAGTTTGATAGATAAATTATGAATGTTTTGTAGAAAATCCTTTCAAACGTACTCACTTGCCTTATTATAATTATTGTCATATTTTCTCTCATGTTATGATATACATTACTGAACACTAATAATGCTGAAATGTTACAAATTAAGGAAGGGGATGGATGAAAATTTGGTAATTTTTCGTCAAAAATCACATTTGTAGAAAATAAAGCTATGATGCCTGCTTTGCACTTTCACGAAGTTTTAAAACCAAACGGCAGTTGCGTCATTATTTACGCCATTTTTAATCGGCTGCGCTCTTTAAGTTTAAAAAGCATGCAAATATTTTAACTCATTTTCCCGCACTTTTTCTTGTCCTCTTCTCTGCATTCACATTGCTAAGGATTCCACAGATTTTGAGCTAAAAATACTTAAAGTTTTGCTGGCATTTAATAAAAGGAAGTAATTTTTGTATAAAAATAAAATATATGCATGCACAATGTAAGTTTTATAAATTTTAATATGAATAAATTTAATTTTTACTCCAATTTTTACTAGGTAAAACTAAAATACGTGATAACTGATAATATAGGCACTTTCTAAAGGGATCAAAGGTATCGGAAATTTTTTATGATACTTAAAATTTGGGGCAGACGAAATATTTTGAAAATATGAAAATTTTGTTTCTTTTTAAATTTAAGTAACTATTAAACTACTGTACCTATAACGAGGAAACAAACTCATTATTACTCATATCAATAGAACAATGTACGCAAAAATTTAAGCTTAAAAATATATAAAATAGAAATTTCATCAATCGTCTACCTTAAAGAAGTGAGTTCTGTGATAGATTTCGTAATCGATTGTTTCATATAGCTTCTCTATACCGAGTTATATGAAACACAAACGCCCAATCCTCAATATTGCAGCAACTTAAAACATACATGAAAAACATTTCCATAAAAATCTCTCATCATATGAAACAACGTCCATATACGTTTAGTCCTAATACAATATGATTGGAAAATAACACTCGTCAACAAAATTAAACATATTTTTTGTTAAAAAATAAAGAATAGGTGATTCTTATAGCATTTTTCGTTCTGATTTCAGTTCTGTTTTCAAAATTTTTCTATCAGGTAAGGGTTTTGAACAATTATATGAAATGTACTTCAGATTTTTCTAGTATTGATACCTTTGTAACATTTTACCTAAAATCATATTTATTCACCTAAAATGTGTGAGAAATAGATTTTAGACTATAGTTCGCTTGAGAAACATCTCTTTTGAGTGTCCAACAGTAGTCTGATAGAATATTTGGGCTCTATTTTTCCTGGTAGCGCCTTTCCATTTCAGAAAAGTCATGATAAAACACTACCCGGTTCGTCGCTCACTACTCGAAGGTTTTGAGAAAAGAAAAAAAATAGATGAGAATCGAAGAAGTTATTTTGAGAGATATGACATCCCATCACGTTATAGTTCTGAATCAGCTCACTGACAAGTTCTCTGTAATCTTCTGATGTAGCCCTGTTCCTAGAAAGTAACAGTGTTGAATGAACCAGCATGTCATTGGAAATGGAAAAGCCATACGACGGGATTCTTTTGGCCAACCAGTTAATAGAATCACATGGAGCACAACAGATTTCAGGGGCCCAGTTCATGTCCTCATCTATTTTGCAATCAAAAGAACACTCGTAAACTCTTTTAACTAGTGTAGTAAAATTCAAAGTTTTACCACACTTAAAATAAGGACAAAGAAAATGCAGGTTATGAAACTTGTTTCATGAATGTAAGTTCCAACTCAACTGAGAATTAATATTAACTCTCACAGTCTTATGAGGAATAAAATTTATTTTTATGAGTTCTGACTTCACAGGCAACAATGATCTAAAGTTATGTGTCAATTGTTAAAGCAATAAAATTAAATATTTGAAATGTTTTCTTTCCATTAACATGTTAAGGACTGTATATATAGCAATAAAAATAAATAAATTTTTCTAAAATTACAAAAAAAAAAATGGTGGGTGGTAGAAAAATTCTGACTTCATTTTTGGAATCAGCAGATGAAATTACATAAGAAACAGCAGAAATTGTACTTCAACAAAATCATTGTTGACCAGTGAATTAATTATGTGTAAAAAAAAAAAAGTCCTTTCAAACATACTGATTTGACGGTATATTTATTATATTTTTATCTCAAGTTAGGATATAGGCCTACATTAATAATGAAGAAATGAAACAAATTAAATAAGTTTTGTGCTACAAAAAACTAATAATGTAGAAATGTAACAAATTAAAAAAGTTTTGTGCCACAATTTTAGTCTTAAATGAGTTGATTTATATTCATATAGTCTATCTATACCAACCTTCAATGTTGCAGCAACTTTAATATTAAGTTCTCTACAAGAACTTTTATCATATAGGCTTAAACAATGATAATTTACATTTACAATACGGTAAGCAAATTATTCATTATTAATAAATATTAAATAAATGTTTCTCTCATATTTGGTTATACGTTACCTAGTAAAAAAAAATAATACAGCAAACTTAAAAAGAAGTCACTTTTGACGTAACTTATAATTTGCACTGACAGATTTGATTCCCTGCACACTGTGATTATTTCAAACATAACGTTCTGTAGAAACTGTTTTTTTTTTTTAAATTAAGTAACAAGTAAATCTCTTAAATGAAATGAAAAATAATGAATTTCTAGAACACATCTGGAAAAAAAAATCCAAATATAATTTACAGATGCTGAAGATCCTTGGCTTAATGAAGATTGACGTTCTTCAGAATCGTTGCCGGAAGGCTTGGAACGTTCAAATTGAAGGTGTACAGAGCAGAAGAAAGAAAGCCGCGTTAGCTTTGCCATGAACACTGGAATAATAAATTTTAATGAAATATATCCCGCGGATTTCTAATTACGGATTACGGACAATAACCATGACTCCATACATATGTGCTGGGGCCACATCATGCGTAAACATGGAACTGACAGCCGTAAAATCTAACCCTGCGAGACTGTAAGGAAGACCAACTGCCGAGATGCAGACATGAATTAAAAGCCGTGTTCCCTTAAGTAATGAACAATTTTATCATTAGACCGCGGAACGTCATTCAATTGCATGTTTTTATTGGAAAAGTAAAAGTGGATCTTTGCCATTGAGAAACAACGATCTGGAGATTTCTCGCAAAAAGAAATGGGCGAACTATTAGATATAGTTATATTAAAATATAATAAACATTGTAGGAAATAAAAGGCCAATTCAGATAGTTTCAAATCTAAAGAAAAGACATGAAAGAAATTGTAGCTGAATTCAATGCTAGGAATATAACTGATACTCTTATATCGTCCAACAATGCGCACGGGGCAGACGTCTGATTATCTTTGCGTTACTTCATGACCAAATAAAAGTGACAGCCGGAATAACTTTACAAATATATACGCAGCACATATTACGTAGCTATTAATTATTCCGTAAGGTACTCGTTATTTCTTGTTACTTACACATGTATTTTTTCATAACATTGAAATTCATTAAATTATCAACAATTTAATGCTTGTTTATTTTTAAATGATAAACAATAATATACATTTGTACTTCGGATGTAGGCTGACATTCCTCATTACCGATATCCATAACCTCACTTCTGCAAAATAATAAATTCCACAACCTTTAAACAATGTTATTTAAATAACTATAATTCAAAATAGAGTTAATTCACTTAAATGAAGTTGTTTTACACAGTTAGGGTACACGAAATTTCTTGCTTTATCCTTCAAAACCGGTTTAATATTAAATATGAATGCTTCTGATCCAGATTCAAGGAGGTTAAACGGAGATTAAACTTAGACTGAGATAACATGAACTTGGATTAACATTTATACAAGAGAAAATCAGAGTTCAACTTGACTGGCGGCCATTTTTAACACTCTATACAACCGGCCCTTAGACTACAAATAAATAACAAAGACTTTTTAATTATAACCTGATTGTTCTTAGTGAAAATATGAGAGAATGTAAATTTTCTGAAGAAATTCTTAAAAAAAAAAAAAAAATATGATTTACAAGAGAAAAGGTTGGGAAATTTTTACTTTTTAAGTTTTTACACGTTTTTAACTCCTGGATTAATTGCCTCATAAGTGGTGCCTTGTTGGTATCACTTGTGAGCTTCAGATCTGGCTTTGGACAGTTGACTACACAACAACGTTAAAAAATATGTTACGAAAATCTTTTCCGAATCCAACTGATATCGAAATCACAGATCTACAGCAATTGAATTAATACGCACCTCTTGCATAAATATATAAACCACTGAAATAAAGAAGCATCAAAATACATTATTCATTTATTAATTAATGCATCATCGTTATTGTTGGAATTGCCAATATAAAGAGACGACATACCAGATGGCTGGGTGGTTTATTTCAGGATATGCTGCGATGCCCAAAACTCCTTAAAAATATATAAAAATATTGTAGTTTTTGTTACATTCTTCTCTAGTGTTAGGCAGAAAAACGTTCTACATTAAAATTTGAAATTAATGTTGCAAACTGATTGTTGCTCAATTCAGATTGTAGTCTTGCTTGCTACGAATCGTTTGACACCACTGCGAATGTTCTGTTCTATAGCTTTGTATTCTTGAGTTGCATTGCCTCGGCTGTCGAGCGACCCGCCAATTCGTGCCTCAAGTTCCCCTCCCCCGCGTAACGCTAGATGACGTCACCCAACCCAACTCAAGGTCACGTTAGATGCATTGAACTTTCGCCTGTCGATCGCCATTTCATACATTGAAATATATTGTGTAGTTTATAAATTATAGAAGCGACAAGGGAAAAAAACTCCCCTGAAAATGTGTCGGTCGACTTTCTGGGATAATACCTAGTAAAGGACCGAATTTATAGGTGTATTCACATCAACATTCATTGGAATTTTTAATGTCAGCCAGTGTACAAAGTAAAATTATTTCATATGAATTGACGTTTTTACGGTTTTCAACATTAGTTCTGCATCAAGTTGTTGTAAATGGTGAAATTTTATGAAATGGTTCCTAGCCTTCATATCAATTATAGGTTTAGCTTTATATTTATTTGTTAATAAGGCTTAGCAGTTTAAAACTAAAAATGTATCTATTAGGTAACCAAGAAGATGATTTCGTCAGGTTTTTAGTTTCTTTAATTTTTTTTTAAACAAGAAAACTTTATTGTATAAAATATACATTATAGTTGAGCCTATAATATAATAATAAAAAGAACACATATGGAACATGTATTCGGGGAGGCATCCTGTGATAGTCCCGACATTAAAACAATTTTACAATAATCTCACAATATTTAATCTGTGTGTCTTTTCCTTTTCAATCTTCAAAATGGCGGAGCAAGTGCGTGATTCTCTGGAATTTGCAGAATTAGAGGATTTTCATGATGGTCGAAAGAACTGTGTAGTCTTCTGTAGTTATTGCGGACGATTGTCTTCACTTTCGGAAATCCTAAATCAGAATGCAGGGTGTGTTACATACATACAACGTTGCGCCTGTTATTAATCTAAGACAGCGATTTGGATGGTTTGTATTCTCTTTCATTTGTCAGTAAAGCTTACAACAATCCGGCAAGGCCTGCTGAGTGCCGTAAAGCTAATTCATGGATGTCCAGCTAAAAACCTCTTTCAACATCTGAATGTGTCGATGCTGTGAAGCTTTCTTGCAATCTTATTCTTGTAAGATCCGTTCCTGGCAGATCCTTTAATACAACCCGTTGCAGGCATACTGACTGCAACGAGACAGAAACTATTGGTCACGTATTGGGATTCTGCAGGAAAAGCGAGATGCTACGGAACAACAGACATCACAGAGTGAGGACAAGTATTGCAGAAGTCCTAAGACACCTTGGTTGGGAGGTTCATGAAGAGGTTCATTGTATTTCAACCATCCTCTTTGAGAGAAACCTCTCATAAGCGAACGAGGTCAACAAGGAAAAATAAGAAATATATGAACCATGCCTACCTTTCCTCTCTTCTGAATATAACATACTTGTTAACCAGTGGGTCGTAAAAAAAGTATGTTATTTGGAGCGAGAGGTTCCCTTCCACAGTCTACCTACCAACTATTAGTGAAATTAAAATTCCAAGTCTTTGAAATACAAAACATCTTATTACAAATTCTTAGGGACTCTTTACATATCATTCAATATCATTTATATTTTCAAGAAAGATAATTTTGTCAATATAACATTTTGGCATTAAGCGAATCCCAAATCCAAAATTTAATATATATTTTTTAATTAATCAACTTAAAAACATAACTGTTCTGTATTCAGGATCCTTGTGGTAACCCTCACTGGAGGGCTGATTTAATCAAATCCTTCTCTCATAGAATATCTGTAGATACTCTTCTGTTATTTTTAGAAGAAAACATGGAAACTGCACGTTTATTGGGAGTAAATCAATTTCAAAATGGTTCTGTTTAAGATATAATACGAATTTGTTTAGCTCAGGAGATCAAATTTTAGATTATAGTGGTCGAAGCACCTCAAAAAATAACGTCTTATCTCTAGTGAAGAATTTCAAAATGTAAGAAGAGTAACAATAGTTGTTCAATAAATTAAAAAATGAGAATGAATAACTTGAAGATTACCTAAGAGGGAAACTTACGTACGCCAACATATGCGTGTGTATAAACTCCAAATCTTACGTCCCATTAAACCTTTCTGCCTCATATAATGCCACACTCCACACAAAGAAGTTTACTAGTATCTTAGTTATTTCTCCAGAGGTTCGCAGAAGATGCTCCTTTTTCTATCAAAAGCTTCCTTTACTATTACTATCCTCCTTTTGACTTCCTGGCAGCAACTCACTTTATTACTTACAGTGTACCCCAAGTATTTGAAGCTGTCCACTTGTTCTATTGCCTCATTTTCAATTTGCACGTTTACCATCTTTATTTTCCGGCCGATAACCATAGTCATCTTCATCCCATACTGCTACAGAATACTAATATATTAAAATAATAATAATAATAATAATAATAATAATAATAATAATAATAATAATAATGAAAATAATACTAGCATAACAAAATCGACACTAAACAACATGAAAATAATACCATAATAGAAAAAAGAAAGTAAAATACAGTCTAAAGATTGGAATATAATAAAAGCAACTCAGTACAAATAGTTAATAGGGAAAACGTAAGGAAGAATACAACAAAATGAAATGTAGTAAAATAATAATAATAAAAGAAGAATAAAAAAATAAGAAAATGAAATGAAATCCATAATAAAAAGGGTATAATAATAAATTCATCTGGTGATCAAGAGAACAAAAATAAGGCCCTATGTCCTTGACTCTGCCAATGTAATAATAATAATAATAATAATAATAATAATAATAATAATAATGTCCACAAATGTGGAGTAACGGTTAGCGCGTCTGGCCGCGAAACCAGGTTCGATTCCCGGTCGGGGCAAGTTACCTGGCTGAAGTTTTTTTCCGGGGTTTTCCCTTAACCTAATATGAGCAAATACTGGGTAACTTTCGGTGATGGACCCCGAACTCATTTCACTGGCATTATCACCATCTCATTCAGACTCTAAATAACCTAGATGTTGATAAAGCGTCGTAAAATAACCTAATAATAATAATAATAATAATAATAATAATAATAATAATAATAATAATAATACTGCTCACAGCTGTCATTTAGCTCCATTAGCGTATCCCTTAATATCGTTTCCTCCTCTGCTAACAACGCCATAACATCAGCAAATCTTATGCACTTTATCCTTCTTCCTCCTACCATCACCCCTCCAATATCCTGAAAACAGTTCTTCACTGAATTCCCTAAGTAGATGTTGAACATAATCATACTGAAAGGAATTATAAAAATCAACGAAACACCTTTTCGGTGTATATGGCCTCAGTCTGGCCAAGACCCAGCAGCTTTCTATAGCCACACCTACCGCCCGATTGCTGATAAATTTAGCGAAGCGGCATGCATTAGTCACGTGACTGCGTTCAAGTGTTAGCCGTGACGAAGACAAATCGATTAACACTGTTCACAGAGGAGGGAACCAGTTTGTCCCGCTGGCTACTGGAGCCTGTCACATTTGTACCAAGACAACGCTACGCCTCCTGTTTGTTCATGCCAGGCGATGCTGCCTAAAAAATTTGTAATGTTGATTTCCTCGGCGAGGAATTAACTAATTACACCCCAGGAGCTCAGGGCAAGAACTGGGAACAATCAGTCATTCGCACGGACACTGAGGCGGGTGGAACAAGGGTAGATATCCTCGGATACATTTACTGCCCTTGTTTTTTTTTTTATTTTAGTAGGTTATTTTACGACGCTTTATCAACAGCTTAGGTTATTTAGCGTCTGAATGAGATAAAGGTGATAATGCCGGTGAAATGAGTCCGGGGTCCAGCACCGAAAGTTACCCAGCATTTGCTCATCTTGGGTTGAGGGAAAACCCCGGAAAAAACCTCAACCAAGTAACTTGCCCCGACCGGGAATCGAACCCGGGCCACCTGGTTTCGCGGCCAGACGCGCTGACCGTTACTCCACAGGTGTGGACTACTGCCCTTGTTCTCGGTTAGGGTTTTCAGATATCAGGAACGAGAAATGGGAACACATGGATCGACTTTGAACTTCTGATACGTCAGTGAATCAGCAAGTCAATAATTTACTTATTGTTAGTTCACCTTTACAAATTCCCATATTGCGGCCTATTCTTATATCACTTATTAACACAATTACTGATATATTTTATTTTAGATTGTTGAGGTAAATTAATGTTTTCCCTTCATGCAAATATACTCAACACAAATTGAACTACTATAGTCCCGTCGCTCTTATTTCCGTTCGGCTGCATTTAAACGTGTGCGTCTTGTGATTCGCTGCTGATGTCGTTATCCACTTTCTAAGGTTCGATAAATACTTAATATAATCGCCCGCCATTTTGGCTCTGTCGTTGGCGTTCGCAGAAAGAACACGAGGACGTTATTTTCCGCTCAATTATTTGCTCAATTACAGTGCGATTGATGTATCATTATAGGAGCTACGACAAGATAATGTTTAACGGTGTGGAAAATAGATTCCTTGTCTGGTAGCTCGGAAACGAAAGAAAAAAATGGCGAACGATACTACCTACCTAGACTTTATAGAGCCTTCACTTCCTAAGACGCAAGCAAAGAGGAGTCACGCCGGAAATAACAGCGACGCGACTATAGTTAATAATTTTCGCTTGAGCGTGCAATTCTCAACCCTTTCTTATTAGTGTACAGTCTTTTAAAAAGCACTGCAACGTTCATCATAACTTAAATATACGTTAAACTACCGTATTTTATTACATCAGCTGAAGATATGTTTCGCTCATCCCTTCATTTAGCCTTCATAATAAAAATATATCTACAAATTGCATTTTATTGAAATAGACTCAAAACAATTAATGTAATGATAGTTAAAACATTACACAGGGTTGATGTACCAATCAGTACGATAGTATACATTATACAGTCATTTCTGCTGTACTGTCACAGTAGTCAACTTTGATTTCATCTGTTCATTTCCTTCTCCAAAAAACAAATCATAAGCTATAACGATCTCTAAATACATATCATCTATATAAAATGATTAACTGATAAAAAAAAATGTTCCATTTGTTCAGATCAAATTTCTGCACATTTAAATGGCAAAACTAAAATTCTTTCAATAATTTACTATCATAATACACTGTTCTCTTAAATTTACTGAGCATATTGGGAATTAAATCTAGGACTTTCCCAAAACACCCTATGAAATCTTTCATAATATATGAAACAATTTTTATCTCGAAAAGGAAGCGAAAACGAGCAAAATTGTATTAAAATTTTTGTTTGAAATATCTGAAAGAATAATCCTTAAAATTAATGACATTACTTACGGTTCATTCTATATACGTGGCGCAGATAAGCAATCCAGTAGCCAGTTTATTACTCATGCCGAAAACATTATTACAATATGCGTAAGGGGAATTAAAAGATACTAATTATTTTAATAATGCAATTATTAATAATTGCTCAGTCTAGAATGAATTGTAATTTTATTAATAGCTCAACTTCTCACTTTCTGAGCACAAGAGCAGTCAGTAGCAACTAATCAAGTCTGCATACATTTTAATGAATAGTATCGCCACTGCTTCACATAATGTAAGCAGTGATATTACTATAAGTTTCCTCTGCCACCTCACCTCCCGCTCTTCATCTCGTGAGTAACAAACAATAGATTATTTACCATATTAAGCTTTTGCTCAGTTATTTAACGACGCTGTATCAACTACTTGGTTATTTAGCGTCACGGTGTCCATAAAGAACCATCTCGTTCTCATGATTTAGGCCTACAACATTTTATGTTTGCACCCGTGACGTCATTAATATTTCTTATTATATGTCTTATTTGAAACATAGAACGCGAGAATTTATAAGTCTTTACACATTAAAGAGTATTCTTTTGTTCTCAGAAAGGTAATAGTCTGTATTCGCAAATAATAACAAATTCAAGGTACATATTTCGTAGTTTTTGTATATAAAGGGGGTGTACTTCGTGGTTATTGACTTATTTCGCACAACGACCTACATTTCTCGTAAACGTACAGAGTGATTCAGGACCTTCACAAAAAAAAAAAAAAAACTCTGGGGATCGATAGGTATTGCAATGAGGATCATTTTTTGTGGAACAACCCATGTCCTACGATGCCTCGTTCAGCAGCTACGCGACATCGACAAAAAAATAAGGATGTAATTTCTTGGGATAATTGCCTTGTAGCATATACAGTAGGAAGGAATTGTTGGATTTAAGCAATATCTCACATGCATTTATATGCTGTAAATATAACTCTCATGCTGAACAAAATAAACCTAATCCCCTGAATTTTGTGTCTGTATACAACATATCTGTAGGAAGGTCATTAAGCACTTGCAGTATTTCTTTCAGTACATTCCTTATCATAATATCTGCATTCACAATGAATTTATTATGAATTTTTTGGAGGCACTCGAAGCACCCTTTCTTTAAACAGGAAGTGCAGTTCTGCACGTGTCAATGCGTCACATTCTGTCAATTTTATTGGTGAGAGCGAGATATTTTAGAAGAGATGAGGCCGAGGATCCGCCGTAGATTACCTGGCATTCGCCTTATGGTTGGGGAAAACCTTTGGAAATAACAACCATGCCCTAGCGCAAATCAGTAAGCAAATGTGCTACCGCCTGAGCTATGCCGGCGGCATATCTGGACCTGAGAGGGCTTGAAACGTAACAACATTTTTGCTTTTGTCAGCTGAAAAACCGTGTTTCGGGAATCCGTGGTTTGCGAAAACTAGGTATCTCTAAAGAAGAATGTTAGGATCAGAATTTAACAAATGCAACGTAAAAACTGAACTGAATCCAGTTGGACAACACAGTTGATAAATACTGCAGGTGAAAGAACTCTAAAGATGACAAGTAACTACAAGGAAACCAGAATACAAGCATAAGGAAGAGTTATGTGGAATGGGTGTCAAAGCAGGAATAATTAACTTATTTTTGAAGTGAACTTATAAGTTGAAATTTCCTACTTTCTGAGACATCAAGTTCATGTGACGAATGATGGAGGATTACTACTAATTTATCAGACAACGATACGTAAAATCGCATTGTGGATTAAAAAGAAACTTGCCCTTAGGGTAAATTTCACAACAAGCAATTACGGTACCTACCCCGAGGCGGTACACCTGGCAGAAACACAACGTTAGTTTGCTACCTGACAGCAGTCGTGGACATGAGACGCTTTACTGCGAACATATGGAAATAGCGCGCCTGTTAACAAATGGTAGACAAGACAAGCACTCGCAGAACAAACTATTACAATAACGTAAACTGAATGTGAAAAATAGCACACGGCTGGATGCGATTAGCAGTAATACTTAAAATTAATGACCGCTGGGAGAGAAGTCCGCGCATAAAAAACAGTGAATAATACGAACTGCATCCATCTTGTCAAGGTTTGTTACGAAAATGGTGAATTATAAATGTTATCTGGGAATGGATTAGTCTACTCACCTCAGTCGATGCAGCTTTATGCATTTTTATATTACCGTTAGTTAGTGTCAAGGTTATAAGTTGTTAGAAAAAGTTCATAATCTTGATTAATTACTATTCTGCAAAATATTTAAGCCTTAATATTTAACACTGAAAATTTAATCAGCACTAAAAGTGTGTCAGTTGTACAAAGGTTACTTATCTGCTGATTTTGCAATACCTTTAATAAAAAGCGAAATTATTTTCTAATGGCAATGAAAAAAATTCAAGATTCTTCAGAAGAAGCTAGGATTGGACTTTTTCTGTAGGGGATAATGGGGTAATTGTATACATCTAACTTCCTATTGTTATAAATTACAAGATAATTGTAATGTAACACTGAAACTTTCAGAGGTAATGAAACAATTTACTTACAAACTTACAAATGGCTTTTAAGGAACCCGGAGGTTCATTGCTGCTCTCACATAAGCCCGCCATCGGTACCTATCCTGTGCAAGATTAATCCAGTCCCTACCATCATATCCCACTTCCCTCAAATCCATTTTTATATTATCATCCCATCTACGTCTCGGCCTCCCCAAAGGTCTTCTTCCCTCCGGCCTCCCAACTAACACTCTAAATACATTTCTGGATTCGCCCATATATGCTACAAGCCCTCCCCAATTCAAACGTCTGGATTTAATGTTCCTAATTATGTCATGTGAAGAATACAATGTGTGCAGTTCTGCATTGTGTAACTTTCTCCATTCTCCTGTAACTTCATCCCTTTTAGCCCCAAATATTTTCCTAAGAAAATTATTCTCAAACACCCTTAATCTCTGTTCCTCTCTCCAAGTGAGAGTCCAAGTTTCAGAACCATACAGAACAACCGATAACATAACTGTTTTATAAATTTTAACTTTCAGATTTTTTGACCCCAGACTAGATGACAAAAGCTTGCGAACCGAATAATAACACGCATTTCCCATATTTATTCTGCGTTCAATTTCTCCCGAGAACTATGATATTGCACTATCTAGTCTTAAGTACTAAATACGATAACCAGACACTGATAAATTGTACCTTTTTTACAGTTGATTTTACTCTTTTATGAACAAAGAATCCTGTTCCTAATTGGTGATTGTTGTTTCCTTCCTCGTAATACAACAAGTAATCTCCTATTTGTGATAGGTATGCCATTCCCATCTAACCTAACGTCTTGTACTCCCACGAAGTCTATTGTACATCTAGCTAGTTCTTTTGCTTCTAATGTTACCCCTCCTGTTCTATAAATATAATCTTTTCGCTGTAAGAAAAATCCTAATGTAAACAATAGCACGTGACTGAAGTGAGGCTTCATTGGCCACTGTTTGGCGCCATAGATTGTCAGTACGTGTTACCGCCTACTGTTGTACATTCTGTTTCTTGTTAAACATTTCCCGTTACTCATCCAGTAGGCCTAACCTCACTACTATGCATTCGTTTGCTTAGGAAACATTTACTTTATAATGACTGCAATTAATTATCACATAACTTATTATATACATTTAAGACTATTTGTTTTTCCGCTTTTGAGAGGGTTTCCACTCTTGTGATTAATAACCACACACACCGAGGATACACAAGCCATACTATGACAACTACGAGCTCAAGTGACGCCAGCTTGTTACAAGAACAGACTACCTCGGTGTTACTTTTGGTATTCATCCGCGTTCATTGTACACAATAATATATAAAACTAGTTTTTCTTTTACATAGCATTTTACATATGAGTGAAGTTATATGTTTCATCGTATTTAACAACTAGAATTCAATTTTTTATTTTCAAATAATACAAGATTATGGTTTCCAAATACGAACTATATTTTCCTGCGTCGTGTGAGTGTTTCGACTAGGAGCCAATCACGGGTATGACAGCAACGTGCTTATGTTTACATTAGGATTTTTCTTACAGCGAAAACAGTATACTAGTTACGTTCCTCGTACCAAATCTCATAGCCTTATTCCTTTGCTGTGGTCGTGCCAGAGAATCAGTCCAATTCCGAGGCTTGTTGTAAGATTGCGTAACAAGCTGTTTTTTTACTTTGATGGGTTGTTTGCTCTTCGTCCAACCCCCAAGCTGCAGGACCACCCCTTATCGGCTGTCCACTACTGCTTATTCAATATATTCGCAGCTACCCTCCATAATAAAACAATTAGGTTCTAATAATGTTTACAAGTTACAAAATGTATTTCTAAGCGACATTATTTCTACCAAGCGCAGGCAGTTTCGGTAATAGTACGCAGATATAAATGCAATTAAAATATGTATTAGCAGTTACAGTATCAACATTTATCAACAGTACAGTATACAAAAATTAGATAAACCCCACATTAAAATTTCTTTCATGTGGATTGGAAAGAGTCACAAATGAAATTTTGAGGAGTTTCAGCAGCACTGCAATCTGATTGAATCCATCCTGAACACAAGACACAACGATACCAGAGTTCATTGTCTTTACCGAATTCACCACAAATAGGTACTTACTGGTAGTGTCAGAATTATGTTTTTCTGACTGAATGCCTGAACGCTGGAGGAATATTGGGAAGCCCAACCGCGTGCGAATACCTCAAATGTTGAATAATTTCAAGGGAAAAATTGTTCCGGGATCGATACCCGGCCCTGGAACAATTTTTCCCTTGCAATTATTCAAATCTGCTTTACAGGGAGCTTTACCCGAAAGACTAGATTTGCACCTCAAATGTTGTCATTAGAATATCTTAGCTCTGAATGATCATGGAAGCAAAGTAATTGAAGATTTTTATACTCCAGTTAGCAGGTAATTAGTTCTACTTTTAGGACACATTACACAAAGTCCAGATCGCTCAGATGCATATTACTTACCTCAAACACAATGAAGCCACAAAATTACAGAAAACTACAACCAAATTGACTGACACGCTGGAAGCGCTTGAATCAACAGTACTTTGTAGATTGACGTTACCGATGTTGCCGCCAGACTAACTCGCCGAACACGGTTATAGAGTGCTGCCATATCCTACTACAGAGGATTTCACGTTAAGGAAATAGCATTGAACATATTATGATTGTTCCATCAACTATTTATAAGTATTTTTCTTGAGAACTGGGAATTAATTAGTTTCCTTTAATTCATAGAACATAATTTCATGAGAACTAGATCCATTTCGTGTGATAAAATTGTGTTACACCTCTGAAATTACCATATATTTAATTTACGAATAACGGGGTAACAGCTAAATAGATGGAATAGTCTTCTGCTCTCTTGCCGAACATCCCCGCTGAAAAATTTAACAGACAAGTAGGGGTGGTACAGTTAAGGCTAAGATTTCACACTGTTAAAACACGTACATTGTCGACGCTTATTTGAAGATGTACAAACAATTTAATTGTCAGCAAAACAACAAAGGCATTAGGTATGTATCTTAGTTTCTTGTGTGCTTGTAATGTGAAGTTAATAACGGAAAAAGTGTGCTGTACATAATCCTAAATTTGTATTATAAGCACTTCTTAACATCTACTAACGGTAAACACGTGCTGCACATAATCTTAAATCTGTATTATGAGCACTTCTTAAACCAATAAAATAAATTATTATTATTATAATTATTATCATTATTATTATTATTATTATTATTATTATTATTAGTCCTATTATTTGCAAGTGCATTAACGTTTTAAGTTCCTAAAACTGTATTTTAATGCCTACTTTCGATCATTATGGAGCCTAGTTGAGGTGTCTGAAAGTTGGTTAATGGCCTAAATATCCGAACTCCAGTTATAATGTATATAAAATATAATGCATGTTTTTACGGCATCATTATGGTATTAATAGGTTTTTTTTTTTTTAATAATTTCAACTGACTAACGTACTTACGATAAACTTGCTAGAACGCTGTACGTGTTAGGAAGAGAGTGAGATAGAGATATATACCTCACTCGTTCTACTAACGGAGACATCTCGCGGCAACAGAGTACTAGCCAAGACCCGTAATGCTTTTTCTTAAGGTGGAACACTCTACACTTTGGTGCATACCATTACCCGCTGCATACTAAAATCTCACTCTTCGCTACAGTCGTGAAGAAAACAAAAACAAGGGAATTTCTGTTCCCAATAACGTTATATAGTGTATTTGTATGTGTGTTTTGAATAGTGATAAATATTACATTATACAGAGTGAATCCCAAGTAATGTCATTAATTTCAGGGTGTTATTCTTTGAGATATTTCTAAAAAGAACTTTAATACAATTTTGCTCGTTTTTTTTTTTTTTTTTTTTTTTTTTTTTTTTTTTTTTTTCCTTTTGAAGTTAAAAATTAGTTTATATGAAACATACAATAGCGTGTTTTGGGAAAGCCTTTCATTTAATTCGATATGCTTATCAATTTCAGGAAACAGTGTGTTTTGCCCTTCTCTCTTAACAACAGACGTGTGTAATGTGAGCCGCCAACACAGATATGCGGTCTCTGATACCGCTATTGTATTAGTATTGTTGTCGGCACAAGAATAAAGCAATGGATGTAAAAGAACTTGAGTGATTTTCAGACATCGGATTCTAGAGCAAATGCCTATTTTGTTTCTTTAGGAGAAAAGTAAAAATAATTATTAATATTTGTGTTTCATGGAAATTGAAAGGTATTCAAAGAGTTTTATAGTGCCCTAAAATGCCCTAAAACGGTTATTAGAGCCTATTTTGTTAATATTCGCCTAAAAATGCCTAACTCACTGTAAAGTTTCGCATTTTACCCATACTTTTTATAATTTATACATGCATTCACTGCGAAATTTAAGGCATTTAAAAAGTGGAAAGTTTGCTTCACACCGGCCATGAAACCATTGATAAAGGAAACAAAATGTTTTGAATCTCACGACACTCACAATAGATTTCACCGAATTTAACATGTTTGGAGGCATAAATGCCGACAAAGAACCAACCTTAGTTTTGAAGCAGGCAACAATCACAACATGTGCTGCTACCGATTCAGAGATATACTATACTATAAAAATGACTGTTTTCGGTCTGAAACCGATTAGCTGTACTGCCCTTCAGAGTGTCATAAAATCACAATTTTTGGAGAAAGAGTGTTTTTGAAATATTTATGAAAAGTCGTAAAACTGCGAATTAGTAGGGTAAACCGTTACAAAATATTTAAAAGAATGGCCCTCATAGTGTTAACACTACCAGGAAATGCAACAATAAGTGGAACTTTGTATTTTTGTCCAATTGAATCTCAATAACAACGATTCATTTGAATGCTCGTTAACAGTTGCTCTTTCCCTCACCTTATTTGTGTTGAGAAGTTTTGAGCGGTAGGACGTTTTCCTGTGAAGTTTAACGCGATAATGCCGAAAAATATAAGTGCAAAATCTACATTGATCCGGCAATGGCTAACAGAATATTCAGAATTCACTTATGATGGAAAAATAATATTCTGCAAGATTTGTAGCAAACAGGTATGTAACAATAGTTGAAATATATAAATTCTATTAATTTTAATGAATAGGCCTATAATATTTATACATTGACTGAGCTATCCTGAGGTATAATTCTTTTTAAGACCACTACACTTTAACCTTTTAAATTCCGATAGTTAAAGTATTTGCAGGTCATTAAAATTTTGATTGTTCGAACCCACTAACTTTGTGATAGAAATACGGCAATACAACAATTAGGATTTTATTTTAATTCAGTTTACTTTACATTTTTAGATTTCGCAAGAAAAGAAGTGCCACCTAAAGCAGCATGTGCAAGGAGCGGCTCATAAGGCTAAAGCTCAGCAGAAAAATCAACTGCAACAAACTTTACTAACACAGCCTACTTCATCCAATCTCAGCAGCAATTTCTATGCTGATTTAACCAGAGCGTTTGTTGCTGCTAACATTCCCTGGAATGCAATTGAAAATCCGGTTTTAAGACAGTTTTTACAAAAATACTGCAAACAAAATATCCCATCTGAGTCGACCCTAAGAAAAAATTACTTAGACAGAATATACAATGAAACTTTTGCTTCCATTCGGGAGGATATAGGTGATTCTTACATATGGGTCTCTGTGGATGAAACCTCAGATCCTATGAATAGGTATATAGCAAATATGGTAGTAGGAAAACTTAGTCCTGATGGACCTTCGATTCCACACCTCGTATGTGTTAAGGAACTTTCGAAAGTGAATAGCCAAGCCATTGCTTATTTTGTAAATAAAGGCCTACAGTCTTCATACTCAGGTAATATAGACGATTCTAAAGTTCTGTTGTTTTGTACTGATGCTGCCTCATACATGGTTGCTGCAGCCCCACTTCTTAAAACATTTTATCCTAATCTCACGCATGTAACCTGTCTAGCACATGGCCTTCACAGGGTTTCTGAAACAATCCGGAATGAATTTCCTCTTGTCAATTCGTTTATTTCTAACACAAAAAAATGTTCTTGTAAAGCCCCATCCAGGATTTCAATATTCAGAGAGAACTTTCCAGATATCCCACTCCCACCTCAGCCGGTTGTTACACGATGGGGAACCTGGATTCAGTCAGTGGTGTATTATTCTAAGTATTTTAAAGAAGTGGTCACAGTTATTGATAAATTATCTGAAACTGATAGTGCAGCGTGTGTGAAAGCAGTGAAAGATTGTCTGAATGACTCACGAGTGAAAAACGATATTGCCTACATAACATCAAACTTTTCTTTCATACCTGCAAGCATTGAACAATTAGAACGTGAAAAACAATCTCTTTGTAGCTAAATAGCAATAGTAAAGGAAGCTCAAGTGAACATACATTCTGCTTTGGGCGAAACTGGGAAAAAAGTTAAAAATAAGTGGGACAACGTATTAAATAAGAATGTAGGATTTTCATTGTTGGAAAAAGTATCAAGAGTGATATCGGGGGAAAGTGTAAATGTTCCAATAAGTATTGATGTTTCTATTGTACCTAATTTAAAATTTGCGCCTCTCACATCAGTTTCGGTTGAAAGAAGTTTTTCTGCTTTCAAAATGATTCTCAGTGACAAAAGGCAAAGGTTAACTGTGGAGAATTTAGAAAAAATTCTGGTGGTGTACTGTGCAGATAATTATAATAAAGTCTGAGCATGGAACTGAATTTCAATAACTTAAAATGAGTAATCTTGATATCAATAATCATTATTTCATTAGTTTCAATATATTAAATTTGTGCAGCTCTGTTTATAAATATAATATAGTATTCTCTTTAATGTTTAAACATACTTTTTTGTGCGTATTTTAGTGTATAACTAAAAATTTCAGTGAAAGAAATAAGTATGATACCTAGATGTGCTTAAAATGCCTATTTTCATTAAAATAGAGCCTAATTTTACAAATTTTGAGCTTATTTTAGGCGCCTAAAACTGCAATTTTTAGTGCCTAAAAATCCGATGTCTAGTGATTTTATTTCACATCCGTTCGCTTACTTTAAAAAGCAGAGATATAATATAGCCCTATTGTAATATTTTATTTATAAAATCATGAATTCTCAATGTGGTGACAACTACTGCTTGGAAATACATGAGTATACAGGGTGTTAAAAAAAAGTATCCAATATTTTAGGAGGTGATAGTATGCATCAAAATAACAAAAGTCTGGTTGCGGATATAAGAGGGGTTCAGCAGAGATGATGTTGTGAATTTTCTTAATCAGCATGTTTGGGCTGATGAAAATTCCCATGCAGTGGAAGAAACAAGGCATCAGCACCGTTTCTCAATCAGCGTATGGGCAGGCGGTCTTGGTGATAGATTAATAGTGCCATACGTGCTACCATAGAGACTTTAAGGACTTTCTTATTAACGTATTGCCTTCCTTGCTGGAGAATGTGCCATTTTAGCAGGACTACAGATGTGGATCATGCACAATGGTGCACCAACACATTTTCTCCGCAAAGTGCTTGAACACCTTACGTCGACATTTCAGGACCACTGCATTGGTCGGGGAATTCCCACAACTTGGTCTGCTCGTTCCCCAAACCTAGATCTCCTAGACTTTTGGTTATGGTGACATATGAAGGAACCAGGTCAATTTCAAAGAGTGCGTGATTCCTTACGTCAAAAGGGCAGAGGAATGTATTGCCATGAATGGACGTCAGATTGATCACCTCCTATGAAGAAGTGTTTTGATACACACTAGCACCTCCTAAAATATTAGATACTTTTTTAACACCCTGTATATATATGTCTATCTAAACTCAATATGTATTAATGTTCAGTTTTGAATGAAATTAGCGGAATAATGTACATTTAATGATTCAATAGAATAAAAACTTAAATAATATATGTTTAAAGGAAAAAATATATACATTCAAAAAGCTACCTACTTTATATGCAATACACTTTCAATAGACAATCATTGGTGATCACTATCAAGGGCGAAACCTTGTTTACCTACAGAGCCATCCTCATCCTCTGTCCACTTAAGCACTGTCTTATTAAAGTTCTTATCACTAACACTAACTTTTTGCGAGGGACCTTATGTAGAATCCATTGCGAGAACAGAGAAAAACAGTTCAGTTACACAGACGTGCAGTCTACGAGATTGCTAGCAGTATATAATGTGTAATAACTCCATTACTACAATAAATAAATAAATATCACTAAGTTAATTGCGTCACCGGCTTCTCGTCAGGAAGTCCACAAGCGTTCACGTTTGTAAAGTAGAGGAAACCAGTTCATTTCAACATTAAAAATTTTAGAGCAGTCTCAGAGACCGCACCACTTAGTTCGAGGGTTAAATGTGCACAAATTTGGTCCGAATAAATGTAACTTTTCGTTCTGCAAAGGAATTTTACAATATTACATTTGTTCAGATAAAATTCCGACTAATAATTCAGGAAAAATCGCTCTACATAGGAAAACAGATAGGTAGACGGACAGTATCATAAATTATGGTGATTATAAGTGTTTTGAAATATATCGCAATCAATTTTTTTTCAAGATTGTAACGAGAAAGTAGGAAGTGTCAATTGTAAACTGAATCGTGAAGTGCGTTTCTCATTTAAACTTTCCATGATAAGAAATGGATTTTATGGACCTGGCGAACTGGACGCAGCCTGAGATCGTTAAACATCTCATAAAGTAGACAGCGCGTTTCCACAAGAACAGATTAAACAAGAAATACGCGCTATAAATTTAGTCGTACAAAAGACCTGGCAAATCATTCGACAGCTTTACTATTACAAAATATCAGAGCAAGTACATTGCCAAACTGCGTCTTCAAATAAAAGTCGATTCCAAGTGTAATTTAATTTGTTTCGCGTTTAAAACTGGGCCTCCACCTGGGAAAAGGGCTCATAAATTATCATCCTCGACATGAACTCTTAGGCCATGTGGGCTGTTACTCTAAATCTGGAAGAGTAATGCTGTTAATTGCGTCATCGACTCTTCAGCCCTTGCCTTGCAGCTAAAGAAGTTGTCACTTGTCAGTTATTCGGCAGTTTTCTACTACATTTATCAGCGTTTCTTAGTCACCATAAAATTATCAACTGTCAATTTCACAACATCTCAAAGTAAGAAGTGCTTCACGAACACAGACTAGCAAATAATAATAATAATAATAATAATAATAATAATAATAATAATAATAATAATAATAATAATAATAATAATTTTATTGCTACAATCAAGGTACATATATATATATATATGGATCAATTTAGCATCTCCAGAAAGAGTAGGCGTACATACTCGTGTTCAGGGGTATTCCACACAATTTTAAAACAATCATTTAATTAATTAACAATAAAAAAAAAATTAAAAAGAAAAACACATATTACAGTAACTAAAAATTTATATTGCCTCCTTAAACAATAGTTTAATTGATATTTTTAAATAAAGAGCATTAGCAAATTGAATGTTTGGTAATTTAGCTGTTATCTTGTTCCTCGTATTTTAAAGCCTTGGACCGGATTTATACTGTGATTATAAGCTGCAGTTATGGTACATTTAGGTTCTGTCAAGCATATGTTTTTTGATCTTTTAGTTTTATATTTATGTGAAAACAATTATTTAAATATGTCCCGCGCTGTGGCGTTGCGGTCTAAGGCATCCTGCCTAGGACTCGCGTTACGGAACGCGCGCTGGTTCGAGACCTCATGGAGGAAGACATTTTCTCATGATATATCGGCCAGTGTATGGGACCGCTGCCCACCCAGCATCGTGATGCACTTGGGGAGCTACGATAGGTAGCGAAAATCCGGTTTCGCAAACCAGCTAACTACACGATACCTCCATTCTGGTTGGATTATCGTTCACCTCTGATTAGGCATGTGAACGTGAGGCCAGCAGCCGGCTCGTCGGCCTTGGCCCTTCATGGGCTGTAGCGCCACGGATTTACTTTACTTACAATTTAAATATATTTCGGTTTTTATGTACGAAATTCAATAAGATATTTTTATAAATTTGATGGCTATCAAATGCTTTAAATTCAAAATACAACAGTTCTGAGAGATAATCAAGAGGCTAATAAAGGCATTTTTATTATTCTTTTCTGTAACAGTTTTATTAACAAGAGGGAGATACTAAAAGCACAACCTCATCCTATAATAGGCCTACCATATTGTAATATAATTACTGTCCGCATTTCAAGAGAAGATCTGAGCAAGGAATGCGAGTTTTTCCCTCACTCTTATAACCTATCCCCGACACGGAACCGGCCGGCCATTGATTGAACCTTGTTTGTCCCAGCCGGCCAATGACACCACTCCCATTCACCTGCTCCTTCAAGAACGCTAAGTTACTGGCTTACACTCTCCTTTTACTCCGCAAGGACCATACTCCCCTCGCAGGGATCCTCTCGTGAAATTTGGACAGTAGCTTGAACTAATGCAGGGCTGGGCACATTACGTGATTCTGAGAAATGAGCACTGTCTGCTTTAAAGAGCGAGTCTTGCGAGCGGTGTGACGTATGCATACTGTACGTCATTCAGTGTCGGTGCAGTGGTGACTGCTGTACGATGGCGAACTTTGAAGACGGAGCTTCCTCTCATACACTAAAGCGTCCCACTACTCCCAATGCTTTTAATGTATCATGGGAGGAGGAGTTCTTTTTGGTAGAGAGCAGTGGATTAGCAAAGTGTTTAATTTGGCATAAAACACTCCAACTGATTAAGAAGTTCAATATCCAATGACATTATTTTTTTACAACATGCTACTGAATATGACAAATATGTTGGTAAACCTAATGAACGCCATAAATTAATACAACTTAAAGAAAATGTTTCACAGGTACATTATATTAGAGTATCTATTTGATATTTACATTGCATTATAAGTTATTATACATTTAGTAATATATAATTTTAAATAATACAAATATTATGATATATAATATATCATATTATATACCATGAACTGTAATATACTATACTATGATATATCATAATATTTGTATAATTTAAAATTATATATTACTAAATGTACTATAATAACTTATAATGCAATATAAATATCGAATAGATACTCCAATATAATGTACCTGAGAAACATTTTCTTTAAGTTGTATTAATTTATGGTCATATCATGTCATGTCATGTCATATCATATCATATATCATATATCGCATCGCATCATATTATATTATATTATATTATATTATACATTAACAGGATGACACTATCTGACAGTCAGTTTGACCATTGACCTTGGGGGGGATACTCAGGTTTCCTCCAGACCATTATCTGAGAGACCAGACAATCATCCACATCAGACCTGCGTTAAGCCTACACATAATTTAAATCATAATAATTACCGGTACGGTATGTTTTTTTCATCCGTGATTTATTTTCAATTTTTCATCATTTTAGGATCTCCTTTGGTTCACCTAAATTAGGGTTCGGATTTCGGATTAAAATAAAGACAATTCATAGCTACTACTTACAAATTTAATAACTTTTATTTATTTGCAACGAATAAGAAAATGTAGTTATACCACAGTCTAGTATATACAGTCACGAAGCTCAATACGTAGGGAATATGCATCCATAGATAGGTGCTAACCACTAGAACCGCTAGTATCGTCGCATCACAGACAATGCGAAATAGAACAGTTTATTGTTCCTAGTACCTTCAGCAACTCAAGCTTCGTGACCGTATATACCTACAGTACTAGATTGTGGTTATACTGCGCACATCAATAACTTCGTTGTTTACTTGTTAATATAGTAGTAGCATTGCCCTGTGAAGTGGTCAAAGAGAAAATACTGATGTTGGTTCCAAACAGTTCCGAGCACATTCTTTCTTGCGTCATTCTTGGAGTCCACCGCTGAGGAGTAATAGTTAGCATGCCTGATCGTGAAACGAGCGGCCTCAGGTTCAAAACCTGTGGGTCAAGTTATCTGGATAAGATTTTTTCCGGGTTTTTCCTCAATCTATTAAGAGCAAATGTAGATGGGTAACTTGCGGCGTTGGACCCTGGACTCATTTCGCTGGCACTACCACCTTCATATCTTTCAGACGCTAGATAACCATAGCAGTTGATAAAGCGTCGTAAAATAACCCACTAAAATGTAATTCTTGGAAATGAAAATGTTTGCAACCTTCTGTTGTCAATCTCACCCAGTAGTTGTCTGTGAATGTGACACGCTGCTACATGCTCTAGCAATGTTTGACTCAAACTTCACTGCAGGTATGTCTTAAGTCTGCTTAGTGCAGTAACGCTTTTTGCGTCACAGTTGGACGATGGGCATATCAGTAAATGCCAGAGAGATTTTCCACATTTCTGCATAGATACCTGTCTTCATTCGTCACTGACGTTAAAGCTTCTCTAGCATCATTTAAGCAAGAGCTCTTCTTCTGTTAGAACAACTGTGTTTCCACTTTTAATGATGATTTGTCTATTTCATGACAAGACGCAAACCATACAAAATTTCTCTTTTTATCAGGACATTTTCTGGAAGAACTTGCTTCCTTGTACGATGGTGATTGAGAGATAGATTTTGAAGTCCCATTCACAGCTATGTCTATCATTTCAAAGTATCCTTGTTGATAGTATTCTTCATATGATTGATATACGCCTTTGTCCCTGTGCGGGGAAAAAGACTCCTGGAGACACATTTTATTATAGTGTGTCGAAACGGAACATATCCGGAGAAAGTATCTACCACTCTCGATGCTAAGTCAGAATAGAAGTTCGCTTGCATGTCTTGACCTCATGGGGAATAGAGAATGCGAACGAAAGACTGGATTGTTCCTCTTGAAAGCGAAACAGATTAGAACTTCAGCTATTGAAGTTTATAATGTGAACTGACGAAGGGACAATGGTAAATACTGAATTATACACTTTTATGCCTGTTTGTATGTTAGGTTACAATATATTATATAATGTGTTCTATGTGTGCCATTTTTATTTTAATCTTTGTGTTCTTTTGGAGAGTGGTTGGATCTAATCATAGGTGAGGGGGGTGAAACTTACTACAAAGTAGGACTTGTTTTACACAGCACGTACGGTCAAAAACCCGTGGATTGGATTTAAGAGAAAATTCTGATAATACAGTATTGTAGGCCTACATCTGCATGTATAATATTGCTCAATATAACTGATATATGCATGTGACTCAGTTCTTTCATCAGATATTTTTGGTCGCTTCTTATGCTTTGCAAGTGTTAACAGTTCCAAACCAAGCTGTTTAAAGTTCTCATTACTAACTTTTAAAACACATTGCAACTTTTCATTACACCAACTCTATTTAAACCACTAACAATGGTTTCAACATGTGTAATAAGATCTGCCATAGTATTTTCTTATCTTGAAAAGACATGTTCAACAGTTCAAGAACATCAAACCTGTTTCGCCATCAACAAACCAAGATATGTCAATTCATTTTGAAACATCTTGAGCAGACCACACAGTAGTAAACTTTCGACAGTTTATTTAATATTTCAAAGACCAAATTATACGTTTTCAGAATTTGCTCCATATGTGACATTTTGTACATCCATCTTGTGGGACAGAGTGGTTTGATCATAGCAGTATTTTCAACTGAGCCCTGGATTGCTTCCTCATGGATGCAGGTGTATATAGATTTAACTTTTGCGTTGAAAATTAGGATTCTCAACTGATACCCCCATTCCACAGCATTTTATATTTGTATATTTTCTTAATGTACTTCATTTAGACAAATGTTTTAATGCTCTAGAGGAATTACAATTCTCCTTCATGACCAAGTTAAGTAGTAATAAGCACCACAACGCAAGTAACTAGTCAAAGGTTCTTTGTCAATAAATGACAGTCTGAACACCTTTATTGACCACGTTCATATTTCCAGCCCCATGATAAGCCTGTCCTACAAAAAATTCAAAGCTTTGTTCGAGAGTGTTCTTGGAGAGGAAAAAATAAAACAGCGTATATTACAAACTGAAATAGGTCAATTATAACATAAAAATGTATAAAATATTGTTAAGAGTCTATTTTTTTGTAAAATAAAATAAAAAAAAATAATATACACACACCTTTCAAACCCAAAATCATTCATTAATGTTAGATGAAGATAGTATTAATAAAGGAATTGTACAATGACGAATCGTAAAGTCTTTGCCCCTATTTATTTTCAGTCAAAATAATAAACATACAGAAAAATAAAAATACAAGCAGTGTTCTAAGTACCTTTGACTATTTTTCCACACAGTCACCATCGCGGTTCAGGCATTTTTCCCATCGCACCTCTAGTTTGGAGATACCCCTATTATAGAATTCGGCCGGTCAAGCTCGGAACCACCGCCGGACAGCGGTCTTCATGTCTGTGAGCCACCATCACGAAACAGCGAAAGGGGATTCTAGTGGACGATGTGGTTCTTGTCCATGACAACGCCAGGCCTCATGTGGCAAACAAGACCCCCGCCCAACTGCAGTCATACGAATGGGAGATTATGTAGCACCACCGTACAGTCCAGACCTCGCCCCAGTGATTACCAGGTGTTAGGTCCACTGAAGAAGTTGCTGGCAGGCCAGAGGTTCATTTCCGATGACGACGTGAAGACCGCTGTCCGGCGGTGGTTCCGTGCTCGACCGGCCGAATTCTATACAGCGGCATCATGGATAAATATATAATAGGATGCGAAACGTACTGAGTTTCCCGTAACACATACTAGAGTTGCTGTTGTAGAAATTGACCTTGCTGCCACCTGTTGGGGGAAGGGCGTTATTACATCTAGCAGCGCACCAAGTAGCGAAAAGAGTAATTACTCCATGCATCTAGCAGCGCACCTGGTGACGAAAATGTTAAACTGTGCAGAAAGTATTCCCTCCCACCCTCATCGATATTCAAAACTAACCCAATTTTAAATAAAACTTTACAGTTTTATTCCTCACAGCATCTTCTACTGAAAATTCTTACCGGAGCCAACAGGAAGATAAAAGAGACAATCTATTTTACACCACCCGATTAAAATATAACCAGACAGAGACAAAAAATAAAGCAAAAGGTTAGATAATTGGGATTATATTCTTTGGGTATTTATTGTACAGCGCAATGGAAAAGTCTGCAAGAACTACTTAGATAGTTCAATTTATTGTATTACTATTACTTTACAATACATTTAACAACACTATTTTTACAACGTCCATAAACATCACTGTTTCACATACACTGCTTACACACACACGTATCACTGTATGTTCACTTATCAGCAAGTTTCAGTCCGCCATCTCGTCTCCTCGACTCTCCCGTACAGCAATATCTCGAACGGATAAATAGAGAACTCTGGGTAATGTACCCAACACGTAGTTCTAATGTTCACCACCTACGACGTTGGGCGCTGATCATCTTATTTCAGCCCCCCACCGCCAGATGGTGCTGACCGCAGTTTCGCATCCTATTATATATTTATCCATGGCGGCATCTCCAAATTAATGGTGTGATGGGACCGAAGACATTCGTGAAGCAATCGACTCTAATAAAGTAACAATACTAACACTTCTTGACCTTAGCAAAGCTTTCAACTCTGTAAATTTCGACCTGCTCACCCATAAATTGAGAAATCTGCATTTGTCAGAGACTGCTGTGAGTTGGTTCGAATCCTACTTACGGGAAAGACAACAATGTATTGTATCCGGGAATCGAAGCTCTTCCTGGCTTAACATAACATCAGGTATACCACAGGGTTCGGTACTCGGACCATTGTTGTTCACAATATATGTCAGTGATATTACGTCTCATGTAAGGTATTGTAACTATCACTTGTATGCTGACGACCTTCAATGCTACATCTCTTCCCGCTTAGATCGAATAAATGACGCTATAGATAAATTGAACGAAGACATTGACTCGATTGTGACATGGACAAAGAAATTCCATCTTAATATCAATCCTGGAAAGACACAAGCAATCATATTAGGACACAAACGGCAAACCGACGCTGTAAAGCACCTCGACATTTCCCCCGTTAAAGTAAGTACAGTGCATATCCCTTTCAGTTCTTCGGTAAAAAATCTTGGCATTCACATGGATAATAATCTCAACTGGGACATGCAAATCACAGAAACCTGCAGAAAAGTATATTCTATTATTCATGTGCTAAAAAGGATAAATGTTCATCTTCCCTCTTGCTTAAAAAAGTCCCTTGTGCAGACCCTTGTATTTCCCTATTTTGACTATGCTGACATTTTACTGACTGACCTTTCCAGCGACAACAAAATGAAACTTCAACGTGCTCATAATTTGTGTGTACGTTTTGTAAGCAATGTTCGTAAATATGATCATATTACCCCATCCCTGGAAGCAGTAGGTTGGCTTAAACTAGATAAGAAAAGAAATTTACATTCACTTCTCTTTCTCTTCGAAATCTTGAACTCTTCTATTCCTTCGTACCTCTCGTCTCGCTTCACTTACCTTTCTTCCCACCACAATCTGAACACACGCTCTCGCCATGAAACAATACTAACAATACCATCCCATCGCACCTCTTCATACTCATCCTCTTTCACAATAGCCCTGCCAAGACTCTGGAACTCGCTACCTGCTAGCATCAGGGACTGTCGAAATAAAATTCAATTCAAACGCAAACTTACTAGGCACTTGGTCAGTAATTGAGACTCGTTCAGACATTGTTTCTTGTAAATAGTTCTTTTAATCTACCACAAAATATCTCAATATCCGGTAATTTCATCACTATAGAATTTTGTTATTGTAGGTTTAATTTGTAATTTAGTAAATACAAAAATATTCTTTGTTCTTAACTTCTATGATAAAATGTCTAGCTTTCATTAATCAGGTATTCTTGTCGTACTTTAATTTTTATTGTAATTGTAATTGTAAATTTAATATTAATTGTAATCTTATTGTTCATGTTATAGTTGTAATCCCCTGGTAGAGGGGCAGAGAAGGCCTGACGGCCTTATCTCTACCAGGTTAAATAAATAAATCTAATCTAATCTAATCTAATGCCTGAACCGCGCTAGTGACTATGTGGAAAAATAGTCAAAGGCACTTAGAACACAGTCTGTATTTTGATTTTCCTCTATGTTTATTATTATTGTGGCTGAAAAAATAGGGGAAAAACTTTTCGATACGCCCTCGTATAATCTTGAGCCGAAATTAGAACTATTCCTCAGACCTGATTAGGTTTTACACTTAGGTTCAATTAGTATTAGAGAAATAACTGAAATAATTTTGTAGAGCAAGCATCACAATTTGGCGAGTAGCCTAGTTAGTTTTGTTTGCTTTGTAATTTTTTTTAGGTCAAAAAAATTTGAAATCTTTATAGGCTACATAAGATTTGTTGGATAACCTAAACAAATTTTAATTATTCTGTTATTAAGTTCATTCAAGGAAAACAGAGCTTGATTTTGTTATACGTTCCCAGCCTATTATTCATACTGAATATCCGGCTGGACTAAAGCTAAATAAACAGGTCATATTATATTACATGTCAGATAGGATCGTATCTGATAACATTTATCAATAATTCTCTTAATTTAGAGGTAAGATAATCTGTATGTTTTTTCAACGTAAGTTTTATAATGCCTAAATACTTCATCTGTTTTCAAGTAAGAATTTCAAGAAGAATCATTACTCGATTACATTACTAAGAAAATTATTAATAAATAATATTGATTCCGCTGAAATACTCTGATTCCATTTTATTTCCCTTCACTTAGATCTAGAAGAAATTTGTTAATTAATATTTCAAGGCCGAGGTATGTAAATATATTTCATATGAAATTACCATTAATTAAATTGTTAAGAAACTTCGATTCATTAAGTAAGGAAATTTATTTACTTTCTGGTAGAGAAAAGTAATTCAGGAATCAAATTTAAAAAAAGTATTATGTAATTCATGTCATAGCACATTCGGTTTTATTTTTTCCTAGAATAACTAAATTTCTTTCTTGTTGCGGTCTCTCACAATTATTGGATTTATTAGATTTATGTTTTTTTTGTCAATACTGATTCATTATAAAGCACATCTCTCTTTTACGCTTTCATATTCTTTTATTTATGTTGTTAATGAATGAATGAATGAATGAATAAATGAATGAATAAATGAATTTCATTTATTTATACATAACAGATACAAACATATGTAAAGTGGTGTTCAAAGATATCTGACCTACCATTTTTCTGATCGCGTAAGCGAACTTCTAACCACGGGATAAGTCAGAACCAAAGACATAAAAAATTGACAAACTTTGAAATAGTTCCACAAGTTTTCAATAAATAACATTATTTTTTTACTAGATTATTTTACGACACTATATCAACATCTTAGGTTATTTAGCATCTAAATGAGATGAAGGTGATAATGCCGGTGAAATGAATCCGGGGTCCAGCACCGATAGTTATCCAACATGTGCTCATATCGGGTTGAGGGAAAACCCCGGAAAAACCTCTACCAGGTAACTTGCCCCGACCGGGATTCGAACCCGCGCCACCTGGTTTCGCGGTCAGACACGCTAGCCGTTACTCCACAGGTGTGGACATGACACTATTATTGGGATGGGTAAAAAAAATGTTGGAAAATGATGATGCAAACTAAATAAAAATTATTCTCATAAGTGACAGTAACAAGGGTTTCCAGCTAAACTTCGTGCTTTTTACAATTATTACAGGAGGAGTAAAATTGTGAATTCTGTAATGCGGGTATAGGCCTATTTATGTACTATTGGCGATACTGACTGTTATCTTCGCCATCTATTCATAGAAGTCATAAATAAAGACGCCACACTTACACGAACAAATTATCGTTCGTTATCGATTAGTAGGGGCCAGATCTTTGAACGCTAGTGTATATACAGAGTGAAAGTGACATAAACTTGTAGATTGAAAGAGACGATAAGGTACACGTAAATGAATAGAAAACCTATAGGCCTATTACGTAATGTGATTAAATGCACGGTTAATTAGAAAATTAAGTTTGATGTTTCAGCAGTCCGGCAATATCGTCACTGAAACACTCTACTCGTATACAGATGTAAGAGGTCAACGAACTCGGCGAGTCTCCCTACAGAAGCTGCCAAGCTGCCAAGACGTTGCCACGCGTTCACTTCATGCAATGGTTTGAATTTAGGGTTTTTAAAATTAAATTTACACGAAAACCGTGTACGCTATGGGTAAATTATTATTTATTAGATTTCCTATCGATATGGCACAAAAATCACGTTCTACTCGGAATAGTTACCGAATAAGAGATTGTTAAACATTTGGGGGAGGGGGGAAACATTCTTTTTCCGAAAAAAAATCTATGAACTTTGCACCAATATGATACGAGTATTATACGGCTCTTTTTTTGTTACATACAACATGAGCTATTCGCTCTCGAAATCTGCAAGACAATTTCACTTCCACCCTGTATTGTGATTCTTCGCACGACTCTGTACAACTATTCGTACTATAACTATGCACAATTTAAAAGTTTCAAAAGAAAAAAAACAATTCAATCCAATTTCTTTCCAAACTTTCAATAAATAATCCAAATAATAAATATGACTATAAGATATAAAAAACAGTTCCTGATAATTATCTAAATGTAGGATCTCGTAGCATCAGGTTATTTTGTTCTATTCATCGTACGATGAAAGCGTTAAATGTTAATGATACGGAGTAACGCTAATAAAATTATGTCCGTTGTTGTTAGGAATGTAATCAATGGATGACAATTAAAAACGAAATCACCATATATTATAGAACCTACAGAATAATTTGAAACCATTCAGGTAGATTGTTCTGGTACAGGTTGTCATGGCATTTTTCCAACAATTTCCTTCCTCAATAGTCAGAAACAAGCTAATTACTTGAAATAAATTACAATGTTGCTATAATAAAGCGTCTGAAAGTAGATTTCTTTGTCTGCAGAAAGTGAAGGGTCTGCTCAAGTTTTCAAGAGCCCTTGATGCGGAAGAAACAAAGACTTACCAGCTCACCGCAGATGACAGAAGTTCCGGTTTGTGGCGGATGTTACGGGCAGAAATTGACCGGTTACGGAAAACGGAGAGGGCCGGAGCAAAATCATATTAACCGACGTTCCGATTTAGATTAAGAGATAAATTGACTGGAGTGAGAAAGCGAAATAAAGGGAGGCGGAGGAAGAGGAGGCAGGAATTGAAAATTAAAAGGGAAATTCAAGGTTATGTAATTACGTCTTCGAAATTTCCCCACTGCCCACAAATCACATTGTAATATAAGACTGCGAGATGCTGACACTGCGCGCTGTAAACTGGTGCCTACGGGGTCACGCTGAAAGTTTCTGCTGATTGATGAAGGATGGATAGAACAGAGAAAAATTCTCTCCGGCACCGGGACCCGAACTCGAGTTTTCAGCTCTACATGCTGACGTTTTATCCACTAAGCCACACCGGATTCCAGTCTCGATGCCGGATCGAATCCCCTCAGTTTAAGGGGAGAGGATGGTATTTTTTTAACTTTTTTCCTATTTGGTGTAAAATATTAATTTTTTGTATGTAGAGAGCTCATAGCTGTGGCAACTCAACCAAATAAAAATATAAAAAAAAAAATATTTGGGGGCCCAAATTTGAAAATAATATACCCAATGCAGGATTGTACTAAAACCGATATATCTAAACCGTTTTTAAAGATAGATTCAAACAGTTTTGTGCAATGTATTTGAAAACGCATGTTCTACAAACTGTCTGTAACAGAATTTTGATATTAGTCCCTACGTTTGTAAAATAAACAATTAAATTTAATAACAATTTTCTGATTTCCTTTCTTGCAAACAAACGGACGTATTTTTAAAATGAAATCAATTAACAAAATTCTGTTACAGAAGAAAGTTTCCTAATAGTCTAAAGAATGTGTGTTCTTAAATTTCATGCATGTATCTTTAATAGTTCAGAAATTATATCCATTTTTGTCTGGCAACATGGCAAAAAAATGAAGTTACTGGAAACCGATAAAAGCGGGCGTGTGATTTAAAAATCCATAGCGCAGGAAGTTTAAAAATGACGTCTCAACATCCGATGAGGGCACAAATACCCACAAAATGTTATGCAATGCATTCCACACATATCAAAGGGTATTTTAAAGAAAAATAATTGAAAATTGAATTTACCGGAAACAACAATAAAAGTGGGCGAGTGATTTCAAAATCCATAACGCAGGAAGTTTAAAAATGACGACTCAACATCCGGTAAGGGCACAAATACTCACAAAATGTTATGCTATATATTCCACACATATCGCAGAGTATTTTAAAGATTTTTTTTTTAAATTTACTCATTTTTCACCAAAAGTACCATCCTCGCCCCTTAAGTTCTACCTCTCAGTTTTCCCTCTGGTGGCTTACCCTCATGTACTGTGTCACAGAATATGACAGTGACACAATATCCAACGCACTCATTACGAGCGTCTAAGCGGCCGGCATCCTATGGGATGAGCGTCGTCTTAAATCACTACGTGATTACTTACGCATTACGTGTATTATGATGTACCGAAGTACATATGATATTTCCGTGAAGGAATTCTGCGTTTACATATGATGAAGGATGGATAGAACGGAGAAAAATTTTCTCCGGCACCGGGATCCGAACCCGGGTTTAGAGCTCTACGTGCTGATGCTTTATCCATTAAACCACACCGGAATCCAGTTCTGATGCTAATTGATATGTATAGCAGTAAGCTAGATTGTTTTCTCTTCGATAAGAAATGCAATTCAGTTTTTAAGACAACTGCTGTTTACAAATCTGTAGTGCTCGGGAAAAGTGGCACAAGTCAAAAATGTTAATTTTACAGGAGAAGGGGGGAAAAAAACTGTCTTCACACTGGTTTATGTCGATTTGATTTTCTTCTTCATGAATTATTGTAATGGGAGAAATACTTAAGTCTCTTTTCCCAAGCGAGCAGATGTTCTGTAAGTTGTCAATAAATTAATAAAAAATGTCTGTTGAAACTGACTTATGCCGCTTTTCCCAAGCACTGCAGAAGTAAAAATGTATATATTTCCTAGTTTATCTAGCTGCTAGATATTTTCGAAGTCAATCAAATTAATGGATTTAACTCGACAAGACTTTTGGACTATGATTTTCTTTTAATTTTAAGTCGTCATTCATGCTAAAAGAATGCATCCCACGACTTCAAAATGCTTTTGGAGAAGACATATTATGAATCCTATAGATTCAAAATCCCCTATATCCACTTTCATAAATTGAAGAATTTTGACAGTAATTGGTTCCAAATAGAGAGAATTTTCAACCTAACAGTGACTTTTAACGAACCCTTTTCTTTAAATTTAGTTACTTTTCGAATTAAAACTATATAAATAATTAGAATTCATTCTTAGCAAGTAATATGTGGGCATAACTAAATTATGAACAAAATGGTCTTTAGGGGGTTTTGAATCTAGAGGATTCATATCATCAGCAGGTATAGTGTGATTGGCAGTGAAAATAAAATGACTCTCTGTTTGTTAAAATAGAGGAAGTTAAATTTTTTTGACAATTTATTGTTTAATGAAATATGTTCTCTTGCCGTAGACGCATCGATTTGTTTAGAAGTTAAAGTGTTCATTGCAAAATGTCCGTTATATTGTTATCCCATTATGGTTCGTAGACTATATGAAATAAATATCCACAATAAAAATATGCACTAGGACTTTAATATCCAGCAATTATATGCCATAAATACATAAATGTCCAGAAAATATACAAAATTACATTTTATTAAAATTTGTCAGTTTTGTGGTTCTTCAACAAATTGATTCCCTGTGCATTTTCAGATGGTAAGATAATGGCTCTTAGATAAATATTGTTGTTTTCTTTGTACTGACCTATTTCTTCAATACGCTTCTGATTTGTTGCGTAAACCCTATTGACTGGCGCCGGCGCCCTGATGTTTTGATAACCAGCCATCATTTGAATGACTAAATTTTTATTGTCATGATGTTCTGATTTAATATTACCAAAAAATCGCCAAACATCAAATACTAACCTTGTGTACTGAAACAATATGCTGAAATTTGGAATGGAATCCTTCTACGGAATTATTGGTTCTCTGGAATCCTTGCAGTGTACTTTGATATTGGTTGCATACTGGTAGTGGAAATCGGGGAGGTACAGACCTCCGGCTATCCTATGTTCATCTTCTACTTACGTAGGTATACTCCATAGAGAATTCAAACAGGTCTTCATGTACACTTCATTTAACATATCAAATGTGTTCTGAATGTCATCTGTATTTACGGATATTTCAGTTGTGGACATTTATTGTGGACTTTTCTTTACGTGGGCTTTTTGAAATGTACATTAAACCCATTTTAACCTAGCGTTACCATATGGTAACGCAGTGCAGAAAGCAATATAACTTGCTTCATACTCGTCCTTAATTAATAAAACTGGAATTTTTCTTTGTGAATCCAAGCTACACGATTGGTTCTTTCTTATTACATTATGAAATCACAAATTTATTATACCAGTTGGGCAAGAGCAGCTGCGCGATTTAGACGTTGCTTTCTCAGCAGCAATTTTGGAGAGCAACAAGAAATAAGATTATTTATTTTTTACTTTGATGAACTTGATTGTAATGTTTGTTATGGTATTTTACTTATTGTTGATTGAGTATTCGTGTACATCAAGCACAAGTTTACAATCCGTAACATTGTTGTGGATATAATACATTGTTTCTTACGTTACCATATGGTAACGCTAGGCTAATATGTTGTCACTCATTCTTTGTGCTCTCTTGGTACTAACAGTAAGATGGAGGAGTTGCGAGAATGTACAAGTAACAAAATGAATGTTACAAACAGGTGCGTGAAAGTGCATGAGATACTTCTGGAATTAGAAAACGAAAAATTAGAGCATTCTACATACAGCCACCAAAGCCCAATTTTGTATCTGACGAGAACTCTGCAGATGTAGAGGGTGGCATGTTCGACAACCTATGTGGAAGGAAACTGAGTACTGAAGCTGGGGTTATTTTTGTTAACCTGAAAGCATCGATTTACATTAAAAGGACTTTGCGTTTAACCCATAGAGATCCATTGTCATCATAGGCGGACAGAGCACCGCTTCCTTGGTAGGTGGGGGGGGGGCAAAGCAAAACCATAGAATCCCCATATAACGGAGTTATGGGGGACATCATTTACCTTCTTCCCCCGTTATAAAACGTGGTACAGTATATCGAAGTATCGTTTAATGAAGGTATTTTCGGGGGCTTGTTTCTCACAATATTACATCCATATCCTTGATGTTTCGGACCGAGTTGTATCGGGCTTGAATTTTAGGTCTATTACAAATTATAATAGGGCATAACCTAATACAATCTCCCTCTTTTTTCTCTCTCGTACAAAACACATGCATACATCAAATATACGAAATTTACCTCCCTGAAGATATCTCAAGCTAAAAATAATTTTTAAGACTGGAAAGTAACTTTCAAATTTCATAGAATTACCAGAAAACAGTTTTTTTGTCTCACTTGTAAAATTTATATTTTTGAACTTCTGTTCTTTTAACAAATTAGCGAGAGCAACGGTTAGCATGTCTGACCGTGAAACGGGCGGACTCGGCTTCGAATGCTGGTCGGGGCAAGTTATTTGGTTGAGATTTTTTTCCGGTGTTTTTTCCTCAACCCATTAAGAACAAATGCTGGTCAATTTTCGGCTCTAGTCTCTAGACTCATTTCGCTGGCATTATCACCTTCATCTCATTCAGACGCTAGACGACCATAGCAGTTGATAACGTGTCGTAGAATGAACTACTAAAAAAAAAACAAATAGCGATAATGTGAACATACATCAGAGACGGTTTACGCTAGGGTCGATCTGGTACAGAGAGCAGAGACAGAAATATTGACTCTGTGTGTCAAATGAAAGATAATCGAATGACTCACACCGAAATTCGGGAAGCTTTGGAGACAGATATGAGTGCAAAACGAGAGATCATCCATAATTATTTTGCTGTGAGGAAACTGTGTGCTCGGTGGATTGTACAGGTTGCTAATCAACAATAACATTTAGTGTTTGAGCATTTTTAACGTTATGCAGGATGTAATTGAACGACTTTTTCAATTTAGGCTAAGAAATGTAGAATGTGATGTAGTGAAGATTTTTCATTCAGGAACCCATGACCGGAAATGAGAATTGGAGTATCTACAGCACTGTGAAATGTAGGCTAAATAAAACATCAAAGTAATTTAAAGAACTTTATGGACTTTCACATTTACAATAAATATTCAAAGTGACGACCGCCAACTTCGTTACATAGCGTGCAACGACGAACCACGTTTTGCCTTACTCTCTGGAAGATTCCACGCTCCCCTCTTATGATATCGAACGCTGTAAAGATGCGCTCAGTAAGCTCATTTACTGTTTCTACCGGTGATGTGTACACAATAGCCTACCCCCTAGGATAAAGTCTGGAGGGATGAGGTCAGGGGAGCACGCAGGCCAAGGGACTAGGCATCCCGTTTCAATTGCTCTCTGCCTGAAGATGTCTGTGAGATATACGCGAGCCAGGCGATCAAAGTGGAGCACCGTCGTGCTGGTACCACTACTAGCCTATTGAATGTGCAGAAAGTTCGCCATCACAAAAACAGGAAACGCAACATCTCACAGTGCTGTACATTTCAATTCTCATTTCTGGTGATGGATACCTATGTGAAAAATCTTCACCATATGAACCTCTACATCAGGCATGTCAATTGATGCCCACAGGAGCAAGCGCGCGCTTTAGAGCCCAGGAGAGCCTGAGCGCTTTACAGCGGAAAGGAAAGAGACAGACGAAAGGGGTGGTATATGCCGCTTGGTCAAGCTATATTCAGGGATGGCCAGCACTGATTCAATAGATAAAGGGAAGAGAACTTATTAAAACTGTACCCATGTTAATTTTTAGATTTGCCTGAGAAGTATAAGTGCATTATAAGAATGTAAGTTTTAATTTTAATGCTCATTTTTCACAAGTTTGATTTTTTTATTCAAAAGAAATATTTTCTCAACATTTCGTATAGAAAAGTGAAATTTTCAGGTATAGGCCTATTTATTTAGTAGCCTTACAGAAAGTTTTCGTAAATCTGATATGCCGTATATACATATTACTGAAGATACTGTATTCAAAAATTTTGAAAATATTCGCATGGAAATTGTTTGTAAGGAAATGAATTAACAAAGCAACTACTGTTACATCATAAGCAAAAGGTACGTGCCCATGTGTTGTAAAGATGTCAGCTCTATAGCTTCAGCAGATTTCGAGAAAATAATTTAATATTCTGATGATAGGAAGTTGCTCACAATTATCACCTTAAAAGCATAATGCGATAAGAATTTTTTTATGTAATATTAGTTACACTTAAAGCAGATACAGTACCTAGGTAACTTTGCTTTGTACTTTAATATTGTTTTGATTAGTTTATTGATTACTTTTGTAAGGCTAAAGATACCATCAATATAAATTTCAACTTATCATGTCATACTCAATCTCTTTCTTTGGAATATCACTTTCTTTATGAATGATATGTTTCACCCACTTAATACAGTATAGTATTATACTACTATGGAATTTCAGTGAATATTCCTTCTTAACTCTCTATTACGTTATCAAGATTTAAACCACAAGTGCAATATTAAGAAGTCAGTGTTAGTACTTTTGTTTTACAGAAAATATAGATAATATTAAACAGAAAGAAGCCTTATAAAAATAACGACATAAAATTTCACGTTCCGTTTGTAGTTTGTGCACCACTGTTTTCTTAATCAAACGGGTTGCTTATTCATATACACAACCCTTCCTCTTTCCATACTTAGCGCTTGCTGCCCGCGCACGACGTCAAGGTCAGAAAAATGCGCTTGCTTTGACATCACTGCTCTACATCTCCCCAAATTTTGAAAAGTTATTCAGTTACACCCTGTATAAGACGTAAAAGTTTGAGTCAATCTGTGAAAGAACTCTCAGAAACCGTAGAAAAAAAAATGCTAATAAAACAAGAGGATAGCTCCAATAGACTAAGAGGCCGAAATAAAATTCGACGAGACCGAAGATAAAGAAAACTGCAGAAAGAGAAGAACAATGATAAGTGAAGAAGAAGAGTGAAACACCTTGTGAATAATCAAATAAAAGTAACGCATGAGAATAATAAACAAGCTGTAATCAACGTGGAAGATCATTACATAGCAAATATGTCTTACAACTGTAAGTACTACAATCCAAGATATTAGGGACATGAGTTAAACACATGGAATAAAATACTAAATACTGAAATAATTCTGAAAAACCGTAGAAAAAATGCTAATTAAATATTAGAGGAGAGATCATCCAGCATACACTGAAGAGTTTCTCAACAAGAATGTTTCGTCACGAGCTAAAACTCAAAATGAGTGTTGCAATTATGCTATTAAGGGGTCTATGCTAACACGGGGACTCTGAAGTGGAACAAGATTGACAACTACACACCTACAAAGACACATCATAGAGGTCCGTGTAATCAATGGATTGAACTTAGATTCTGTTTTCATACAGCACATACCACTCTTTCAATTTGATACCAATATGCATTTCAAATTCCAAAGAAAAACATTTCTTATACATTTAGTCCTTTAAATGACCATTAATATATCATAGGGACAGATATCTGACTAATTTGCCTGTATCTTCCGAAACCTGTATTCATTTTAAGTCTTGCTCTCTCAAGATTTCGATCATCGGACTCGTTAAATCTGACAAGAACATTGTTACTTGTGTTTACCATAAACTACAGTATATGCTAAAGTGAATGAAATGCGTGATATCTACTCAATAAAGTTTAAAATCTGGTATAACAGCTTATGTTACTCCTGGTACAACTAGTTAGTAATAATTTAATACAAATTTACAACATTTCTAATATTAAATCATGCAAAACGATTATATATAGCTATTTTTATTACGTGAAATGTTGGAGTGGAATATAAATACTTTGTGACACAAATATCACTTGTCAAATTATAAAAAAAAAAATATTACGTTTGAATGAAAAATGTATTACCGCGATAAAGAAAAGGATCACGATAAGGATCATGATCTATGTCGTAATGTTTGTCGGATTGCTTGTCATGATCCATGTCGTGGTCCTTCCGGCGATCCTTGTCGTAGTATTTACCGCCATCACTGTCCTAGTCCTTGTCTCGGTTCATGTTGTAGTCCTTATGGTGTTCCATATCGTGATCCTCTTTGTGGATCTTACCGATTTCCAGGTCGTAATCCTTGTCATGACCAGACAGCGGATTTTCGGTCCCGATACTGAAGGTTAGGTGTACGTCAGTTACAGGGAGTTCATTGAAATCATTGCTACGCTCCTCCTTACGGGAAGGGACGTGACGTCTTGTCGCTGTGTAGGGACCGAAAATCTGCTGTCTGGTCATTATCCTTGTCGTGATCTTTGCGGTGAATCTTGTCGTGATTCTTATCATGATCAATGGCATAGTACTTTCCTGTTTCCATGTCGCGATCCTTATGATGATCCTTGTCGTGGCCCTTCCGTTATTCTTGTCGTGGTCCTTATCGTAATCTTTATCGTGGTCCATGGCGTGATAAATATCTGATCCTTGCCGTGGTTCTTATATTGACCCTTGCTATGGTCCATTTCGTGATCCTTGTCGTAGTCCTTATCGTGGTCGATTTTGTGATCCTTATCGTCATCTTTGTTGTGATATTTGTCGTGGTCCTTATTCTGACCTTTGTCGCTATTCTTGTCGTGGTCCTTATTGTGACCCTTGTCGTTATTCCTGTCGTGGTCCTTACCATAATCGGTTTTTTTAGTTGGTTATTTAACGACGCTGTATCAACTACGAGGTTATTTAGCGTCGATGAGATTGGTGATAGCGAGATGGTATTTGGCGAGATGGGGCCGAGGATTCGCCATAGATTACCTGGCATTCACCTTACGGTTGAGGAAAACCTCGGAAAAACCCAACCAGGTAATCAGCCCAAGCGGGGATCGAACCCGCGCCCAAGCGCAACTTCAGACCGGCAGGCAAGCGCCTTAAACCGACTGAGCCACGCCGGTGGCTACCATAATCGTTGTCGTGGTCCATGTCGTGATCTCTATCGTGGTCCTTATCTTTATCCTTATTATGGTCCTTCTTATCGTAGTTCTTATCATAATCCTTGTCGTGGTTCATTTCGCGATCCTTGTCGCGGACTGTCGTGATCCTTGTCGTCTTTATGTGATCCATGTTGTGGTACTTACCATCACCCATGTTGCAGTCCTGATCGTCATCCCTATCGTGATCCTTGTCGTGGCCCTTAACGTGATCCTTTTCGCGGTCTATATCGCGATTCCTGTATCGATGGCAGTCATTATCCTATAGCGATCCATGTCGTGATTCCTTTCGTGGTGATTGTCGTAATCCATGTCGTGATCCTTAACGCGATCCATATCGTGGTTCCTTTCGTGGTACTGTTCGTGGTGCTTGTCGTGGTCTATGTCTACATTATTATCCTTGTGGATGTCCTTTTCGAGATCCTTGTATTGGTGCTTGCTCATGAACCTTAACGCGATCATTGTCGTCACCCGTGTGGTCATCATTCTTGTCCTGGTGCTTACTGTAGTTCTTGTCTTGGTCCTTGTCGTGAACCTTATTGAGGTCCTTGTCATGGTGTTTGTCGTTGTCCTTTTTGTCTTTGTAGTGTTCTTTATCGTGGTCCTTATTGTCTTTATCGTGGTCGTTAATTTGGTCCTTGTTATCTTTGTTATGGTACTACATTTTTATCATTTCAAAATAATATATATATATATATATATTTTTTAATTTATTTCCATTTGGTAAGTGACTTTTGTGCCACACGACATGATACATTAAGACGAACTTTGGCGGAGGTCTTATTTTAAAAATTCAGATAAAGTTCAAAACGAAACGGACCAAGATGTCCAATCATTGTTGTTCTGGTTATTGATGAGAGTGATGATGATGATAATGATAATTATGATGATAAAGGTATATATAATATACTATCATATTTACACAAATAAGAAATAAAGAAAGTGCCAGTTTTTTATTACTCAAAACACGGTGTCTACTTGTCAGGCATGATACAATGACAAGAGAATCTGGGAGATCTCATTCGTCGTCCTCCACGAGCATTAATTGGCGCCTGTGCGAGTTTCGGTGAGTCAGTGCCGTTGTGATGAAGTCTGGAGCGGCCGTGACACAAATGGCTGCGATGTGGGCGAACGCGGTTCGAGTGCATTACGCTCACGAAATCGCAAAATGCGATTTATTATTGTAGCGGTGATCTGGTTTATTGGTAGCCATAAATTTTGGCGCTAGTGGAATACAAGGTACAAGTCGGGCCGACTTGTTATTGCCTCATTAGCCTGGTACGTGAGCATTGTTACAAATTCGCAGCTGGAATTATGTGCAGGCATGTTATCGAAGCTGCATATAAAACTTGGTTTCAGCAAAAATGACCGGCAATTTAATTTATTCCTCTGTGCGGTAGAACTTCGAATGCACTTTGACAGTGTAATAAGAGTAATGGTTCGCCTTCAAGTTGCGTCGCCAGCATTTGGGACAAGTTTAGTGGGAATAGTAATAAGAGGAATAAATCTTAAGGCCTTGGATGTAAAGGAGTATATTGGTTTCCTAGAAGATTAATATTATGAATTAATTTACAATCACTGTTGTCCATGTACCATTACGGTTGCATTCAACAAATTATTAATTAGGCATGTCAAAGGAATAGTTTTACATTGCGTAGGGGTTAGGATTATAATTTTACCATTGTTAGTGGTGCTGATAGTGAGTATTCAATTCATTTAACATACAAATAATAGGCTTCGTCATATATGATACATACGAAAAATCTATACTAATAATAAATCTGTAGCCGAAATTTTTCTGGTAATTTTCGATTTTCCAAAAATAATTGGTCCTAACATATATAATTAACCACCCTGAAACCGAAAATCGCTTTTTTGAAATTTTTGTTTGTATGTCTGTCTGTCTGTATGTTTGTTACCTTTTCACGCGATAATGGCTGAACGGATTTCGATGAAAATTGGAATATAAATTAAGTTCGTTGTAACTTAGATTTTAGGCTATATGGCATTCAAAATACATTATTTAAAAGGGGGGGTTATAAGGGGGCCTGAATTAAATAAATCGAAATATCTCGCTTATTATTGATTTGTGTGAAAAATGTTACATAACAAAAGTTTCTTTAAAAATAATTTTCGATAAGTTTTATTCCTTGAAAAATATTCATAGGACTGATATTTAATGAGATAAATGAGTTTTAAAATTAAAATAACTGCCATCTAAGGCCGTGTAATGAATTAAAAAACAAATGACTTCGTCTATAAGGGGCCTTGGACAGCAACAATCGAAAGCTATTAAACATAGCCTACAGACAATGTTTCTGTGTTTGTATGACGTAATATCAGAACCTAAATTAACCGATTTGTGTAATTAATTATTATTTCACCATTGGAAAGTGTAGTTTCTCTAGATGGACATAATGCTATTGTTATTACAGTAACGTCTGAGTAAATCGAGGACAGGTAAGATTAAAATAGCTTCTTATGCACAGAAAATTGGATAGGCTATTTTGTACATTCGTTTTCTTGTATTTCTTAAAATAATATTTGTGTACACTCATTTCAATCTCAGAGAATTAACGAACAACGAGAGTGTATTGATTTAGTATGCAGTAATAGTACGTTAGCTTAGCAATCCATTATTTTATAATTCAAATTTTAACTATTCTCAATTGAATCGTGTTAAAATACATAAAATATATATGCAATAAATGCAATGCAAAAAAAAATGGGTAATGAGCGAAGCAGATTATCTTGCGCTGTTGTAAAAGTTGTTCCCTGGATCAAACGTCTTATTTTAATTATGTAATTGCTTTATATTTATTTCTAACAGGTGCAGCGGAGCGCACGGGTGCGGCTAGTACAAAATATAAATAAACTCAATTGAAACAATATATACATTAATTTAAAGAATTCACACACGTTATATATTCATATTACCGTAACAAAATGAGACAAAATCTAAGTTATTTATTAAAAACAATAAGGTTCGTCATTTGAGAACACAAAACATATTAAAACTATAAAAATGAACTAAAGACATTCACACTTCATGTATTAATGCTAACAAAATATAACGGTAATTGTTATAGTAATAATAGTAGTAGTGGTAACAGAAGAAGTCGAAAAAGCAGGAGGTTAGAATTTATAAAACAGTTATATTACCGGTTGTTCAGTATGATTGTGAAACTTGGACTCTCACTTTGAGAGAGGAACAGAGTTTAACGGTGTTAGAGAACAAGATCTTAGAAAAATATTTGGAACTAAGAGGGATGAAGTTACAGGAGAATGGATAAAGTTACACAATGCAGAACTACACGCATTTTATTCTTCACCTGACATAATTAGGAACATTAAATCCAGACATTTGAGATGGGCAGGGCATGTAGCATGTATGGGTGAGACTAGAAGTGCATATAGAGTGTTAGTTGGAAGACCAGTGGAGAAAAGACCTTTGGGGAGGCCAAGGGGTAGATTGGAGGATAATATTAAAATAGATTTGAGGGAGGTGGGATATGATGGTAGGGATTGGATTAATCTTGCTCAGGATAGGGACCAATGACGGGCTTATGTGAGATGGGCAATGAATCTGCGGGTTCCTTAGAAGCCATTTGTAAGTAGTGGTAGTAGATAGAAGTAACAGCAGCAGCAGTAGTAGCAGCAGCAGCATCAGTAGTGGTAGTGGTAATGGTAGTAGTAGTAGTAGTAGTAGTAGTAGTAGTAGTAGTAGTAGTAGTAGTAGTAGTAGTAGTAGTAGTAGTAGTAGTAGTAGTAGTAGTAGTAATCAATATCACATGACGTAACACAAAATATATTTCCTCTAATACAAAATATATTTACTCGTAGTACACATAGATTTTACAACAGTATCTAATAACCAGTTTATCCAAGCAATGTTTAATTTTACTTAACAAATGTCAAATTAACAGCCTGTTTATTTGTAAGATTTTGCTAATTTTTTTCAATTTCTTCAAGATAATTTTGTTTATAACAATCAACACTTAACTATAACATTTTGTTAAAACTATCTAAACTACCCAACAGCAGTTGGTAATGATTTTGCAAATATAAGGGAATTCTTGATAGTTTACAATACAGAACTTAAAGAATAATTTCGGCCTAAGTTATGAAACATGTATAAAATCACATTCTATTATAATGGGTCATAATCTATAAACAAAAAGTTGACAAATGAAAGTTGTAGGTGACTAGTACTGAATAATAATAAAATAATAAAATAAGGTTATAGTTATTTCTTTGCCAATATGGACACAAAATTTAAAACATAAGAACTTAGGAAGTATTTTTCAGAAACCGATTAAAGGTAATTTAGTAGCTCAAAAGAAAGATATACTAGAGAACAAGATTACAGATAGTGTACATGTTATTAAAGAGAAAGAACAGTCATGGGAACATGTTTTTCTATGCAATAATTTAACCATGTAGCAATGCAAATATTATAAAACGCACATTGGTAAGCAATTGAAACATTTTTATGAAAATTATAAAATATCAAATAAATTAACGTACCTACTAACGTTTATGTATTAAACTTTCCAAATTATATTTCAAATGTTATATTATCAGTCTTTGACTAAACATTTCCTGAAGTGAGACAAAATATTACTCTCATAACTTCTGTTTGAACAGTTGTAGTGGCAGCTGCCATATTTAATTAATGAGTATGAAATTTGGTTACAGTAGTCTGCCTTTTATTAAAGTCTTGCTATTTACACCAGTCTTCCTAAGTTATTTTTTAACCTTTTGTTTGTTGCGGAACAGCCCTCAAAAGCAGTTGCAGACAATTGCTTCCAGTCATCTATTTTTTTTTTAATGTAGGATCAAAAATCTCCCTACATCAGTCCTCTGTTTTCTTTTATTAATTTTATGAATGTGATCTTCTCTTTAGTAATACTCTTATGTCGGTTCGTCAAGTTTATGTCCTACATGCCCCCAGGCCCTGTGCCCTGAATGCGCCTTAAAAATCTCAGCTTTTTCCTTGGGTAATAATAAATTTTGTATTAACTCATTGAGTTGAAACTGGTAAAGTCTTCAGGACTTTCATTTTACACATCACACAACCTTCTAGATTATGTTTCTGATTCTCATCAATAGGTTAGTACAAAATTTTACATTAGAGCACTGGGCTATGGATGCAGTAAAATCACTAATATATTAATAATTACTTACAGGCTTTTAAGGAACCCGGAGGTTCATTGCCGCCCTCACATAAGCCCGCCACTGGTCCCTAACCTGAGCAAGATTAATCCAGTTTCTATCATCATATCCCACCTCCCTCAAATCCATTTTAATATTATCTTCCCATCTACGTCTCGGCCTCTCTAAAGGTCTTTTGCCCTCCGGCCTCCCAACTAACACTCTATATGCATTTCTGGTTTCGCCCATACGTGCTCCATGCCCTGCCCATCTCAAACGTCTGGATTTAATGTTCCTAATTATGTCAGGTGAAGAATACAATGCGTGCAGTTCTGTGTTGTGTAACTTTCTCCATTCTCCTGTAACTTCATCCCTCTTAGCCCCAAATATTTTCCTAAGCACCGTATTCTCAAACACCCTTAACCTATGTTCCTCTCTCAAAGTAAGAGTCCAAGTTTCACAACCATAAAGAACAACCGGTAATATAACTGTTTTACAAATTCTATCTTTCAGATTTTTTGGCAGCAGACAGGATGATAAAAGCTTCTCAACCGAATAATAACAGGCATTTCCCATATTTATTCTGAATTTAATTTCCTCCCGAGTATCATTTATATTTGTCACTGTTGCTCCAAGATATTTGAACTTCTCCATCTCTTCAAAAGGTATTAAACATAAAATATAGTTTTGCGTAAAAATGGTACTGATGTGCTATTTTTTAATATAATTTCAGACTTCAGGACACAAAAATACATAAAAGGGAACTAATTTTTTTAACTTTTTTCATTGCAGGCCTGTGTAATTAACTTGTAGAGTGACTATTAAAATTTCGAGGGAAACCATCGATCGAAACATTATGAGGGTATTTATTTATATGCAACATAACAATATACATACAGTTACAATTATTGTTGTGTGATTAATTCCAGAAACTGGACCGGTAACACAAAAATTACATAATCATTCGTAAAATATGATTATGACCAGCCACTACGTAGTCCGCACCATAATGACGTATACATTAGGGCAACTCTGTTACTGATGTCCCACCGCGATGTCATATACGTCACGAGGGACTATGTCATTCCATACTAGCATGTTGAGAACGCTTCTTGATCTTTTATGTCCATATAAAAGCGGGCTGTAATTACCCACATTTGATGTTAGATAGTTTTCGTGGTTACAGCTGATTATATTATGGTGCAAATGCAGAATGGGATGAGAGTTCTTGGCATTCTTGAGAATTATTTAACTTATTTTCTTTTTATTTATTTTCCTGAGAGTAACAATTATTAAAGTTGTGTATCTGTGTTTCCTATAGCGTGTTTTCTCTTCTTTATTGATTTTCAACGCGTAACTTAAATAGGCCTATTATTATTTTAGTTACATTTGTTCTTTTTAATTTCCAATTCTAAATTTATATACCTACAATAATATTAATTCAGAATTTCATGTAGCTGTCTCAGTCATTTTCTATATTGTCTACAGTATTTAATCTGGAAGTTTAGATTAATAAATAGGTAAAAGCCATTAAGTCCAGTTATGTGATGTTTTAGAATTACTTAAGGCAGGTGAAATAAATTATCTTCACCAGAATAAGTACATTAAGTAAGAGTTGTCTTTTCATAAAATCGTTAATTATATTTAGGTAGTTCAGAAAAATATTACTTCAGTTCCACAGAACTAATATACATACCTCACTTTTAAAGGTCAACATTCCAAACCTTAAAGCAGATTTTGGGTATTCAGTTTTGTCAAATTTACAAATGCATTTCCGTGAAAAGTAATGTTTTTTAATCTATCTGTTTAGCTTGTCTAATTAGATTTGTCTAATGTATTGGTGATTTTTATAAAAATATCAGACAAAATTGGGTATCAGTTTTTCTCTAATAATTATGGTTCGAAAAGTTACATATTTGATTCAAGGCTAAATCCTAGATATTTCGCTGGCGTCTCTCACTCGATCTGTGATCCTTGTATTTCTAAATTTTGGTAACATGTAAAATTTTCGTCCTCTTTGTGAAAACCCGTGTTAACCAAACTGAACGAAGAGGAAAGGGGGGAAAAAGAAATTGTATTGAAAAATAATCCAGACCTAAGCAATTTACACATTCTTAAGTTTAAAAATAAAGCGAAAATGTTTGTATGATATTTGTTAAATTTTATTATTATTTTAAGTGTTACTAGCATTATATGTTACTAATGTTTATTGTATTTATCTGATGCATGTAGCCTATAAGATAAAACATTGTAATAAATATAAATAGATCACTTTCTTAATTAATAACAGTGCATATCTCCAATAAATGATTTCTTAGCATCGCCACAGATATACTTGATTGTCCTTGTCACTATCTCTGTCACTAGAGAGTTGTTGAAATTTATATTTTTGAAATTTATATTTTCCCCGCCATTCACAAAATAGTCTATTTGGATTTGATACCTCTTGAACAAAAAGGGGAGATCTGTAACTGAGACTTGATTAACATATTTCAGTAATATTTGTATTTATCCTGGTAATAATGAACAGTTTGACTAGTAGACATTTTGTTTTTCAGCATTAACTTCCCATGATTGTATGAGAAGATTCGAAGAGAACGGCAGTTACGTAGACCTTCGGCCCCCCTCCCCATACTACCAATAATGCATAGCACAATGTCAATACGGCGGTTGCTGTCGTCTGCGTTACAACGAACTTTACTGTTGATTTTCGAGTTCGTCATTTTTTTCCTGGCTATTATATGCTTATTTAAATTGTGTTAACTCTCGCTAAGTGGTTTTATATTTTATTTTATGTCTTAGTATTTATTTTATTATTATTATTATTATTATTATTATTATTATTATTATTATTATTATTATCCAGGTGGTGACAGGATTTTTTCTCGTTGCCAAACTTTCAGAACGGCCCCGAGGTTCACTCAGCCTCCTATAAAATTGAGTACCGGGTCTTTCCCGGGGGTAAAAGGCGGTCAGAGCGTGGTGCTGACCACACCACCTCATTCTAGTGCCGAGGTCATGGACAGCATGGGGCTCTACCTCCATGCCCCCCAAGTGCCTTCATGGCATGTTACGGGGAAACCTTTACCTTTTACCTTTTTACCTTTATTATTATTATCATTAACGAATTAATTTGTATTACTACCTTTGTATCATCTTCGTCATGGTTATTCTGTTATTATTATTATTATTATTATTATTATTATTATTTCTATTATCAACATTATTATTGATCTCTGTAAAATTTATGTAGACTACTGGACTGTACCCGAGCACGAGCATATGCTTATTTCGGGTATCAATTCATATGTATCATTTCAAATGTAAATTGTGAATAAATTAGAATTAAATTTAAATCAAAACCAGTTTCAACTAATAAGAACTAGTTTTAGAAACTAGATAGAAAGCGAGTTTTCGTAAGGATAAAAGCCTAAACAAACCAAACCTAACCTGCCATTGATTCTAGATCTTACGACAGCTCGCTTTCTATCTATTTACATTTCTTAAAGCAGCTTTTACTCGTGGAAACTGGTTTTGACGGATTTCGGGTTTTAACGATAACATATACAATAAATAAAAGATTTATCATGTCCTTTGCAAGGGCTTTTGGAACGAATAGTAACTTATATGTGGGCTGCTAGCCTATAAGTCGTCCGTTCATGTTAGTTCACGCCTTCCCTTGAATTAATTCTGCAGGGGTAAAAGCCGAAAAGACCGTCAACTATTAGAATGTTAATCGGCATGGTATTTAACCAGGCCAGGGAATATCACCAAGCCAATCCAGGAAGGTAAGCAAAGGAGCGTACCGCACAGAAAGCGTTTCTTATTTGTATTCCTTGAGTGACCGCAACGAGGTGTCCCTTGGAAACCGAGGCCATTCCTAATTGATCTAGAAGGCACAAGATTACATCTGAAACTGTGCCGTGAAATTAAAAGAAATTGGAGAAGAAAATACTGGACAGACAAGCGAAACATAAATCTGCAACACCGACAAGGATCTCTCAAGTCTGCACACAGCCCACCGAGTCCCTGTATACAAAACGATCTCCCTATACGGAAATGCTGATTGCTGGTCAGGAATTTATGTTATGATGTCACTTCTTGTATAAATAACCATTAGTTGGATTTTTTTGTCTCTTTATCGGTTTAACCAGTGCACCCTACTTGCAAGGAGAGCGGCATGCATACTAATCGCTCGGCTGGCCGCCCATGCCCAACCCTGTAATTAAATTCGGCACGAGAATAAATCGTATTGTCGGCGAGGCATTTCCTCTAATTTATAGATCTGATCACACGTCTGGGCTGTGCTATTAGGCGAAGCATGTAAAAACCGAACCAAACGCCATCACTCGTCATACGAACTTGACACCCAAACACGCTAATTACAATTATAATGAAGATAAGATATGTGTCTTTTGAAATCTTAATCAATGACTCTGGTGCCCAAACACTTGGGTAATATTATCGCAGAAATCGCCCTGGTGGTAATAAAGGCAATTCTTGAGTTCTGCAGTGTTTTATTTTGACGTGAAACGTGTTTGTTCGAAGTACATGGGACAAAATTTGTAACGTTTTGACATGGAAGGTTTACTCAGATTTAAAGTTGAAACTTCTACATTAAAAACCCCCTAAAGACTATTTTGTTCATAATTGAGTTATGCCCACATATTGCTTGCTAAGAATGAATTCTAATGATTTATATAGTTCGAATTCAAAAAGCCACTAAATTTAAAGAAAAAGGTTTGATAAAAGTCGCTGTTAGGTTGAAAATTCCCTTCTAATTGCCACCAGTTACTGTCAAAATCATTCAGTTTGTAGAAGTGGATATAGGGGATTTTGAATCTATAGGATTCAATATTATAGATATATTAATTTGTCCTACAGAATTTATTTGTAATATTGACACTTAATATTTTAGGAGAAAAATTCGCTCCGGCGCCGGGGATCGAGCCCGGGTCCTTGGTTCTACGTGCCAAGCGCTCTGACCACTGAGCTACGCCGAATTCAATCCACAGCACCGAATCAGTGGTCAGAGCGCTTGGTACATAGAACCAAGGACCCGGGCTCGATCCCCGGCGCCGGAGCGAATTTTTCTCCTGAAATATTAAGTGTCAATATTACAGATAAATTCTGTAGGACAAATTAATATATCTATAATATTCTCTCAGCCAGCAGTGCATAATAACTGCGGATTCCCGGCCAACAAGTCACTCAGCTGAGTGCGCTCCTAGTATAATGGCAGTTGACATTGGATACACAACATATAGGCCTATATGCCTAACTTGGAGTCAGGCCACAAAGAGAAACATCGAAGTAGGAAGGTTCGATCCGGTGCTGTGGATTGAATTCGGCGTAGCTCAGTGGTCAGAGCGCTTGGTACGTAGAACCAAGGACCCGGGTTGGATCCCCGGCGCCGGAGCGAATTTTTCTCCTAAAATATTAAGTGTCTATAGGATTCAGTTAAGTTTTGCAGCGTTTTATTTTGACGTGAAATATATATGTTCGAGGTACAAGAGACAAAAGCTGTAACGTTTTGACATAGAAGGTTTACTCAGATTTAGAGCTAAAATCATTCGTATAAACTCGTATTTGTATTTGTGGCTCGTAGTTTCCCATGCAGTTCGCCCAGTGGGCTGGTACACCTCATTCTCATTCATCCCATAATTCGGGGTGCACAATAGGCCACTGTCGAGCCGACGTGATGAAAGTCGTCCCTAACCCGCCACTAGCCACTCAATACTGCTTCTGCTGCTGCCCCTACTACTGCTACTGTGTTTGTCATTTAGCGACACTATGCTGAAATTACTAAAATCAAATGTTTAACGTTAGATGCACCAACTACTACCACTACCATTACCACTACCACTAGCATCACTACCACTACCTGTACCACTGGTACAAGTGATATAAATTTAATGAATCCAGCTATAAAAATATAGAAGTTATTGACTTGATTATAATGAACCCTTAAAAATATGGACTTTGGACATTTCAATACAGTGTCCCACTAAAATAATTATTGGCTGAAGAAAATATAAATAATATACTGTATAGGGGAATAGTGAGTACAGTGAGACACAAAATATTAAGATATATATATATATATATATATATATATATATATATATATATATATATATATATGCAAGTGAAATTTTAAAATCAAGTGCAATAGAAATACACATTAAAACATGGAGTACAACAATACATAAACAGAAATGTTAATAGATAAAGGACATAATATACAATGAATGCGTGTTTGTCAAAAAAATGCAAACGTCTCACTGTTCCCATTCAGGAGGGTACAGTAAGACACCAGTGTCTATTAACGGACATTGAAATGATTTATATTTACTTCAAAAAAAAAAAAAAGAAAGAAAGAAAAGAAAAGAAAGCTTGCTGTCTCTTTATCTTGCCATGTTCTGTAGACTTATTTAGAATCATTTTGATGTCTGACTTCGAAACCATTGAAACATCTGGAACATTTGGAAAAGTAAATTTTCCATGACATTTCAAACTTTTGAGAAAAAATGAAATAAATTTTTGGTGACAATAAAGCTTATAATTATAAGAATTTAATTTAATTATTTATTATTTTTAATATGTTTTTAAATTTTGTGAATAATTTTATTTAAGAAACAATTAAAATGTAATGTATCCATTATTTTAAGCTATAGTTCCTAAATTGGTTACCAGTATGTTCATTTTTAATGTTAGTTACCGGTAAATGTAATATAATTACAGTTTAGTTTTGCAAATCATTGGTAAATGGGAACAGTGAAACGTCTTAGTGTACCCTTCAATGGCATATCTCACTGCTCCCTTTACGCATAGTTCGTTTAAAAATGGCGCTACCACTTCAAATTCAAAACAAGAAAGACGAAACGTTGCAAAATATAACGTCAAATACCATAGTATTAGTTAACAAAACATTCATATTTCTATTTAATTTGTATATCCAATATAACCTTCATTAAACACAAGCCAAAATTTTACTTCTAGAGTGAAAAATTACTAATTATTTTTTCATCGCTCACCTTTGCAACTAGAATCAAATAGAGTATGAAAATACCGTTACTTTACTCATGCAACATACAACTCCACTGTTACAAACATTTCAATATCAAAATTTACCATCTAATAAAAAATGTCTCACTATTCTCCCTGTCTCACTGTATCCACTTCTCCCCTATGTGGCGCGTTCATGATTCCCTGATTTGCCTTATTTGCAACACATATTTTTGTAACAACAATGTGTTAAATATTAATAAATTACAGAATAAACTAAATTTCATAGCTAGAAATCTGTTTAAGGTATTCATTCATTAATTTACATATCGCCCATCCGGAAGCTCTTAATAGGGAAAGGAGCATCTTCTGCAGATCTCTGCAGATAGAACTAAGGAAGAGATTAGTGAAGTGCTTTGTGTGGAGTGTAGCATTGTATAGAGCAGAGACATGGACATTACGAAGAAGTGAAGAGAAGCGAACAGAAGCATTTTATATGTGGATGTACAGAAGAATGGAGAGTTTGAAAAGGACAGACAGAGTAAGAAACGAAGCTGTGTTGGAAAGAGTGGATGAAGAAAGAATGATGCTGAAACTGATCAGAAGGAGAAAAAGGAAATGGCTGGGTCATGGTTGAGCCTACTGAAGGATCCACTGGAAGGAATGGTGAACGGTAGAAGAGTTCGGGGCAGGAGATATCAGATGATAGACGACATTAAGATATAGGCCTATGGATCATATGCGGAGACAAAGAGGAAGGGAGAAAATAGGTAAGACTGGAGAATGCTGGGTTTGCAGTGAAACACCTGCTCTTGGCCAGAACACTATAAATGAATGAATCGCCCATCCGGAGAAACATTGACGTAAATGCAAATTTTTACGAAACTGAGTTATTGATGTCAAATTGTTTCAACACGCCTTCACTATCTGGTGAATGAAAAACATTTTAAATAATATTACAATTTACCGCTAGAATTTTTCTTTGTAGAATTGGCGTGCATTTGGTACGTTACTGGAGCAACAACGTCCGATCGGTCAGTAATGCGGATATTGTTGTGACGAGCGCATATGTGTTGAGCAACAATAGCATAAAGGTAATTTCGATAAATTTATTATTATCATCATTTGAAGAAACAATAACGTATATACTGTATGCATTTTGATGTTTTTGCCGGTATTACTATTTTTCTACCAATAACTTCGGAGAGTAACAAGACAAATGCACCATATGTCTTTTATTACCCAAAACAATATTCATCCATAATTGATAAATAAAGACGTAAATGTGTTTTCTGCTGTTGTCGTCTTCACTTTGACCAGGTTGGCCTGAATTGATAACAGAATTGTATTTTGTGTCGCGATTGTTAGAATAACAAACAATTAATGTGGGTAAATAAACATGCAAAAATGCCATGTGTCTTTTTAACTCAGACAAAGTTATTTTCTATAAACGAAAAACGACTTTTGTGTCGATGTTTCACCGGAACTTCATTATTAGCAAGTATATTTTAATGTCTATATTGATGATAATGTATCTTATCTCCTGAACTTAATTTAGAATAAATAATAACTTATCACAAAGAAAGAGAGACACCTGCCTCAGGAACTAGGTGACCATTCAAATCCAGAGTACATTACAACAAAAGAACTTAATTTAACTAATTAACGGTGCTAATTCGGAAACTGGCATTACTATAGTCCCGACGCTCTTATTTCCGGCAGTCAATCACGTTGCATGTCGGCTACATTTAAACGTGTGCGTCTTGTGATTCGCTGATGAAGATAAAGAAAGCTCGATAAATACTTAATATAATCGCCCGCCATTTTGGCTCGTTCGTTGGCGTTCGCAGAAAGCTCACGAGGACGTTATTTGCCGCTCAATTATTTGCTCAATTACAGTGCATTTGATTTATTATCATAGGAGCTACGACATGATAATGTTTAACGGTGCGGCAAATAGATTCCTCGTCTCGGCAACGAAAGAACAAAAATGGCGAACGATACTACGTACCTAGACTAAGGCGTAAGCAAAGAGGAGGAGTCACGCCGGGAATAACAGCATCGCGACTATAACTTTAAAAACTGTAATAAAATTAGTAGATATCTGATGCAGGAAGTTATTTTTATGTTCTTGCTGATACATCTACCATAGAACAGAGTGCATCAAAGTTAGTGCGATTGTCACTAGAGAAAGACAGTGTTAATGTCCTTTCAGAAGGCAGTTTTTCTATGGAACCGAGAGTTCTTTGTCAAGTAGGCCTACACCCAAATGCGTGTACGAAAAAAGTAATACATTTATTTATCTACGAATATTTTTATAATAATAAACAGACTAGGCATAACATATTCCACAGCCGTAATATCCCTTCATACTTAGTACATTATAATATCAACCAGCTCATTTAATTGAATAAAACTGTCAACGAATAAGGAGAGCGCCTTTGTCCACTGTGTGGGGAAAAATACTCCTGGAGACACATTTTATTGCAGTGTGTCGAATTGGAACATATCCGGAGAAAATATCCACCACCCTCGATGCTAAGTCAGAATAGGAGTTCGCTTGCATGTCTTGACCTCATGGGGAATAGAGAATACGAACAAAAGATTGGTTTGTTCCTCTTGAAGGCGAGGCAGATTAGAACTTCAGCTGTTGAAGTTTATAATGTAAACTGACGAAGGGACACCGCACTGATACCGATAATAGTCCTATATTAACAAAAATTAGGTAATCTGACAGGAACACAAGCGCTAGTACTTGGTTTAACATTTAATACAATGAGAACTGACAGTGTTGTTGACTTTGGCTACTGAATTCATTATTAATTGTTTAAATAGGCCTACTGTTACACTGTTGAAATTTGAATAATCTCTACAAGGTAGACAACTTTTACAAGTTGAACACATTAAACTCTGCAATCAACTTATCACTCTAAACTTAAAATAATGAAGTGATTTCTTATGCGTTTTCTAACATCATTAATTACATAATTACTTATTTCCTCAATTCTGATTTCAGTTAGCAGAGTTGTTGTCTATTTCATTTGCATACTTCATTTTAAAAAAAAGCTTGTTTCTGGATTTTGAGGCCCCCAGAATCACGAGGCTCTGAGCAGAGACACCATAGGCTCCTGCCTAAATCAGACCCTGGCTGCAAAGTCTGCTATAACGGTGAACTTACCACTACAGAAACCGGAATCAATCGTGCTAACAAACCAAAAAAAAAAAAAAAAAAAAAAAAACTAAACTAGGCTTACTGAAATGATAAACATTAATATAATCTCAAAGTATTACGAAAATGCATGCAATTTACTGTTTTGAATCCCTCCTTCTTTAAAAAAAAAATCCGTTTATAATTAAGTTGTTTTCATTTAAAATTGTTCTTCAAGGTTTATCGTAATTGATAAAGATAGCACAATCGTCGGGTAACAATGACACAATTGAGGGGTATGTATCCCTTAAATTCTTCCTAAAAGGGTTAATTTACGAAGTACTATGAAAGATACAATAAAATACAATAGCTAGATAAATAGAGGAAACGGCCTCCAGATATGGAGGGTAGCTGCGAATATATTGAATAAGCAGTCGAGGATAGCCGATGAGGGGTGCTTCTCCAGCTTGGGGGTTGGGTGAAGGGCTAACAACCCATCACCGTGAAAAACAGCTTGTTAGGAACGACACGATAAGCCTCGGCGGGTCTATGTGAAGGAGCTATTAGGTTACGTCCATTTTCGGCTTTTCCCTTTCAAAATTCTGTTATTTTCCTTGAAACGGAACGGCGAAAATCGGAGTGATACAAATGGACAAGAGCATTATTTCTTATCTCATTTTCCCTCCTTTCATTGTTTTTCTTGTCGTTGTTTCCTACACAATAGTAATGGAAATATGGGTTATGTACATGCATGTATATCAAATAACATAGACTAAAGTGTGAAAAAAATGTATTACATAATTATTTCATTACTTTAAATTTCATTTCACGTAACGATTGGAATTTCCTTAAGTGAAATTGTTTTATGAAAACTCTATCATCTAAAAACAATCACACCCTCCCAACTTTTCACTCTACAATATTGAAGGGACTAAATTCTTTCTCTGTGCATCAACTACAGTTCGGGTTTAACTTTTACTATAATTTGTTTGATTCTTAGAATTACATGTATTACTCGACCAAGGCCAGTGGAGTCCTACAGCCCGGAGCCGTGGCGCTACTGCTCCTGCGTTCGTAATACCGCATTGCGATAGTTCACATTACGTCCGCGGCTCCACTCGCCTCGGTCGAGTAATAACTAAATTTGTTTTCATTTTGTTATTAGTATTATTATTATTCATTGTATAGTGTTCCTGTATTTCTGTTATTGTATTGCTATTGTTCTAATAGGCCTACTGATTGAGCCTACCACCACCACCACCATCACCACTACTACACTAGTAAACTGATGAGAGATTTCAATTATTGTCGTAAAAATATAAGATGAATCTGCTGTACAATCCGTGACTTCCTTGAACAGACGAACACAACATCAAACAAATTATTCCTTCCGAAATGGGCCTTGATCCAAGATAATTTTTGTTACGTTTACTATAAACTTAATGAATAACGTTATTGCACAAGTGAATGTAAATGAAACTGTAACGTAATTCATGGCAATTAATCACAGAACACTGAATCCACGAAAGTCCTTCAAGGTTGGCAGCAATACATAATCGACAAAAACTTCGGGAGTTAGTTACTTTCAAATAGCTTTTCCTACGCTTAAGGCATTAATGATTAATTTTTAATTTTCTCGAAAAATGTGAACCAAGTACCAACACTGCAGAGTTATGACTTCTTTATAGAAACCAATACGACATCATGTGGGAAGAAAATTGCAAGATACATCTTCTTTCCGCACTGTGGCCTGTTTCATTTATTATTCTGCGAACTATAAAGAACAAATATTGCGACCTGTTGGGATTTTTATGCATATATTTATATTTCAGATTCTCTTAAAACAAAAAACTTATACCATATATTGGAAGGATTTCGTTCATATTCGTTGTCCACGAATCAATTCATACCGAAATGGTGTGAGAGAAATATGGGTAGTTTTACAAAAATAAGTACCGCTAACGGGTGTTATTTGAAACAGTAACAAAAAAGTAAACAGTTAAACATAAAAAAAAAATATTTTTACAAATTTACCAGCTTACACAGGGTGTAAACTATATAAAATGCTAAACTTATGTAGGCAGTACATATGGATCTACTGAACAAAACATCTAGTGAAATTTAATTATATCTCATAATTTTGTTTTTAATTTGTAAAATACCGTGTTTTTAAGATTTATAATAATAGTCTAAATATTTGTTTACACTTCAACTGAACGTAAATATTATTGCTAACAACCTTGAACCCAACACCCAACACATACCAATAGACAACAGAGGAACAAACGACTTCAGCGTACATATCGGGAAAAGTAGCCTAAATAATTACTGCCTATTCTCTTTTTAAAATATTTAGGCTTACAAAACACATGTTCTTTCTTTCTTTCTCTTTCTTTTTTATTTTGGAAAACCATGAGAGTTACAGAAAAACAACATTTGACTTTTTTCTTCAGTTATTTATGCTCTACTACCAGTATTTTTTGGCAGTTTATATCGTTTACACCGTGTATACAAGTATAAATTAAATTGTACATATCCAAGTATTTTTCTCAGAGAATTTGTTACTTTCGTAATTAAGACGCAATTTAAAATTTTTTCTAGACAATGTATCAATTCTAACGGGTGTTTGAAATACGAGGAGATGAGTGAAAAGAAAATGCAGTATTACGCAATTGCAAACAAGCTCTCATTCCTGCTGGCAAGTCACGCTGTGCTCGCTCAGTAGCTCAGAAAAGTCAGTAACTAATTTGTGATAACATGGAGGCTATTCGGTTGAACAGCGTGTTTTTGTATGCGATACTTTCGCTAGAAGTAAAAATTGGAGATGTCATAGAAATTTCGGAATTTCCCGATACCTAGTAAGAGATACAGACGTGGACAAATTATTAGCAAAATTGAAGATTTTTGTTATATATTTTTACAAAATATGATTCTTCAGTTCAGACTACAGTTGACATTTTTGCGTACTTTCAAATTATTAGCAAAATTGAAGATTTTTATTGTATATTTTTAGAAAATTTGACTCATCAATTTGGACTACATTTGATATTTTTTGCATATTTACAAATTATTAGCAAAATTGAAGATTTTTATTATATATTTTTACCAAATTCAACTCTTCAATTTGGACTACAGTTCACATTTTGGATATTTCCAAATTATTAGCAAAACTGAAGATTTTTATTTCATATTTTTACAAAATTTGACTCTTCAATTTTGACTGCAGTTGACATTTTTGCATATTTATAAATTTTTAGCAAAATTAAAGATTTTTATTAGTATGTATTTTTACAAAATTTGGCTCTTCAACTTAAACTACAGTTGACATTTTTGCATATTTCTGTCTACTATAATGATGGAAATGTGCAAAATTGTCAACTGTAGTCTAAATTGAAAAGTCAAATTTTGTAAACAGAATTATCATAAAAATCTTCAATTTTGATAATAATTTGTCCACGTCTGTAATAAGACAGCGTTATGTAGATCTTACCTTTCATCAAAGCATATCTTGAAAATGATGTCCACCTTCCTCGACGCAAGAATCACATCGGTGTAGAAAATTCCGAAACATATTCTGCAATTCTAATTATAAATCTGCAATTTTAGTGTTTAAATGCTTGTAATTTTTATTTGTAGGAAATCTAAAACAGAAAGCTTATTGGAACAATTCACACATTCTTGGAGAGCTGGAAAATTAAATCGGGCAAGTGTTGAGTGAAATTGCAGAGAGAGACGTGCAGAAGTTGTTTCAGATTTTTCTACACAGCATGCATCGATGTGATTCTCGCCTCAATTTCAACATATGCTTTGATAAAAGGTAAGATCAATATAATGTTTCTTATTATTTATTACTGGTGCATTATTTGTATAAGGCTATAGGCATAAGTAACTGCTATTCACCGCCGATTCGCTTTTCTCCCGTGCAACAGAGCGGTCGGATCTCTCAACTAAACGCGCTGCGTCCGCTCATAATGCCGGTAAGTTGTAGGCCTATATGCCGCGCACTGTATTTCAGAATTAGATTATGTTAAATTCACTATATTTTCTGTCCTTATAGGCTAATCTTTGCGTTTATTAATACCCCCTTTTATGTGCGAATATAATCAATTAATTATGTCACTTTCATTTTTTTTTTTCGCCTTTATGTTTTATCACGGAATTACTTTGTTTTAAGGGGACACTCCACTGAAAATCATGAATTTTTTCCAAAACAAATTTATTGGCTATTTCAATTCTTTAGAATTTACCTATATTTTCTTACCCAAAATGGATATAGTTTGATTCTGTTTACATGTATGTTTAAAAAATGTTTTAAATTAAGGCAGAAAGAGCTTTAAAGAGCTGTCAGAATTAATTTTTCATCAAAGAATTCTTTTTTACAAATATCTGATTACAAATCTAGCAACTTTTTGTTCTAAAGTTGGCTCCCTGAAGTTACTAGATGAATGTAACGGAGGGGAATTTTAATAGGTATGAGTTAAATAAATATTCATTTTACTTTCAAATTCGTTTTTTCGGGAGTAAATTTTCTTTATTCAACACCAACTTATTTATGCCAAATATTCATCAATCTGGATGAAATTTTACTGCAAGTGTTTATGAGGTAGCTGCATGTTTTTGTGCATTTATTTTGTAAGAAATACTGCTAGGTTATTTTATTAATTTTTTTCATAAATTATAGAAAAAATAATATTTTCAAATTTTCAAAAAAAAAATGTTTAAAGTGAATAAATGAGACATTTCATAAAATGAATGCAGAGAAATATTTCTCTATGGCTTGTGAATGTAATCTAAACAAAGAAATCATAAAAATTGAGATCTTCTACTAAAAACTTGGGTTTGAAAATATTTCTAAACATTTATCTAAAACATAAAAAATAAAAAACCAAAAATAATTAGGAGTTCAAAATTATTTTAGTCCTTTACATAATAAACAAGCTCTCAAAATTTGGTTAAAAATAATTAAGAAGAAAGTTGTCATTTTTAGTGGAATGACCCTTTAAAAACATCATAATTCAGTCAACGAAAAACCTACAGATAAATGGACATTGTCAACAGAACTGTAGAAAATCTGTCAGTCCTTTATTTATTAGGCACTGGTGGCAGTCGGATTAAGGTACCTTGTCAACACTTGATATACACATCCCGCAATATAGGCATTTTGTTAAAAGTTATAAAACTTCTTTCTTCATTCGGTTTCGAAACAGTTGAAGCTATGAAGTCAGACAGTGTTAGTTTTGCGTTGACAGGGACGAGGTACGGATAATGAAGCATGAATAAATTTGGGGTTTTGTTGAACAGCTAATTGTTACTTTTCAGGATTTCATTTTAAGCAGTATTTTTATATTAATTTAATAATAGTTAACTAGTATAAAAATATAAACAAGACTAATGATGTTTTCGTAGTTATGTTTACGAGAATATGAATGGTAAATACATTTGTTACATAAATCACTTATGTGTTCTAGTTCAGTATTTCTTAAAATACGTATACACTGTATTCTTTCTACTTATATTCCTTAAGGATACACTGATGTGAAATTTTGTCATTTTTGGTCAAAAATATTGATTTCTTGTTTTTATCTTTAAAAAATTGTTCATGGTGTAGAGATGTCCTCTGCCAATTTTCATGGCCATACGATCGGTCTATCACCTGTTAGGGCCACATTTCGAAAAGGTTGCGCGCTCTGACTGGTAATGTAAGTTCCCCGTGCACGCCCTCAACTCTGAATTCTGCGACGATTGTGGAAATTACGCTGTATTTCATATATTATTTATTACACTACTGTTTGTGAAAAGACAACACCCAGAAAGAATGGCCCGAACGACTCCAATCTCGGGAGATGTGTAGAACAGTGTACGATCAATAATTGATTACATTTTCGGAGAAATGGCGTACACATAGGCTCAACAGTGACGTCTCTTGTTTCATCAGCAAGGTCAATGTTATGACTTGCTCAGAAAGTGCAGAGCTTCCAAAGGAAGTGGAAACATGAATCTAGTGTAGGTATGCCTCGTCGACGAGGAAGGCCTCAATATCAGCACGTGAATGAGTTGTGGGGGAATGATTGTTCTCCAGTAAGCAGGTTTGTCATACCGTGACATTTCGACTCGTACAGGGCATGCTGCTATGACAGTGATGCGTGTGTGGAACCAGTGGATAGAAGAGGTCGTACACAGAGACGAGCGGATACTGGACCAAGTAATGTGACCACAGCATGGGATGACCGCCATCCTATCTTCTTGGCCGTGACGGACCGTACAGCTTCACCCACAATTTTGAGTCGACGTTGGAGTATTGCATCGGGTGCTGATCTATCTGCTGTCGTTCGTCTCCGTCTTTTGAGGGATGGACTAGTGGCTCGCATGCCGTTGCGTCGGCTTCCATTGTCCAGAAACCACCAACGTCTCGGACTATAATGGGCACGTGAACACCGTCACTGGAGTGCTGAGTAGCAAAATGTAGTGTTTTCGGACAAGTCATGCTAGTCCTACTTGTCCTACAATGATGGTTGCATACATGTTAGACCCTACCGTGGTGAACACAATCTGAGAACCTGCATTGTTGAACAGCATAGCGGAGAAACGCTAGTGTGATAGTTTGGGCGCCATTGGATACAATATGCGATCTCGCCTCCTATGTATTCAGGGCAACCTGAACAGCAACCGCTACATTAGGGAGGTTTTAGAGCCCGAAGTACTGCCCCTCCGTCAGACAACTCCACATGCCATATTTCAGCAGGACAATGACCGGCAACATGTGGCGAGGATTGTGCAAGCCTTCTTTGAAGAACGACGGGTATCCTCTTTCTTGGCCTGCACGTTCGCCAGACATGACGCTCATCGAACATGTCTGGGAAATGGTCGGTTGGCAATTTGTTCGTCATGGTCCTCCAGCACCGACCCTTGACTCTTTGTGGATTCGCATACAAACTGCGTGAAGGGAGATTCCCCAGGAACATATCCAGTCTCTCATTGATTCCATGCCACGACGCTTAGAAGCTCTGATTGCAGCGCATGGAAGCTTCACACCATATGAAATCTCACGGTCACAGATCAGGTACAATTCTGTAATTCTAATCATTTGTATATTGTTATGTACCTAATCTAAGGTATCAATTTCATTTCAGTCACATGTATCTTTCTTGGTGTTGCAATTTCCACAAACATTTGTGTACATTAGATTTTCAATTCAGACAGTGTAGCTTCTCGACTTCTCGAAATATTTCTTCATAGGATACAACAGATGTCACTTCAAAGGATGCTTTCCTTTGAAAAATATTCAGTTATCAAGGAGACCACAACTCTTGTCTAAAGAAAATTCCATTTGTTGCTAGTAGCCATAACAACGTGTTTTCCAATCTTGGTTTTTGTTTTGTTATACAAGAAATATTTGCAAGTTTCTAACAGTTTTATTGTTAGTGTTATAATAGTGTCTACAGTCTATGGTGATTTGTTTTCGTAAGTTTATGTTTTTTTTTCAGTCATCTTTATTTACTAGTGCAGGTTAGGTGTACACTGCATGGTAATGTATAAAAGAGTAAGTTCTGCGTATAATAAGTAAGGCCTTTATATCTCAAAATGCCTAGAAAATCAAAAAGATAGAGTTCTTGTTTATTATTATTATTATCCCAAACTTTGAAGTCAATTTTCTCCACTTTCAGTTTTCGTAAATTTTGCATTGCTAAAAATGCTACTCTTCCTACAAATTTTGTACTACATGCATGATTTTTTGTAGAGGTTTCTGAATGTGTTCTTAATGAAACTTACTATCAGGATTATACCTAACATTCATATTTTATTTAATATTAATTTTTCTTTATGCTCGAGTTGATTTTTTTTTTTTTCCATTTTTACACTTTAGTGCATAAAATATGTTTTTATTTTATTTTTAGTAGAATAAAAAGAAAAATTGTATAGTAAGTTTTATTTCCGAGGGTCTGACAAGTATGTAGACAAAATTTCAGACCAAAATATTTGAATTTGTGGGAGGAGTAGCAATTTTTGAAGAGCTAAATTTACACAATTTAAAATTACAAAATTATTAATAATTCATATATTTCTGCATCAAATGAGACGAAACTTTGTACACAGACTATTTGTATACAGTAGGACAACTGTACAAAATTTCAGAGATCTACATATAATAGTTTAGAAATTTCAAATTTCACATCAGTGTACCCTTAAGGCAGCTGTCGGCAAATTTGTACTCACGATGACATCACTCGACGCAAGCCTCAATACATAAGATGCAATATCAATCGAAGGAGTATAGAGCACTCCTTTCGGATCCCAGTGGCGGACTCTCAACTCAATCATCTGACGTAGAATACACAATATTGATTTATAGATGGACAGATTATATTTTATTTCAGCTTTATTTTTACTGTGTTGCAACAACCTAGGAAAATACGTCACAAATTGCCACTCTTAATACAACTCGTAAATTTTAGTCTGCTAGTCACGACCTTTGTTTACAGTTTACAAGTTTTCGTTCAGAAAACAAGTGTTCAGAAATATACTGAATGTAGAGCGTAATATAGCAGCTATGTAGGGTAGTGGTAGGCGACCTATGATAGGACTACACTATTTTTCTATGGAGAGCATTTTAAATAAATCTAAGCCAGCCTTGTGTGTTATTTAGGTACAATGTCAACGTTTTATGTCCTCATTTATTTCCAGCTCTCTTAATAACACTTAATCCACCTAGCAGACTTCTTTAAAATCGTATTTCGACTCCCGTATGTTACTACAGATACAAGTTGCTTAATGTTCAGATTCATTTCTTCTATGTACTTTCTTTATGCTTCAAATAACTCCTCTCCTGTTGTATTTTCTTCGAATGAAACGACACCGAGCAAATATTCTTATACAGTAAGATCCTTCGTAACTGCGCGAGTGAACATTACTAATTCTACTGTATCAATTTCTGCTTTTCCACCTAAAGCGAGAGATTAGACCACTGTTTATACATCTTTGATTTTATTTCTCGATCAGCTAGTGTTTCAATATCTCTTATCCTTCTTTGTATTGTCCGTGTGGATAATTTCATACTGTTCTAAACATCAGATTATTCGGGACAAATAATGTTAGCAACTTTATTCGGACCTGTTTTAATGAACTGTCCTTCATTGTAGTACTTCAACGATTTTGCCATTTCCAAAGCAATAACATAACTTGCATGGGGTTCCTTTGACTCATAGCTTGTTTCAACATATTTTAGTATCGGAACTGTTATTTGAATTTAATTTTTTTAATGTTTTAATTGCTTCGCCCCGTCCAAGCCATACGAAAAGAAAATTGTTTTTATTCTTATTTTCTACTGTATACATTTCCGTTTACAATTACATTGGATATGTTCATGCTTACCTATGATTTCGTGATAATCTTATGACGTGTCATTATGTCACTAGATGTTTGATTTTTAAGTGCCTATTAGAATTTTAGAACACAAGAAGCGTCTACATTATCACCAAGTGCTTCTCCCAACCTTCCTTAAACACACGAACAAACGTTGTAGGTTTTGAGAAAGAAGCAATTTAAACCTAATCAGGTAACCCGGCACTGATAGATGCCTGTGCACTGAAGTTGTAGGGGAGTTTGACGGAACGGAGGGGGTGAAACAAAGACAGTTTACTGCGCTGCCTCTGGGACGTCACTATTGCTAGTGATCACGATGGCATTTTTGCCGATCCCTGCCTTTAAGGTATAATCCGTAAATTTCATTGTACCTATTAAAAATATTAACGTATTTTATAAATTTTACGACCTATTTAGGCACCTAAAACTTAATTTTAGGACCTAAAGTTCCGATGTGTAATTATCATCCAACTTTCAGAACAAGTCTAACAGGCCCTGGCTTGTTTAAAGCAGAATTCACTGGAAAGATATAACACACATACAGTCTCACAGTTTTTTTTACAGTACACGGAATTTGCACCCAGGCATCTAAGAGGACAAAAAGCTCTGTCCAAGGCGAACAACTTACAATCTCCTGAAAGACATTCTTGTATGAAAGGAAGAGTTAATCTCCATCACTGATACGAGCTGCGGGAGAAAGAAATCACACCCTGTGCTGATCGCTAGATTTATCAACCCATCGCACTGCAGGGAACCCTCGAGCCAAGACCTTCGCCGCGCTCACGTTTAGCTGGCTTGTCCAACTATTCGTAAGGTCCCAGATTCGACTCCCAAGGCCAGGCGTTAATGTGATAATCATACACCCTCAGCGCAGCACACGACTTGCCAGTGCGCTTGACGCTGACCACACAAAAGGGGATCGGGTCAGGTTCGATCCAGAGCCTCCTATTAAACCTACTTGCAACAGAAGCGTGATGAAGCAAGGACGTCTACCTTCGTGGCCCATGTGAGGGACATGTAAGCCTTTAAACTTGTGTCTAAGCGATGCTAATGTTTTTTGTTCAAGTTTTGCTTCCTTATTTTACGAATTTCAAGTACAAAGTAAATACTGGCTGCAGACAAAGTTTTCTCTCCATGTGCAGTGCGGCTATAATTACGCCAATCTTACGAAGTAAATAGTATAGATTTATTTAAGGCAGAGGCGGGCAACTGAATTCTCCGCGGAGCAGCGGAGAGCGACTCTTTCAGCGTATTCCGAATCTCACCGGTCCGGTGGCATCAATGACGTCACGTAGCAGCGAAATAAGGAACAAAACTGCTGGAAGGATCAATGGCTGTCATGGCGACTGTACAAGTTGTTGTCTGTGCTACGCTAGCAAAATTTTGCGAAATTTTCGTACTCCCATCTCGTTCAAAGAAAAGATAGCATAAACAATTTATTTCTTGAACCGGTAGTAATAACTGGTCCGTTGACATGTTCGCTCATAAGCCATTAACATATTGTTTTTACGTTGTGCTCATTACAAACAATACAGCAGAACCAAAGCAGAACACACCGCCATGACACAACAGTGCACGATTGTTATTCGTCTGCTAATTCCCGCCCTATACAAGAACCAATCAGATTCACTGATGGCAGCTGATGGAGACTGCCACCACCTCTGCAAGTTGATGGCACCGGTGCGACACCGGTGGAGCATCAATGAAGTCATCGGTGGAATTCGGAACACCGTGATGCCATCGGATTGCCACCGGTGAGATTCGGAATACGCTCTTGCTCACGAAATAACGGGTGGGCCAGTCAAACGGAAAGATTTGATGGAGTATACAGTTCATATGGGGAGAGTGAGAATGAATATAACCGTCTCTTCTCTACCTATTTACTTTACAATTTATGACTCCTTAGGCGGTGACGTCACTGTCTGTGCGTTCCCTAGTAGCCAAGTTGTTTGTCTCCATCATGTTTTGTTAACTGGTACTCATCGTTACTGCAAACTGCAATTAATTGATTTCAATGAACCGTTGGACTGGGGAACAGCGCTTCTACGCACTTAAAGGTTATTATCTTCATAATGAAATTTGGTGCAAACCCGATGAGCTTTCCGTCTTCATTTCAACATACCGCGCAACCAGCCTGTACCGTCGGATAAAGCTATTCCAAATTGGCTGAGTAACTCGGAAGCAACTGGATGAATGACAAAAAAAGGGACGGTAGTGTTAAAACAGTTCGAACCCCAGAGAACATTGAAAGAGTTCTACAGGGGGTTTTAAGAAGTCCACAACGATCGACCAGACGTCGTGCAATAACTGTTGGAAAAAGTCGCATATCATTGAGAAGGATTCTCCATAAGTATCTGCGGAGAGTCGGGTAGTATCGGACATCGGGTAATATCGGACAGTGAGTTTCTTTCATCTACCACACGATGATAGTACCTGATTGACATGGTTACGTTTCTGTGATGTCGCATAGAGAAACGTAACCATGTCATTCAGATACTACCATATGGTGGTAGATGAAAGAAACGCACTGTCCGATACTACCCGATGTCCGATACTACCCGACTCTCACCTACAGGCTTTTCATCCTGTTGATAATCAACAGAGAATTAGATTTTGTGAGGCTTTGCTTGTTAGAGTGACAGAGGATGAAGATCTTGTGAATAACTTGTAGATGAGTGGCGAGGCGCACTTCCATCTGAGTGGATTTGTGAATAGACAAACCTTTCGATATTGGTCGGAGACAAACCCTCGTTTACTTCATGAGAAACCTCTCCATGCCCAAAAGGTAACGGTATGGTGCACGGTAGTAGTAGTAGTAGTAGTAGTAGTAGTAGTAGTAGTAGTAGTAGTAGTAATATTAGCAATAGTAGTAACAACAGTATTTTATTTAACGATGCTTCCAACCACAGATATTATTCAGTGTCGAAATTCAACGTGGGCGAGAAACGGCCAAAAATTTTTTCTAGGAAGCTTCTATCAGGGACAGAGCTCTTTCATATGCCATAAATCTACGATATGGGACCCGAAACTTTATTTCCGTCTCACAATCAGAGAAAGCTGCGCCAACGATTTCACCGCCCTTTAAAATCCATAGCCATCGGTCGGTTTTGAACCCGATAACTTCGGAACCAGTGCTAGCACATTAACCACTGTACTACTGAAGACGACTCCTCGTATAATGACAGTACTGATGAAAGATTGGCCTTCTCTTTTGCAACACACTGTAGTGTAAAGCACAATATATGGGTATAATCGTCTGTTGGAATCGACGGGACAATTAAAAATATAACATGAATATTTCCCGGTCGTTCACAAAATGATTCACTGTGAAGACCAGAAGTTGTTTCTGTATTTGCATACAATGGCAGACACATCATCAGACAAGAGGCGCGGGTAATATGCCCTGCGCATCGCATATCATTACAGCACGGCAGTTCAAGAAGCTTCTCAAAACGCAGAAATCATGCAGATAGCTCAGAGAATGCTATTAGGCCCGAGTTTCCATGACCTGAAAGCGTAGCAATATGCGCTTACATAAGTATGACCTTCAAAGTTAAGAAATATCAATTAATTCCGTTTACAGAGATATAATTTAATACAAAACCAAAACAAGAAGATAAATTTTCGCTTCCTTCATTACGCATAAAAGCATTCTTTATAATTCCAAAAGTAACACATTTGCCTTCACTCTAGTGCTTATGATAGTAGATAGGTGAATATTACTTATGTCCCAGTCACTGTAGGAATTTGATAAAATACTTTCAAACTGCCTTGGATTTATAGTATTGATTAGTAGAAATTGACGTGATCACTAGGAGAGGTGTAAGTCCACCCAACCCGCCCTAAATACGTACCTTACTTATACGAAAATTGTCGCGCATGAATGAAGAACACGGCCATTTTTCTTTAATGTAACAGTGGGTTTCAGTGTCGCCAACATGGTAATAATACTACACACCTAATCAAACCTAATCAAACCTCTCTCATAATACTACACACCTGTAGTAACACTCCTCACATTTAATATAATTTCGTTTGCATGCATTGCCAGCTAATGGAAGTGGATCGCAATTCGAGAAAGGAAATACGAGTAATATGGCGACTTTCATAATAGTTACATTTAGTTCGTCCAGTGCATATTTTGTGATATATTAAATGTGTTAATGTAGTAATAAATTGTATAGTACATATAATGCACATAGTACAATAAGAATTTAAATGTGTTGTGGTTGTGATAAAAGCAATGAAAATTGGTGCGAGATCGTGCGTATTTGCTTGCTTTCCGCACAAAACCAATAAGCCGTAAGTGTGAAATACCACATTCAGTATTCCCAACGTAACACACATAACAATTTCCCTCTTCTTACCGCTTAAGCGCCATATTCATTTTACTGCTTTAGGCTTTTAACATATTATTTTTAGAGACGTTTAACATAGTAATAATTATAAATTGGAAACTTACCACTGCAATTTCACCTAAATTGCACTGTTAATTATTGTTTTTTAAATGTTTGCAAAAATTAAGTAAACTCTACAAGATCACAAAAGTTACTGCATTTGTAATGCAAGTAACATTAAGGAAGCCGTGAAAAAATCAACAAGATTCCAGATGCCGATGTTATTACTGCAATATGTTATATAAATGTTATTGTTAAAATATTAAAATGAAAAATAAATCATTACATAACCTTACCGTTTGTTTTAAGTTCGCATTTATAGACTGGGGGAAAAAAAAGACAGACGTATATCACGGCCTGCTGGAATATAGTAAACACAGAAAACATTTTATAGCAACAATGTTGAAGATAGATATTTTAGTTTTTAAAAGTTGCCGTCATTGAACAGAAACCAAGATGGAGATTTCATTGCAACTAATTAGAAATTCCTCTTTCAGGTATGTAATAAACGATCTTCGCACAAAATAATGTACGATACACGAGCGGTATGTTTGTTTTCATGTTCTCGGAAATTAAAAAAGCTCAACTACGTTTCGCTTTTTCAATCTTTTCCTCGAACATGAAAACATCAACATACCGCTCTTCTAACGCATATTACTATTATAGCGCCACATTGGCAGTGATAAAAGTGTGCAATATTCGTTCAGTAGTCGGTGGATACTCTATATTGACCGTAGATATGGCCTATATATACAAAGGTTAAGTAATTCCACAAATTTACACAACATTTCTGTTCGTGTATTTTAAACACATTCAATATCATTATTTACTAAAGACCATTTCAGAAAATATTAAACCAAACATTTAAATATTAAAAATTCATTAAAAGAATAACGTAATACAATTATTTGTATAGAACAAACTGTGATCTTAATAAATGGGAAAAAATTAAGTCATAATTTTATGAATTATTTGTTTTGCTAGTATCCAAAGCTATACCAGTAGTGATGATTACTACAACAGTAACATATTCGCTCCCTCAGATGAATGCTGGGGAGTTTTACATGACCGATCAACAGATATTTGCTTAATGTAGTATCAAGGCATGCTTAAGAGATGTTTGACATGTGATATGATCGAAGAGGCTAAAGTGCATTATGTTATGTGTTAACTTAATAAGAAATATCAGGTCACGTCCGTTATCAAAATGGTGGAAAATTTTACATAAGTATTGATAGAATCGTCTTAGATTATTACGAATTTCAGTTCAGAAGTTACATTTATTTTCTTTTTCACTGGCAAGTGATTTTAAATCTATAAATTGCTCTCATCAATTTTTAAATAGGGTGACGTGACTGACTCGTTTTACAGACAACTGCGGAATAACTGCATAAATAATTATACAGACAAAGCAATACAGTATATCTTAACATCCCGAAATGTCTTCAAGTTTAGAATTATTATGACTTCATACCTGTTGGGTAAAACATATTTTATTTGTATTTATTTTTGGTACAAGTAACATTTAGTAATTTATTTATTTGCCCTTGTACCATAAATAAAGACATTTATGCTTTTAATTTCTCTAAGTTATTTTAAGTGGCACAGTCTTTGTACCGGTATGCAAGTACTTGAAAGTTTTACTTGCTATGATTTCGTTCTCTTTTATAAAAATTGACGTTGAGTACACCCAAAAAGATTCTAGTGGCAAGAACCAGAGAAAAGAAGAAAGAGATACCAGAAAAATAAAGGGATATCTGCAAAAAGACAGAAGAAGGGAATTTTGGCTTATAGAAAAACTAGTATTACAGCCCGAAAAAAAAATACTGGAATCCAAAAGACATGAAGATAGACCAAGACAACATTTATGTAGATTCAGTAAGAAAGTGGGGGTATTAGGGACGTCTAAAATAAAACAGAAACATAATATATGCCCTCTAACTTTCGGGAACGCTACAAAAAGAAAGAAACAGTCTTCGCCTCAAAACAAAACTGTTGTGCATGAGCGCGTGTTGTGTACCAAATCATGAATTTTGCAAGCAATTGTCCAATGATTCAGTAACGTCGAGAAAAACAAATGAAGGAAGATACTCCAAAGTAATTTAATTTTACTGCCAACATGGCATAAATTGCCAAGCAAGAGGAATGTAAGATCTTTGAAAAGTAGAATCATAGAAAAACGAGAAAATACCAGTTCAGTTCAGTTTTCTATGTCGTTTTTCCTTTTATCTCGAAAAATTTCCTATAACATTATACTACTTAATAGCCTTTAATTAAGATCAGCATTTCTGTCATATAACAAAACTGTTCACATGTCCCTGATACTATTTGTTCGGAACACAATTATAAGCTCAGTCTCAAGAAAAGATTGGGATTAATGTACGGTGAGGTACAGAAAAAGAATGAACAGATTAGGAGTTCGAAAAAGAAAATCTGACTTGTAAAAGAAAATGTAACAGACATGCAGTTATAACATCAAATTCGAAAAGCTTGACAAAAGAACTGAAGGAAAGAAAAATGATTAACGAAAATTTGCATGAAATTTTAAACAGCAATTTTTACATCTGATACTTGATTTAATACAGTAAAGAGAACTGCAATATCCAATAATAATAATAATAATAATAATAATAATAATAATAATAATAATAATAATAATAATAATAATAATAATAACAATAATAATAATAATAATAATAATAATAATAATAATAAAATTTATTAATAATAATAATAATAATAATAATAATAATAATAATAATAGACATACATTAATATTGTTAATTGTGTTATTATTATTACTATTATTATTATTATTATTATTATTATTATTACTATTACTATTATTATTATTATTATCATTATCATTATTATTATTATTATTATTATTATTATTATTATTATTATTATTATTATTATTATTATTTGTATTCGACAGATATTGCAGATATTGGAGAAAAAAGGGAGTATAGATTTCAAAACGGCATATGACTCGGTTGAGAAAAGTTTTATATAACATTCTTATTGAATTTGTTATTCCCAAGAAACTAGTTCGATTAATAAAATGTGTCTCAATGAAACTTACAGCACAGTCCGTATAGGCCAGCTTCTGTGTGATGCTTTTCCAATTCCGTGCGGGCTAAAACAAGGAGATGCACTATCACCTTTACTTTTTAACTTCTCTCTAGAATATGCCATTAACAAAGTTCAGGATAACAGAGAAAGTTTGGAATTCAAAGGGTTACATCAGCTTCTTGTCTATGCAGATGACGTGAATACGTTAGGAGAAAGTACACAAACGATTAGGGAAAACACGGAAATTTTACTTGAAGCAAGTAAAGCGATAGGTTTGGAAGTAAACCCCGAAAAGACAAAGTATATGATTATGTCTCGTGACCAGAATATTGTACGAAATGAAAATATAAAAACTGGAGATTTATCCTTCGAAGACTTGGAAAAATTCAAATATCTTGGAGCAACAGTAACCAATATAAATGACACTCGGGAAGAAATTAAACACAGAATAAATATGGGAAATGCGTGTTATTATTCGGTTGAGAAGCTTTTGTCATCTAGTCTGCTGTCAAAAAATCTGAAAGTTAGAAATTATAAAACAGTTGTATTACCGGATCTTCTGTACGGTTGTGAAACTTGGTCTCTCACTTTGAGAGAGGAACAGAGATTAAGGGTGTTTGAGAATGAGGTTCTTAGGAAATACTTGAGGCTAAAAGGGATGAAGTTACAGGAGAATGGAGAAAGTTACACAACGCAGAACTGCACGCATTGCATTGTTCACCTCACATAATTATGAACATTAAATTCAGACGTTTGAGATGGGCAGGGCATGTAGCACTTATGGGCGAATCCTTAAATACATATAGAGTGTTGGTTGGGAGGCCGGAGGGAAAAAGACCTTTGGGAAGGCCGAGACGTATGTGTGAGGATAATATTGAGGGAGGTGGGATGTGATGATAGAGACTGGATTAATCTTGCACAGGACAGGGACGGATGGCGGGCTTATGTGAGGGCGACAATGAACCTGTGGATTCCTTAAAAGCCATTTGTAAGTAAATAAGTATTATTATTATCATGATCATGATCGTTATCATTATCATTATCATTGTTATTATTATTATTATTATTATTATTATTATTATTATTATTATTATTATTATTGGAATTCCAATTTAATACATCCTAATGTAAGCTTTAGTGGATTGATTAGTACCACTAAACAGAATAAAGTTCTGATTTTTTAAGGTAAATACTAATCCAGTAGGCCTCATATTTTCTTAATTTCTCCGTTTTTTGCTGTCACTTTGTTCGTCACAATAACACTTGCGTAGTATTTAATATATGAATATCAAGAGAATTGTTAGTTTGGGCAAAAATTATATAATTATATATCAGATTATATACTGTGCTTTATTTCTTGAACTGCAGCTGGTAATCTTCATATGAAGTTTTATTAACGCAATGAAATCTATTTCTATTGGTTTTATAAATCGTATTCTGTAGTTATGAATTACTTCAGTTTATTAAGAATAAACAATAGGATATGTTGAAAGTTTACTAAATTATTATGTAGGCCTATTATTAAAGATCCGGATACCGTACTTATATTTGTGGCTTTTGTAGTTATAGGGGAGAGTCGGGTATTATCGGACATCGGGTAGTATCGGACAGTGCGTTTCTTTCATCTACCACTATATCGTAGTACCTGAATGACATGGTTACGTTTCTCTATGCGACATCACAGAAACGTAACCATGTCAATCAGGTACTATCATCGTGTGGTAGATGAAAGAAACTCACTGTCCGATATTACCCGTTGTCCGATACTACCCGACTCTCCCCTAAACTTATTCGTCTGCTAGCTTGACATGTCATAGACATGGCATCGCGCGCAATGTTCTATACGTCCTGTCCTATACGGTATGCGCATCTATTATTTAAGGGACTAGGGAGCATCATTGTGCGTACAATACTGGATAACACTTTCCCAAACCGTTGGATTGGGCGCTGCTGTACAATAGCATGGCCTCCTTGTTCTAAAGAAATTACTCTTTTAGATATTTTTCTTTGGGGCTATGTCAAGGACATTGTGTATTCCATCCAGGTGACTGACTTTAACAATTTACGACATCGCATTGTGGAAGCAATAACAAATATCACTCTGGATATGTTAACAGATAATCTGCGCTGAAATTTAGAATTATTTGGATATTATTTGTCCTATGGAAGGGGCTCATGTAGGAACTTACTACTGAATGTTTTCGTGAAATTGAGTTGTTTTTGCTAATAAAGGTGAAAAAATTTCCTTACATTTGCCTATTTCTTTCGAAAGGCAGTTGAAATCAGATAAGTTTGAGAGGGTCATCCGGTGTAACTGCGTACACACTATTGTTAATGAAATTTTTATGATCAGAAATACGCGAGAGATTATGAATTGGGAGTGGCGCAACGTAAGACGGCCACATATACTTAGCATGTGCACGTGTTCCTTGCAACGAGAAGACTGTAGGAATGGTGTTTTAGCAGTAGCAGTAGTACTAGTAGTAGTAGTAGTAGTACTAGTAGTAGTAGTAGTAGTAGTAGTAGTTATGCAGATATGTGAGGGATGCTAAAATGAATTGAAGTTTGCGAGGTGGTTATTTTGCGACATAGCAACACTTTCTTTTTATTTCATAACATTAGAAAGTAAAAGCACGTAATTGAAGAGAATATCACTTCTGTTTTTCAAGGTGCGCTGTCCTCCCTATAGTAATGACATGTAGACACTTGTTCTTTATTGTCGAGCTGTACTTGAAGCAAAATTGATTTCACACAATCTAAAGTAATCTCAGTAATAAAAATCAAACCTGTTCATGAATTATGCAAAGGAATATGAAGTTAATTTAGTTGTTGTCAAGCTCTTGAAGGCTTCTGTCGGTCATCATATCAAGTTTTATACGAAACGAAACTTAAGAAGTGGTAGAGGAGACGTTACAAAAAGAATCTCGCAAGAGATCGCTTGGTTGCCACGGACAACCTAAGTCATTCTGAAATGCAACAGTGCACTTCAAAGAAAACTCGCCATATACTGGCTGTTATCATGTATGACTTGTCGTATAGGCTATAGGCCTACTAAAGAATAATTAGCTAGAAGCTAGCAAATCACGTGAAATACGAGATATCTTCATAGTACCGTCATTTCCCATAACTATGATCCTGGAACACAACACTATGGTCCACGATACAACCATTCAAAGAACATTGTAGAAGTAACATAGACCGTTCGTAAATAGCTACAGTGGCTTGACTTCAAAGTACAGTACAGAAAAATATAGATAAACGAGATACTACGTTATGGAGTACAAAATTTGAATGTTTGTGTTGTGGACCATAGCTGTATTCCAGGACTATAGTTGTGGGAAATGACGGTAGGTACTCAATTTAAAAATTGCTTTATATCAAATTAAGCCCACTATAATATTCATGTTCTTTAAGGTTTATAAAAATTATAATATTTGGAAGAGAATAAATGAAAATGTTATTATCTCATGTAAATTTCGGAGTTTATTTTACAATTATTAAGTTACAATCACACTATACTTTCTGCGACATCCTGTATAGAATTTTAGAGAAAATCTCTTGAAATATTCGTAATTTCTACCGAAATTGCATCTTCAGCTGCTGTAGAGTAGTTGGATGTTCTACGAAAACCTGTTCTTTGAAGTAACCTCACTTTATTGAGTTATTTTACGACGCTGTATCAACATCTCAGGTTGTTTAGCGTCTGAATGAAATGAAGCTGATAATGCCGGTGAAATGAGTCCGGGGTCCAGGACCGAAAGTTACCCAGCATTTGCTCGTATTGGGTTGAGGGAAAACCCCAGAAAAAACCTCAACCAGGTAACTTGCCCCGACCGGGATTCGAACTCAGGCCACTTGGTTTCGCGGCCAGACGCGCTGAGCGTTACTCTACAGGTGTGGACAGTAACCTCACGACCAAAAGTAAGCCGAAATGAGGTCTGGTGGAGGCCAGACTGTTGGGAAGTGTCTGCTAATGACACGATCTCGAAGAATTTTCCTATTTACTGTTTTGTAGGGATTCATTTGAGACAGTGCGCCATCTTGCTTGGAAATTCTACTTTTCATATTTTTCAACTCTTGAGCCCTATGTGTTCGGATGACGAAATTCTGTAGCATACTGAAGTATCGCCACAGCACGTTTCCTCAAAGCTGCTGATTAAATTCATTCTTGTAACTGCAAATGAAACATGGATCTTCACTTAAATTGCTGCGTGTTTCAAATTTCCTTAGACATTAATAAAAGCCCCCATTGCTTTCATAATGCAAGGGGACAAGCTCTATCTCAACATTTAATGACAGACTCGTGACTTAGTAGTTCAAAATTCTTGTAATTTTTATTACCGAGCGAGGTGACACAGACGATAACGTTTGAGACTCGCATTCGGGAAGATTTTTAATGATTTTCCTCAGTCACAAAGGCATATGCCGGATTGGAAATTTACATACTATGATTCATCACCGCCTTAATCGTCGTTATTATAATCATTGATAATTGAAATCAGTGTTAAAAGGAATTTAAACAATACATAACATAATAGGCTATTATATTTTGTCAATAGAAACAGAATCACAACAATAGTCCATGGTCTACTGTTATACCCAAAGATCCTACACAGGCGATATGATCACATGATGTTAAAGTGTGTATAAATAAATTTAACAAAAATCATTAATCTAATTTCCATCAATTAAATGTTTATTAATGAAACGGAGTGGTGAAAAAAATAATCGCAAAGAATGCACTAGTTAAAAAGAACTCGATCTTTAAAATTCAGCATATAAAGTATAGGCTATGCAAAAATAATAACTGAAAGATTGAACAAATTGCCTAAATATTACTGCTTAAAGAGTGAAAATTGTTGCACACAAAATACAGTAGATCCCACATGTAGATGGTGTTTTTACTTTCATTAATATTCAAAGCGGAACACCGAGAATTTAATATCACCAAATATACGGAACTTGTTGATCACAGAAAGTGTTTGATATAGTGAACAAAGCACATTCTGGTGAGTTGTAGAAATAGTCCAACATTTAATTTAGTCACTCAGATTATTGTGATCTGCAGAAGTACATAAGATATTTCCGTGCAGAAATTCTGCATTACCATAATGATGAAGGATGGGTGGAGCGGAGAAAAATTCTCTCCGGCACCGGGACTCGAACCCGGTATTCAGCTCTACGTGCTGACGCTTTATCCACTAAACCACACCGGATTCCAGTTCCGATGTCGGATGGAATCCTCTCAGTTTAAGTTCCACCTCTCAGTTTCCCTTTAGTGGCCAACCCTCATGCACTGTGTCACAGCTGTTTGACAGTGGCATAATGTGCAGGTGCACTCATTACGAGTGACTAAGTGGCCGGGATCCGATGGATTGAGCGCCGTCTTAAATCACTAAGCGATTATTTATGCATATCATGTTATTTTGATGTACCGAAGTACATATTATATTTCCGTGCAGGAATTCTGTGTATCAAACACCACTTCCTATTGTGAAAGCCTATAATTCTTTATTGCTATATGCAATGCAACAAAGGAAATAGCGACAAAAAAACGTATTACTGAAGTTATGGCGCTTAAGTCTATGTTTGGGATGCACTCTATATAGATTATTATTATTATTATTATTATTATTATTATTATTATTATTATTATTATTATTATAGTATGGTATAATACTTTTCGGGTTCCTAACTCGAATAGTAGTTTCTGGGCGAATAAATTGTAGGACTCCGAGGTATTGAGAAATTCAAGTCACAGAGATCAATAGTGTTCTACTGAAGAGAGAAAGAGGGAGGGAGGCGGCAGAGAGATGAATAGAAATGACGCCAATGATTCGAGTTCAGTGCAACAATGAAGAGGTCATCTTCAGAAATGAGAACGCCACCCGCAGAATGCTCAACAACGTGCGAGTACAGTGTGTTTCCAAAACACGAGCCCTGTCAACACTGATCACTTGAAGAGTAACTGTTGAATTCAAAATTTGGCATTCTACGTACTTTTTCTTTATGATTTTAGCCTAATAATTCCACAGTGTTATTGGAAGAGAATTTTTTTCCACCAAGTAGATTTTCATTTTATCATTACTTGAAGTAAAAGGAAAAAATAGCCATCGGCGTGGTTCAGTCGACTAAGGCGCTTGCCAGCCGATCCGGAGCTGCGCTCGTGAGCGGGTTCGATTTCCGCTTGGGCTGATTACTTAGTTGTATTTTTTTTCGATATTTTTCCCAACCGTAAGGCGAATATCAGGTAATGTAAGGCGAATCCTCGACCTCATCTCGCCAAATAACATCTCGCTATCACCAATTCCATCGACGCAGTTGAATAACCAAGTAAAAAAAGAGAAAAAAAATTGTGATACTGAATAAAATCTACTCGGATATTTTCGCAAAATAACACTATTTTAGTATTATCTATACATTAAAAGTTATTTAAATACGGCTTTTGTATTTCTGATTTTTTACAACAAAACAAATGGATGAATTACTTCATATTCATTATCTGCGAGCGAGTTCATCCAGAGTAGTGGTGTCTATAAATGTCTATATGCAGACTCTACACGGTTAATAATATTGTCAGTAATACTGATCGTGTGTAGGCTTGAATAATGGAATGACGACCAGTACTGAAAGAGAGCCGGATTTCTATCAATTTTGCAGAGTGGTGGAAATACTTACATAACACTGGCCGTGTAGAGGTGCACACCAGTATTTCCGTTAGTACTTTAAGGGGCAGTCATAGATGACTACGCGTGTGCTACAACGTGGGACGTGGAGTATTCAAGGGATGGAGGAATATATTGCAATATTTCATTTAATTACACGAGATGCTATCTGAATTGAAAGGTTCAGAGCCATAGTGGGCCAAGCGCCATATATTAAAAACGGAGAAAACAAGAGTTAAAATTAAGTGAATGCGATATTTTAATGAAACATATAACAAGTAATGTAAAGCAGGCACATTAAAACTAAATGATATGTCAATCTTCATTAAACTATGGTATTCACTTAACTTTAACTCTTGCTTTTTCCGTTGTTAATAAATGGCGCTTGGCCCACTATGGCTCTGAACCCTTGAATTATGGTACTCGTCTAACGTGTCATAATCCAAATTAAATAAAACGGAATACAACACATAACATACTGACGGATGTGTTTAAGAAAATTAAGCCAAATGCAAATCATGAAGGGGTATGAAGGTAAAATAAGTAATTTGCGATCTAAACATCCATAGGAAGGCAATATCGTCGAAGACCTAAGGAACTGGTTCAGATGAATATGAACCATTATCATGGACGTTTCATGCACTTAAATTTCTAAAGAAATCAGAGGTTCTCCTTTCTCTGAATAACACAACTTTTAATTCATAATTTATCTATGCATACACCTAGTCTATAAAGTGAACTTAACCTACACATACAGTTTCTACCAGAAGTTTAAGGACACCCCTTCAAAATTGATGTTTCATTCCTGTCTTTATACTTATGTGAAACCCTCTGATGTTTATACAGAGGTCAAATACCTGCGAAAAATGAAGTCTTTTACTGCAAACAAAATCTCTCTGTCTTCCAAACTGTGGATTTTGTAACAATTTTTATGTTATGATAACTTATTTAAAAATTACATTTTTTGTAGGAAAAAAAAATTAATTACTCTAGGACGGGTTTACTTAGAGTAATGAATTTTTGGATAGATTTAGACATATCTGAAAGGTTTCTTGTGTAATTATTACTTTTTGTTCGAAAAATTTATAACAGCTCGTTCACGCATTATAAACCACATTTTCTCCTTTTTTTTTTTTTTTTTTTTTTTTTTTTTTTTTTTTTTTTTTTTTTTTTTTAAAGGAAAAACTGTAATTTTCTAAAATTCTCTTGTGTTTGAATTCTCGACAAATTGACTCGAGGCCACCAATGCCACTTACATCATAACATTGGGAGTTGGTGTCGAGCTGGTTGGCGTAGTTGGTATAGCGCTGGCCTTCTATGCCCGAGGTTGCGGGTTCGATCCAGGGCCAGGCCGATGGCATTTAAGTGTGCTTAAATGCGACAGTCTCATGTTAGTAGTTTTACTGGTATGTAAAAGAGCTCCTGCGGAACAAAATTGCGGCACACGGGCGACGATGATATAACCTTGGTAGTTGCGAGCGTCGTTAAATAAATCATAACATTGGGAGTTGGTAACACTGGTCAATCAGCTTATTCCCTCCATTTTAGTAATCAGGTGTGGAAAAGTTGAAAAGTAATGTTTTATTTAACGACGCTCGCAATTGAAGAGGTTATATCAGCGTCGTCGGATGTGCCGGAATTTTGTCCCGCAGGAGTACTTTTACATGCCAGTAAATTTACTGACATGAGCCTGTCGCATTTAAGCACACTTAAATTCCATCAACCTGGCCCGGGATCGAACCCGCAACCTTAGCATGGAAGGCCAGCGCTATATCAACTCGCCAACTAGGTCGACCATCAGGTGTGGGGTTTGCTACAAGTGTGAGATGGTTAGATTTCTTCCTTGAAAAACTGAAAATGGGTCGAAATTCAGTGAGTGTGGACGTGAAATAGCAGATTATTGAGACGTGGAAGAATGACTAGAGATAATGTCTAAGTATATCCGAAAATTAATTAATCTAAGTACACCTATTTTAGAGTAATTAATTTTTTCCTAAACAAAATGTGATTTTATAGTAAATTTTCATAACAGAAAAATTATTATGTAATCCACAGTTTAAAAGCTAGAGATATTGAGTTTGTAGTAAAAAACTTCATTTTCACAGGAATTTGGTCCCTATATAAACATCAGAGTGTTTCACGTAAGTAAGCTTATACGGCGAGGAGTGAAACATCTCTTTTGAAGGAATGTCCTTAAACGTTTGGTAGGAGCTGTAATTTAACTGAGGGATCTGCTCAAAACGACATTCTACTAACATTTTCTTCCCTCGCATGGGGGAATGGACATGATTCTAAAATTCCTGTCTGTATGTAATGAACAAGAATTCATCTTTAATAAAATTATTTATCCTTCGTGTTTCTCCAGTTTAGATACCATCAAAGGAGGTACATTTTTCTAAGCAGAACTGATAGACGATAGTGCTATTATAGCAGAAAACTTTAAATATTCATATCTCTTTCAGTTACAAGACATCTCCATGTTACACCTAGTCTCACTTCAACTAATCAACAGGTTCTCATGTAGTATTCTGGCTCACTGAAAGAGGATATACTATTCCATGTAATATGCCTAAGTAGACTGTCACTCACTCGGAAATTGTTTTTATAACCTACTGCATTAATAACCTGTATTTCCAGCAGAAATTCATGTGATATTTATTTTTTCCTTAGTTTTTATTTTGAATTTATTTATATTGTTGGTCCGTTGGTCCGTTGAGAATTTCATTTACGCTGAAAAGTTACTAATATTGTCAAAATGTTCTTTGTTTATATTAGAATAGAATTAAATGTTTTATTTTCGCTGGCAGAATTAAGGCCATAGGACCTTCTCTTCCACTCAAGCAGCCTTAATCAATACAATAGCGACATACATATTTAAATTATGCATATTTACAATACACTGAAGATTCTACAGAAATATTCTTCAGTTAAGTTTTAACGACAAGTACATTTTTATTTAATTTGAAATAAAACCGAGCTATATGAAAAAATAATAACTTTATTTACGAGATAAATAATTCAATTTACTCAATATGCAATATGTAAAGAATTATAATTAAGTTGAGATAGATAGTTGGTTAAATTATGAAAATAAGTTACACAGAATTTTACTAGAACTATGTTAGGAAGCAAAATATAAATCTAAAATATATTTACCCAGTAATGAGAATAATATTAATGTAGTGAGATTTTGCCATTAGAGGTTTTGTATTCTAATTAAAGAAATTAATAGTAGGCCTAATAATAAGAATGGGCAGATGATAGTTTCATTGCAACAAATATTAATCAGTACGTAAGAATTTATGCAATTTTGACCTAGATGAAGTTATTGTCCAACCACCCCTTACATCACTCGGAAGCAACTTCCAATTTCTAGCAACTGAAACTGTGTAGGATGAAGGATATAAAGATGTCTTGTGGTAAAATATAATGAGTAAATTGTTATGATGAGACCTGGTACTTAGCTCATGATATGCGGATAAATTTTGAAAACGAGAAGCCAAGTAGATTGGGGTAGGTGTGTAGAATTTAAAATAAGAGAATGCAGATCTCGTCGATCGCTTAGCGTTAACCAAGACATTAGGATATGGATTAAACTGGGCCTGAAACTGGTACAGTATGTAGTCAAGATTTTTTGAAGTTATTTTTAAATCATGCAGGTGCTCTACTCTCAAAGCACAAAAGGAGATGGAAATTGCCTTTTTAGATGCGTAACATTATTATTACTTCAAAATGAAGAAGGTACAATAGCTTGAAGCGACAAGCAGGCAAGTATAGTTTGTGACAACTAAACAGAATACAGAATGAATACGAATAGGATTCGATTATACGGAGGTAACACAGAAATTGTAGCAAAGCGCGATATATTTAATGTTACAGCTAAAATATACAGTGTGTCCGCAGAAACATTCCGGGGTTATAAACTGCTATAATTCTGCCACTTTGTGTTTTACGAAATTCATACCGGTGTCATATAATTTCAAATAATTTCAGGAAATGCATAATTGATAATTGTTGACCGAAACAACAGATGGCAGCACAAGAAGAAAAAAACGCCATTTCCGCTATTTCGCTTATCATTAAGGACTTTTTGGATATATGAACTATTTCTCTTATCTCACTTCTTTCTTCTTCTGTAAAATGATTTCTCGACATTTTGTATAATTTTTAGCTCTGTAGTATTTACTTCTGTATTTGTGTACGATAATAATGCGCTCACGTCTAGCCATGTTGCCATATTTCTTTTGATGTCAAGGGAATGCTCAGGGCATATGAAAGAGTAGCGTCTCTGCTATACGATCTAAAATAAGTGCTAAGGAAACGCTCATTACTTAAGGTTAGGTACAGCTTACAGCAGTAAAATATTTGGAAATATTCAACATTGTTTTTTCTCTATTACTGTATCTTGTACAATAATGAAAATTGGTATGTGTAAAACACTGTCCTTCTGTTATATGAAAAAACTATCTTAACGATTTAAAAAAAATAACTTTTTTTTTTTCAAAATTAAAAATGGTGGCAGTTCACTGTGCAGTGATGAAGCGTTTTCCTCATAACTCATAAACTTGTTAACTTTTTTATGTTTTCTCTCTCTTTTATTGTATTGCTAAAACCCATATTTACAATATAAATCTCTTTCAACTACATTCCTTAATAAATATTTTTTTTTATTTTTTGTTAGAAGAAAATACTGATATTTGATCATTTTTAAAAAGATTTTATTTTTTATCAGGCAATCTATCAAAGGTAAAGGAGTGATCTTGCATCATATTGTTGCTATGACATGTATAAATACACACAACAAATTTCATCACAGAATGTTGGTTAGTTTTTTAGTTATGTGGGAAACGCTTCATCACTGCACAGTGAACTGAATTTTGAAAAAAAAAAAAAAGTGTTTCAAACATACCAATTTTCATTATTGTACAAGATACGGTAATGGAGGAAAAAATGTTGAATATTTCCAAAATTTTAATGCTGTGAGCTGTACCTAACCCTTAAGTGTTTCCTCATTTTATAAGAGACGACTATGAATTCGACCAATAAAGAACTATTAAAATACCTTCTATTACTACACCTTATTACCTCTGACTGAGGTTCTGGCTGATATATACAGTACATGCATTTTATCAAGCAGTACATCTCACTTTACGATATGTGTCAGAGGAAGAAAAATTATTGTTTGTATACATCTGAAGTCTGATTAGTATGATGTAGCTAGTCGGCGATGTATGCAATGGAGGGGGAAAGGAGCTGGCCACCCTACTCTTTGTCTCCTGGCTTAGTTGTCTCTTGAGTGATACTTTATTGGTGTCACTTCTGAGGTACCAGTCTTCGGAATGTTGACCAAAAAAAAAAAGTACACCTTATATAGCCCATAATCAAACTTAGAAACTACATTAATTACATATATTACTATAGCTCCTGTATTTAAGTCTACAATTATTAACTAGAATACACTAACTAGAAATAAATATACAAAGTATTAAGGAAAAGTATCCAATATTTTAGGAGATGCTAGTATGCATCAAAACAAGAAAATAATGTCTAATAAACATGGATCATATAATACATACTTTCTGAGATCTGAACACTTGTTCAATGTGACGTCCATTCATGGCAATGCATTCCTCTGCCCTTCGGCGTGAGGAATCACTCCTTGAAATTGACCAGGTTGTTCTTGATAACCAAACGTCTAGGGGATTTAGATTTGAGGAACGAGCAGGCCAAGGTGTGAGGCCTCCCCAATCAATCCAGCGGTCCTGAAATGTCAGCGTCAGGTGTTCACGCTCATTGTGGAAAAAATGTGCAGGTGTGCCATCATGCATGAACCACATCTGTAGTCTTTGCTGACATGGCACATACTCCAGCAACGTAGACAGTACGTTAATAATAAAATCCTGATAACGAGCCCCAGTTAATCTCTGTGGTAGCACGTATGGCCCTTAATCTATCACCAAGAACGCCTGCCCATAAGTTGATTGAGAATCAGTACTTATGCCTTATTTCTTCAACTGCATGGGAATTTTTATCAGCTCATGCAAATTCATAACACCATCTCTGCTGAACCCCACTCATATCCGTAACCAAACTTTTGTTTTCAGTATTCCAAGCACTTACGGTATGATTATCTGCTAGCCTGCTGTATTGTAGGGTAGAGAAATGCATTGCCTTAAGTGGATATCACATTGAGCACCTCCTATGAACAAGTGTTCAGATCTCAGAAAGTATGTGTTGTAGGACCCATGTTTATTAGACTTTTTTTTTCATGTTTTGATGCATACTATCACATCCTAAAATATTGGATACTTTTTAACACCCTGTATATATATATATATATATATATATATATATATATATATATATATATACACACTATACTATACTACTACTTCCTATTTTGGCATACCCCTTACTCCAATCTACAAATAGCTGTGATTATGTAAGTTGCATATTACTGAACGTAAGACGTGTCCACTAGGTGCTTATCAGTTTTTAGCCACCGCAACAATCAATGAATCGAGAGTCGCATTGTTAGTGACATGCCTTCAGAGTCAAACTGATTCAAATGATCACAGATGCCATAAACTGCGCCCTCGAAGATTTATGCCAATTTAATGACAAAGAGAAGAGAGTTACAAGTTTTAGGTGTTCACAGTCGAATTGTTATGTGATGCGGGGAGAAAGTGAGAAATAAAGGGGGGAGCAAGGGAAAGACAGCGAGGACATGAGGCAGAGAGTAAATTATTCGAGTCGTGGAGCTGAGTTGTGCAATCTGCCTATTCCCAGCTCTGCGCTGCACTCCCGGGGTCAATATATTCAACTGGGCACTTTTATTCAGATACATTCCAAGTACGCTCCACCTCGAGTGTGAGAAACCAAGCCACACACCCACACAACACGACTGCATCACGAGATTGCGGCTCCATGAAAGCCCAGATTTAGGAAGTCTTGGCTTCCATCAGCATCAATCGACGTAATGTGAAGACCTCCTCCACCTAAGTTTTATGAGATTGTTTCCAGCCAGAGGCACATTTAACAGGAGACAACTACTGGCTCCATTCACTAAAATTTATTACAGACACTTTTATTTTTATTCCTTTTTACTCCACGGATAGCTTACGTTGTTGTTTCCGGTACCTGTCTTGTCAGTGACCCTTCTCGAACTACTAGATTAGTCCTCTAGGGCCGTATTCATAGTCATTTTTAGGTCGGGTTTCCGGTGGATGATCAGCGTTTTTCGTATTCATAAACCAGTGTTAGCGATAGGATATGATTTGAATTCTGTACAAGTAACCAGTGGATAGCCGGGGCTAGCTTAGTAAGCTCGTAGCGCGTGCTGCGAAATGTCTATGAATACCACACGTAGTTTCTTTGCAATTTTAAGCACTCGTTGAAAACATGCAGTATTACCAGAGTTGAGAAGTTATGCGCAAATTTTAATTTCTACACGACGGAAAAGGTACGCAAAAAATGCGTAACTTATGTTATAAATATAAACAAGTGTACCCAACTCAAAACTTGTAATATAATAAACAAAGTCTTAAATTTTTACTCCAGTTCCCATGCTACCAGCATCCATTACTTGCGGTAATTCATTCCAGCTCTTCATATTATGTCTTCATTTCTTCTATCATTTAAATCGATACACCACACAGTATCTCCACGTGTTACTTAACCAACCACCGCGCCAATACATATCGCAGAGTTTACTAGTCATTGAAGGCCGCCATTGGTTTTTCATCATGTGAATTTTGCAATTATGTTTCCCACGGTTCCCACCGTATAGGCCTATATACTTACAGTCTTACTAATAAACCGTGTAGCCTATACTTTTTATACGATACTTATGCAGAGTTGAGACAGAAAACGTTACTAATAAACCGTGAATAAAGTATGGACGTATAAACAGGCTGTAACTATACAATGGGAATTGCTTTGCAGTAGTTATATACATGAAACCCCTTGTTTAAGCGTTGTATATAGGGAAAAAATGGCCGCCCCTCTAACAGCTGTTCGTATCGACTATCATTTTATGATGATGGTTACCTTGTAACCACAGAAGAACAAACCAAAGATCATAGAATTATTAGAATAATATTGCTGTAGCTTGTACTCTTTGACCAAAATGTAGTGTGGTAATCGATTAGAGCCAGTTGTAATATCGATATTTAACACGCCACACTAGAGCGCTCTACCGGATGTAGTAGAGAACCTTAGATATTCTATTACCTTTCGTAACGAAGTAATGACGAAACTATGACGTAGCTGTGTAACAGTTATACTGTTATACACGACGTATGCACTGATTATTAGTAAGGAATTTACACACGACTTATAAACGAGCTACTCATTGTATAATTATAAGACAGTTAAACGTCTGTATATAAAGTTTTTATTAGTAAGACCGTTACTTTTCTTTCTTTTTTGCATAACTTCTTATATAATAATAATAATAATAATAATAATAATAATAATAATAATAATTTATTTAACCTGGCAGGGTTAAGGCCATACGGATTTCTCTAACATTCAACCAGGAGTAAAACTGCGTTACAAAAAACACTACAAATTTACAAAGTAGACTACAATTTTACGTACACACAAAACTGAGTAAGATAATAATAATAATAATAATAATAATAATAATAATAATAGTAATAATAATATAATGTAAACAAAAAGTAAGTAGAAATCAGACATATATATATTATAACATACAGAAAGAAAGGAAAAACATAATAAAATGTGAACGGCACGTCAAAATAAATGAGACATGCAAAGTATAAAAAATAAGACAATTATTGATAATAATAATAATAATAATGATGATAATAATAATAATAATAATAATAATAATAGTAATAAAATAGTGCAGTACAAAGCATACAATGAATACAATATTTTTAGGTACACACAGTAAGGAAAATTATGATTATATATAGCTCAAGTTATCACATTATAGATATACCATTTTCTTGAAATATGAAAACAAATATATAAAATAAGTTAAATATCTCTAGAACATAAAAAAGATGTGAATACGTGGAAACATGCAATACAACACTTGTCATAATAGTAAGTTAGTTTGGCAAGTCGTCATAAGATAATTTTCTAACTTGGATTTGAAAGATTTCAATGTTCGGCAGCCCTTGACTTCAGGCGACAGAGAGTTCCAGTGACAAGAGGTAGCAACAGTGAAAGATGAGGAATACAGAGATGATATGTAAGTGCAATTTCTAGTGTGTTATCGCGTTGTGATCGAGTATTAATATTATGATAGCGAGAGAGAGAATATATAATTGTGGCAATCGATAGTAGGCCTACATTTTTGCATAATGCCGAATTCGTTTATTTTCCTTTATCCCGTTAACGAAGAAGTCCTGTCCATAGAGGCTAATATTAACAGAGAAAACACAAAATGTGTTGTTCTTTTGAGAACCCTTTGTGGACACTTTCTCAAAGGCGGCATCTTTCACTTTTAATATACACTTATAAATTGTTCGTGATCATATTGCGATCTGATTACCTACAAATTTTCAAAGGGTGGAATGACATATTCAACTCCAATTCACAGAGAAGTTCTGAATCGTTCAGTTAAGTTTTATAATCAGTGATTAGAAGTTAATAAGATTCTGTATTAAAAATAAAAGTTGAATAAGCCACGTACGCAGGAAGACCTTTGCATAGCAAGTATGACGAACTTTGTTTTATTCCCACAAAACTTCAAATAAAAACTGCGTGAAATGTACATTTTATGGCTTGATAATTAAATACACAGCAACACAACATCTTCAAGCACATAGCAAAGTATGTAACTTATTCATTTATTAAAAAGAAAAAAATTTATTACGTCGTGTAGAAAATTGTGTAAAACTACGTGTACCTTAGGTAAAATATATATCATGTAATTTTTGAGGCCAAGCCTGAGTATTATAAGCTACATTTACACAAAACATTATTTCTCCATACTGAAGAACTATAAAGAGTGGAAGGCGTTCAATGACAGTCCTTTTAAGACACGAATCCGTAGTCCTCTATGAATAGAACTGTCTTCCACCATTTTGTTCCTTTGCGCTTAGAGATCCAAGAAATAATTATATCACATAATATTTTATCACATTTTCTTCTAAACATATTGAGGGCTAGTTGTGTAAACAATATATTAACCTCAAATTAAGACACAAAGTTAATCTTGAGTTAGGTACACTTAACTGCGAATTTTTGGTTATGTAAATATGGTATACTACTGTAATTTTAGTTTATTTCTTCTTAAGTTTAAGTTAAATACAGGGTTGTTTCCGATCACTGATAACGAATTTGAATGACATCATGTGCGTCAGGAGTTACACGACAGATGAACTGTGGCGCGGTGACAGACCAATAGTGAGTGATCTCATAGTCAGAGTGCATGACGACTCACAGCAGAAATTTCCAAGAAAATAGAGCCTTTTTGGAAGGGGTACATAACAACCCTTTCTGATGCCAAGTACAGATAAGTCAAATAATAAACGAGGTTTCGATATTTCCAAGAAAGGCATCTTCTGTGTACTTAATAAGATTGGTAAAGCTCGAATGGAATTAAATTGTATTATCCCGTGGGGTGCGGCGACTTATGAGGGGGATGGATGTGCTTGCTTTTTTCCACTCTGGAATTAATCCCATCCGAGCTTTGCCAGTCTTATTAGGTACACACGAGATGCCTTTCTTGGAAATAACGAAACCACGTGTTTTGTAGGCCCCTATGATTTTCACGTAACTGTACTTGGCATCGGAAAGAGTTATGTACCCCTTCCAAAAAGACTCGATTTTCTTGGGCATTGCTACTGTGATACACCGTGCACTCTGATTATGAAATCACTCACTACTGGTCTGTCACCTCTCGCCGCAATTCAGCTGTCGGTGTGATTCCTGACGCACATGACGCCATTCAAAATCGTTGTCAGAGATCGGAAACAACCCTGTATGACTGACGTATGACCTCAAGTTAATAATATTAACTTTCCCGAAAGAAAAGAAGAGAAGAGAAAATAACCCAATTATAAGTAAAGTCATGAATGAAATTTATTTTCATTGTATTTAAACAGACTTTCGTTAATTTTTAAGTTCCGATTGTGGTGAAATGATGTTGTAGGTTACATAATTTTAATATTCTTATACGTTAAGGTAAATTACAGGTTCGCTACATATTTATTTCCGGGTTTCTGATTATTCTGATACTTTATTTGACAATAGTATTGAATTTCGCTGTGCTCCTCGTGTTTTCCACGAAAGAGGAAATCTATTCATTCAACTAGATGACAAACAATTAGAAAATGAGATTTTGTTTACCAAAATTTGTAGTGGAAGAACTTGAACAAAGGTTACGAAATCATGCTCTAAATCCAATGTTCATAATCCTCCTGACATCTCACTGGCGAAAAAGTTGAAAATCAACTGGCTTTATGTTCGAATTGTTGTTTTGCGATGTTGCCACATATTTTTCTGCAAATATCAGTTGATACTGAACCTAGTTTACATATTCATAAGCTAATAATTAACTAACGTCTAGTTATTTACTATTGTTCACTTGAAAATAACCTATAGTTAATAACTTTTATATAAGTGTGCTTTAGACACCTCTTTACATTAAAGTTAACAGTTGCAACAAATAATTTTGCATAAAGTTTCTGTTACCTTTACGGTTTAAGAGTATTTTAATACATCACTTCAAGTATTACCCGGCAAGGCGAAATTCAAACTTGGCCTGTAGGGCGTTGCAGTCGAATTCTTAAGTTATGATACGATGACGTCACAGCGTATAGTTGCACAAATTTTTCCGCGTCGCAAGTGCGCTTTGCCGGGTAGTAATTGATATTTGCCAACGCAGTTACTTTCATCAAACAAGGAGATTAACCGTGAAAGGAATGTGCTTACTATTGCGTCATCTATTGGAGCGAAGTAGATAGATAATATTACCGTTATAACGTCAGTTAAAAAAAACCATGCGCTCTCCTGCATGTTATTTCCTGTATGGAGGGATTAAAAGACCAGGACATTAACCGTGATCTAATTTTGTAACTAGGGTAGTATAAGTGTATCTGTATTATCGTTTGTGCTTTGAGAGTTAGCCAATGGAGATGCGTGTACCCACGTGTGTGACCTTATGACATTCATTCACAGCATAACTTCGCTGCGTCTCATTTACCTGAGACTTTCTCCTGGTTGGAGTACAGTACCGAAATGCACATACGTACTTCAATCTTAGGCGTTAGTACCGCGGAGCGTAGAGCGTTTTGCGGAGATGAGCGTGCAGTAGCAGTGTTTGTTTATATCTTTTCTCCTCACTGCTGTGGTGAAAAGGTTTTTCCATGCGTTGACAGTTGGGTGAGAAATATATCTGTAAGTATGAATTATTGACATAAGACATCGTATTTGTAAATTGAAATATCATTTTGAATAATTGTTACTCTAACCACAAATTAAAAAAAAAAAAAAAAATTCAGAAATGTTGTCTACACACCTATCAGACTCTTATAAATGAAACTTGCTGTGAGGGTTTCCATTCCATTTCTCAAAAAATAAGAAATATATTTAATACAGACGAACATAAAAATTGCAAAAAAAAGAAATGAAAGTAAAAATAGCTTATATCTAAAAAAATAAAAAAATATAAGAACATCTAAAGGAATTTTTCACAGCAATGTTATTAAGCACATACTGAAGAACATTCACTAAAAATAATGCATAAACTACAACATTTGTAGGAAGAATAGCATTTTTAGTAAAGAAAATTAATTTAAAAATTAGGAACTATGTGGATGAAAGTAAATACATCCAAAATCGTTTTAGACTAACATTATTATGGGGAATATAAATTGGTGGAGGGCTATTTGAGACATTAAGCAGAAGATAAGAAAAGAAAAGTCATAATTCTGTACCCAAAAATAACCAAATTTCACCTTGGTATAGGCTTAAGGGGACAGTATGGTGAAATATTAAGACAATTCACTTAAAATTAATTACTATTCTCTATTTATACTGAGTTTAAAAAACGAATTAATTTACATTCGCAAGAGTAATTTCAAGCTTTTGAGCCAATATGAATTTAAAATTGTGAAAACCTTGTCGCAAAGAAACTTTTTAGTGACGTCAATATAAAATAAATTATATTTTTAAAAACATAATTTCAAAACTATTATCCCTAATGGCACTAAATTCTGAACAGATAATAATATTGTAGTCATGTTTATGTAGTCATAAACGTTAAAAGAAAATTGTAGAAGTTTTAAAACTCATGTGTCACCTTAAATGTTTCACTCAATTATACGGATTCTGTGAATCCCTTGTCATTATTTTATCTTCTTAGTGAAAAGCGAAGACCTGAAAGCAGTGCCATCATATCTTATATGGGGACAGAAATTATCTAATCGGTGTGCTATGTGGATGACGCTACAGTAGTTACCGAAAGTGAAGATGATCGTCAAAGATTGCAACATATATTTGTAAAAAAAACCGGGAAACAACTGTAACATGGCTGTGTGCATATAAAAAACAAAGTGCCTAACAATAAATAAAATTACACAACGCTGCAAATTTAAATTGACGGTAAGATTACAGAACAAGTAAACTCGTTTCAGCACCTGGGGGTACGAATACTTCTTATGGCAATCTTCAATTAACTGTGAATACGCAAGCAAATAAAGCAGTGAGATTGTTGCAAAACAGTGTACTATGGAATTGCAAATATTCAAGAAATGGTGGTAATTCCAGAAACGCCTTTCTGGTAGCTCAGTCCCAGAATGTGGAATTACTTTGTAAATATGAGTTCGAGCCCCGGCGTTGATTAGAGTGATACTTGGCTACCACAAAATCAGAGGATAATGGCTCCTCCCTTGTCCCTGGATATTACAAATTTCATTCTATCAACACTCTCTATTTCATCTAGCTCTACTTTTGACGTCATTTTTAGTTGGCTACTCTAACAACGCTGTATCAACAACTCCGTTATTTAGAATCAATCAGTGGTAGCAAGATGAGGCCGAGGATTTGTCATATGATTATCTGAAATAAGACTTACTGTTGAAAAAATCTCGAAAAAACTCAACTAGATAATCAGCCAGAACGGGAATCGAACCCACTCCCAAGCGCAGCTCTGGATCAGCAGTTAAACGCACCTTCAGTCTAAGCTACGACGGTGCCCCTTCATGTCATGTCACTTCATATTACACAGGGTGAGTCTAATTAACACTGCCAAGATTATACGGGAAGAATGCGGTGCTCAACTGATGATTTTAATATAGGAAACTTAAGACCGTAACACGAGCTTAAGAAGATATGGGCTTAAAATTATAAGATGAGATTCTGAAGGGTAGTTTCATCCATTTTGATTAGTCACTGCTAATGGGCCAATTGGCTCGGTCTTCCAAATTCAGACCACTCATCCTGCCTGTGGTTTTCCCGTGGTTTCCTAAGACGTTAAGGCAAATTCCGGGATCAAGCCTGAAATAAACAGGCTACGGAACTGTCACCACCGGAATATATTTCGGATTTCCAAATTATCTTCGACTGCTAACTGGCTAGAACTTTGGCATTAGCGGAGCGTCTTAAATCTCCGGTAGGCGTCGAGAACTGGCTTTTCTCCCTCGGATCAATGATTGTGTGGGGGACGTTATTGGATGCTGCAGTAGTATCTGTCTATGCTGTCCTCGTGCTCGGCTGACTTAACTGTCCCGCCACTTAACGTTCTACTTGATGAAGGTCTTTTCGGCAAAATTTACTTAGGTCCGTTAAGTGGCAAAGTGCGAACGAAGTGATTAAAGTGTTCTTTAGACTAGGAGCTTACATAAAAATTAAGATGAATCCAAAGAGCCCTTGCAAGGGCGCGACAACATTGTGTGCCTTTTAACTTACACTTTCTCATTTCTCCCTCTTTTCATTCATTCGTTGAATAAAGGAAACAAATTCAAAACATTTCTTTCGCCAATTCCGCCTAAAACCGTCCTCGCTGACAAACGTAGTCGCACTGCTATAAACTCTGCGGCTCATTTAACTAGTAAGACACTGTTTTTTTTTTTCCTTTCATTCAGGGAACAACTTCTTCCTTATAGGCTACTTTTGACTGCTTCTGCGAGTAAATTCCCTCGTATCCGGCACCCAAATAACCGGCAATACCAAAACACCGGCACTTTTGGCTAGGCCAAAAAAAAAAATCATTCATACGAAATGGAAGAGTCGGACGAAGATGTGAGTGGTTTTCGTGGATGTGTTTACCGCATATTGTGTTTACTGTTTACATTGTTCACGCGTGAAAACATAAGACGGGAAACCCCGTTATGTCCCTAGATTTTATTTTATTGGGTTATTTTACGACGCTGTATCAACATCTAGGTTATTTAGCGTCTGAATGATATGAAGGTGATAATGCCGGTGAAATGAGTCCGGGGTCCAGCACCGAAAGTTACCCAGCATTTGCTCGTATTGGGTTGAGGGAAAACCCCGGAAAAAACCTCAACCATGTAACTTGCCCCGACCGGGATTCGAACCCGGGCCACCTGGTTTCGCAGTCAGACGCGCTGACCGTTATTCCACAGGTGTGGACGTTATGTCCCTAGAGTAGACCAGGACCTTGCAAACATTGCATAAAGACGATATCTTTAGATTTACCACTTTAACTCGCCCGTTTCGAAGGGATATTGGATGAGTCTAAATATGAAAGTGCGAAATTCTCTGTTCCTACAGCGCATAAAAATTTCATTCGAGTGGTAGATAGTATCATGGCTATTACTGCTAAGCGCTGCTGTTGCACAATGGATTCCGCGAAACACAAGCAAATGTTCTTACTCTCAATTCATCTAGCGCTATTCCATCGTCTTCATAGTTGCGACGTTGGCTACACTGCTCTTCACGTCACATGACTCACATGACCGCCATTTAAATTTGTCATAAGGTTACGAAAACTTTTAGTATTTTTACGCTATTTGTATTACTGTATTACAATAATTATGAAATGATGAATGTAGCCTACATTACCGTATTCAGTACTAAAAATAAACATTGTACGTATTTCAAAACTTTATTTTTAAATGTCTACCTATATGCAAATTACTAAATTCCAACATGGAAAAAAATGTTTGTGCAGTATAGTGTCTCTTACATAACCTATAAACGTATTTTCCAATTATCCGGCAAAATCAGTTATCCGGTACTGGCTTTATGCCACAATGCCGGATACGAGGAATACTACTGTGGGCGATATACATTCATAGTTACAATTTGATGTGTTTCAGTTTAGAAATCATCTTTTGTTTCCGCAACTAATAATTAGTCGTTTGCATAAGAAACAAAGTTCCTGACGCTTTACCATCCATTTATTTTTGTTAGTAGCTTCGTCAGCACAGATAATATACTACGGGCAGCCTTGTTTCATAAGATGATTTATGTATACAGTTTTTGTTCCTACCTGGTCAACTTATCTATTTTAATGACGATGTAAATATGCATTTCTCTCATTACTTTTATTAAATGTAACAGGTTTATTTACATACTTACTTATACAGTCATTAATTCTTGTGGATTTTCTTCTACCAGTAACCACAAATTATACTACCAGTACCAGTATGCGCACCATACCTAAGAAACCCTGATCTATTGTTCTCTATCACCGTAAAATTAAGACTTTCTCGTAGTGGAGGAAAATACTTTATTATCCCCATCACCAACCAACCAACCAACCAACCAACCAACCAACCAACCAACCAACCAACTTCAGTTGTGGTTTGTTAATCTCTAGTTGTTGATTTTATTCGGAACTGATCGCTTCAGTGTTTCTTTGTGTTCTAAACTACCCCTTCAATAATCCTTCCAGTGCCGGTAACTCAGTGCTCGAGAGGAGGTTCATAATTCTGCGAACTCGAGCACCATAGAGGATGCTAACTGAAATTTTAGTTCGGTGACGAAATGAATAGATTGTGGTTTCACTCGACAATACAAGTTTCATATCGACAGAACTCTCCTCCTTAGCTTATTTTATTACGTGGAACTCAGTTTTAATGCAGAATAAAACTTCTGTTTTTCCCGCTTCGAGCATAAGAACCCTTTCCGGAGTCCGTGGTGAAAAGAACACCAGCATATTTCAAATGTTTACTGTTACAAGATTATAAGCCACAGTCAGATGTTAATATTATCAGTAGTTACACTATGAACGAAGATAACTTGTGTGACCACGCCCAATGACGCCACTTTCCTTCGCTACGGATATGAGGGCATCGAATTCGCGTATCAAATTAGCCGCGCCGCGCGGCCTCTCTTAGTAATATGTCAATATCGAGAACAGATACAGACCTGTACGATCATTCCTTTGATTTTTTATCGCGATTTCTGCACTATTAGTGTTAATAGACAAATGCTAATCTTGTAATCCTATAGATAAATATTACTATAATTCCTCCTAGAAATATTAGAAATAAGATATATGAAAACAATCTATCACATATTTTTAATCTCATTCTACTAACTTTTCAACGATGAATATTTTCAACAAGTCATAAAGATATTGGAACTTTACATTTCATCTTTTCATTTTGAGACTGTAGGCATAAAATCTTTAATTTTAAACTAGGATTAGATAGCCTACTATTTTAGTACGACAAATTTTTAATGAACCACAGTGAAAAAAAAAAGGTTGTGAATTGGGATTTTATTTCGGAATGTCGCTTCACATTAAAAGAAGAAGAAATGCACACGCTGTTCATTAATTACTTCTCTTACAATTGGTTAATTTAAAATCGAAGCAAAAACGAAACATTCAAACCAACGCAATTGTAGTTTCATTCCGAAAGCTGGGTGACGTTTTCTACGTGCCGGTGTAACCTCGATACAGCGCTAAATGTTTTTCCCTCACTATGCATGTGGGGATAAGTTGGAAATTGATTGTAACTTAAAAATCTGTAGTGCTTGGGAACAGTGGCATAAGTCAAAAATGTTAATTTTACAGGAGAAGGATAAAAACTGACTTCACACTGGTTTATGTCGATTTGTTTTTCTTCTGTATGAATTATTGTAATGGGAGAAATACTTATGTCTTTTTTCCAAGTGAGCAGATGTTCTGTAAGTTGTCAATAAATTAATAAAAAAGGTTTGTGGAAATTGACTTATGCCACTTTTCTCAAGCACTGCAGAAATGTTGACATGTTCTGCTTTCCTTCACCTTGATCACATTGTCTTACCTTTGTTCTTCTTTTATTTCCACTGTTCTCCTTATATATTTACCGGTAGTTCTGTACGATTGTGAAACTTGGACTCTCACTTCGAGAGAGGAATAGAGATTAAGATACTTAGAAAACTATTTGGGGCTAAGAGGGATGAAGTTACAAGAGAATGGAGAAAGTAGAACTGCATGCTTTGTATTCTTCACCTGATATAATTAGGAACATTAAATCCAGACGTTTGAGATGGGCAGGGCATATGGTACAGATGCCTCAAACTAGCAAGCTGCCTGGAGAGGAGAAGTAGTAGAGCTAACGGAGGGGGCCCACCTAGACTCAGATACCCAGGTATAGTCATATTATTTGAAAAGTTGACCTCTTGACAATGTATTCAAGATGTACCCTCCCTATGCAGCCTTCTCAACTGTTATTAGAACTGAGCTGTACCGTTCTAGTCCACAGTGCACAGCAGTAGGCGGACAGTGGTAGGGGAGAAGTGCTGTATGCGCCTGCGCGAACGAGACAGCTTGCTAGTTTGAGGCATCTGTACGTATGGGAGAATTCAGAAATGTATATAGTGTATTAGTTGGGAGACCAAAAGGAAAAATACCTTTTGGGAGACCGAAACGTAGATGGGAGGATAATAGCCTATAAAAGTGGATTTGAGGGAGATGGGATATGATGGTAGAGACGACTGGATTAATCTTGCTTAAGATAGGCTTATGTGAGGTCGGCAATGAACCTCCGGGTTCCTTAAAAGCCATTTGTAAGTATGTAAGTTCTTCTTATTTTTGCCTTGTTCTCCTTGTCTTGTCCATTTTGATATTTAGGACTCGAGCTGTCAAATTATGAAAAATGTAGGAGAGGAACTAAGACAACAGATCATTAAAGCAAATCAGTCTTTATGATACTACCTGGAAAAATAAAAATTTGAAAATTGAAAACAAGGTTAGAATCTAGTGATATCCATTAAGACATAGCCTATCAGACAGAAACAAGAGCAAACAGCAAAAGATCACTAGTAATATCGAGAATAAAGGCACCTACCTACTTCGTAAAATGTTATGAAACACATTGATGGATAGACAAAAGAGCGACAACATAAAAGAAACATGCAATATTGATAATTTTTATAAAAGGAAATAGGACTGCAATGGTCATATAAACAGGGCGGACAGGAATAGGATCGTTAAAAACGCAAGGGACAACCTACCGACAGGTAGAAGGAAACTAGGACCGACCCAGAAGAAGACAGCGTGACAACCTGAGGTGAATGGTAAAGAACTGAAGAACGATAGCTTTATGCCTATATTGAAATAGTGAACAAAGAAGAAGACGAAGAAGTGACAATTTCTATACTAATGTGACCAACGCCAGTGACCACGATTTTCGTTTCCTATATTTAAATATTAGGCCCAAGCATAAATTCGCAACGTTCCTTTATAAAATCGAAAATTATTTATTTTACATAAATGAAATACTTAATATAATCAACAATATATTCACTTATATTGTTTATGACTGACTCACAACGCTGTGACAATTTTTCGAATCCATGTCAGAAGAAAGCTGGTGATTTGGAGTTGAAGAAATAGTGGAGCCAATTTTGAAGAGCAGCTTCATTATTGCAGGATATTCACTGAAGACTCTTGGATAATGAGACAAAAATATGAAAAATGTGAAGTAGCGAGATCAAGAGAATAGGGCGGATGTGGAATAATCTCCCAACGGAGCTCTTGGACAACCGATTTTATAATGTTATTAGAATGCTGACTGGCATTATAATTATGAAAATTCACTTGATGTAGTCTTCCCGTCGTTTTATTTGATTTGCGACCTCAATGCGACTGAGTTGTTAGCAATAAGTCTTAGTAGTGATGCTTGGAAGAAATTCAGAATAGAAGATACCTCCTCTATCAGATGTACAAAAAAATTTTGTTATGTGGATGAACATCAGCTTCTGCAGGGACTTGCCTTTTCTTAAGGCTAAGCCATTCATTTCTGTTTTTTTATGTTGGTGGAAAGGCACCATTTTTCGTCACCAGTAAAAATCTGGCCAAAAACGATCGATATCTACGAGCTAAACAACGACGAGCAAGTAAAGAAGCACAAATGAAAGCATTCTGATGTCTGTTGTTTCCATTCAAAACGTACGATACTCATGCATCCAATTTTTTTAACTTTCTCATGGAATGAGAACGTTGTACGATGATTGATTGGTCGAATTTCATCATAGTGACTAATTCCCGAATTAATTGACGTGTATCATCGTGAACTGAAGCGTTTAAACGGTCTTCATGAGAGTCGGACTGTCTTTCTGCTCGTGGAGAATCATATCAAAATTCCCTCTTTGAAACAAGATAACCATTTTCGTGCTGGACTTTCCTCGATCGCGTTTTCCGGTAAACGGCACAAATGGTTCAAGTGACCTCCGGTGTCTTTACTTCTCGGTTAAAATCAAACAAAAGCATATGTCGGAAATAATAGTTTTTGACGTCAATACGTCTTTAAGTCCGGTCCAATATTAGACTCCCATTGTAGAAAGTCGACCGATACATCTTCAGGCCAGTTTTTTTTCGCGTCTATAATTGTTAAACTTCACAACAGATTCCAATGAAGTAAACGGCGATCGACAGACAAGGATAATAGTCCCCAACGTGACCTTTAGTTGGAGAGGGTGACGTCATCTAGAGATAAGCGGGCGAGGGAAGTTGAACACGAATTAGCGGGTTGTGTGGCAGTCGAGGCATTGTAGCTAGAAAATTCGAAGCGATAGAACGTTCACAGTAGTATCAAACGATTCGTAACGAACCAGGCTACAATCTCAAATGAGTAACAACCAGTATAAGTAACCGGTAGCAAACGATAGTGCATGATACAGACTATTCAGATTTTTTATACTTGACACTTCATTTTCTTTAGCCCATAATTAACACAAACTTCCTTTAAAATTTAAAAATTGAAGTCGTATTCAGTAGCACAACCCTACCGAAAGCGCCAATAAAACACGAACGATTTCAATAATCAGTAACCTTGAACTAATGTTATACATTTGAATTTGCTGCACATGGTTAAAGACAGGACTTGGGCGATTCATGCACGATTAATGACATTTTCAAAATGACTACCTCGAATGGCAACACCATTACATAATCGTTCTTTAAAACTGTCAATATCTCTCTGGCACACATCGTCAGGTATATACTGAATTCTCCACGTTTCTCTTCAACTCGCAGATGCTTCCAAAACACCATTTTGCATGAATCTCCCATGTCCTGTCTTTACCATAAACTCCCAAGTTAGCTTTGTGTTCTCCAATACCATGAACAAATTACTAATAGCTTCTCAATATGAACAAAATAAAATCGTTCATATTTTATTGGCTCTCACTACATGATATTGCAATGACAAATGACGAATTCCAAACAACATTGTTACAAAGACCCTATTGCAATGAAAAATAAAAATGCTACGAAGTTAAGTATAAAGCTGTTATATAATGGATTATAGAGCTTCTTCTTCTTCTTCTTCTCCTTCATGGTTTTAGGCCATTTTAGCCTGTTCCGGCTCCAAAATCTTGTTGTGTCCATCTCTTGTTTGGTAGTCCTGGATTTCTATGTCCTTGGGGTCTGTAGTTGTATGATGCTTGGGGTATCCTGTTTACTGACATTCTCTCCAAGTGTTGTTTCCATTTGATTCTATATTCTGTTATTGTTTTATTTAATTATTCTATTTATAACTCTTGTCTTATTTCATTGTTTGGTTTTTTATCCAGTCTTGTGTATCCCGCTATAGGTCTGAGAAACTTCATTTCAGCTGTCTGTATTCTTCTTTTATTTTCTGCAGTCAATGTCCATGTTTCAGATCCGTAAGTTACAGTGGGGATGGTCATTGCTTTATACAGTTTTATTATTGAGTCTTTTCTGATTTTATTTTTTAGTGTTCTCTTTATGGTTCCCGTTACGTAATTAAATTTATTTAGTTTTTATTAATGTCTATTTCAGACCCAAATGTTATTTCGCATCCTAGGAAATTAAATATTGACACTGTTCTATGCTTTTATTTTCTATAATTATTTTGGACCGAACCGAATGAGTACCTTTAAATGCCATAACTTTAGTTTTTTCAGTTGAAATTTCCATGCTATATGCTTTTGATATTAAATTTAATTTGTGTGTCATCTTTGAAGTTCCTCTTCACTTTTCGCTATCAGTATCTGGTCGTCTGCGAAGACCTTTGTCTTTACTGTTCTTGACCCCAGATGAATTCCTCCTACTGTTTGTTGTTATTATAGAGGTTATATGAGTAAATTTTATAAAATTATAGGCCTACTACAAAGTTATGGTCTTCTGTAAATATAGTTGAAACTCTTACCCTGTCTAATTCATACGTTCGCTCAATAAGAATGGACGCTTCATTCCATGACAGAGAAACAAAAAACTACTACTGCGGGAGGACTTCTGATTATGATGTAATGCTCCAGACAGATCTACTTTGTTCGAGCTGACAGCCTCCGGAGCGGTTCTCTGACGTCTGTGAGAGAAGTGACTTCTGAAACACCTGCTGTTGTAGTCTGGCCCGCTGCAAGGGGAGATAGGTCAGAAGCGCCCTGACCTACTCTTGCGAGGTCTCAGACATGCTCATTACATACCGATCAACAAATGAAAAAAATAAAACACGAATTCAAGGGAGAGGTGCAACGTGTTATTTTCGCCCGACTAATTATACATTTGTGCTTTTATATAATTCATTAATGTTCGGTGTATCACATTGCAGTGCGTAGGCGAGGTCAGAATGAAGCAAGTGTCTCTTCGAAACACGGTCTCTGTAACTGAGAAGCTTGTGCTCAAATCAAACTATTACTCATCATCAACGTCTTAGGGAGAGCTTCAGTTTTATTAAGAGCATTTGGTGCACTTTTAATGTTTGTTGCTGTTGCGCAACGGCTAAATTTAAGGACACACCAAAGTCAAATTTGTAAATTTTAAAACATTGGACCTAACAGTATGTTTTACATAAACGAAAGAAACACTGATGCTTACAAAATTAAGTTATGTGGCGAGGATGTACCACAAGCTGAATCAGTGAAAAATCTTGGATTAGCTCTAAACGAGAAGCTAACATGGAATGCACATATTACTACATTAGTAAAGCGAACCAGGAATAGATAACGCGAATCAGGAATTGAATCCACCAGTTAAAATATCTCGTTAAAGGGTCATCACTAGAGCTGTGACTTTGTCCCTTTTGTCTATTTTATTCCTTTATTCAAAGTTATAAGCACTTGAATTAAATATACATTGTACAACCTTAGGATTAATATACGGAAGTTTTATAGTGGCTAAAATTGACTATTTCGGTGATAGTGCCTCTTTCTGGTTATGAAGCCTATAAACGCCTATTAAGGTCGTTTAACTTTTCAAAGTTTAAAAGCCGTCCTTTCTTTTGTTCCACTGTCAAAGAAGGAACTGGAAAAAGAATATGATTGAAGTAGAATTGTGGGTAAATATTCTAGAGGATGTTTAGCCGGTTTCTATAGCAAAGAAAATCACGTCAAAATCACGCTGTTTTAATACATCAGAGTGTGCCATATTTCTTCTAAACGTCATTAAAATAGCAGTTCATTGTAGTTCTGTTCCATTTCACATTTTCCATTGTTATTGCGAATGTTGTGCCTTTGAACGAAAGAAGTGAACTTGGTACGAATTCTACATTAAAACAATAGAATACCGGGAGTAGTTTTTAAGCCGCAACAATGCCAAAGCAAGCAACACGTTATATCGTGTAGCTAAAAAGTGGTTACTAGATGATAAAAGTGATCCTAATTTTATAACAAACAGCAAGATCATCAACTGCCAATGCTGAAAAAATGAAAGACCCTGTCAAGCCTACACTAAGTAAATATGACATAACGAAAGATAGAAGCTGCTGCTATGTAAAAGATTGAAAAGATATTAAGACAGAATCCTGGATGGGATACAGGAATGAAAATACATAGTGGCTGTACTACATGGACGGGTGCAGGAATTAGATTGGAGCCACATCTTGTTAGGTTGCTTGTTTCAATATGCTCCACTTACTTGTTATGAAGATGAAATAGCATTTTCTACATTTCAGAACATTTATAGTCATAGAGAACATCCTTCACAATGGAAAATTTATAAATAAATATTATTGTGCATTGTTTCCTCGACGTCAGCATTGTATATTGCAAAGAGCATGACCAAGATTCATCTGGAAATAATAATTGAATTGTAATAAATGCCTATTAACAGCTTATTTTGTATTTTTTAATCTATATAAATGCCTATTTAAAGCATTTTTACTGCCTCCTTTTCTGCCTATTTTTCATTTTTAGTACCTACAAGCCACAGCTTCAGTCATCACCTTTACCATTAAAACTTAAAAGAATTAAATATGTCACTTATCAGGCCAATTTGGATGAACAGATGTGCAATTTGGGGCTCTGCTTCAAACTCCCAGATTAGAAGAATGCAAACACTGCACAACCGGGTACTCAGAATATCTATGGATACACCTTGGTACATCCGCAACATGATCCTTCATTTAGATCAGGGCTGGGCACATTACGTGATTCTGAGAAATGAGCGCTGTGTGCTTTAAAGAGCGGGTCTCGCGAGCGCTATGACATATGCATACTGTACGTCATTCAGTGTCGGTGCAGTGGTGACTCTGCAGTATGAAAGCGAACTTTGAAGACGGAGCTTCCGCTCATACACTAAAACGTCCCGCTACTCCCAATGCTTTTAGTGTATCATGGGAGGAGGAGGTCTTTTTGGTAGAGAGCAGTGGATTAGCAAAGTGTTTAATTTGGCATAAAACACTCTGACTGATTAAGAGGTTCAATGTCCAACGACATTATTCTTTACAACATGCTACTGAATATGACAAATATGTTTGTAATGAACGCCATAAATTAATACAACTTAAATAATATGTTTCTCAGGTACATTATATTAGAGTATCTATTTGATACTTACATTGCATTATAGGTTATTATACATTTAGTAATATATAATTTTAAATTATACAAGTATTATGATATCATAGTATAGTATATTACAGTTCATGATATATCATAGCCTATATCATATTATATATCATGAACTGTAATATACTATACTATGATAATATATCATAATATTTGTATAATTTAAAATTATATATTACTAAATGTGCTATAATAACTTATAATGCAATATAAATTTCGAATATATATTCTAATATAATGTACCTGTGAAACATTTTCTTTAAGTTGTATTAATTTATGGTCATATCATATCATATCATATCATATCATATCATATCATATCATATCATATCATATCATATCATATCATATCATATCATATCATATCATATCATATCATATCATATCATATCATATATCATATCATATCATATCATATCATATCATATCATATCATATCATATCATATCATATCATATCATATCATATCATATCATATCATATCATATCATATCATATATCATGTCATATATAGCATCGCATCACATTATTTTATATAATATAATATAATATAATATAATATAATATAATATAATATAATATAATATAATATAATATAATATAATAATATATTATATATTATATATTACATTATATCATATCATATCATATCATATCATATATATATATATATCGCATCCCATCGCATCACATTATTTTATATTATATTATATATCATATTGTATCATATTATATTATATTATATTATATTATATTATATTATATTATATTATATTATATTATATTATATATTAACAGGATGACAATAATGCACTTAGTGAGTCGGCCATGAGAATTAGCTGCAAAATTTGCCACGAAATTGCAAAGGAATTGAAAACATTCAACGAAGGTGCATTCATCAAGTGATGTTTAATTATATTGGCAGATGAACTCTGTCCACAGCAAGTACGGGAAGTGGAAGCCATACGCCTGTCTCGTAGAACCGTGGTGAGGAGGTTGCAGTATGTGCGTATGGGTTATGTAAATAAGCGTAATGATTTGTGTGTGTGCATAGAGCGAAGTTTATTCCATTAAATTAATAAGAGTGTTATAAATTCTGTAATGCCTGCACGTTCTCCGAACCTGTCGCCACTCGATTTCTTCCTGTGAGGAACTGTAAAGGACAGTGTGTACCAGAACATTCTGATAATACTAGACATGCAGCAACGCATTCAACAGGCTTGTGTGTCCATTCAGCCAGCAACATGCCGGGCAGTCATACGGTCTTTCGGGGAACGCCTTCGAATTTGCATTAATGTCAATGGTCACCATTTGGAACATCTTCTGTGACTCTCAAAATATAACATTATCACATTGGAAGTACGTTTTTTTTTTTTTCGTTTTGTTGTTGTTAGACCCTATTGATTAGGAAGGTGACATTGTGATACATTTTTGAACTCGTCTTAATGTGTATAATCAATGTAACATGATTAAAGTATGTAGTGTTATTTGAAAAATTCATGACGTCACGTGTATCTTGTACCATAATGTAGTTACATGCACCAAATCGCAACACTCATATTAGACCCTCATTCTAACATAAACCAAAATTTCAATACCTATCCGAACAAAAAAGTTATAATAGGTGCACAAGATAAATGGGACACTCTGTATGTGTTATAGCCATCCATTTGCAAAACTGTAAATATCTTAATGGTAAAATAAAATTTTATATAATTAATGAAAAAAAAACATTTTTGCACACTAATTATTTGGCATATACATAGCATATATACACACAAATTTTCAGCTCAGTTGGTAAATATTTTGTACACCCTTTGACACGGATATTGTTAGCTGTTCAGAGACTAATTCCCACCTCGGAATAACTCGGGATTCTTCGTGTACGCCGTGTTTACAAGCGTGTGTTTTACATAGAGAGATTCGAAGCCCGATGTTTGTAATGAGAAGAAAGAGCTCTATCGCTAAGCTACAAAGAATTCGTAGGGAGTACGTCATTTCCTGACATACAAATACGTCGCCGCTGCGACTTGATTTCATTCTCGGACTTATACTTATGCTCAATATTTCCCTGTGTGAATCCGGCGTTAACCCAAACGACACTTAGACAAATTCACGTAAAGAAGAGCGACCATTTTCCGTGTCAAAGGGTGTACATTTTTTTTAAGTTTTTCATAAAAATAAGTATTTTTCATTTCCTCGTACAAAAATTACATTTTTAAACTAAAATTTTATTTTTATGTTCAACATAACGTTAACAATAATAATTTTCGTGGAAATTTAAGTGTGCTCATTAGTTTTGTCTAAAAAATTGTTTATATTATTAGAACTCAAATGCGAAAAAAATTGCCACGACTGTACAATTTAGTTGTTAAATCCCTCTGAAATCCTACTGATATATCCGTGGAAACCTTCATACTGAATAGGTTGAGGGAGGTGTTAAAGAAATATGATGTAGTTAGCTCAAAATCTGCGTATTTTTTTATTGGGTTATTTTACGACGCTGTATCAACATCTCAGGTTATTTAGCGTCTGAATGATATGAAGGTGATAATGCCGGTGAAATGAGTCCGGGGTCCAACACCGAAAGTTACCCAGCATTTGCTCGTAGTGGGTTGAGGGAAAACACCGAAAAAAACCTCAACCGGATAACTTGCCCCGACCGGGATTCGAACACGGGCCACCTGGTTTCGCGGCCAGACGCGCTGACCGTTACTCCACAAGTGTGGACCAAACTCTGCGTAACGAAATGGGTTTTGAACACGGGGGGGGGGGGAGAAAAAAAATTGAATTAAACAGCAGAGACTGCAGGAGGTTTAAAAAGAGCTTACCTATAAAAATGGCTGCCAAATCGAGTGTTGTAAGGGGCGAAAGTCTCTGAAATTTTGCGAAGTGCATCTCTAAGCATCGATGTATTTTTAAAAGAAAAAACAAAAAATTGATAATGCAAATCTAACTTTCAGGTAAAAGCTCCCTGTAAAACAGGCTTGAATAATTTCAGGAAAAAAATTGTTCCGGGGCCGGGTACCGATCCCGGGACCCTTCGCTTAGCGCACGAATGCTCTACCGACTGAGTTAACCCAGGAACCATACACAAAAAATTGATAAGTTACATACAACTCGTGAAAAATGTCATTATTTCTCTTCAGTGCACCCATACGATAATGTTTATTGATGGTTGTTATCCATCTTAGGGTCATAATTTCAATAGTAGTTTAAACTATCAATTTACATAAAAGAATGCAACATTTTATTTAGTACTCTGAGTGGCATTACTGTCTTCTTTTCCCGGTCACCCTAGAGAACCAAGTCCCTAGATGCATTTTTACAGAAGAAACTAGCTAGTGTTGCACCAGCTCGATGGAATTAGACTAAGAGATTGGCAAATACAGTCTATGTCCATAGAAATGACCTCTACAAGGCTTTTGATGCAATGCTAGACAATTGAGAAAGGCATCTTGGCACCTATGAGTTGTAGAGAGTTGACCTTCTACTGATAACTTCTTACAAAATATTTGCATTTATTGACGTTTTATATAACATTCTTCGAAGTAAATCTTTTGACATTTCCTTCTGTAGGTAGAAAGTAGATGAAACGAAACATATCAGCCATGAGAAATTAAATTGTAACAGAAAGAAAACACAATTTCATTAAAAAAAATTTACTGGAACAGACACAGAAATTGTTGAGCTATTTTTCTATATATTCCACATCGGAATTGATACATTTGTCATATCATGGGCTCGACAGAGAGGTGCAGACGGCTGTCAAACGCTGGTTCCGATCCCAGGCGGCTGACTTCTACATAAGGATACAAAAATTGATCCCATTGTATGAGGAATGTCTCAATTCCGGCGGAGGATATGTTGAAAAATAGCGCAATATTGCTGTATCCGTTTCAAAAAATCTTTCCATGCAATCATACTTTATTTCTGTAAACGGCCCTAGGGAAAATCACTTTCTGGACAGCCTCGTAATTGCGGTCGAGTCGCCAAAATTTGCATAAGCACTTTTTTGACATTATTAACATGGCGTAAGTATCCCCCATCAGAATTTTTGCTTGTGAGCTGTGTTCTATGCAGTTTATAATTTTGAAGAAAAAAAACGTACTTAAATTATTACAAATAATGTCAGACAAATGCATTTCGACATGTTTTTCCACAATTTAGAAAGTTAATTTCACTAATATATACAATACCACTATCTATATCTCCAGTCGAGAGATCTTTCTCAGCAATAAAATGAATTAAAGTATACTCAAAAAACAGGCCTGGCGAAAGAAGACTATCAAATCTGGCAGTACTATCAATTGAAGTAGATCTTGAAGAAATCAGGCAAAAGGACACGTTCTTCGAAAGGATTGTAGGATTCTTTCCTGTGCAGGTCATGAGAATATAGTTTACCCTTAAGTAACAAAACAGCACTTTCATTCCTGGCGTAGGACATCCCATAACTTACCTGCATTAGGTAAGTATTTAAGATGATTCATATCGAACTTATTCACTATTATGTCAAACCAACTTTTTTATTTTTATTTGCTGGGGTACCAACGCACGCCACTGGTGTTGAAAATATGGAGCATGGTTTAAACCATGGATTAAATTTAAAGGAGTTTAAATTAAACAGAGTTTAAACTATAACTGAGAATATAGCTCTTAGAAACACATTTATTGCACTAAATTGAACGTATAGTACGAGACAAAAAGAAACGGTATTGAACTTCTTTATCTAGTGGACCTGCTCTACCACCTAAGTTTGACAGGTTGTTTTATTTATATCCCAGGTAACAGATTAGAATCTAAGAATCAGAGATTTATTCATTATGTTCTTACGCAGGGAAAGAAACCAAAGAGGGAAATGTACTGTAATTAAACAATATATTGGGCTGGTGAGTTGAGGAACTTAAGCAAGTTCGGATGAAATCAGGTACGAGTTGTGGCAGACGATTTATAAAGGAATTAGCGGGCTGCTACATTATAGACCGTGTGCTGCGATAAGAGGTAATCTTTAAAATGATATATTGTGTGGCTGTGCATACAGTACAACCGGACTGCCTCCCTCGACCTGTCTTGTTCGCTGCCCACGCCGCCTCTCTGGGCAAAGTGTTTGATTCTCTTCGCAATGGCACTATTAGAAAAACTGCCTCTGGCATTACTGTAAGTGAAATTTGTGGCACAATGGAGAAATAAATGTATAATCTCCATCCGACTATTCCTTTATGTGTTCGACTTAACTTTTAATTTCATCATCAGAGTAATCAAACTATCATGGAGTTGGGCTGTATGGTTCGTGCCAGCTGCAGTCATCTAGAAGTCTCTTCAGAAGACGCTCTTGATTTTTCTGCTTTGTGATCTTTATTATAGATTTGATTACTATGCAATTCTGTCTCTGTTCATGTTGGATCCAGTTAAGTCTGACTGCCCCTTGATGCTATTCAACAGGAGTAGGCTACATGGCAGCACCTGGTTTCCCTTTCTCCCTTCATTTCCATCATCATCCTCACCCATTATCTACACTACATTTACATGAACACTTACACATACACTCGCCTCAGTATACGACATAACTCTTCACAGATACACATAATGCATAGCGTGGCCCCCCGAAGTGGTGTGCAACTTGAAAATGAGTCGCAGACACGCCATCTGTTTGCAATATGCGGAACCAGAATCACGTAAGTGAAGTGGGTAGGCATTGGATACACAAACACTTTCTGTGAAAATGGGTTTAGTGTTTGATTGTGAATGTCTTCATTACGCTTGTGATCCTGCCATGTTTCCCTATGGTGATTCTTGATTTCTCTCGTTGTTTCTAAGTCCATATTTCGCACCCATAGGGAAGTGTAGGCATTGCTAATGCGTTATATAATTTTAACCCAGTTTGTTGTAAAGTCATGGAGGGTTTGAACGTTCTACTTATGATGCTTGTGATTTGACAATAATTTGAGAGTTTTTTTTTGCCACATCTTGCTCTGTTTCATAAGAAGGACCGAGTATACCTCAGGTAACTGAAAGTGTTTATTTGTTTAATTCTGTAGATATTGTTAAACCATAATTTATATGTATATATATATATATATATATATATATATATATTCATTTAGTGTTCTTCCCAAGGGCAGGTCTTTCACTGCAAACCAAGCTTTCTCCAGTCTTTCCTATTTTCTGCCTTCCTCTTCGTTTCCTCATATGATCTATAATATATCTTACTGTTGTCTATCATCTGATATCTTCTTCTACCCCGAACTACCGTTCACCATTCCTTCCAGTGTATCCTTCTCAGTAAGCAGTTTCTTCTCAGCCATGACTCATCCAATTCCTTTTCCTCTTCCTGATCAGTTTCAGCATCATTCTTTCTTCACCCACTCTTTCCAACACAACTTCATTTCTTATTCTCTCTGTCCACTTCACACGTTCCATTCTTCTCCATATCCACATTTCAAATGCTTCTATTCGCTTCTCTTCACTTCGTCGTAATGTCTATGTTTCTGCCCCATACAATGACACACTCCACACAAAGCACTTCACTAATCTCTTGGCCTAATTAGTCAAATCCACTCTCCTCACATTCACGCAGGAGCCCCCTAGGATCTTTTTAAGATGCGAAAGAGAGAGTGGTGTGGGAAGGTACCGCATTTCTCTTTCCCCCCAAAAAACTGCAAACATGGTATATATATATATATATATCCAAGGTATGTTTTCTAATTTATGTGTAGACTGTTGTAATGAGTTTCCTTATTATACCACTACCTTCGGCAGAAGGAAGAGTTTTTAGATGAACATTTCTAGAGAGTTTTATTCAAATATTAAAATAGATTTGAAGGAGGTGGGATATGATACTAAGGACTGGATTAATCAGGATAGCGATCGATGACGGATTTATGTGAGGGCGGCAATGAACCTCCGGCTTCTTCAAAAGGCATTTGTAAGTAACTAAGTAAGATGTTAAAATGTGTTGGTGATAGGGGCAACCTTGTTTTACACTCTGATATGCAGATTGTGAAAATTTGGAATATAGTTTAATTTTTATTTAACTCTCTTAATAGTCCCCCCGTTGTGGCTATGTGAATTATGGGTGCGCTTCCGGCCAAGCAGCCCGATATTCGATTTCCGGGTGGGAAACAAAAGAAATTTATCTTCCGTCCGAGACTAGGTGTTTGCCCGTTGTCCTGTGATGTCTCTGCAGTGGTCTTGTGCCATGTTAATCCTACGACCGGGGAAGCCAGCACTTCTGAGGTGTCTAGTGTCTAGTGATTCTCTCTCCCCCTTACCCGCAGTGGCGCGGAAGACGGAAAAAGAGGGAGATTAAACGGACTAAGAAAGAAGAGACTTCTAATATATTTCACTTCTTGCCTTGAATAGTAAATCTGGAAAATTTTTATTACGTGCGATTTCAAATATTGGGTTAATGCAACAGTTCCTAGCGTTTCATTCGCTGTAACGAAAGCTTTTTAGATTAATAGAAGACAGAAATTAATCAGTAATATATTCTACAATATTATCTATGAATCTCTGCCAGCGTTGAAGTAGTTTTTCGATTCCGTGTCTGAAGAAATCTTCTGGTATGGAGTTAAAGAAGTCTGTAAGGAATCTTTGTTATCAAAGGAGGTTCCTTGAAGATTGTTGGATAAAGAACAGAAAAGACGAAAATATTAGTGCGCAAGATCGGGAAAATATGGGAATGTGGAATCACTTCCCAAACAAGCTCCGGGATAGCTGCTGTCGTCATGTTAATGGAGTGCAGGCGTACATTATAGTGTTTCAGCAGCTCTTGATGCAGTCTTCCCGGTCGCTTATCTTCAATTGTGACAACAAGGCATCTGGGTTGTTGCCAATAAAAATATCAGCAGCTATTGTTACACTCCTGGGGAATAACTCGTAGTACACGATACCTTCTTCAAGCCATCAGACGCATATGAAGGGTTCAGAACCATAGTGGACCAAGCGCCATTTACTAAAACCGTAGAAAACAAAGGTTAAAAATGAAGTTATTACCATAATTCAATGGAAACATACAGCAAGTAATATAAAGTATACACAATAAAACTAAACGATAGGTATGTCAATTTTCATTAAACTGTGGTATTCACTTAACTTAAGCCCTTGCTTTCTCCGTTTTTAATAAATGGCGCTTGACACACTATGGCTCTGAACCCTTCGTATCATTATCTTCAGTGCATGGAAACTAACTTCTGTACGAGCCACCGGTGTAGCTCAGACGGCTAAGGCGCTTGCCTGCCGATCCTGGGTTGCGCTCGGGCGCGGATTCGAATCCCGCTTGGACTGACTACTGATTGGCTTTTTTCCGATGTTTTCCCCAACCGTAATGCGAATGTCAGACAATCTTTGATGAATTCTGGGCCTCATCTCGCCAAATACCATCTCGAAATCACCAATCCCATCTCCGCTAAATGACCTAGTGGTTGACAAATTGTCGATAAACTTTTATATGGGATGTTATAATGTTGAAACAACGGAACCATTTCCTTGCAGTGCTTTCTCCGATTACATTCTCCCTGCACATATCACAAATGTTTCGAGCCATCTTCGCCGCCTCTTGCTTCTCTATTAAACTAAAACAGAAGAATAATTGTGAGAAATGTTATTTTTTTTCCACTTCAAATTAAAATTCTTTAGCCCATAAATAGCACAAACTTTCTTCAAATCCGCAAAATTCAAGGCGTATATTATACAACCACAGCATTCCAAATAACAAATGACAAACGGTAAACGATGTCCTAACAACGCACTATTGTGATAACGAAGAGAAACGCTACGAAACTTATGGATCAATCTAACAATTTAAATCTATTTGACTAGACGGCATTTCGGAAAGTGGTCAGCTGCTATATGCGCCGTAGCATTTCTGGTATGTGACGTCATAAGCTTGTACAGTAGAACCAATCGGAATCAGTCCATTACAAGTACTTCCCGAGTTAGTTTGTTCACGTGTGAGTGTTTCAATACATTGAATAAGTAAAACTAACATTTACTGTGTGTGTAAGATAAATAAATGGTAGAAGAGACTGTAAACCGACAAGTATTGCACAGGCAGGCGCGGAAAATAGTGTTTAAGCTGTATAATTATTTAAAAAAACGTTACCGAGCAGAACGCTACCGGCCATTTTGATGCTGGCTGCAACGTTGCCAACATGCAAGAAACACTCCAGAAGCATGTGGTGTGGCATTGAGAACCGTGCAAAGAATATTGTTAGTGAAGAAAAGAGGATTTCTTAGATGTCATTCTTACAGTAATCAACGGTTGGGATCAATATTGTCTTTTGATAATTTAAATATAGTCCTGCACTCTTTGTACTGCAAGTGTGCGTGAAGTACGATGTGGCAATGTTGTACGCTGCCTTGCTCAACTGTCTCTCTCGACGCAAGCGCTAGCAGACTACTGCCTTCCGAATTGCCGTCGACTCCCTAATTTGGTGCAATGCTTTCTCATAAAACAAATGTCTCTTTACATTAAGTACTCCTCCCTTTTTAATTCCGGTATTAGTTTTAATGTGAATGTTGTATCTATACAGGAGTGATCTTTATTAAATCCAAACTGAGGTTCTTCTAGAAATGTTTCAGCAAGTGCCTTTAGTTTATTTAGTGCCGTTGTTATAGATAACCAGATAACCAAGTAACTCCGATGGTGGGTTTGCCACCTTTAAGCCTTCAGACTGACTTCAACTGTGTATTAAACCAAAAAGAATAGGTATTTTTCCGCTCTTAAAATTTTCTTAGAGATCGTTGAAGTCTTCACAGTATTTTTAAGTCCCAGAGAATTGGGCTTAATTTGGTTTATGGTTATTCCCGTAGTTATTTGGACCACTTCACCATATTTGGTGGAGTCGCTAATCTACCAAACAGGGACGCGACTAGTTATAAGAATGTAGAGAGATAATTAAGAAAATTTCCAACAAATTTATGGAACAGTTCTAACAAAATCGAAAACTTAGGTAAAGAAGTAAAAAAAAGATTAGCCTAAATCCTATCAAACCGCATCAGATGCCTGTTGACATAAATGTAAAAAACACTGCCACTCTCTGAAAATGGTAAATGCAAAATCTAAACGGCAGCAATGCACTTCCTGTGTAATTATTTTAAAATTTCAAAGGCAATCTAAAAAATTGTGCTACAGACCTTTCTACGAATGCGCTTTTAGGGAAAAAAATATCAAGGAGATTTTCAGTATATCTTTAAAAATGACTGAGATGTATCTATTTTATTGAAATACTGTATCCTGGTATTCTTATTGAATTTGGTATTCTCAAGAAACTAGTTCGATTAATTAAATAGTGTCTCAGTGAAACTTACAATAGAGTCCGTATAGGCTAGATTCTATCTGGTGCTTTCCCAATTCACTGCGGGCTAAAGCATGGAGATGCACTATCACCTCTACTTTTTAACTTCGCTCTGCAAAATGGTATTAGGAAAGTTCAGGATAACAGAGAGGGTTTGAAATTGAACCGGTTACATCAGCTTCTTGTCTGTGCCGATGACGTGAGGAGAAAATCCTCAAACGATTAGGGAAAACACGGAAATTTTACTTGAAGAAAGTAAAGCGGTAGGTTTGGAAGTAAATCCCGAAATGACAAAGTATATGATTATGTCTCGTGACCAGAATATTGTACGAAATGGAAATATAAAAATTGGAGATCCTTCGAAGAGGTGTAAAAATTCAAATATCTTGGAGCAACAGTAACAAACATAGGCTAAATGACACTCGGAAGGAAACTAAACGCAGATTAAATATGGGAAAGGCCAGTTATTATTCGGTTTAGCATGTAGCACGTATGGGCGAATCCAGAAATGCATATAGAGTGTTAATTGGGAAACCGGAGGGGAAAAAGACCTTTGGGGAGGCCGCGACGTAGATGGGAGGATAAAATTAAAATGGATTTGAGGGAGGTGGGATATGATAGAGACTGGATTAATCTTGCACAGGATAGGGACCGATTGCGGCTTATGTAAGGGCGACAATGAACCTGAGGGTTCCCTAAAAGCTATTAATAAGTAAGTAAGTAAGTAAGTAAGTAAGTATACCATTCTCTCCTCTTAAATGAGTAGGTTTAGAATTGAGTTTCTGACTCGACGTTGTATTTCATTAGATTGAAATATTTAATGATATGTGTAGTGTTGTTTCTTCACTGCGGTATTTAGGACGGAACGGGAAGACTTTTAGTCCATTAATGTTATTTTCATTGGCTTGAGTTGGCCCGTTCTGAACCTTGATAATGTGGTTTCTTACAGAACTTCCTCTGGAAGCAACAATAGATCCCACAAAACAAGCTCAGTCGAAGGATGGTACTGTAAATTTCAAAGAATGGCAATGACACATGACGTGTCTATTTGGAAATTTTTAGATAATGTTATAAAAGAAGATCAAAAAGATGAAGAAATATTGACACAACAATTACTGACAGACCATGTACGAATAAGGCAAACTATTAGGAGAAGTATCGGATATATTTACGTCAGGTGGAAGAAATGGTACATTCCAACAATGTAAAGACCGGGGAGACATCCTTGTCTACTCCAGTCCCTTAAGCTACCGATTAAAACTCCAAAACACTGAACGGGATGATCTCGAGGAGCAATAGCTGAGTATTAAGGCACAATGTTTACTTATGTGATTAGCTTAAAATTTAATAATAGGTCTATATGAATACCGCTATTTACGTGGGGCACTGAATAACTGATAAGATATATGACTATCGCATAAGATAATGTGGTTGACTATGTACCATATTCTGTGACTTACATTGGTAACCTTGGGCATCGTTGTACAACATCTACCAAGATAAATAATGCATGCAAATTACGCCAGACTAATTGTAAAATATGAGTACATGATCACTAATTTAACAACGATCACTGATATGGTTTCTTGTAAGAGAATGTTTACAACCTATAGAATTCTAGTCAAGGATGTGCAAACAATATGACATCAATTATATAAACCGTGCCAATTCCTGTATGTTTAAAACTGGTAGAATTAGCTTTGCAAATGTTACAGTGCAAATGTGAACACACTTTGTTTTACGCCTTCGTACTGAGCTAAAACAGGAAATCCAAACGTTAGGTGTCCTGTAATTACATTATATTATTATTATTGTTATTATTATTATTATTATTATTATTATTATTATTATTATTATTATTATTATTGCTTTCATCAACATTAATGTTATTATTATTTTCCTCGTTTCAGGTCATTTAGGGACCACGTGAATCATCCCATTGCATTTTTTTTATTCTTTTGTTTTTCTTTCTGGCTTTCCAATAGATTATTATTATTATTATTATTATTATTATTATTATTATTATTATTATTATTATTATTATTATTATTTTAAATAATTTAATTTCGGATTCCAATATATCATGACAAAATAAATCTATTTCGATTTTAGGTAAGTTTTGATGATGTATAGCATTTTTCTTAAAACATTTGGAAATACAGTACCGGTACTGATTTATTTACAGGCCACTGTCCGTCCGTCCGTCCGAGAGGTTACCTCGCACCTAGATTTACCCCACCCGTTTCTGTTAGCCCCCTGTAAAGGCTAGTGGCTGGCCTGTTAGGTTATTTCCTGGAAATATTTGCTATACGGAATTGGAGGTCTGCGTAATGCCATACAACTGTTTCGAATACTGAAATTTAAAGAAAATGGCCCCATTAAGTAATTAATTGCCATGTGATTTCCTCCGTATCATAACATCTCGGACGGACAGTAGGTAAATTCGTTTACGAACTATTTATACTTTAGAAAATCGCCTGTAATGCTGTTTATTAAGCTTTCAGATCCTGCACGCTACAAACCATGGAATGGTATAAGCATTATTTTAGAACCTCTTCTATTAGGCCTAATTATCTTCATAGTGTCTGTTTCTATTAAGCCTAAATATCTTTAAATTGTCTGCACAAGAATAAGTTCGGCCTGTCACTGGCATTATCGTGTTCTTTTTAAGGCCTATTTTCACTTTAATGCGTTAGTGCAGGCATTGGGAATCTTTTGTAAAGTTTTAACATAGTAGTCTTCCTTTGAAGTTTCTTGAATTGTTTTCCATATGTGATGAAACAGATATAATTTCTGTATTTTATTAGTTTATTTAACGACTCTCTATCGAACTACTGGGTTATTTAGGTCGATGTATTAGTGATAGTGAGATGATCATATGCGAGATGAGGTCGAGGATTCGCCATAGATTACCTGGCATTCGCCTTACGATTGGAAAAAACCTCGGCATAAAACCCAACCAGGTAATCACTCCAAGTGGAAATCGAACCCACGCCCGAGCGCAACTCCGGATCAGCAAACAAACGTCCTTCCGCTTGAGCAACGCCGGTGGCCTTGATTCTGTTCTATGTCTTTGTTATAGCTATACAATATTCATTATCCTAATAATTAACGGAGTATACTGTTCGAATATTTAATCATTTAACACACTTAGGAATGAATAACTTCAAAGGAAAAATTGTTCCGGAGCAGGGTTCGATCCCGGGACCTCTGGTTGAACGTACCAGCACTCTACAACTGAGCTACCCAGGAACCTTACACGACACCGTCCCAATTTTTCCCTTTATATTCACACAACTCGGGTGGGCTGACGAGACGCCAGAGACTCACATTGAGTGCACACAACTCTGTGTAACTTCGGATCGGCAGGCAAGCGCCTTAGCGACTGAGCCACGCCGGTAGTGGAAAGGGAAATACCTCGAGAAAAACTCTATAATGTCTACTTTGTCCTCCACGAATTCTATCGCAACCTGAAAACTGTTTCTCAATGTTTACAAAATTAACAATAAACGAAACACAAGTAAATTTTTACAAAAGCTTGCAGACTCTGTTTCAGAATGTAACAGTGTTAATTTGAAAAGTTTCAGAGGCTTTACAAAATCAGCTAAAATAATTCACAAATGTGAGTTAGTTTATCTAAAGAGCAGAGCTGAAGGTGTATTTTAATCACTATCAATCGTTATGTTTATATTTTATCATAAAACAGATTATGCAAGCTCGCTAAACCATATATCAACAATGAAATATATGAAATATCTCAAATAAAAATTTGAAAGTATCCAGACTTTGCAATATTGGCAACGCTGAAGTTATGTGACGTGAATGAATATGTAGAATAAAGCGTTGATTGTTCTACGATTTAAGTGAACAGAGAAAAATAAAATTGAACAGATTCTGAATCGTTCAGCATGGCTCCTTTCCAGGTTACTAATGAGAATAAAATTGCAGTTATGGCACAGAAAGAGGAGGAAAAGAATTTCTATAAACTGAAGGTTTAGGAACTCCATGAATATCTGCTATTGCACGAAACTGATACTCAGTATCATCCACTGCAAATCAATAAAAAGTCGATATCTTATGTTAAACCCTCCGGTTGAATGTTGGATATGAGGTCCTGTATCTTGCAGCAGTACTTCCGTTGCATCGGGACTATTTTAAATATTTCACTAGGGCTATATTCATACAGTGATATGAATATGTTGTCTGTTCTTGGTCGGATACAACTTATTACGCAATATTTGATTATGCCTAAATTCAATATCTTCAACTGAGTTACTAGGCTATAAAATAGCATTAAAACTGCTCTAGTTTAAGTCATAATGGTGTTCTCTTACTCGTTAAATTGATTTAATAAAGTATGTATTTATTTATTTTATGAATAATTTGCTGCACTTTCAAACTTTAAACACCTAAATTCAATATCTTCATCTGAGTTACTAGGCTATAAAATAGCATTAAAACTGCTCTAGTTTAAGTCATAATGGTGTTCTCTTACTCGTTAAATTGATTTAATAAAGTATGTATTTATTTATTTTACGAATAATTTGCTGCACTTTCAAACTTTAAACACCTAAATTCAATATCTTCAACTGAGTTACTAGGCTATAAGATAGCATTAAAACTGCTCTAGTTTAAGTCATAATGGTGTTCTCTTACTCGTTAAATTGATTTAATAAAGTAATATTTATTTATTTTATGAATAATTTGCTGCACTTTCAAACTTTAAACACCTAAATTCAATATCTTCATCTGAGTTATTAGGCTATAAAATAGCATTAAAACTGCTCTAGTTTAAGCCATAATGGTGTTCTCTTACTCATTAAATTGATTTAATAAAGTATGTATTTATTTATTTTATGAATAATTTGCTGCACTTTCAAACTTTAAACACCTAAATTCAATATCTTCAACTGAGTTACTAGGCTATAAAATAGCATTAAAACTGCTCTAGTTTAAGTCATAATGGTGTTCTCTTACTCGTTAAATTGATTTAATAAAGTATGTATTTATTTATTTTATGAATAATTTGCTGCACTTTCAAACTTTAAACACCTAAATTCAATATCTTCATCTGAGTTATTAGGCTATAAAATAGCATTAAAACTGCTCTAATTTAAGTCATAATGGTGTTCTCTTACTCATTAAATTGATTTAATAAAGTATGTATTTATTTATTTTATGAATAATTTGCTGCACTTTCAAACTTTAAACACCTAAATTCAATATCTTCAACTGAGTTACTAGGCTATAAAATAGCATTAAAACTGCTCTAGTTTAAGTCATAATGGTGTTCTCTTACTCGTTAAATTGATTTAATAAAGTATGTATTTATTTATTTTATGAATAATTTGCTGCACTTTCAAACTTTAAACACCTAAATTCAATATCTTCAACTGAGTTACTAGGCTATAAAATAGCATTAAAACTGCTCTAGTTTAAGTCATAATGGTGTTCTCTTACTCGTTAAATTGATTTAATAAAGTATGTATTTATTTATTTTATGAATAATTTGCTGCACTTTCAAACTTTAAACACCTAAGTCCAAATATTGTAGAAATGTGTACTTTTACAAGTGTACTTCACACATTTGTAAAATCACTCCATTTCGAAACAAAACACTTGTAAAGTTTGTAAAATTTCATTTGTAAAGATTTGACTTCATTTGTATTTGCTATTGCTCTTATACTGATTGAGTGAAATAGAAGGATTTATGGCCTTAACGCTGCCAGTAGAAATAAATCTATTAAATAAATAAAATAAATAAAGTTCTACATAATTGGTTTGTTTCACGACGATTTATCAACAGCTATGGTTGACTGAGATGAAGGTGATAGGCCTAACTGAAACGAAATTAGTCCAGGGTCCAGCGCCGAAAATTACCCAGCATTTGCTCTTAATGGGTTGAGGTAAAGTCCCGGGAAAACCTCAACCAGGTAATTTGTCCCAACCGGGAGTTGAACCAGGGTCCGCTCGTTTCACGGTCAGACATACTAACCGTTACTCCACAGCGGTGAACTTTGTGAAGTTCAACTTTATAAACTCAGATTGTAAAACATGAGTACAATTTACAAACAAAATTAAAAATTTACACGAATTGTAAACACTGCAACACAGACACATGGCTGAGCCTCGAATCTGAGACTCTTGAATAAAACATCAGTACACTAGTGCTCAGTCAAGACCCTACGACACATGTACTTACGATTATAAAAATGAGTTGGTAAAACAAAACAATTAATACAAGGTTGTTGGTTCTATTTGCGTATGAGAAATTACTTAACTGTTCCGCGTCGTTAAGAACTGAAGTAACCCATACAATGTTGCATGCCACTTTGCAGCTACAAGATGCACCGCTCAGAGTGCAGAAAGGAAATTCCTATATGCTTACTTTGTTGTACCTGTGTTTGTTTCTAGTTTCCCTCAAGCTCTTACAAGCCACAGCCATTTCAGCCTCCTTGACTCCACGACCTCAGCAGTGTAATGCATGTAGTTCTTCATTGCGTCATTTTCTCCATTCTCCAGTTGGCTAACCTGTACAAGAGTTACAGTTCTTCCCTCAGTACAAAGATGAGAGTTCCAGAAATATAATAATGCTTGTCAATATGCAGAAGACGAAACTTTTTATAGTATGGTAAAGTACCCAAATAGGAGACCCTTTTTTTTAACTGCTTATAAATGAGGATGGGAATAGACATTTTTAATCTGAATGAGTGGAATACATACAGCATTTCGTCTATTTTTAGAATTGACAATACAAATTTTAGTCAGTTGCTATTATTACTTTAAATTATAAAAAAAATTAAAACTGAGAAATACTGATGTTTTGAAAAGGGGTTCCAAATAAGAGATACGTGTGTTATTTAAGTATATTTTTGAACATGGACAAAAATTGTCATCATTTGGCTGAAAATTGAAGCAATATATAACATTGTGAAGTCATATAGACACTTTAATAAATTCAGGAACATTTTAAAATTGAGGAGGTGAGTGCAACAGTGGTCTAACTCCTCTCAACAGAAATTTTGTTGTTTATTTGGCATTTTTTCCAAGTGGAATTAAGATGGTTTACGAAAAGAACACAAAGTCTGTCAAATCGGACATGAATGTACTAATCTTATTTAGGCTACTATTGCTAACGTTAATATTTTGCTAGAGAAAAAAAAAATGATATCTCCATATTTTAATATTAAGTTGATTGCACTTATTTTGCCAACCCCTTTAATTGACACAATTCTTATTTCCCTTAATTGAGCAAGTTGGACAAACGAAAGGTTCATCATCAGTGCTGCAGTCTTCGTGTGCCCAACGACGACATTTTGAACACTGAATCTATTTCTCCCCCCTGAGCCCTGGTGTCCTCTGAAAAAAATTCAGTGCAAAACAAGCACTCTCCATCTTCATAATTGTCTCCATATTCAGAGTCACTAGAATTAATTAATTCCATTTCCACGTCGGATTCTTCATCACTGGACGAACTCAAGCATTGCTTCTTGGACTAAGTTTTCTGTGATTTTTGTTGTTTTTCGAACAACTTCTTGCGAGCTCCGTCTTTTCTTTGATTTTCCTTATCTAAACACTCTCTCATTTTTTTCTGATCAGAACTGATATTATGATAGCTCATTTTCCTGCCCTGGTGACTTTACATGCAACTACCCACTGCTTGAAGCTTACGGCTCTTGAGGTGGTGGTGGTGGTGGTGGTTTGTTGCTGCTGCTGTTACTGCTGCTTCTGTAGGCCTAACTGTGGTATAACCAAAGTCACCGTTTCTGGCGCGTGAAATAAGTAATGAGAACGTTGAGCGCGAGTATCTTATCTTTGCCATAGTCTGTGGACATTAAAGCTGACAACTGTGACTCGTAGATTGCTTACGTCACATCTGTATAGGAGGTGGTACCACTCTCAGTCGAAGTGGCAACAGATGCCATAGATCCTTGAGTACACTGACCAGTCCACTGACTGGTCAGTGTACTCAAGGACACATCCCAGAAAGGCAAAGTGCGAGTGTCTTGCCTTTGACGCAGTCAGTGGGCAACAAGACTGACAACTGTGATTGGCAGATTGCTTACGTCACGTGTTGGATGTTACCGTTCTCAGCTACACTGGCAACAAGTGCTCACTGACTGGCTTTTTACTCAAGAATACGCGCCACAAACGCTGGCACTGGCTGTAGTGGCGATATTTACACAGGTCCAACGAAATTTTCGAAATCAAGAATCACAATTAAATTTAATAGTTTTAATAATTACACAAGATTTTTATTTCAAATGTATAGAGAATATTTTAAGAATTAAGCACATGTTTTGATCTTTAAGTAAGGTAAATATTGTCGGACTAGCTGATTTTAATTGACTTCAGCTATTGATATTATTGTCATCTCAATGAATAATTAATTTTAGTCATTAATAATGATATCTTAATCATTTCAATTAGTAATTTGTGTAAAGAATAATTGAGGACAATGGATAATTAATGATTGACCTAATTCGTAATTAATTTTAATTAATAGTTCAATTAATCTTTCATTGATTCTTATATGTAGTTGCTGGCAGACAAACTGACATGACTAGAAGCATTAAAGCTTTTCGTAAACTCTCAAAGGTGAGCATCATAATAATACCAATTAAGGGTTCTAAATAAGAGATACTGTCTCTTAATAGGACCCCTAGGTATCTCTTATTAGGGAACGGAATAAATAAAAATGAAATAGCTACCCAAGGTCATAAATTATTGTCTTTCTTATTGACAATCTCCCTTATGATATGCAACATTTTGCCAGCAATTTTATAAAATTAATAATAAATTTGTTGTAGCTTACATTGCCTGCTGTTCTCTTCCTCAACAAAATCCAGTAAAAAGTTCAAAATGTGAAAAATTAATTTTCCTGCTCTCAGCTTCGTTGCTTACTTTCAACTAAGGTTAGTCAAATAACACGATGCCTTAGAAGCACAAACATTGATTTACCATAGTTGTCGAGAGATGGCAAATTATACCGGAGAAGTTAACAAAGTAACTCTTATTAGGGGACTGTCTCTTATTTGGGTACTTTACCTTACAGGATGTTTCTGCTAAATAATATTTCATTGCGCAAATCTATAAACGTACCGTGGCATACTGAACCATCGGCATTCATATAAATGCTCGTATCTTGAATCTTGAAGGAACAATAGGTAAAATACTTATTCATATAATTCTCGGACCTCATCTCATCTCACTACATCTCGCCAAAATGTAAAAAAAAAAAAAAAAAAGTAAAAAATTGCACAAAATTGTAAAAATTGTAGAAAATTACTAAATTGTAAAACTATAAAAAATTATAAAAATTGTAATTGTAATATTGTAAAATGTTGACTTGTTCCACATCTTAAAGCTTCATTGCTCATGTAAGATCTATGGAATAAAATAAATGAATGAATGAATGAATGAATGAATGAATAAATGAATGAATGAATGAATGCATTCATTCATAGTTTCCTCTTCAAGGGCAAGTCTTTCACTGCAAATCCAGCATTCTTCAATCATTTCTATTTTCTGCCTACCTCTTTGCCTCCGCATATGACCCATATATCTTAATGTTGTCTATCATCTCGCATCTTCTTCTGCCCCAAACCCTTCTCCTGTTCACCATTCCTTCCAGTGCATCCTTCAGTAGACAGTTTCTTCTCAGCAAGTGACTCAACAAATTCCTTTTTCTCTTCCTGTTCAGTTTCAGCATTATTCTTTCTTCACCCACTCTTTCCTATACAGCTTCATTTCTTATTTTGTCTGTCTATTTCATACGCTCCATTCTTCTCCATAACCACATTTCAATTAATGCTTATACAGTATTTACTTCTCTTCACTTCGTCGTAATGTCCATGTTTCTGCCCCATATAATGTCACACTCCACACAAATCACTTCATTAGTCTCTTCCTTAGTTATTTTTCCGGAGGTCTGCAGAAAATGCTCCTATTCCTATTAAAATCTTTCTTTGCCATTGCTATCCTCCTTTTGACTTCTTGGCTTGTAGTACACCCCAAGTATCTGAAGCTGTTAACTTGTTCCACTGCCTCATTTAGAATCGCCAAGTTATCTTCTTTATTTTTCTCCCGATAATCATGGTCTTCTCTTATTGGCACTTATCTTCATTCCATACTACTCACATCTGTCATTTAGCACGAGTATAATATATCTTAATATCGTCTCCTCTTCTGCTAACAACGCCATATCATCAGTAAACCTTATGTACTTTATTATTTCTTTTAGTAGGTTATTTTACGACGCTTTATCAACATCTCAGGTTATTTAGCGTCTGAATGAGGTGAAGGTGATAATGCCGGTGAAACGAGTCCGGATCCATCACCGATAGTTACCCAGCATTTGCTCATATTGGATTGAGGGAAAATCCCGGAAAAAACCTCAACCGGGTAACTTACCCCAATCGGTAATCGAACCCAGGCCACCTGGTTTCGAGGCCAGACGCGCTAACCGTTACTCCACAGGTGTGGACCAATTTATTCTTCTTCCTCCTACTATTACTCCGCCCATGTTCTGAAAACAGTTCTTCACTAAATCCTCCAAGTATAGATGTTGAACAGGGTAGGTGATAAAGGGCATCCTTCATGTACTCCTCTTGCTATTTCACTTCCTTCTGACATTTCTTCTCCTATGCTGACTTTGACTCGTTTCATATCAAGATTTCTTTTCTCTTTCCAATCCACAGAAATTTTCTTCAGGATCCCCATCAGTTTATTGATATAAAAGAATTCCAATAACAGAATAACAAGTAAAAGTTAGTTCAGAATAGAAATAATGCAATACATGTTAGTTGTCTTCAAATAAATTAACGACAACGTATTACATATTCAGGATCTGATTTCTAACTTCTAATAAAATTATACAGAGCGGAAGTAATATAACTACAGATTTTAACAATTTATTCTTTGGATAGAGTACAAAAAAAAAAAGGCTAGTGTCTACCATATTAGTCACAAATGAATACTTTTCCGAAAAAAAAAAAAATCACCTAAATGCTAACAATTTTTTGGGGCATAGGTACTAGCCATACGATTCTTCCTTTTACTCTTATCATTAGAGAAATTGATAAGGAATGATTTATCCCCTTGTATTTTTTTTAATAAAATGGACGGTTTTCTTGAATTTTAAATACAATGATTGACATGTATCGTTATTTAATGAGACTAGGAAGTGTAGCAGTCATGTTCTAGTGCCTATTTCGCGACGGAAAGGTGGGATTCAGATCTGAGTTTAATTCTTGTGAGTATTCGAAGAGATCAGTATTACTCGCACGGCCAGCCGATGAGTGTGCGTTTACATTTGGGGGCGGAAGTTAACCTGATTTTTCAACTAGTAACATTTCTTGTTTTCTTATGCAATCATTCAGTGAATGTGTACTGAAATATGCCGTTCCTCATCTTTGATATATAGGGTATTTCAAAAGTCAGTTCGAACATTAAACCGCCATAATTATTATAATAACTGAGATAGGGAAAAAACAAAAACATCACAGTGTTGGGCAAACAACGGGGTTTAAAAAAAACATTGGGAAGCTGTCTCTTGTTAAAAGTACAGCATTCTGTCTGCGACACAATGCACAGCATTTTGCAGATAATGTCTTGGAATATTGGCAATTTCTTGCGAGATGGCATCTTTAAGTTGCAATTGGGTTCTTGGATGTGTCAGGAAAACTCGTTCTTTAAGGTATCCCCACAACCAAAAGTCGGCCGGATTGAAATCTGGAGATCGCGGAGGCAACATTGTTGGAAAGTATAATGTTTGAACTGACTTTTGAAATACCCTATATATTGTAAGAGAAGGGGGGGGGGGAGAAAATAAGAATGTACAGTTCTAACCTTTAATTTATTAACTTTCAAGGTCATTTTTTTCATTCTGAAGAATTTCATGTAAATATAATGGCATTTCAGTGATCATTTTCAGCTGTTTTTAGACCACCAAAATCAATCCCCTAATTATGGCACAATCAAAGAGTGCAAGAAAGTCACTCACTTCCCAAAATAATAGAGTAGCTATCAACCAACATGTCACAGGCCGTGTAGGCCGACCAGATCAATGAAAAATGGGATGGACGATATCCTTTTAAGTAGTAACAGGCAAAGAGGCCTAATTCTGGCTGTACATAGTGACGATTAACGCTGAGACATGTGACTGCAGGACGATATCAAGTTAACTGTATTACTATGTTTGTCGAAGGTAAATAGTATGAAGGGATGGGGGAGTGGTTGCGTACAGTCATGCGACTCAGGCAACTGAACACATTTATGTTGTGTAGTTAACAGACCTCCAGAGTCATCTACATTACTACTCGAGACGCCATCTTTACCGGTGGCTTGTTTGTAAACCAACTCGACAGCGCTACGATAGCGGGAGTACACTCAACAGCAAATATGGATGCAATCAGTTGCTGCTCTGTCACTGTGAGCAAAAGAAGTTACTTCGGAACAGCGTTGCCATCCCTGAGGCTTGACTGGATCGCACAATTGGTTCCAAATTATCGTACTTTTGATTGGACTATCGTACACTACATACAAAATAGGCCTATTTTGATTATTTTATCTGAACTCCCTCCACAGTGTTTTATTTAAACGATTTTTTAAAATTCTTACAAGTAAATAATTGTTAAAAATTAAATATCAGCACGTAAAATGATTTTTAAACACTTTGTTGTCTCCGTACCTTAGGAGGAACTTCAGAAGGATCAACAACAGCAGGAACATAAGAGCCAGAACTTACATCTAGCTCTTTTACAGTTTGTTTCATCAGAGCAAAACCAAGCTTCAAATTAAGGAATTGTTTACCACAACCTCCTACAATTTTATTTCCGTCCTGTATATTTAGGTACACTGGATGTAGATTTTTTGGAGTTAGGGCCTAGTAAGGCCACTATCACTGTCTTCTGATTCCATTGCGACTATTTCACGTCAGAACCTATCACAATGACATTCTGATTTCTTACTGCCCGTACACTACCACAAAAATGACTGGCACAAGGAAGTACCATATATAACAGGCTGTTCCTTGTTCCTTTGTATATACAAAATAGGCCCATATATTGAATATGTTTATTTTCTGTTTCTGTTATGGTGTTCTCAAAACATTACAACCAATTTGTTAGTTATTACATGCTTATGTGGCTACAGTAATTATGTTTAGACTGTTGAGAAGTTTGGAGAGACCATTTCTCTGACATATTTGGAAATAAACAAAGGAATGTTTGTCAGCGTCATTTTTGAATAGCCACAAGTAATGGTCACTACGTGATTTCTTGTCGCTATAATAATGTTTACCAAAATCAAGTTGTCATGACACCTGGGCTTGGAGACATAGAAGAGCAATGTTTATAGAAATATCTTTTGTGACAGTCGACTTCTACAGTAATTGTAACGCAGAAGTGCTACATGCAGAAATTACTATAAATGTATAAATGAAATATACCCGTAATACTAGAGAAATGTACCTACATATAAAATTTCATTGTAATAAATATTTAAAATCCTCTCCTTTTGACATGTTTCACCCTCTTTGTCAATACGATCTTACATTTTACGCACTATCCGCTGATCACACGATCGTACATGATACCAAATTGACGCACATCACGATCCATATTGTATGGTTGGCAACACTGCTTCGGAAGTATTTTGTACGTAGTGGTAGCATTGTGTGTAATTTTGAAACATGGAAACTCCGCCTAGGAAGTCACCGCGGAAAAAATGCGTTTCCAAGGTAGAAAGATAAAATATAATATATTTAATTTCTGTAAAGAAAAAAAAAGTGGTCTAGCTATTCCTATGAAAAGAACTGTGGAAAGAACAGCGAAAGCAGTGTGAAAGAGAGAAAAATCGGTGAGAATCATAGCAAAATAATGCGAGAAAGTTAGCATTTCAGGTACGAAATGTATGCCTATAACATAGCGCGTTTTCCCATCTATGGATAACATTTTGACATGTAGCAGTATGTATACTACAGCATCGTCTTCCGGGCTCTCTTCTCTGCTACGATTATATTATATTCGATGTAAGTTCACGCTCCGAGTTATTCATACGTGTCTCGGGCAGGTAGGCTACTGCATCTTTGCAGGTTGTGTACATGCTCTCTCGTTTCCCTTCCACTCCCCGTTCCCACCTAACACACATATAAACTTGATAGTGGCGCCCTCAGAGAGCAGCGGTATTGTATTTGTCCCGAATAATACCTATCTTACGTAACGTATAATATTTACAATGACAGAATCATCAAATATGTCAACAGTAAACAAGTTGGTAGAGGAATTAGACACACAACATTTCGCAGTAAGTGGAGTAAATAACATATGAAATTTATGTACCACAGAAATTAAAGGTACGAAACGTAAATTCGTAACACAAGAGTTAAGAAACTTCAGCTACTTTACCCGAAAATTATTCATTTAATCTGCCTAGCACATGGGCTATATCAAATACTCGAAGAAGTTCGCTCCTGCTACAGTGATGTGAACAATTTCATATCAAATTCCAAAAAAATATATTTGAAGGCACCAAATTGGGTTACGAAATTCAGAGAAATGGCTCCTGGAATCCCTCTACCGCCGCAATCCACTGTAACGAGATGGTGGACATGGCTGGATGCTGCAGTCTTTTATGCTACACATCATAAAAGGTTTGTAGATGTAATTGAAACGTATGACAGTAAAGATTATTTTGCTATCTGTGCTATACAATCTGTCGTTCCGAACGAGCTTTTTGAACAGTTGTTTATTAAAAACAATTTTAATTACGTAACAGAAACTATAAAAGAGAGTCGAAAAACAGTAAACTGTCTGATGCCCTCTCACTTATAAAAGAAGTGTGTAACAAAATCAACACGCAGCTCCTAGACCAGTTACAAATAAAATACAGTGTAAACTGAAAACTGTTTCCGAAAATAATTCTGGATATACTGCAATGGTAAATATAAACAGTAGTTCACATGGTGTCCATAAAGGACTATCTCCTTCACAACATGATTTAAGTCTAAAACATTTTATGTTTGCTACCGTGACGTCATGTCATGTTGAAAGGAGCTTCTCAGATTATAAACATTGTTTAAGTGACAGACGGAAAAGCTTCACTTCCGACAGGTTCAAGAAATACAGTGGATAACAGTTATATTTGTACACCTGAATTTAATATTTAAAACAACGTTTTTTTTGCAGAAATAAATATTGTATTCTTCTGTTTTATGTTGCATTATAAATTATTTACATACTTAACAATAAAAACATTATAAAATAATTTTTCAAATACTTTAACATAACAACTTCCTCTATTTAAACAAAAACACAGCCTTTTCCCTGCAACATTCTTATTTGTACAGTTACAAAAATAAATTATAAATGTTTCTTTGTGTTTACATTTATGGCACAGACGGGAAGTTCTAATACTTTGTTGAATAGCCCCTAGCCTTCAATACAGCTCTGCACCTTCTTTGCATTGACTGTACAAACCTAAGACAAGTGGCAGGTTTAATTTCTTCCCACGTCTTCAAAATAACTTCCTTTAGATCTTCTTTAGATTTTACTTTACATTTACGAACTCTTCTCTTGAGAATTGGCAATAGATTCTCAATAGAATTAAGGTCCGCGGATTGGGCAGGTGTTCTAAGCTGTTTAGGAACATTCCAGATGAGCCACAGTTTGTTAATTTCTGCTGTATGCTTGGGGTCGTTATCTTGCTGAAACATGTAAGATGCCGATAGTCCCATTTTTTCCACACTTTGTTTGACATTATTTTTTAAAATGTTCAAATAACCCCATTTCTTTAAATTGTCATCAATGAAATGAATCGTACCCACTCCTTTTGATGACATACACCCCCACAATTTAATTTGATTCACTTCCGTGCTTGACTGTTGGTAAAGTATTCTCCACATTATCGGCCGTATTGGCTTTCCTCCACACCGTCTGTATTCCATCAGATCCAAATAGATTTATTTTAGTCTCATCAGACCAAATCACAGTATTCCAGAAGGTTTGAGGTTTGTCCTGGTGCTCTTTAGCAAATGCCGATCTTGCTACACGATTCTTTTTACTTACATATGGCCTTTTTCTTGGCATTCTGCCGCGATACCCATGCTACCACAGTATTCGTCGAACGGTCTGACTGGATATCTTCTTACCCGATGCCTGTTGCAACATCTGCACAATTTCTGGTGCAGTTACACGTGGGTTCACTTTAACTTTGTTAACACTGAAACGTTTTTCTCTCTCATTCAGGAACGATTCTCTACTTCTTCTCGGAATATTCTTAATGGAACCATTATATTTGAACTTATAACTTACTGTTGAGTGAGGTTTTTTCACAATATTACCAATTTTCCTGAGTGAATAGCCCCTCAAAGCAAGACTGATTATCGTATGCTTAAGTTCTGTGCTTAGCTCCTTCCCTTTCTTCATGTTGGACACGACTGATATAATACATAAAAGACAACATCGCTACTCCCCCATCCCAATAGGTACGGAAACGCTATTAACCATCTATGCACGCAGTAAATGTAACGTATCTTTGTAAAGTGTATAAATAAGAGTGTTGCATGATATGTTGCCTTATTGTGATGCATTTACTTCCCACTGTTTATAAATAACATTGTCATCATTTTGTTACATTGTACCTGTTTAGTACAAGGATTTTAATAATATATTAAAGTATTTTAAAGTTTAAATCAATTTATAAGACAAACCAAGTTATTTCTTTATAAAATTTCAGCCTGTACAAATATAACTGTTAACCACTGTATATTGTTGTTTACTGCAATAGACTCGACAATCCAGTAATAACGACATGACCTGAGCTCCAGTTTACTTGTCATGTGAGTATACACCCTATTCTCTGTTGTTTACTCTGTAGAACAGCGTACAGTGTCTGTACACTGACCTTCCCTGCTCTCTCTACTTGCTATGCTACAGTTTGGGTGCACGACACTTAACGACAAACGTCCTAGATGTCCAGCTTTAATGATGATATACAGAGTAAATCAGAAAACATCAATAAATTTTCAGAGGCGACTCATGAAATGAATATGTACATTCTGAGATAGGAAATTTGCGCAGCTGAAATGTTCTGTGATATTGCGCCGGACAGGTAGGCTATACCTGCAGATTTAAGAAATTATTTTACCAGCACTAACTTGTAGAGTGTTCCGCTGCGAGAGAGTATGTTTGGAGATGTAGTTTCAGGATCAATTACAATCGTGAAGTAAAATTTTCCTAAATTCAATTTATCCTGGTGGATGGACAGGTACAGAAGGTTCTACACAATGGCCTGCGCGGTCGCCAGGTCTATCAACTATGCACTTTTCTTCTATGGAGACACGTCAAAAGTTTCGACTTTAGTTAATACTGAAGAAGAATTAATGACTAGAATTACTGCTATATTTGACGATATTCGCGATATGCCAAAGATTCTTTTTCTTTTTAGAACTCGCCAGTCATGCAACGTCGATATTAACTATTGTGCTCTACAGTAAAGTGACCTGTATCATTTTTACAGTTTGATGAACAATTTGTGTGTCCAGGAGTATTTAAATTATAATACAAATTAATTAAAGGTTCAATTTACGATGCATTCATTTACAACACGGAAATATCACATGTCAGAAGATGCTGTAGGGCGTTAGTTGCAACGAAAATTCCACATATACTGCATTAGGCCTGTGTCCTACGATGTCTGTGATAATAAAATATGCCTATGGACGAATTGTTTCTAGTTGATACACTTGCGTTAAAGACACCTGGTCCAGAAAAATGTGAACAAAATTGTTGAAACAATTTTTTTTAACAATTAACAAATTTTTGAAGTTTATTTTACCAGAAAAACATATTATTTTAGCAATGTTACTCTTTTTGTATCCTTCAGCAGCCATATTTTAACTGCAAAACACTGAGATTTAAATATTCGCACCTTACTGGCATGCCCACTTACTTACTTACCTATGGCTTTTAAGGAACCCGGAGGTCCCTATCCTGAGCAAGATTAATCCAGTCCCTACCATCATATCCCATCTCCCTCAAATCCATTTTAATATTACTCTCCCATCTACGTCTCGGCCTCCCAGAAGGTCTTTTTCCCTCCGGCCCTCCTCCCAACTAACACTCTATATGCACTTCTGGATTCGTCCATACGTGCTACATGCCCTGCCCATCTCAAAAGTCTGGATTTAATGTTCATAATTATGTCAGGTGAAGAATACAATGCTTGCAGTTCTGCGTTGCGTAACTTGTAACTTTCTCCATTCTCCTGCCCACTACAGGCACTATTTTTTTCCTTTAATATTTTTTTTTAATATAAAGAAATATCCAGTATCCACAAATGTTTCATTTACACAAAAATGTTACTTTATGACAGGAATGAACTGTCGAAACAATAGGCTCCTGGTGTAAAGAAGCAAAAGACCTAGTTTCCGAAATTGGTAGAAGTTTGGTGACTGTTACTGGAGACCCTCACTGCACCAATTACCTATGGGAGCTGTGGCGAAAATGTCATTCGCGAGCACATTGTGGCTCGCAATGATAGCTGTTCGTTTCTCTTGCTTCCTACCTCCCCCAACCTCCACCCTCTCACTCACTGAAGTCAAATTACGTTCCATTTGTATTTATCTCTGACCTGCGAGTGGCGTATCGTCGCAATATCTCTCTCGAAATCATGTACCTCTACAAAAACGAAAGTTTCATGTAGGATGGGAGGACGCACTTTTTTTGCTGCCAATATGATGAGAATATTAAATGTATGATTTGTTCACAAATATTACGAGGAAAACGGTTGTATAACATATAACGGCATTATCCTACGTGTTACTCACGAAACATTAAAAGCTTAAGTGTTATTATTATTATCATCATCATCATCATCATCATCATCATCATCTCTGTACGTCGATCCTTTTTCAGCAGATGTACGAATAATGCGGTTAGATCTTCAATTTAAACTCACAGATTTACAGTGTGATGTTAAATGAAAGCTAGATGTAAGGACTTGACAAATGTTGAACTTTCAAATCTTTGCCAAAAAATAAATATCCGAAGCTTCGTTCTTTCGCTTGCTCTGTTGAAGCCATGTTAGCTACAACTTACGTTTGTGAAAAAATATTTTCAACAATGAAAATAGTAATTTAGATCACGACTGACAGACAAATACCTTCGTGATCAAGTACGACTGGCAGTAAGTGGCATAATTCCTGATTTTGAAACTCTCTCGCAGAGACATCTGAAGGCAGTTAATTTTAGGTTGTGATAATGTGTCACATGTTTTCTTGTTTATTTATTTCTTCGTTACACGTACTAAACATTAGTTTGTAGCCTTGTACTGTATAAAATTACATTTCAGTGCTTGACGTAAGGAAAATGAAAATCCGTTAATAAGTCAGACGGTTGCTTCACTTCCCCTTCGGGTGACCATCTCTCTCCATAGATGCTATGCACGTTGCAGGTTACATAATGGCTCGGCGCACGATCGCATTTTCGCCACGGCTGACCTACGGCAACGAATAGGAATAGCCATCCAACGTGTAAACGTAGCGAGCATTTTGGGAACCTTTCCAGACGCCAATTCTCTGGATGAGATTTTCTTTATTTGAATATCTGAAAGCAAGACAAGGGTGAAGTACGAAGCCCCTAGAATGAAGATAAATCTCTACTCACGGCAAGAATCGAACCACGGACCGCTTCGTTGAAAAACACTCGCACTATGTACAGAGAAATAGTGACAGACCATAAATTCAACCGTTACGAAGTTAAAAGTTGAAATGGCCGATTATTAAAGTGACTGTGATAATTGTCAATTTCTTGTTATGAATTTATTTTTATGCTTTATAATGACGAATATACTGATTATTTTTTTAGTAATATCTTGAAAGAAGAATTGTTGACTTAAAATTTTTTGTTGTTCATATTTGTCATTTATTGTTACATATATTAAAAAGAAGACATTACTATTTTTTATCTTAAGACTGACATTTTTTTAATATTCAATATAGGAAAATATGGCACGTAAAATGAGTAAATATTACATTTTTGTTTCTTTAAGGTATTGTCCATAAAAACAAAGCAATTAGTAAGTGCTATACAAATATTAGTAAGTTCATCATCATCATCATCATCATCATCATCATCATCATCATCACCATCATCATCATCATCACCATCATCATCATCATCAAGTGAATATCGAGATCAAGAATTTTAAGGCTGACCACACCATTTCTTCATTGGTCGTCAAACGTTTCTTTTCCCTCCAGGTTGGTATACACTACACGATGTTGGTCCATTCCGATTTGGTATTCATGCCATTCTCATCTATATCGTTGTAATTTATCAAGTATTTCTGTAATATTTTAAGCTGCTCTAGGATTTTCTGATTATCTAATAGCTGATATTCTGCTAACGATCTTAGAAGTCTCATTTCAGTTGCTTCAATTTATTCTTCTCTCCCGGTTAGCTATCAGAGTCCAGGTTTTGAACCATACAGCAATATAAGTATGGCCATAACATTATACAATTTTAATAATGTCTCTTTCCGGGTCTTATTTAAAAGAATTCTTTTTACTGTATAGTAAGCTAATTTCTATAATAAGTTGAATGTTTAAAACCATAATTTGTGGCTGTTGAAGAATTTTAAATCCGCTACTATTAAAAAATAATAATTTTATGTTAGAAAGCTGATATTTGGTAAATGTTATATTAATAGCATTACAAGTGCCTGGTAAAATTTTCAGAAAGGTAGGTTATCATTTGTAGGATTCTCATATTTTATGACCGAGTCCCCTTAAGAGAACAATACTGACGACTGCAAGCGGTACTAACAACGGTCAGTCTTCATGAACGTTTTAAAAAGGGGGTGAATAAAACTTAATCCCTTCTTCCTCTGAACTACACACAGTGAAGACAAATTTGTTGAGGGCGTGTGCAGCAGCTTGCGCCGTGTTGTTAGAAAGCTGCCGAGCGAGATGAACTCACCGTCCTCCTCGTGTCTTCGGTTTGTGTCATTTTTCATACTCAAACACACTAACATTCCACTACCCGTTTCTTTCAGTTATTCAACTCACTGTCGTTGCATTACAGAAAGCTTTAAAGTGGTCATGTTCACTTTCGAAGCTGGGCCAGCAAAATGCGTGCCTTGAACCCGAGGTCTGCTATCACCGATCCAGAACCCTGCCGGGATACTCACTTTGTATCGCAATCAGGTGAATCACCTGCTCATATACACACGTTCACAATCAACACACACCTTTATGTTAGTACACTCTTATCCCACGCTATAAAATGCCTATAGGTTTTTTTGTTAATACATTCAGATTTACAACAAACTACAACTCTTTATTAATATACTCATAATTGCAACAACAACAACAACAACAGCAACAATAATAATAATAATAATAATAATAATAATAATAATATTAATAATGTCATTATTATAATCATAATTATTATTATAATCATTATTATTATTATTATTATTATTATTATTATACTTTTATTACATTTACATTCACAATTAACTATATATTATTGTCGACATTACACATCTTAATTAACTAAATCGATCTGCCAATACAAAGTGGACGAAAGAAACAGGAGATTTTTAAATACTCGTAGAGAAATGAAACTTCAGATAATGCGTTAAATTAATTTTTATTACATGAAAATATAGAATATTGTATGCCATTTGCATGTAATTACTACTTCTTGAAAGTGATATCCTTCAAATACCCTCCAACAACGTTCAGACATTCTTGAAATCGCACTTTGAAGTTTCTCATTACACTTTTCAACATTTCGACTGTGATGTTTGACATTTCTTCACAAATTGGTGTCTTCAATTGTTCAATGTTTCGCGGATTGTTTGCGTATACCTTACTTTTTATATATCCGCATAAAAAGAAATCACATGCACTTATATTGGGGGATCGTGCAGCAAGTGGATGTCTCCATTTCTCCATGTGACATATTACCAAACAAATTTCGCATTTCTGTCATAGAGATGGCTGAAGTATGTGCTGTTGCACCGTCTTGCTGAAACCAAGTTGGTCGTTTGATACAAAAATGTCTTCTTCTTAATTGACCACTTAAAAACGTTTGAATCATTATCACATAACGAGCTCCATTAACAGTTTGCGCATAACATTGGCATGCTGAAAGAAATATGAGCATTGATCTCTTGAACGAGTTAATAGTAGTAGCTCAAGGTTCGAATCTCCTACAATATTCTTTTTTAATTACAAATTTGCCATCATTTATGTCTCGCAAAGCTATATTTATATGGCGACATTTCTTACAATTTGCCCAAACTCTAATAAATAGTAAACTTCCCTCTCTCTTCCAATAAAAATGTTCTGTTTCGTCATTACGCTTGAAGATGGCACAGAGACAACAACTTCGTCAACAAGGGATTGCCCTGGTCGATGGCGGCCAGAGAGATTGGAGTCCCATTGACAACTGCTAAGTGGTGAGATAATTTCTTTTTTTTTTCTCTCTCTCTCGAGAATGGTGAAGTTGTGAATCGTCCCATTTCTGATCAGCCGCGCATCTCTACAAGGGAAGAGGACGCCATGTTATTGAGAGAAGTTGAGAACCACTCCTTTAGAACTGCCTCTCAACTCAAGATGGCATCCAAGTTTCCAGGTTTCCCACACACCGTGAGGAGACTTTAGAGAGCGTGGCATACGGTGTCGTCGAGCTGTGAGGAGAGAACATTTGACGATGAAGCTTGCTGTGGACCGCCTAGCGTATGCTACTTTCCGACAGGAGTTCGATAGGAGAAATATCATTTTCTCCGACGAGGTAATTGTCTCCAGTAGCAACGATGGTCCTGCCCTAGTTTATCGTATGGATGGATGTCATACGATGGGACAGGACATCTGGAACGAATTCACGGTCGGTTTACGGCAGAAATCTATGAACACATTTTTGCAAATGTAATGATCTCCTCCGCCCGAGAACAATATCCAGAAGGAACACTTTTCTTCCAGCAGGATAATCACCTGGTACATACTGCCAACCGGATTCAAAGATAGTTTACGAGGAGGCCTGATGTCGACCTGGTCGACTGTCCTCCAAAATCACCTGATATAAATCCGATTGAAAATTTGTGGGCTACAGTCAAACAGATCCTACTCTCTAATTGGGCGGAACAACCACCCGTTCAGACAGTTGACGAATTATTGGACAGAGTTCCAGGAGGTGGCCATGAATTTGGACCTGTTCCTTAATTTTGTGGACTCCATGCCACGCAGAATGAGGGCAGTTGTTGACACAGGTGGTTTTTGGACGAGATACTATTCCCCACCATAAATCTTTTTTGTTTATATATTAACAAATTGTTTGTTTTTTGTGTATTTAATTATTTATTTACTGTATGTTTGATACGAGTTCGGTTTGTGAGAATGATGAAACAAGTATCTTTGTTTATACAGGCCAGGTCTCGCCTATTAATAGCGCACAGGTGATGGGCAATAATATTTTTACAAGGCAGGCATAACGAAGTTTATGAACAATTGCCGTTTCACATTTAAACTAATAAATTAATCAAAAACTAAAATAAAAAATAATAATTTTACCGTACAGGAAGGCGAACTCACAGACATCTTACCACTGGGCCACACACAGCTCGTAAGGTTGGCTACATTGTAGACTTTCAATGAAGAGACACCACAGCAATGTCTTGAAGTGCAGTGCGTTTACAGGAGTGAACCGCGCGATAGAACTTAGCATTTCTATCGTCAAAGAGTCGCCCTATTCTTTTTTCCGTTAGGTGTACAGATCAGTCAGAACCTCAACCAGAAGTTAATTACGGTTAATACACTCATATTCATAATTAAGTGTAATTTCCTATTAATAGGCCTACATGCATGCACATAATTAACTACATCTCTCACAAGGATGCACCAATATTCACCATTAACTTAATCTTCCTTTTAAGTTTCTCACATTCAGATTCAACAAGTTCTACAACACCTTCCTGTGAATATATTCTCAATCACAATTGATTGCAATTTCATGTGCTTTACATTCATATTCAGAATTAATTCATATTAATGCAATCATATTCGTAACTAACCATAAGTTATCTCTCACATTTAGGCTATAAGAAACAACACTACCTATTTATATACTATTACTCATAATTAACTACATCTTTTCGTTAATATTCCGATATTCACAATAATAAGTTTTACCAGTCGCACAAGTCATTATTCTAAGGTGTAAGAAGATATGAGTAGGGTTACCAAATGACTGACAATATTTTAGTCTGTCTCGTGTCCGCTTTGAGAAATTTTGAAGTAAATAGGCTTATGTTTATACAATTAGCTCTCTGTGTCCTTAAAGAGAATATCCGCTCTTGATAAGATACCTTCTCATTAGAGCGCATCAATGCTGCAGGGTAATTGAAGGGCTCAGAGCCATAGTGGGCCAAGCGCCATTTATTAAAAACGGAGAAAGCAAAGATTAAAGTTAAGTGAATACCATACTTTAATGAAGATTGACATATCATTATTTTGAATGTGTATACGTTATATTACTTGCTATATGTTTCCATTGAATTATGGTAATAACTACATTGTAACCCTCGTTTTCTACGGTTTTAGTAAATGGCGCTTGGCCCAAGATGGTTCTCAACCCTTCAATTTTAATGTGTCTGTTGTTCAGAGGTGATCGTTAGATGAAGTTTCACTGTATTTAACGATATAAGTTCTTGTAAGTTAATAATTTCAAGAATTTCTATCATATGGGGACAGAGTTGTTAATCTTAAATTAAGTTCTGCGCACGCGTATGCACATGGCCTCCAAAATTGTCACATCTGTAGCTCAAAGTTAGCGCAAGCTCTTCCATCCAGACTGCCCGGGTTCGATCCCCGGTTAGTTCGTAATGGTATTTGTGGTGTACAAATCTGACGTTGCAGAAAGTTTTCTCGGCGTACTCCCATTTCCCTCTATCATTCCACCACCATTCTTCATTTCTTACTCATTTCATGTATCATCTGCAATAGTTAAAAATAGACTGGAATGAAGTTCTGGGGGTAATACGGGCTTCTGATGCTGATAAAGCAAGGGCTTGGGGTTTAGGGTCCTAGGACTTATCAGATAGGTACTCGTCTGGGGATTAGATCTGGCTCTGTCAGGGCTGAAGCAGAATGACTTAGCTGTCAGCATCTGATTCACAAGTGCTACCTCTCAGACTGGAACAATCATAGCATGTAGGGTGCATAATGGATGAATGTAAAATCATCGTGTACGACATGCTTTGCCGACAAAGTTAAAAACTTTAAATTGGGAGATTCATGAGGAAGTACATTGTGTATCATCAGATGGTTCTTTCAGACGGGCAGACATTATTACTATTAATGGACGCTTAAAACGGGCTCTTGTTCTTGATCCTACTATCCGTTTCGAAAGGAACCTAAATCAGGCCACCGAAGTAGATATTGAGAAGAAGTCTATATATGAATCTTGTCTGCAGTACCTTTCTCAAAAGTGCAACGTCCCTCTTAAACAATGGTCTGTCATTGGTTTGCTGTTTGACGGTAGAGGTTCTATTACTAAATTCACATGGAATTATCTTAAGGAACTTCACATTCCTTTTGATTATGTAATGTCTATTCTTATAAATATTATCAAGGATTCTCTTCAAATATTATATCATATCTATTTCAATTAATCCACTTATATTATTTGCCTTCAACAATTAACTTTCTTTTTCTTTAATATTTCAAATCACATTATATTGTACATTTTTATTGTATTCACGACCCATGTGGTCACTCAAATTCTTTGAGCTGATGTCTACAATGAATAAATAAATATGCGCATGGATTCATTTCGTGTCCGGCTGTCGATAAGCCAGTCCGCTAGTTAGCAACTCCAAAAGTAAAAACCAAATGTGCCGCCACCGATGGCTAACCAAGTATAAAGAACCGAATAGAGTAGACAATCAGTCAGGGTCTCGAACGACAATATTCAGAAGATAAAACCTTTGAATAATTCTGAAGCGTTGAATAAATAAAATTAAATATTAACCCTATTGTTATGGAGCCTGAAATCACGTATAACTTTTGCAATGTGTGTAACGTTAATAAATTCCACTTGGTTGTGCGGTGGGTAGGTTAGGTTGTCAGCTACGAAATTTGACGTTGACGGTTATGGATGGCCCCGACAACACAGGTTATTGAAGTCTGCCTATTAGCTGGTTTACTCTCGCAGACGAGCTGTTTGTCTTCCTGCCACTCAACTGCAAACACTCGCGCAGTTTATTGCTAAACAAATTCTTCAACACGATTGACATGGCACATCAAACAGAGAAACATTTACCTACTCACTAGCAGGTGGAGGGAAAGGCCAGGCTCACATTCTGTTGCTGAGCATGATCATCTGTCCGAATGCTGCTCATATTAATATGAAATTAGATACACACATACATACAGTATATATTATATCGGATTCCAGATTTTCACAGCTAGTTTCTTCTATAAAAATAATTAGTTTTTAACAGTGCTGTATTTTGAACGCTTCGGATCTATTTGCATGTTCCATTAATCACTTTTCCAACTTCAAAGATGAAAGTTTAAGTTGCCTAGAAGATTTTGGTATTCAACTTACCACCGCCAATCTTAATTCTCGAAAGCTTCTACGTGATGCAAAAGAAGTTCTACGCCAACAAAGAGAATAAGAAGCAATTCTGTGGAGACAACGCTCCTATAAAGGCAAAAGTATCGTACTATGTGGGGAGTACGTATATATCAGCGAACAAGAGGATTTATTTTGTCATAAGGGCTCAGCGTGCTCCGAATGGACAGGAGCAATTAAAATGGCAGCAGGTGTGCTTGCAGTGCGTTTCCTGACGGGCTGGTCTCAAGACGGCATTGCAGCAGAGACCAACTGGATTGGAGCTTACATAAACATTTCTACTCAGCCCAATTTCCATTTCAGAGACGTGTTTTCATGTATCTTTTAAGTATTTCTCCTCCCATTCATTCATTCATTCATTCATTCATTCATTCATTCACTCACTCACTCATTCATTCATGCATTGATTCATTTATCCATTCATTCATTCATTCATTTATACATTCATCCGTCCACTCATCCATCCATTAATGCATTAATTCCAGAAAGAGCACGAAACTCTTGCACACGTCTTGGGTGCCTATCCGTATGGGAAGGTACTGCGCAATAGTAGGCGCCATCACATTCGGAACACGATGGCTCAAGCTCTGAGGGATCATGGATGCACCGTCTATGAGGATGTTTCTGATCTGGCCACAAATGGCAGTACTCGGCGCATAGATATAATTGCGTTTAAACCAAACTTCAAATCCGGAGTTATCCTGAATCCCACAATCTGGTTTGAATTTCATTATGACCAGCCAGGGGGGGTAATTTTGAGGAAAAATCTATTATGATCTCACAATTGATTTTTACAAAATCAAATACAATTTAGACAATTTCACCATTAACAGGGTTAATGATTGGAGCAAGGAGAACCTTTCTAAAATTTCTTGCTAATTTCTAGATATCAATGGGAGAATTTCTTCTCAAATTGGCCATTATCACCATTTACAGGACACTATGGTGAAATAATGGTGAAACATTAAGAAAATTCACTTACAAATTTATTGTGACTCACTATTTGGACTGAGCTCAAAAAGGTAATCTTATTACAGTAATTTATCTTCCTATGACTGTTTACAAGCTTTTGAGTCGATACGAAACGTGTCAAAGTCAGGATATGAGAAAAAATACCTGAAGGAAGTGCAATAGGGAGAGGAGTATGACAAGGATGCCGTTTATCATCTACCCTGTTCAACATCTACTTGGAGAATTTAGTGAAGAACTGTTTTCACAACATGTGAAGGTGATAGTAGGAGGAAGAAGAAAGAATGCCCAAGATTTGCTGACATATAGCGTCGGAGACGACACTAGGGAACATGCTACTGAAGATAAATGACAGCTCGTGAGCAGTATGGGGCGAAGACAATGGTTGTCGGAAGAAAAATAAAGAAGATAAATGTACGAATACTATGAGCAAGTGGACAGCTTCAAATACTTGGGGTGTATTATAAGCAGTAACATGAGCTGCTACCAAGAAGTCAAAAGGAGGATAGCAATGTCAAAGGAAGCTTTTAATAGGAAAAGGAACATCTTCTGGGGACCTCTTGAAAAATAACTAAGGGAGAGACCAGTGAAGTGCTTTGTGTGAAGAGTGGCATTATATGGGGCAGAAACATGGACTTTACGACGAAGTGAAGAGAAGCAAATAGAATCATTTGAAATGTGGATATGAAGAAGAATGGAACGTGTGAAACGGACTGAAAGAATAAGAAATGAATCTGTGATGAAAAAAGTGAGTGAAGAAAGAATGATACTGAAACTGAACACGAAGAGGAAAAGAAATTGGTTGGGTCGCTGACTGAGAAGAAACTCCCTAAAGAAGGATACATTTGAAGGAAAGGTGAATGGGAGAAGACTTAGGGACAGAAGAAAATATCAGCTGATAAACTACATTATCATATGATGAGACAAAGAGGAAGCCAGAAAATAGGAAATATTGGAGATGCTGGGTTTCCAGAAAGACCTGCTCTTGGGCAGAATACTATTTATGTAAATGAGCCAATATGAACTAAATCCAAAAAGTGTGTACTCTTACCCTACTTTTCCCTACATAAGGCGATATGCAAAAGTCAATGCTCCGAATCGCGAAGGTTTTAATTCGAAAAATGCCGAAATTAGTGTCTGGGAGTAGATGTAGGTCAATGGTACATTCCTTTTAGGACTACCACATCCTTTAGGTACATTTATTATACATGGGTACAGCACTGAAATAAAGTGTTAACATTTAAAATCAACTGAAAGAATATGTATTTATCAATAGTAAATAAATAAATAAATAAATAAATAACGAAAGAAATAAGGAAACAAAAAGAATATGCAAATAAGTGAATAAGTAAATAGATAAATAAATAAATCGATAAATAAATAAATAAAGAAATAAATAAATAAATAATGACACAAATAAATAAATAAAAATTTAAAATCTATTTACTTACACCATTTAATTAATAAATAATGTAAAGAGTCTTAATTTTGGGATTTTATAAAATTCCTTTTGTATGTATTTCAGAAAAAGAAAGGTCATCTCATTTCAGCACATATTAAATTGTTTCGTTTTTATATGATTTTTAAAATAATAATGCAAGAAAATAAACTACATTTTTTGCAACACGTTAATAGGAGTGAAGTCCACATCTGTGGAGTAACGGTTAGCACGTCTGGATGCGAAACCAGGTGGCCCGGGCTCGATTCCCGGTCGGGGCAAGTTACCTGGTTGAGGTTTTTTCCGGCGTTTTCCCTCAACCCAATATGAGCAAATGCTGAGTAACTTTTGGTGTTGGACCCCGGACTCATTTCACCGGCATTACCACCTTCATCTCATTCAGACGCTAAATAACCTAAGATGTTGATAAAGCGTCGTAAAATAACCTAATAAAATAAAAATAAAAATAAATAGGAGTGAATTGTTACGAAAAGCACAAAATGTAAAATTCGGAAAAATGTGTCTTCTTTTTGTCTCATATTTTCACGCATTATCCCCTACAAACAAAGACAGGTTTATTAATTACAGTAGGTCGTCAGCATCCAGTCCAACCAAATGACTGCCATCGTCATTGCTATTAATTGTGATTTAAACGTTGATTGAACTGCTCCAGACTTACGCAGTAAACTTTCAGAAGGAATTCTTTGCGGTGTCCTTTTTTATTTTAAATCAATTCCTCTCAAGATGTTCTTTTAAATTACGTAAATTAGGAATGAAGCTTCCTGATTACTTTTATTATACAGAAGGTTGTTGCCCGCACACACGGTGCATGAACCATGCGGGGCTATTGAGAGCAGCCACTGAAGCTGAACTGAACTGAACTGATTGACGAGCTCTGTTCATTCCAGGTTATTAATTATCGTAAAAGTGAATACAAGCTATCTCGCCAGAACAAGCGGTGCATTAACATGTGCCGCCGGTTTTATCTTTTATAGAAATCCGCAAAAAAAGTGTGGAACAATAAACCATCCCGCAAAGGAGCGAGAAGACTGGGGAATTTTCGCCAGTGGCGACGCTGAATTTGCGAGGGTTTCGGCATGTGAGAAGAAAAATACCGGTACTTAATTTTGAGGTACTTGGCTGAATTTGTGGCTTATTAGCTTATTATAATAACATGGTCACTAGAAAAGTTTCACAATTGCACAATCCTCACATTTTACGGTTACTTACTTACTTACTTGCTTACTTACTTACTTACTGGCTTTCAATTAACCCGGAGGTTCATTGCCGCCGTCACATAAGCCCGCCATTGGTCCCTATCCTGAGCAAGATTAATCCAGTCTCTACCATCATATCCCACCTCCCTCAAATACATTTTAATATTATCTTCCCACCTACGTCTCGGCCTCCCCAAAGGTCTTTTTCCCTCCGGCCTCCCAACTAACACTCTATATGCATTTCTGGATTCGCCCATACGTGCTACATGTCCTGCCCATCTCAAAGTCTGGATTTTATGTTCCTAATTATGTCAGGTGAAGAATACAATGCGTGCAGCTCTCCGTTATGTAACTTTCTCCATTCTCCTGTAACTTCATCCCTCTTAGCCCCAAATATTTTCCTAAGAACCTTATTCTCAAACACCCTTAATCTCTGTTCCTCTCTCAAAGTGAGAGTCCAAGTTTCACAACCATATTGAACAACCGGAAATATAACTGTTTTATAAATTCTAACTTTTAGATTTTTTGACAGAAAACTAGATGACAAAAGCTTCTCAACCGAATAATAACACGCATTTCCCATATTTATTCTGCATTTAATTTCCTCCCGAGTGTCATTTATATTTGTTACTGTTGCTCCAAGATATTTGAATTTTTCCACCTCTTCGAAAGATAAATATCCAATTTTTATAGTTCCATTTCGTACAATATTCTGGTCACGAGACATAATCATATACTTAGTCTTTTCAGAATTTACTTCCAACCCTATCGCTTTACTTGCTTCAACTAGAATTTCCGCGTTTTCCCTAATCGTTTGTGGATTTTCTCCTAACATATTTACGTCATCCGCATAGACAAGAAGCTGATGTAACCCATTCAACCTCAAACCCTGTCTATTATCCAGAACTTTCCTAATGGCATATTCTAGAGCGAAGTTAAAAAGTAAAGGGGATAGTGCATCTCCCTGCTTTAGCCCGCAGTGAAGTGGAAAAGCATCAGATAGAAACTGGCCTATAGGGACTCTGCTGTATGTTTCACTGAGGCACATTTTAATTAATCGAACTAGTTTCTTGGGAATGCCAAATTGAATAAGAATATTATATAAAACTTCTCTCTTAACCGAGTCATACGCCTTTTTGAAATCTATGAATAACTGATGTACTGTACCCTTATACTCCCATTTTTTCTCCAATATCTGTCGAATGCAAAAAAATTTGATCAATAGTCGGTCTATTACGCCTAAAACCGCACTAATGATCCCCAATAACATTTTACAGTTACTGGTATTAAATTCATCTGTAAATGAGGAAAAATATAATTTTGAAATATAGTTGTGTTCAATAAACAGAATCACCAATAAGGGTAATTTCTCTTAGAATATAGTGCAGCGTATGTGAGACTTATCAATTGTAATTTTGGAAATACATATGTTGCTGAATCTATTGTTTAACAGGAGTTAATAACATTTTTAAAGGCAAAAAGACGTAATCGAGAAAATGCAAGAAAATTATTTTATGTTCAATGAGTCAGCCATAACACAAGTTTACAAATGTTGGACAGTCATCAAATCTCGAGCTAGAATTAAGAAAAAATGTATGTCAGTAAAATAATCTATTATTTCAAAATATGGTTACACGAAAATATACGAAAGTGTAGAATGCTGTAAAGAAAAATGTTGCAATATATTCTGAAGCAATATGGGATTGTGTTATTGTAAAATGTGAATGTTAAAAATATATAGCCTACTATTTTAAAGGAAGATACTGTAGAGTATGGAGAAGTTAACGTTAAGAATATTTTAAAGAAAAATATTAATACATATTTTGGAGTAGTAGAGGTTACTCATGTCCCGCGCCGTGGCGTGGTGATCTAAGCCATCCCGCCTAGGACTCGCGTTACGGAATGCGCGCTGGTTCGAGTCCTCATGGGGGAAGAAATTTTCTCATGAAATTTCGGCATGTATATTGGACCGGTGCCCACCCAGCATCGTGATGCATTTGGGGAGCTACAATAGGTAGCGAAATCCGGTTGCGAATACCAGTTATAAAGGCTGGGGGGAATCATCGTGCTAACCACAATATACCTCCATTCTAATTGAATTATCGTCCACCTCTGCTTTGGCATGTGGGCGTGGGGCCAGCAGTCGACTGGTCGGTCTGGGCCCTTCACGGGCTGTGGCGCCACGGATTATTATTATTATTATTATTATTATTATTATTATTATTATTATTATTATTAGAGGTTACTCATACTGAAGAATATGAAGATTTTAAACGCAGATATTACTGAACATTTTGGGGTAGTAAAATGTTCTATTATTTTAAAGTACCAATACGTATGAACAAAACATTATAAAGATTTTAAAGGAATATATTACTGAACATTTTGTAACAGTAAAGGATCCTGTTATTGGAGAGTAAGAATGAGCAGAAGCGAAGGTTTCAAGGTAGATAAAATTATTGAATATTTTGGAGTATCAAATGATTCTGTTACTAGAGATTATGGATGAGTAGAAGTGAAGATTTTAAAGGAAGATATTACTTTATTTTGTAACAATAAAGGATCCTGTTACTGAAGAGTAGGAATGAGCAGAAACGAAGGTTTTAAAGTAGATAAAATTACTGAATATTTTAAAGCATTAAATGATTCAGTTACTAGAAATTATGGATGAGTAGAAATAAAGATTTTAAAGAAAGATATTACTGAACATTTTGTAACAGTAAAGGATCCTGTTATTGAAGAGTGGAAATGAGCAGAAGCGAAGGTTTTAAGGTAGATAAAATTACGGAACATTTTGGAGCATTAAATGATTCAGTTACTAGAAATTATGGATGAGTAGAAATAAAGATTTTAAAGAAAGATATTACTGAACATTTTGTAACAGTAAAGGATCCTGTTATTGAAGAGTGGAAATGAGCAGAAGCGAAGGTTTTAAGGTAGATAAAATTACGGAACATTTTGGAGCATTAAATGATTCAGTTACTAGAGATTATGGATGAGTATAAACGAAGATTTTAAAGGAAAATATTACTGAATACTTTGGAGCGGTAAAGGATTTTGTTATTTAAAACTGTAAGAAGAGATGAATATTTTAAAAGAAGGTATTACCAGATTCTGATATTGGAGATTATGGATGATCATAAATTAAAATATTTTGAAGGAGGATACTACTGGATACTCTGGAGCAATAAGCAATTCTATTATTGGAAAGTAAGTGTGAGAAAAATAAAGAATATTTAGAGTAGAATATTACCGAATTCTGTTACTGGAGAATAGTCTATGGATAAGCAGAAATTAAGAATATATGAAAGAAAGATATTATTTAGCATTTTTGAGTAGTAAAGAAATTTGTTACTATTGGATGTCGACGAGCAAAAATTATTAATAGTGTAGAGGAAGGTATTACTGAAAATCCATTGATTATTATTTTGGAGTGAAGTATTTTAGGCATGCAATAGATTTTACAAAATTCCCACTTATTATAAAAATGTTCTGGTGTAAGACACTTCTGTTTACAAACGGTCATTACACGTTCACATAAAATTTCACTTAGATATAGGGGAAATATAACATAAAATTAGTCCAAAAACCTAATTTGTGCATGGCACTGAATGACTTTATTCTTTTTCTTCGTGTAGAATGACTACACTTCTCGTTCTGAATGGGGTTTTCTCGGGATCTCACTGTCAGTTTAATCTAAAATCCTTTTTCATCCAGTTTCCAGTTAAAATTATTTCAGATCTAATTCAGCCTACCGTAACGAGGATGACACCATAGAGATAGATAGAGAAGAACGTAAAGTATATACATATTATGTACTTAGTGTACACTATTTGGATCAGACTAATTTGCAAATTTAGCAAAAGACGGATATATGAGGGGCAACCTTCTAAAAAATCTTCACGTCATCAGTTAACAGGTTTTCACTAGCTTGCTCTCACCCAATTTCCTGTAGATATAGCATTCCTCATAATTAACATTGTAACATAGTCATCGGGTGTGGCTTATGGCGTACGTAGAGATATCTTGTTTTTCAAATACCAAATTCTTATAAGCACCAAGCAGCAATTCAATCGTCACGGTGGCTCAGTGCTGGTGCGCTGAACTTATAAGCCAGGGGACCCGGGTTCAAACCCTGGTGGATCCACCCTGAATTTATAAATTGTGTTGGGCAAACCCATGGTCCGACCAACAGAGGTATTCTCCGAGTACTCCGGTTCCTCCGTGACATTCTAACAATGTTCTTCATCATCATTCATTACGAGTTTAATGTGGCGCGCTCTGGACAGTCTCTAGCGAAAAAAAGTTATCTATGCTTCTCGGCAATATCAACATCTATGACCACATTTGTAGAGTCGGATCGAATAATGAGAAGTTAAAGGTCCTGCCATTGGATAGAAAGTAATAACGATTTCGTGTACATACCATTTAAATATGTTAACAATGCGCAGTATATTACATTATCAGTTCTTGTATACCTGAATTAAATGAATTCTGATCGAATTGCAATAGAAATAATTTTACAAAATCTGTCGCCTGACTAATTCTTACTGAGAATTATAATTCCATTTTGAAATTATCCAAGTCTTCTTTTCTGGGATTGGAATTATACATCACATTTTATCTTTTTATTCTTATTTTGCTGAACTTTTATGCCTTTCGGCGTCGGGTGTTCTCAGCCAATTTCTATAAAGCTATCTAGATCCATTTCAAATTTCCGAACTCTTTAGATGACTTCCCATAACTGGCAACAATCTTACCGTAGGTCTTCGAATACACCTTCCCCATTCTGGGCTAGTCTCGCATATCCTCCTTGGAATTTTTTTCTCTTGCATCCTAATAAGATACCATTCTGATTCTTTTTCATGACTATACTATTACCTTCCTATTCCAGATTTTCTCTTAATAGCTATTTTATTTTTGATCTGATCTTTCCTGGTATGTCTGGCCGCTCTTCTTTCATAATGCATTTGTTTGACGTATATTCCACAGACTATCTAACTTTCACTTCAATAGAACAAGATTGGTGTTACATGTTCATTGGTTTAGAAACGAATTTTAAGGGGAATAGCGTCTAGTTCGAGTTTTTGAGCGCAAAAATAACCAATATTCAAACCTCTATTTTAATTTCACTCCATAATCACTTCGTTATAAGCAAGTTGGAATATGTTACATTATTTTGGAATCCTCGTTGTAAAAACAATTTTTATTCGATTGAGATAATGCATAGTAGAATAAATTCCTTATGCGCCTATATTATAGTATACTCTCGAAACGAAACCTTGTTCAGCCCAGTTCCCAACTAGATTATTGAAATTATTTGCATACATTCAATGACAAAAGATTACTTACTTGATGATATTCGTAAGAAACCCATTAGCAAATAATGATTTCGCTTAAATACTCAAACTGACTCCATTTTATACCCCTCCAGTTAGATATAACAAAAATTTATTTAATATCCTAAGATTAAGAAATGCATTTCATATGAACTCACCATTATTAAAAGTGTTAAGCAACTTCAAATCATTAGGTGAGGAAATCGATCTACCGTATTGACCAGTACAGAAACGTTACAGAAACGAAACTTTATAACTGTGGCTCCTGTCAATCAACATCGATAATATAAGTTAAATTGTTCATGTGAAGAAGGTCTAAGAAAGGTTTCTAGCATCTATTCCTTCCTATAAAGAAACAAACAACAAACAAACAAACAAACAAACAAACAAACAAACAAATAAATAAATAAATAAATAAGTAATTAAATAAGTAACTAAATAAATAACTAAGTAAATAAATAAATAACTAAATAAGCAAATATGTAAATAAATAAATTACTGAATAACATAAATAAAGAGATGGATAGATATACATACGGACGGACGGACAGACAGACAGATTTTGTTTTAGTATTTAATAAGTTATTTTACGACGCTTTATCAACATCTTAGTTTATTTAGCGTCTGAATGAGATGAAGGTGATAATGCCGGTGGAATGAGTCCGGGGTCCAACACCGAAAATTACGCAGCATTTGCTCATATTGGGTTGAGGGAAAATCCCGGAAAAATCTCAAACAGGTAACTTGCTCCGACCGGGAATCGCACCCGGGCTACCTGGTTTCGCAGCCAGACGCGCTAACCGTTATTCCACAGGTGTGGACTAGATAGACAGACAGATAAGATTAGACGGACAGACAGACAGACAGACAGACAGACAGACAGACAGACAGACAGACAGACAGACAGACAGACAGATAGATAGATAGATAGATAGATAGATAGATAGATAGATAGATAGATAGATAGATAGATAGATAGATAGATAGATAGATAGATAGATAGATAGAGATGAATAAATAAATATTATCTATTTTGTTTAAGTAATAGCGTTTGTTTATAATTATTGCTCTAAATTTATTAACCTTACGACAAGTGTTTTCTGAACGTATTAACAACTACTGTCTACTGTTAACATTTCATCATGCTCTTCGCCAGAACAAATGACAAATAACAGACGCACAAGTCTACCTAAATTCGCAGTCTTTCTTACTTCCATCTCCACGTAGAAATGAATATGTTACGAAAGTTGCTTAGTAAGCTGTTAGTGCTTAGCGAATTGAATTACTCACCAGATGTTCGAACAATTGTGTATGAAGAAGGAAGATTGTTTAAAATAATAAACGATGCTGCACCCACCGTACGGGCAGAAACAACGAATACAGTTGTTGCTAGCTGAAGAGATTGCAATCGATATCGAAACAAGAAGCAAGTGGCCAATCAGCGAGGCTACTGTGCGTACAGAAAATACTCTTCCCAACATTAATCATTTCTCCATGTTCTTCTCCCTTCTAATATTTAGGCAAATTGCACATTCAGTTTTCACAGTGAAACTAGCAATCTCTTTAGTGGCTTACACACAATCACATTTCAGAAGATGTGCATTCTAAATCAAGTTTTGGAAGTCGTCGATCGTTCATTCTTTGTACGTGTTCAAGTAATTTATATTTCTGTATTTGTATGTCTGTATTAATGAGTTTTACATTGAGATATTGTCCGATTATTTCTTTGTTTATGCGACCTAATTATGTGCAACCTTGACCTGTATAAAGATGATGTCGTTCAGAATAGAATCCTCTGTTCATAGTTAAACATTTGCAAATTTATTTTTCTATTATTTCAAAGGTAAAGTCTTGTTGATCTTATGAATTCTCTTATATATTAAAAAAAAAAACAACAAAAACAAAAAAAACAACAACGACATGAATGTTTGTCAGAATGTTCAGTATTTTTATGTCTTCTATTACGTGAGAAATCTGGTTACACATTTTCTGTAAAAACGTTAACGTCATCCAAGAGCGTCACGTCACGCAAGCGATAAGAGCCATGCTGTTCCGGGCGGGCTGGGAATATGTACCGCGATACAGTACCTTGACGAAATATTCAACTTAATTTTAATGTAATAACAGAAAATATTATTCGTACACAAATAAGGAGTATAAAGTCAGACGTAAGTATTTATTTAACATAGTCTCATTTAGTTCTGTTTACAAGTATGAATAAGGGTGTAATTGTTTGTCTTATTGAACTGTTGTATCAGTGAAGCATGGTGAGTCAGTGAAGTTATGGTTTACAATGACAGTGAATAGTTTTGATCAGTCATAATTTATAGTGTGTTCTATGGTGTGAGTGAAATGTGTTATATCGTGTCAATGAAATGTCTTCTAAAGTGTCAGTGAACTGTGTCATAGTGCCAGTGCAGTGAGTGAGATGAGAGTGAAGTGAAAGATTATCAGTATCAATGTGAAACTTATGTAGGGCCTATACATAAGTGGGTTGTAATAGAAAATTAGGTTCACTTATTAATTAGGCTATTTTATGTATTATTAAAAATGTAATTATTGTGTATTATTTATATTGTGTATTTTAATTGTATTGTGTATTATTTTTATTGTGTATAATTAAGTTACCACTGTCACCGGGTGTTTCCCCACTTGCAGGATACATGCATGCATACATACATACATACTGTTGTAACAAGGACACACTCCACATAAAACACTTCACTAGTCTCTTCCATTGTTTTATTTCCAGAAGTCCGCAGAAGAAAGATGCTCCTTTTTCTTGTGGAGGGGGGAGATGATACGATCATCCACTCCTCTTTATCTTTCTTATATTGGCTGCTTTCGCCAGGTGGACGGCACATTGAAAGGATTGGGTGTGCGCAGTGGAAGACTTTTAGAATGAATAGTGTGAATTTGTAAAACAAATATAATTAACAATAATAAGTAACAATGTACATAAATAAAAAAAATGAAATAACAATAAACATGAAATAGATGAGTGAAAATAGGACAAACTAATCTGAAATGATATCCCCAGGATATGTAAATCATGTAAGTATCACAAGGCTGAGGCCAGCACACTTATAAGTAATTAAACCATCTAATATGGCCGTCTCTCGACCATCAGTGACTAACCTATTAACCATATGTTCATGAACCACTCTCTAACTATATATATATATATATATATATATATATATATATATATATATATATATATACTATCTGAGTATGAATCTGAACAGAACACCCAGCCAGCACATTAACTTAATACATGATCCATTCGACCATAGATACCACTCAGTCTGACTAATCAAACTAAAAATACATGTACACTCAAATAAGAGACAATCTCTACCCAGCATAAGGCATTACATGACAGATCACTATACATTACCCATTGCACATATTGCTCACATAAACTGTGCAAATAGCACTAACACAAATCTCTGCACTTTACAAAATGAATACGCAACGGAGAGAGAGAGGGATGGAGACAGATGCACGTAGTAAGTAACGGACGATAATTCCAATTTCAAGGATCGTTTAAATAGCAACAAAACTCGACGCATGTGATAAGAAAATAGCAGCGAAGGAAAGCGACAATCAAAATGGAGCAGGGAAAACACTAAAACCATATGTGAGACCGTAATCGCTGCCTTATCACTCTAACCGTCTCGGAACATGAACTCACATTTCAAATCATATCTCCTTACATAATTCCCAATACAATTTACCTCAAACACATATATCTCACAAATATGTTACTCGATGCAAATACTAAAACTTGCCCCCAAGACGTATCACTAGCAAGCGATATTTCAAACTACGATCCACTAAAATCCCAAACATACTCAACGCAATTTAACTACTCCACTGATCTATCTCCAGCACGTACAAAGCCCGAATCACGTTGTCTATATCTGCCGCGTACTAAAATGCTAAATCTTATTAAATGTTTATGTCGCGTACGAGAGCTTGAATCTGAGCCAATTACTTCCGAGTATCTCCCGCGTACGATAGCCTAAATCTTGTTAAGTGTATCTGCCGCGTACCGGAACCCAAGTGACGTTCCGAGTATCTTCGTTAAAACAGGTAAACTCTCTCCCCCTCTATCCTCGTAAGACGTAATGACCCGGCCAATAGGATTATTTGGAAAGAACAAATGAAGGGATTGATAGCGCTATCTATTCCGTGACGTCTGAGAGCGCTCTGACGGATGAAGTGACGTACTAGGTAAACGGCCGTGGTAGTAGGCACGGCTCATTCTATTAAGAACTTCCTTTGCCACTGCTATCCTCTTTTTGACTTGCTGACATCAGATAATGTTACTGCTTATAGTACATCCCACGTATTTGAAGCTGTCCACTTGCTCTATTGCCTCATTTAGAATTCGCAAGTTTACCTTCTGATGTAGATATGCGGTGTACAAAATATACGTGAAAAAACCATGGTCTTTTCAAATAAGTAATTAGATTTTAGGTCGGAAATTACAGGCATTTTGTAAAATAAAGGCGCTTGCAGCTTGGTAACAATAGTTTGAGTGTTGTATCATCCAATGTAGATATAATATCTTGGCTGTCCTTGATGAGAAGTTATTTCCTTAAATTAACTTATGAACAAAAACGTATTTACATCAATATATTATACTGGAACCTTGCTACTTGTTTGCCTTAAATAATGACCTGTTCAGTTGTTACCTAAAATTGTATAATTCATGTTCATCATTCCCGCATAAATTCACTAATAGGCACTGAATATTGGCAAAATCTGTCCAGTAATTTAGGAGAAATCGTTAGACATGGACGATTAAGCAGACAAAGAAAATGTATGGAAAGGAACATATTTTCTAAATCAAGGATCATGACATGTATTTCTATTAAAATATCATAATCAATGTATTTCACTATTATACAATTTTCTTTAATGAATTACTAAAAAGAACATAACATATTTTGTACACTGTATATCTACATCAGAAAATAAACTTGTGAATTCTAAATGAGGCAGTAGAGCAAATGGACAGCTTCAAATACGTGGATTGTACTATAAGCAGTAACATTATCTCATCGTTAGGAAGATGTTAAATTCAGTCACATTTTGTGAAATCCAAGAATTTTCTGACAGTGTAAAAGAAATTCACAATAAAATGTTTTACGCACTCGTTCATTTAAACACATACAGTACGTAAATGGACTTTCTAAATAACATAATTTACACATCCTGTACACGAAGTCGGTCTGAAAATATTCTTAATATGAATGCATAAAAGGTCTAAAAAGAAATTTCAATGCTTAACGTCCTGGAACACTTAAGTTTTACGATCTTATTTTCAAAAGGGGAGGCACCGAACTGACCTGCTGAACCTGTCCCTTATTTACGTCAAACAACTATGCTTTAGTCCAGTATTTATCTAAAAAAGTTATGACAGATCCGCCCCTGATTACTGAGATACAATATTGCATAAAACAACAGCAAAGAGATCGAAACAACACATTCTTGAACAGGTAACTACAAAAATTTTTAAAGCGTAACATTGGAAATTTCATCAACCGGTTTTGAAACAACACTCAACATGGATTGCCTGCACCAATAGGGACCAGAAAATACTTTTAGATATAATTATTAATAGCCATCGCTGCTGCTGGTTGTGTTATGGATAAATTAATTTATAGACTCCAGTTTTTCTACACCTCTAAGCCATTAGCACCGCCTTCTCCGTCCAACGGTTTCCATACAATTAAACGTGTTGCAATCGTGGCAGTCTGCCAGCCAGTCACACACACCTCTGCCCCTAAACACATTTCTAGACTTCCTGCGCTATCACGGTCACCTCAGCTCAAAATCATTTATCATGGATAGATTGCATTACCTGATACTTGAAACCGTCTCTAAGTGTACACAGCTTCTTGTTCTGTCTGCAAGGCGGCCTGCGATATGGAAGTTTCCGTAGCATTGAGTGCCAGCTGGTTGTAATACACGACTGGCGTTTTTCTTGTGTTTTGGTACGATATGAAATTAATTTCGATTAGTGCCGCATGATTTTCTTGCTATCCAGTATTAGACGGAAATAGTTGCTTTATGCATTATACTTTTCAAGGCCAGAGAATCGTGACGAAGGAAATTCAATCACAATACATTGCTACAGTGTAGAGAAATAGTTACGCGTTGTCCACAGCTTTATTTAGCATTATACAATGACAAGCGCTTTTACTTGAAGATGAAGAGATAGACAGATGCATGCATGACTTAACAGATGACAGGTGGGACATTAAGGGAAGAGGACGGTAGGTCTATAATTTCATTTCGTCGTTGTTCCTGCAATAACTCTTATGTGCAAAATGTACAGTTTTTCAGTAGGAAGAAAAAAACACATTTATTTATCCTATGGCAGCCGTACATAGGAGATTGTGAATTCTTATATTTTCGAAACAAATAAATAAAATTACATATAGGAGATTTTATTATTTGCTGTATCACTATTTAAATTATTTAATAGAGCAAAAATTTGAAAATCGATAAAATGTCACATAGGAGTTATTGCAGGAACAACGACGATGTTCTTTTCCTGATTGATGGATATTTTTCATTAATTTTTTACAGAAATATGATAGCTGCAACAACTTAAATTTGATACTAGTTTCTGAAAAATAAATTGGTGTCAAATTTTGAAAAAGGAAAAAAGTATCAGGATGTAGCAACTCACTAAAATGGATAAATCCTATACCTCAGCCATTTTTAAGCTAAATTCAAAACCTATTTGACGTTTGCTTCCAATAGTTAGCTTGAGTTCTTTTAAAATGTCAGGAACATAAAGTTGATATTGCCTTTCAAGATCTTAAAATAGACTTTTACATTTTAAGAATTAATTTTTTAGGTAATTTTATAGGAATGTACCGTTTCCTAATAGCTTAAAGAATGTATGTTCCAAATATCACGCATGTAACATTAATAGTTCCGAAGATATAGGCTTATAACATTCTGTATGAGAATAAAGCACAAAATTAAAGTTACAGAAAATTGAAATCAAAGTTTACTGTCATAAAAAAAAACTGTGCACAAAGCTTTTTAAAAATGTCACAGCAGCTGACAAGGCCATAAATGTGAATTACATACATTTTATATACTGTAATATATTTTTTCACATATGAAATTTTATTTTAAAGCAAAAAAGTAAATAAATAAACAAAATTACCCGTTTTCCACCACATCTAACCATTCTTTCCTCTTGAAAAATACAGGGTGGACCACTCGCATGTACCTAATTTCAATTGTATGTGACTTGTGAACGGTTGAAGGAAGAACCTTACGGTGACGTTTATGTGAAAGTAAAACTCAACAAGTTTCGAATCCTGTCGGTAGATGTTGCGCGGACACGGTTTCTTTTCGTAGATTGTATCGATTGTCAAAATGGTGACACCGCAGATGAAAGCGCAAACTGTGTTGTGGTATGCGGAGTTTAAATTAATTGTTAGAGTTCAAAGGGAGTATCGGCGAGTGTTTAACCATGAAGCTCCAACTGCTAAAAGCATTGAAAAGTGGCACGATACATGTGTAGCTACAAGATTGGTGTTGAAGAAGTAAGGACCACATCCGACGAAATGGTTGCAAATGTTGAAGCAGCGTATGAGCGAAGCCCGCGGAAGTCATTAAGAAGAGCTTCGCGGGAGCTTCAAGTACCAAAATTAACATTGCAACGAATTGCCCACAAACGTCTCAAACTGTACGCATACAAAGTGCAGTTAATGCAACGTCTGGAACCGGATGACAAACCGAAACGAGTGGAATTCGCCAATACGATGCTAGACCGTCTCGGCGCTGATCTTGATTTTATGTCCAAGATTTTCTTCTCGGACGAAGCCACGTTCCATGTGTCAGGTAAAGTAACCGGCATAATGTGCCTCATTTCACTGTAGTTATCAGTGACCATCTGGATGCTATTTTTCCTGGTCGCTGGATTGGAAGAGGAGGTACTACTCCATGGTCTGCGAGGTCACCTGACGTGAACCCTGTAGGCTGTTTTCTCTACAGATACTTAAAATCACAGTGGAGGAATTTGCTGCTGGGATCATAGCCGTCTGCCATGTACCCATAATTAAAAACATGCCAATGATTTTCGAAAGGGTTCACGGAAGAATTTCATTCGCCGTTTCACTATATGCTTCGAAGTCACTAGCCGACATTTTGAACATCTCTTTAAGTTTCAAAAACAATAAAACCTATATTCAAATATTATATTAGAAGAAATAATAAACGCGTAAGATTTGCTGATGATATGGTTTTGTTAAAGGAAAAAATGATGATAATAAGAGATATACAACTGGAGGTAAATGACAGCCGTGCGCCGTATGGGATGAAGATAAATGCAAACAAGACGAATATAATGGTTATCAGAAGAAAAATAAAGAAGGTAGACGTGCGAATTTCAAATGAGGGAATAGATCAAGTGGACAGGTTGGGGTGTACTATAAGCATTAACATGAGCTACTGCAAAGAAGTCAAAAGGAGGACAGCAATGACAAAGTAACTTTTGATAGAAAAAAGAGCATCTTCTGTGGACCTCTGGAAAAATAATTAAGGGACAGACTAATGAAGTGCTTTGTGTGGAGTGTAGCATTGTGTACGACAGAAATATGGGCATTACGGCGAAGTCAAAAGAAGCCACTAGAAGCATTTGAAATGAGGATATGGAGAAGAATGTAGCGTGTGAAATGGACAGACAGAATAAGAAATGAAACTGTGTTGAAAGAGTGCGTGAAGAAAGAATGATGCTGAAACTGATCAGGAAGAAAATAAAAAAGTGGTTGGGTCACTGAGGAGAAGAAACTGCCTAATGAAAGATGCACTGGAAGGAATGGTGAATAGGAGAAAAGTTCGGGGCAGAAGAGGATATCAGTGATGGATAATATTAAGACTTTTAAATCATATTTGGAGACCAGGAGGAAGGCAGAAAATAAAAAATATTGGAGAAAGCGGGGTTTGCAGTGAAAGATCTGCCCTTGGGCAGAACACTATGAATGAATGAATGAATGAATTAATTAATTAATGAATTAATGAAGATCATTTATAATCATCCTCACAGTTTAAGCCCATATCTCTTTAAGCTGGCTTCGCAGATTCTAAGTTACCTACATCAAAATACACAGTTGGGTACTCCCTCTTTTAGAATTGGAAAGGTTAATTAGATTCCCTCTGTATATCTAAAGGAAGAAGAAATATTGATTGTCCAATAACAAGACGGAAAGACTTAATCTCATCAAACATAAACTGGTCAATAATCTAAGTCTAGGAAACAAAAGAATAAGAAGAATAAGACTAAGTTAATATTCTTATTTAGATCCAAAATAAATTGGGTGCTTTATTTCTGTAAATATCTCATAAATGATAGTTCAAGAAAATCATCTCGAAACGTACTGTGCATGTCATCGATACAATAAGGAAGTGAAATGTTGTAGGATTCGCAAAGAGCAAGTGCAATAAGAAGGAATGCATGATCTTCCTGACATTTTTTCTTGTGTGCTGAGGTTCCTCTCTCTCCCAGCAGTGCAACTCAAGATTCCATATGCACCTACTCATGTCTGTTTTGTTAGTACAATTGTTTTGAAGTCGTAGAAGTCTGACTGGCCAATGTAACTTGGGTTAGAAAGTTAGGAACAGTGTTTGTTTACACAGTGTCTGGACTTGGTGCTACAACCTGCGTAGGCTGTTCTGCATCTGAACATGGTTCCTTACTTCTTGGTTCGTCAAGTGCAAAGGTTATATGTCGAGTGACAACGTGGTTATTAATGGTGAAGTGGGAGAAAGTAGCAAATCGCTTAAAATTTACAATCACCATCAATTTCCAGTTAAAACTGAGGAAAATCATGGGAAGTGTACTAATTTGATATCAGTAACTTGTATTTCATTGCGCGTATAATAATTACTGTAGTGTATTGTGATATTTATTATATTATAGTTCACAAAGTACATACAAGTAATCATTTAAATATTTACTTTACACACTTTATAATTTTACACATAGATATACTATTATTTAAATACAATTTCTACAATTTAAATATTTAATATACAAAAAAGTTTTGTTTTATCTTGCACTTGCGTTTAGTTTTGTGCAGGACTCAACTCATTTTAGTAAGTTGTTACAATCATTATTTGTTCACTTGCCTAAGTTTTACTTCACGTTTCAATCTGCAATGTGCAGCTAGCATATCTAAATCGTCTCTTATTCTAGTATTTTCCATAATTTTACATCTATAACACAAAAACAAGCGTTAAACATATTTGTTTAATAATCATTATTCTTATCTTCTTTTCTACTTTTTTTCATTCAATTCTAGCTATTTCCTTTATTCTTTCCATTCTAATTTTTTTTAGTCAAAAAATATATAAACCTAATTGTTTTTGTAACTTTATGTTATTATTATTCATAAGTAAATTACTATAGTTATTGAATTCGGTTATAGTTATGTTACTTTATTTTGTAATTTCCTTAATTCTTTTTGAAGATTCTTTTATTGAATACATATTTAATTCTAATTCTAAGAGATAGGCTTCTTAGAGATTTAGTTTTACATAAAGTCAAATAAATTCTCTTTTACCTATATATAAAAAGTTCAATAAGAGAATCGTTACACCCGATTATCAGTTAAACGTTTATACTTTTTAAATAGAATTACCAAGAATTAAAAACTTATTAATACAAGTATTTCGTACAGTATTTTCAAATGACCAGATGATTGCAGAAAATCCTAAAAATTAAAAAAAAAATAATAATAACTTGCAAATTTCAACCGAAAATACAAAACTTATTTTATGTTCTTCTTAGGCAAAGATCCCACACGAAGTAAAATTTTCACTCCTAATAAAATATTAGAAAACGTACAAAATTTTTAATTCCTTGGAAATAACATATCATGTAATGATGAAAGGACATAAATTCGTAAATAATAAATTTCAATAGAGCTATGAATATAATAAAGAAATTCTATAAATCAAACTTAGTTAAAAATACAAGATTAAGAACTTGTAACACAGTGAGACCATTATGCAAATCTAGTCTTTCAGGTGAAGCTCCCTGTAAAGCAGATTTGAATAATTTCAAGGGAAAAATTGTTCCGGGGCCGGGTATCGATCCCGGGACCTCTGGTTGAACGTACCAGCGCTCTACCACTGAGCTACCCGGGAACTCCACCCGACACCGTCTCAACTTTTCCCTTTATATCCACACAACTCGCGTGGGCTGACGAAACGCCAGAGACCCACAACGAGTGCACACAATCTCTGTGTGACTTGGAATTGTGGTTTTCTGTTAACGTACACAGTAACGTATATATTATGCAAATCTAGTCTTTCAGGTGAAGCTCCCTGTAAAGCATAATGCACTCGTTGTGGGTCTCTGGCGTTTCGTCAGCCCACGCGAGTTGTGTGGATGTAAAGGGAAAAGTTGAGACGGTGTCGGGTGGAGTTCCCGGGTAGCTCAGTGGTAGAGCGCTGGTACGTTCAACCAGAGGTCCCGGGATCGATACCCGGCCCCGGAACAATTTTTCCCTTGAAATTATTCAAATCTGCTTTACAGGGAGCTTCACTTGAAAGACTAGATTTGCATAATATATACGTTACTGTGTACGTTAACAGAAAACCACAATTCCAAGTCACACAGAGATTGTGTGCACTCGTTGTGGGTCTCAGGCGTTTCGTCAGCCCACGCGAGTTGTGTGGATATAAAGGGAAAAGTTGAGACGGTGTCGGGTGGAGTTCCCGGGTAGCTCAGTGGTAGAGCGCTGGTGCGTTCAACAAGAGGTCCCGGGATCGATACCCGGCCCCGGAACAATTTTTCCCTTGAAATTATTAAAACAGTGAGACCAGTTCTTCCATACGGCAGTGAAGCATGGACCATTTATAAAGGAGATAAAAGAAGGATTATGGAAGCGGTAGCGAGATATAAGCGTCCTACAGCAGGCTATACTCGCTTAGATCACAAATACAATAGAGACATTTTAGAAGAACTACAATTGCAAAATTGTCGTAATAATAAATGGACACAACATGTTTTGAGGAGGACTCTCTCCAGGACTCCTTTCCAACGATTATTAATAATGATGTTTTTTAATAAATATTTATATTTCAGTAAACTGATTATACTGTATTTCATGTTAATTGCTCCAGGATTTATTAATACAGTGCATGCATTTATCGTTCCATGCTAGTATGTGGGCAGCTGCGCTCTTAATTGCCATGTCCTCTCTACATCTGAGAGCATAGAAAGATAAAATGTATGCATTATGAATAAGAATAAGAATACGCCATGAAATCTCATTGGGACAAGGGTCTCCTGTAACGCCTGTTACAGGGCTAGTTCAATTACTGCAATTGACGAGCTAATACAGTTGAGATGCAGTATGCATGATAGATAACAAAAAAAAGAGAGAAATAAGTACGTAGATAGGACAGGACGGGAAGACAAGACGAGACGGAAGGAGAAGACAGGACAAGATAGGAAAGGACAATCAGAAGAATGAAATAAAGAATAATACAGGACAGACAGGACAAGATAAAATAAGACAAGACAACACAATACAGGCCAGAACACAGAGACACGTCAAGATAAGATAGGATAGACGGGACAACAAGAAGGGACAGATAGAACAAGATAAACGGGACAATACAGGAGAGGACGGGACAGAAACGTCATGAAACGACAGGACAGACACGTCAATTGAAGTCGTGAAAAAACAAACGGGATAAGACAGTCCAGAACAAAACAAGACAGACAGGATAAGACAAGACAGGCATGTTAAAACAGATAAAATAAAACAAGACAGGGCGATAATTGAGGATAGACAGAACGAGACAACGCAAGACAGGATAATCAGGCACGTCAAGAGAAGACAAAACAGGACAGGACAGGACAAGACAAGATAGAACAAGATAAGAGAAGATAGAACAGTATAACACAAGACAGGGCAAGACAATACAGAACAAAGGAAGACGAAACAAAACAAGGGAAGACGAGACAGAACAAGAAATACGGGACAGAACACAAGACAGGCAGAACAAGATAAGACAGAACAAACAGGCATGACAAGACAAAACAAAACAGATTAAGACAAGACAATAAAACAGAATAGGACAAGGGAAGACAAGTCAGAATAGGATAGGAGAAGATAGAACAGTATAATACAAGTCAGAGCAAGACAAGACAGAACAAGGAAAGACGAGACAGAACAAGAAATACGGGGCTGAAAACGCAAGACAGGCAGGACAAGATAAGATAGAACAAACAGGCATGTGAAGACAAAATAAACAGAAAAAGACAAGACAAGACTGGACAGAACAGGATAAGAAAAGGTAGAACAGTAGAATACAAGACAAGAGAGAAGAAGGGAAAACGAGACAGAACAAGAAATACGGAGCAGAACAACACAAGACAGACAGGACAAGATAAGACAGAATAAACAGGCATGTCAAGGCAAAACAAAACAGAATAGGACAAGACAATACAGGACAAAACAGGATAAAACAAGGACAAGACAAGCCATAAGAGAAAATGAGACAGACAAATACTGGACAGGACGACAGAAGGCAGACAAGGCAAGACAAGAAAGGTCAGAATATAAGGACAGGACAAAACAAGACAAACAGGACAAGGTACGAAAGAACAAACAAGCATGCCAAGACGAGACAAAACAACAAGACAGGACGGAACACATATGATATAGTTATGGTATGGTATTTGCTAGAAACGTGGTTGATTCCTCTTGAATGAATTATGTTAAATATTTCACTTACCATAGAACCATTTAGTAATGAAACCAATTCCTTCGCAGCTAATGCTGAATATACTGTATTATCCAATAAGTAAGGGACATTTTATTCATTGTACAGTGTAAATGGTAAAAATGTTTCAATGAAACTCAACATATCTTCCTAAATCAAAAATTAATTTCTCTTAATTTCATGCTTACAGACATTATTTATGAAACGTACCCACGCAATAATAATAATAATAATAATAATAATAATAATAATAATAATAATAATAATAATAATAATAATAATGTCATCAGTCTAATGAAGGCAATCCTTGTAAGGGAAAAAACTCTGAAATACAATTCTCGTTCTCCAACTTGAGGATTCTTCGGCAGACCAGTAACCTCCCTACGTGGAAACGAGAAGAACACATTTGCGTAGAACTAATGTGGGAGTATTAAACCATGGCTCGTTTGCATGTGCAAGATCCGTTTGTGGAATTTTGAAGAACTATGTAATGGTCTGAAAATCTTGAAGGGTGTCCAAATAACAGTCTATTCGCCAAATCCCAACATTTATAAGACTAAAGATGTGACAAAATAAATTCAAACACTCACAAGCAGTAAATGATGGAAAACATGTCTAGAAAAAAAGCAAGCGATGATATCATTAGTTTCATAATGAATCTGTGGAACAATACCAAAACAAAAACATTGGTATCTTGTAGTACATTAAGATGTTTGGAAGAAAGTATCATACTACAAAATTTGCTAGATATACTGTTCTACTGCATTATTATTGTTCATAAATAACCACATTTCATTACATTTTAATTACAAATAGGCCTACTTTCTATACTGCCACATTTTTAACCAAGCCATGGATAGTTTTAAGCCTGTGAGAACTGAAAAAAGAAATGCGACTGTTGTTTATAATATGTATTCTTATATTTTTAATAAAATCATTGTTTTGCTAATGAGTGCATTTAGAACCATATCATGAACACCCGTGAAATACCATGTAAAGGTCTCGTCAAAATCAGCAGAATGGTATTACAAAACGGTTGTTTTTTTCGACGCAAATATGTTGTGTTTTTTTTAATTACCCCAAACATGCTTCCCTAGGAAAATCAGCAACATCTAAGCTTACCAAAGAAACGATGGAGTGAACAGCTGGAATAGCCAGTAAGCCTAAACCGTGCGATCTGTGATGATGATAGTGAAGATGAAAAAAAATATATATATGGTTTTTTAACGACGCTCGCAATTGCCGAGGTTATACCAGCGTCGCCGGTGTGCAGGAATTTTGTCACGCAGGAGTTCTTTTATATACCAGTAAATCTACTGACATGAGCCTGTCGTATTTAAGCTCGCAACCTCGAGCACAGAAGGCCAGCGCTTTATTGACAGATGAATAATAATAATAATAATAATAATAATAATAATAATAATAATAATAATAATAATCATAATAATCATAATAATAATCTCAAGGGAATTTTGAAGATTAAAATGGGGCTCTTTGATGAGAAGTGGTCCGCTAACTAACTGCAGATACAAAAAATGTAGTAATATTTTCAATGGATTACATTTTACGGCCAATTGTAGAGGTGTGTGACTTATAAAGTTTGAGCGAGTCTTTCTGAAGGAGCAGAAAACGACGAAATGCAATTTTGACTGCGTTGGAGTCGATGCCTGGCTTGCACACGTCACCTGTCCGCGTGATGGGAATCCGCTGGGGATTGACCTGACCTGCAGAACCGGGCCAGGAATAAAAGTGAAAGCATCTCATCGGCAAGGCTGTGCAGAAACCGATGCTGCGGCACAAGCCTCAATTTTTTTGCTTCTTTGTTTCTTCTTTAGGCCTACTACTTTTCCTTTCCTCATCCTTCTGCACCTCCCCTGTTTCTTTTCTCTATTCTACTTTTACTTCTTCCTTTTTCCCCGTTATCTTTTACTGTTTTTTTTTCTTTCCATTTCTTTTTCTTTCTTTTCATTTTCAATTTCTAATACTTAGTACACAAGGATTATTCACTTTCGATGTGGTAGCAGTCTGCTACTAATCTCACGTCTACGTGCCCCTGCAGAGGTAAACGATCATGCAACCAGTATGGGTGTAACGTGTGGTCAGCGAAAGAAACCGGATTTCGCTATTCACCCTATCTAGGTCCCCAAAATCATCACGATACTGTACTTGTTTTGAAAGATGGGACATGACAGGAGCGTTGCGATCGGAAAAAAAAACTGAATGTCACATAGCGTAGTAGGCCTGTTGCTATGGTAACAACAGTTGAATTGCCAAACTTACCGTTTTCCCATGTCGAGTGCTTAATAGCTCTCTTGCCGACATTTTTTGTACACACAATGTTAACATTGGTACCTTTCCTGTTTGATTTTCTGTCGATTTTTGTATTGTTTTCTTACCTTCGCGTCAATTGTCAATGAATGTTTTAACGTCAGACATCTTAACTTCAATTGCTAGCTTCCATCAGCTGGCAGCATGGTAGTCCATATTGGCAACATAGCACTGTAGTTCCAAGCTCGGTCGCTTAACTGTTATGTGCCATCTTTCAAAAAAACAAGTATAGATGGGCACGGTTCGTATCAGTTCCTTTCTTCGGCATCCACTATCGAAACTTATGCCGGACAACTGGGCAAGGTGGGTGCCGAAGAAAGAAACTTAAACGAACCGACAATCCTATACTGTAAAGAAAAATACCACCTTTCAGAAATTCAGGTTATCAATCTCATTGTGGAAGCACAGGGATCCATAACCTCCTTCCTTGCTAAAACATGTAAAAAAAAAATAGGCGTCAATAACATCGTTATATAAAAAAAGGCCATTAGTGTGAGGGGCGATGTAAGTTGGGGCCCCAGCGGGTTCTTCAGCGTTTCAGAGAATGTAAGTTGCTGTCCAGATTTAACCAGGTAGAGCTTACAAGCAAACGTTCTGATGGAGGCAGATAAAAAATATATTTGTTTTTCTTTCACCGTGTTAATAATGTCAAAAGAAGTACTTATACAAATTTTGGCCACTCGACCGCAATTATGAGGGTCGTAAAAACTAAGTTCATCCAGGGCCGTTAACACAAAGAAAACACAATTTCATTGGAAACATTTATTGGAACAGATACAGCAATTGTTGAGCTATTTTTCAACATATTCCCCACTGGAACTAAGACATTTGTCGTTTCATGGGATCGACAGAGAGATACAGGTGGTTGTCAAACGCTGATTCCGATCCAAGGCGGCTGACTTCTACAATATAAAGATACAAAAATTGATCCCATGGTATGATAAATGTCTTAATTCCAGTGTGGGATATGTTCACAAATAGCGCTACAATTGCTATATCTGTTTCAATAAATATATCCATACAATTGTGCTTTTTTTCTGTAAACGTCCTCGGGAAAATCACTTTCTGGACGGCCTCGTAATTGCGGTCGAGTGGCCAAAATTTGTATAAGGACTTCTTTTGACATTATTAACATGGTGGAAGAAAAAAAATTAACATTTTTTTCTGCCCCCATCAGAATGTTTGCTTGTTTGTTGCAACCCGTGAGGGGTATATGTACATTGACAGTGTTGGCAGCAGCTGATTATTCATTTGAAAATTTCAATGTTGGTACCCTAAGAAGTCGATAGTATAATCAATGTGCTGACGTCACCACATGACACAAGAGTAGCCTATACATTGCAGCTTCTAGTGGAATTACAAAATAAAATACGCCTCCTGTAGGGGAAATTACATTTTTAAGTCCGAACAGTTGCGCTTTTTGAAGATACCGTTACTCAGATGTGTAATGTCATCTATCGATTCAACCAGCAAATCTTAAGTTTCCGGTGAAGTCCTAATAGAATGCCCTTCCACCCCGCGTGAAAGCGTACCACGTCTCTCCAGACTAATACCATCTGTGCGCCAATAACAATAGGCCTACTACAACACGCAGCAACGTTAAATAATAATAATTGACATTGAAATGAAGAGTGACGATAGAGGAAAGTGAGAGTATCCAGGAAACTCAGCTTTGCAGACAACAAATACAACTCCGCCATTGCCGGTTTCGAACTCAGGTCCGCAGATATTGTAAGCCACTGCTTTGCTAACTGAGTTATCCACATGGGTAAAGATGATACTTAAAGGAAATATCACATCACTCGAGGAACAAAGCAACATCTTAAAATAAGATGGAAAGCAATAATATAAGGTAGGTGTCCCTGATATGGCCGCCATTTTGAAAAAATGTAAACCACTTTTTTCTTATTCGTTCTCAGTCTAATGGACTTTCTTAAAACAATTTCCTTTCCCCATAAAAATAGCTTTAATTGTCCAAAAAGTCCCAAATTCTAAAAGTCTACCTAGTGGCCATATCAGGAACATGTACACATGATATGGCCACCCTTGTTCCATATTCTACAAATCGTGATTGTTTTCAGTTTGATAGCGCAGTTGTGCTAAAATTAAATAATTTTGGTGTAAAATGGATAAATATGACACTTAATAATTTTTTTTATAATTCAAAAGGGTAGTCAAAACAGGTATTTCCATAAAAAAATTAAGTTGTTTTTCTTAAAATACAAAACCTTTGCGTAATCCCAGCTATAAGGCATGTAGATTTGTCAGGTTAAAAAATAAAAGTGAAATGAACTTGATATGGCCGTGGTGCATTTGATATGGCCATATCAGGAGCAGGTAAGCTTTCACGAAAATCGTTTGATTATGAACAACTCGTAAAAGATACGCCATCAACGACAACACCAATCAACAGAACATTAAAAGCTAAATGGAGTACGATGGTTTTCATGAAACAAGTATTTGAAAAACATATAGGCCTATAAAACAAAGGAGACTTACCAGAGAAAAATAAGAATAGGTCACATGAAAACCGCAAAACAGGCAACTGACGCCATATTGCTCAACCTGACTGGATGGAAAACGATCAAGTGATATACCAGGATGTCCTTTCACTGGATGCTGCTGCAATTTAGCGGATTTTTTTGTTAACTAACTCACAATAGGGGGGTGGCCGTATCAGCAACATGGCCATAACAGGAGCACCCACCTTAGATAGGCTAGTATAATGAAATCGCAAATGCACTTGGTTAGAAGGCATCTGCTTAACATAACTTCCAATATATCTCGATGAAAGCACGCCGCGCTACAAGAACACCCGTCAGTCAGTATTGGAGAAAAAACACAAATTGTACTTCCATAGAGCCATTATGTATTAACATGTTACTTCATTACAATGGGCCAGATAGTAGGCCTACGCTTGCTGACAAGCAAAATAAAACTACATGTTTGTGTGATTGACGTTGCAGTGCCAAACATAAACACCGATCAGACAGCATAAAGATTAAATAAATAAGTACACAAAACTATAAAAAAAAGAAATAAAACGTCTTTGTAAAACGGATAAAATGTCAATCATATACGTCATCATATCGACAACAGGTGTCATTGCACACAGATCTGCAAAATGTTTAATACGTTTAAGAGAACATTCATCAAGGTACAAAAAGTAGCAATACTCAGTAGGTGACGTATTCTAAAAAATATTTTTACAGCAACTCCGATGTGAAGCATCCACTATGGCGAGGACTTGATTTATTATTACACATAGCTATTTATCTTCAGAGAAAATAGGAGATGTTGAACATTTTTAACGTAAGATCAGGGCCAATAGCTAGATTTGTGAGACATTCTATATTCACATCCATCTATCATCACATTCTAATCATTTTCTTGTTACATATGATGTGTCATCTTCCATCTTGCCTTCTCTTCACAAGATGATATTAGGTCTCTTCATGCCTTTACCACAAACATCGTGCATTATAGGCCCTTTGTTCGGTTCAACTTTGTCGAGTATGGCGAAGTTCGATATTCACCGATGTTCGCTCTGCAGAAGGAAGTCTATCGTATTTGTTCCAGTCGGTTGTAAAAATATTCGCTGTCCTCTAATCCCAATCCTTCATGTTTTAACCGCTCAAGGATTTTAGAACGGATCTTACGATTAGTTTTTCATATGGAATAAGACGAACTTTGTAATGTCTTGGGTTCAAATATTGCAGGATACTAGTCACCACCACGACAACGATGATCAAAAAGATGGCATCTTTGTATCAATGATGGCATTGATAATTAATAATGAAGATGGAAATGGTGAAAGATAAGACAACAATTATCAAAGCGTTGATAAAGACGATCATGCGATTTTATTGGTGTGGTGATAACAATGGATATTTAGTAGATTATTTTACATCTTAGGTTATTTAGCGTCTGAATGAGATGAAGGTGATAATGCCGGTGAAATGAGTCAGGGGTCCAGCACCGACAGTTACCCACCATTTTCTCATATTAGATTGAGGGAAAATCCCGGAAAAAACCTCAACCAGGTAACTTTCCCAAATCGGGAATCGAACCCGGGCCATTGGTTTCACGGCCAGTCACGCTAACCGTTACTCCACAGGTGTGGACTAACGATGGTGATGTGATGATGATGTAATAATAATTTATTTATTTTATTTGGCAGAGCTAAGGTCAGTAAGCCCTCTCTTCCTTGCAGCCAGACTAATTCTGAACGAATACAATTGGTTACATAGTTATTACAATAATATTTAGACCGTAAAACAACATGAAAGTAAACAATGAAAGTTAGATAAGTAATGTTAGTGAAACAATAATAAACATTGGTAAGAAATAATAATAATAATAATAATAATAATAATAATAATAATAATGTCGACCTGGTTGGCGAATTGGTATAGCGCTGGCCTTCTATGCCCAAGGTTCCGGGTTCGATCCCGGCCAGTCGATGGATTTAAGTGTGCTTAAATGCGACAGGCTCATGTCAGTAGATTTACTGGCATGTAAAAGAACTCATGCGGGAGAAAATTCCGGCATATCCGACGACGCTGATATAACCTCTGCAGTTGCGAGCGTCGTTAAATAAAACATAACATAACATAACATAACATAACATAACATAACATAACATAATAATAATAATAATAATAATAATAATAATTAGTTAATTTAAATATTTATTCTGTGATATATATATATATATATATATATATATATATATATATATAACCATTAAACATTGAGAAACTTGAAACAACTATATTTGTTAACGAGAATTTTTTGAAAAATATTTCTTTACTCTATTATTAAATTGGTTTGATATTTGACAGTCTCTGACATTACTTGGTGTAGATGATGGAATGATGATGAGAACGGAGGTAGCACAATAACACTAACAACAATGTTGATAACGATGATGAGGACAACGAAAATGGAACAATGATGATGATAACGAAGATAGAGCGATGATGATGAACAAATAAGATGGCACAATTATAACAAAAAGATGGCAAAATGATTATGGCAATGAGGATGGGACATTTATGATGACAAAAAGATGGCACATTATGAGAACGAAGTTGGAACAATGATGATGACAAATCAGATGGCACAATGATGCTGGAAAATCAGATGGCACTATAATGATGACGAAGATGGCACAATGATCATGTAACAAATCAGATGGCACAATGATGATGAGAAATCAGATGTCACAATGATGATAACGAAGATGGTACAATAATGATGACAAATCAGATGGCACAATGACGATATGACAACGAAGATGACACAAAGATGATGTAACAACGAAAATAACACAATGATGATAGCAAATCAGATGGTACAATGATGATGACAAATCAGATGGCACAATGATATAACAACGAAGATGACGCAATAATGATGACAAATCAGATGGCACAATGATGATGTGACAACGAAGATAGCACAATGATGATGACAAAGAAGATGATGCAATGATGATGCCAAAGATGATGGAATAATGATGACACAGGATGTGCACAACAGTGATGACAACGAAGATGACACGATTATGAAAGCGAAGATGGCACAATGATGATGACAAATCAGATGGCACAAGGATAATGACAAAGAAGTTGGCACAAATGATGACAAAGAAGATGGAACATTGATGCACAATGATGACAATGAAAATGACACAATGATGGTGGTAACGAAGATGAGCCATTGATGATGACAACGAAAGTGACACAAAGAAGATAGCACATTGACGATGACAAAGACAGTAGAATGATGATAATGAAGATGACGATAACGAAGAGGCACAATGATGATAACTAAGGTCGCACAATAATGACGACTATGGAGATGGCAATGATGACAATAAAGATGGTGGTGTGACAATTATGAAATAACAATGATAATCATTAACAAAGTCTCAAAAGACTGCATGGCATGAGCAGCAACAGAACAAACAATCTGTTGCTAAGCTAGTTGTACAAAGTAGAGATTAGTCCAGAGTCGTGTAGCATTATCTATAAGATTATGTATGATTCGTACACCTCTAAACCACTTAGCATGTATATGATACAAGGCAAGATGTGTATCTCTTATTTGTGCTGTGTCATTCTAGAGCTTTTATTCCTTCTGAAAACAAAGCTACAAGCTGCACTCCAATGATTCAACGGACATGACTTGTCTTTCCCAGATAGGAAATCATTCTGCCGCACAAATTACAAATGTAATATTTCCTCATAAATTTCAGACAATTAGTTATATATTCTCTGTCGTACCTACAATAAACACGCTTCATTTAAAGAAAAGTTGACTTCTTATAGGCCTATGCAAGAAATAGCATACTGTAAGAATATAAATTAATATTAGCGGTTACCGACACCTGGGATACCCGAGTCTCTCATAGAAAAGATCAGGGAAAAATAGATTAATTTGATAACAATTCGGATAACAGATAGGCTATGTGACTTATTTATAGGTTAAGTGGACAATAGTGGTGTTTTAAGACAAGATAACTAATATTTTATAGTGTTATCTGTAACTTTGGTTACAAAGCCTTGTTTCTTGATTTATATCTGACTTCCTAGATATACGGTGAAAATAGAGAGATCGGTAATTTTAATATCCACAACAGAACAGTCCAAGACATTTCGTTCAGTAAAAAAACGTTTAATTAGAAGCCTTATAAAATACTTCAAAGGATATGGAATTGAATGATCCAACCCAAATAGTTTAATACAAATAGTCCAAAATTTAGTGATCCAATATTCTGAAATTTCGAAAGCGTAAATGTCATTTCAGTAATACTAATGCTGTACTAATGTATGATTAAGCTAGTCGGCACTCCGAAGACTGGTTGGAACCTCATATGTAACATCAATAAGGCATCACTCGTGAGACAACTAAGCCAGGAGATAATGAGATAGGGTTGTCAGATTCTTTCCCCCTCCATTGCATACATCGCTGACTAGTAACATAGTTCACTAATCAAACTTGAGAAATTAGAAATTATGGTTTATTTAACGACGCTCGCAACTGCAGAGGTTATATCAGCGTCGCCGGTGTGCCGGAATTTTGTCCCGCAGGAGTTCTTTTACATGCCAGTAAATCTACTGACATGAACCTGTCACATTTAAGCACACCGACTAGCTACCCAGGCCGACCCAGACTTAAGATATAGCCTATGCAACAATAATTTTATTGTTTTTCCTCTTACATATATCGTCAAATGAGATGTACTGCTTGATAACAGATGTAAAATACTAATGCTGTATGTCCAAATACTATTACAGAGGGCCTTCCCTGCCGATTTTTGAACACACGAACTTTCTTTCGGCTGCGAGGAGAACCAGGGTGTTTCCATTTTATTAATTGTAATTTTGTTTCTAGATTTTCTAAGTGATCCAAATTCGCCTATTCCCCAAAATCATGTTGTGCACGGTATCTACTGGGTGTTCAGTTCAAAATGTGTCTTGGCTCGCTGTATGCCGTCATGTGACTAGCTGATGAGTCTAGAGAATTCAATCTTCCTACACTTCCGCAGCTCAGGTGTATAATCTAAGAGGCAGAGAAGTTGGCTAGCAAGTACGGCGTTCATTCTGAAGAGTACGTACCGATACGTACGGTAACGCCGGTTGTGGCAGGAATGTGAACTGTTTGGAAATGCGTACTGTCGGGATATGGGGAGAGGGTTAAGACGATTACTTACGTATTTGTTGACATTAACTTCGACGGCCAACATGGACACGGAGCATTTGATTTGTGTTGTGGAATGTTACCGTACGCAACCGATTATAACAAATACCCTGCGTACGACTTGCCGGCGCAAAATACAGTTCGAAAGAGGTTATGGTAGCACACAGACTGTACAGACCGCCATCTGTTGCTACGACGTTCAAGTTATGCCGTACACGTTCTCAAGTTCAGATTGAAGAACGCCTTAAATAATAGGCAACTTCTCTAACATATAAGTTGAAACTCGCTTCAAATCGGTGACCCAACAACAGTGACGTCATGACACACTTTGAAATGAACACCCAGTATATTTTCAGGAGTGATTACGAAAATTGGTCTTCCAAAATTTTGTTAGAAAGCATATTTCTTCTTCTCTTAATTCAGAAACAATTTTTATGGTGGCAAATAAAGAACAATGACTTCTCAATATATCCACCATATCCGCAAAAAAACAGCATGTTGTTCGTTATTCACCCTATGTATGGTGGTGAAAAATTTAGTCGTTTCTATATTGCGAAATTTAAAGTAACTATATCAGATAATTTATAAAACTTTATTAAGTATCGGTCAGTGACAAACTACCTTACAGTAAAATGACATTTTGTTTATTCAGTCGTTGTTACGAGATAATCTAATTTATTTTGCTCGTAAAAAGAAAGATACAAAACTCATGTCTTTTAACATCATACTGAAACTGAAATAAATGTTATATTATTCCTGATATAATTTTATACCGATTTTATTCTCTCCCCAAATGGATCGGACTGCACTATGTTTTACAAAAAGCAATGTAGCCAATTTTACATATGTAATTTATATTGGAAGATAATGTGAAACAATGGCCGAAACTGCCAATATCGTCTTCAAAAAATGGTAGCTTAAACATTGGTAATTTCGTGGCAGTGGTTATTTCGTGATACTATTTCTTTGCTCTTTTGTGAACTAACCAATAATGTTACGAGATTCAAATTTCCGCCAAGAGATTGCATATGTTGTCCAGTTTCCAGAAACATACAGCTACGCTTTGCGTGACTATTGTAGTTGCTTCAGTGAGCTTTTATGTTTGGAGAGAGCAAGTTTGCGTCGACTTCTCAGGCATACAAATTTTGTGGATGTTTGTAATTACATTACAGGCTTATTACTAAAGGTAAGCATATGATATTTGGTACAAAGATTTATTGTATCTTCATGAAATTTTAGGAAATGTTTTTGGAATTTTAGATACAGCTGTAGTCGCCATATAGGCTTAGATTTACTAATAGAAATCTTAGCTGTTTGAGGCGAATTTTGTTGAGCATTATGCGTTACATTATATACTATTTTAAAAATTATATTACAATAGGAATTTTAGAAATCTGAAGACAAGATGTGATAACAAAAAAGAAAAGGGAGACGCAATGGGTTCAGTGTAGCTTCTGTTTGATTTGTTATCATGCTAAGTGTCAATGATAAGTGCTAGATGACTTACTTGCAAGAATTGTGACAGAAGATGGAACATGGCTCCACCATGTTGGACCGGAGACAGAGGCAGACAATGGAGTGGCATCATGCAAATTCACCAAAGAAATAGAAATTCAAAAGTACACCTTCGGCAGGAAAAGTTATGGCTACTGTGTTTTTCGATTCAGAAGGACTCATGCTTGTGGACGTCATGCCACACGGAACCACCATTATTTCTGACGGGTATGTTGCAACTCTCAAGAAACTTCAAGTTAGACTGAGTCGTGTTCGACGACATCGGGAGAAGCAGGATGTTCTGCTATTGCACGACAACGCACAGCCATATGTCACTCACAAGACCACAGACCAGATCAGAAAATTCGGAAAGAAAACACTGAAACATCCGCCTTACAGTCCTGAACTGGCACCGTGCGATTACCATCTCTTTGGTAAACTGAAGGATCCCTTCGCGTAACGAGGTTAGAAGATGACTCCCTTTTGCACGCTGCTAAAGAGTGGCTCAGACGTGTTGGTCCAGACTTTTACCGTGCTGGTCTACAGGCCCTCGTTCCTAGGTTACGTAAGGCAGTTGAAAGGGACGGGGATTATGTGGAAAAGTGACATTTTGTTCCTAAAGGATGCATCTACATTCTGTGAAAATAGCAAAGCTGTAGGATAAAAATATAATTTTTAAACAAATGTTATGCATTACTTTTGGAGTTACCCTAGTAATATAGGCTATAGTAAAGTCCGTAATAAAAGTGTTCACCCTTTCAGGGCAAAGAAGATCCCTTTTCAATTTCAATTTTTACTTTGATTTGATTCTTATTATGTGTTGATATGTATTTCTATGTTTTCTTTCTATGAATATTAGACGGAATTACTATGTTTGAAGTCTTGTAACAATAAATGAGAATTTCATTTGACTTTAATGAATTTTTCCACAATTCTTCTACCTCTCACGAAATTATCAATGCAATATCACGAAATTACCAAGGTTATCACGAAATAACCAACCTTTCAGCTTAAGTTGTAAAAGTGGTTTTTGGCTCATATTCAAGAACGTAGCCAATCTTTTATGTCTCCAGATTTGTACAGCAAGTTATCGTCTTTTAGATGACAAAATCGGAATAAGGATATATTTACACATTTGCATTTTAAATTAGTTTTCATGAAATTATCACGAAATTACCAATGTTTACCCTACATTGCCTACCATACAAATTTTTGTTTCAGTTATTGTCTGCCTTCTTAGTTACTGAATGACACACGTAGATTCAGGCTTCTAGTAGTACCAGTATGATGCACGGCAATATCAATACTTAACGTTACAACCAGCACAGAGCCAATTACCCAAATAATTGATTACCATGTTTATGTTAAATAAACCTTAAGGGGTCTTGCACGTTAACACATAGAAAAAAAAATATTGTAAATTATACTACCCATGTACAAAAGCTGCAGCCATAATATGATGTAATTTTTTCAGCGTTATAATGGATCATTTAGGAATATTTTATTATGTGGAACATAAATTTTTGGTGTATAGTCTTATTTTACTTGCTATTACATAGGCCTACTATGTGAAAAGATGTTTCTAATTTGCATATATGAGTTCGAGGGACACATCTCAAAAGCAAATTATGTAAGGAACTTGATTCTTTACTGGCAGTTCTTCATATGTTAATCTTTAAACTAGGTTATTATATTATTTATTAATCTGACTTATAAATCAAGCTTGCCTTTAAGACACAGAATAATACAATTTTAAGTTTTGAAAAAGACTGCAATGTTATTAAAATGTTTACACTCACAAATAAAATTCACAATACAATTAAATAATTTGTTGAATTTATACATAAATTTTCGTAAGAAAAGAAAATAAACGCAATTTTACAATATAATTATTAAATATGTTACGTATCAATGCTACCGTATATGTGATTTCAGCAGTATTTTATATTATAGACGATATTGAGGTATTTTTACTATTGTTATGTTTGCTTCTCCAATTGCATGGGTAAACATAACGACTCGGTTAGAAAAACCAACGTATTATGGTAGAAACGACCATGATTTTAAAATCAAATGTAGGAAACAAAGAACGGATGCAGACAAATTCTAATTTTTAAGTGGTTAGGTACAGCTTACAGTAGTAAAACTTTTGGAAATATGCAACATTTTCTTGCTCCATTACTATATCTTGTACAATAATGAAAATTGATATATGTAAACCACTGTCCTTCTGCTATAAGAAAAGAATACTTTTAAGATTGAAAAAAAAAAAAAAAGATTTATATATTAAAAAAAAAATTCTTAATGGTGGTAGTTCACTGTGCAGTGATGGACTGTTTCTCTCATAACTCATAAACTTTTTTAAAATTTTCATTTTCTCTCTCTTTTATTTTATTGCTGAAACTCATATTTACAATGTCATGCTCTTTCAGCTACATTCCTTGATAAATATATATATTTTTTATTTTGTGTTTTAAGAAAATACTGATATTTGACCATTTTTAATTTAATTTATTTTTATCAGACAATTTATCAAAGGTAGAGAAGTGAACTTGCATCATATTGTAGATATGACATGTATAAATACACAAAAAATTTCATCACAAAATGTTTGGTAGTTTTTTAGTTATGTGGGAAACGCTTTATCACTGCGCAATGAACTGAAGTTTGAAAAAAAAGAAATATATATATATATATATATATATTTTTTTAAATCGTAAAAGTATTTTTTCATATAGCAGAAGGACAGTGTTTTACAGATACTAATTTTCATTATTGTAAAAGATACAGTAGTGGAGGAAAAAAATGTTGAATATTAAAAAATTTTTAAATAATTGATTAAATCGCGATCTTACTAATGTTAATTATGTAAGCATGTGCAGCATACAGCTGTTTCGGTGCTACTTGACACCATCCTCAGAGCCTTCTGTCTCTCGGCGTCTTCCCAACTTTAGGGTAGACATTTACCCTCTAACTCGCAATTTTATGTAAAATTCAAAAGGGCCTTGTTGTATTGTTTTAGATTATAGTTTTAATGAAACTTCAATCTAGATATCACTGTAAATCCCACTAACGAAGTATAGTACTCTGTAATAACTTTTATGCTCGACCAGAGTGATTATACACTTGGTAGTAGCCCTTTAATGCACCTAATTAAAGTACACCTATTCATTATAGTTCAGTTGTTCAGCCAATGAGAAATCACCAATGTAGCATTATAAAACCGCAAGTATAGATTATTCTCGGATATGCAATCGAAAGACAACTAGCGAAACGTCACGGAGGCTGGAAATCCCTGTCGCAGAAGGTTATGTTCTGTTACTATAATAATTATCGTTAATTGTAAGTAATATTCAATTAATTCAATTTGTCATCTCGTTTTTCAATTCTAAATCAATTTCCGGGTTATATCAAGATTAATGTTCATGTTATTCTCTAGATTATATCAAGGTCAATGACATTCGTTCCTCGGAAAAAATCAATACTTTCGCGTCTGCGCACATCTCACAATTTAGAAGGTCAGTTCCGCACCTCACTTAGATAACCATAACATGAATACTTATGAATAATTTCAAGTTAGAAATATGATCGAGCATAAAATGTCGTATGAAACTTGCCTATAGCCTAATGGTAATTAAGACGCTCGTATGACAATTATGAAACTCGCTTGCGCTCGTTTCATAAACAAACATACTCGCTTCTTAATTACTACCATTATAGGCTCGTTGCATAATGTACTATTTTGTGATGTTAGAAGTGATTATTCAGACGTTATTGTATTAGAGCAAACCCCTGGTGGCTCGCGCACTACATTGCACTGTAGGAATCAGCACAGCAGGAAAAAAACAGTAGGCGTACATGTTTCACTACACGCAGGGATATCAAAGCGCCTACACTGCGTACTCATACTACAAGCAATACAAACCCAACAAGTTTCACTTTTTAGCAAGATAAAGTATAATCATCGCTCTTAAGGAAATGTTATGCGGGTTCTTGAGAGCACGCAGTGCAGACGTTTTGACATCCCTAAACTACAGCTTAACAAATAATGAAATCGCACGCGCGGAAGTCTAGGAGCCAAACTACAGTGTAGTCCAAATCTCCTGACGTTTCGCGAGAGCCAATAATGTGCAAGCGCCACGTTGTCAAACCTACAGAGCGGGTCATGCGTGCTCCACCGAACTCGTCTGGCGGGAGGGATGGGTGGCCGGTGTTGAAAACAGGATCTGTTCTCAATAAGAAAACAGTGTAATACAATAACAAATAATTTATTCAAACAACAATAAATAATGTATTAAGGAATCATACCTTTAAATTGATGTTTGCAAATCCAGGGGAAAAGCCAATAGTGTGTTTTCGAATTCATTTAAATTGGTCACTCTTTAGGTATATTAATATACTTTCTAGGCGAGACGAATAATTTCTTAGCACCCTTTGTATCCGATTTTTGCACTTCTCTACATACACGTGACACGGTTGATACATTTATTGAACACATCTCGGCAGTTCTTAAACTTAGGAAAGTTCAGATTTTACGGTTTTCTTCGGACGAATATTTTCTAGAGAAATTGTAGACATTAAATATAATTTTCCTAACTTTGCAACTGCATCCACTGGATCTATTACTTTCACCAGTATTGGCTTTGCTGAATGGCATAATTGAATTTCATACTACTAATAAACAAATAAAGTAATAAACTGATAAGAACACATAGAAAATGTTTATTACAGACGAATATTGTTTTCACTGACAGACACAAAGTACACACAACGCCACAGAAATCGAACTGACATTTTCGGCTTCAGTTTCATAATTATTTTTTGTCTTATGTTTATGCAGCTGAATGGATAATGTTTACAGTTAATAATCTTGGTGCTACGAAAGGCTTTCTTATCGGTAGGCAGCTGTGTGGACATCACTTGTGGAAGATCATAAAAAACATGAATCAACTGTTCGCGATTAAGACGCATAAAATGCTAACTATTTGGCGTAGAAATGAGATTCTTGTTTCTATATATTTAAAAAAAAATGTCATTTAACCTAATCACATGTAGACACCCTGTCACGAAGAACTTGTCCGAGCGCACGTAGCCTATTATTTTTAGAAGCGGCGTCAACATATATCAGTACGCGGCAACACAGCACTGTTGCTACTGGCTATTGCCGTACAATTAAACACGCCCCAAACGTTAGGAGATTTGAACCGCACTGTAGTATTACTACGTAAAGCATTGCGGACTGTGAATGCAAACTCATTCAAATATGATATTTATATCGTGATGGCACATATTGTATCAGAGCACTGCGGCATGCATCTCGTCCTGGACAAGAGTCGCAGTGGTCCCAGTAATGATAAGTAGAATGAAAATGTGTTTATTTTAATTACATGATCGCCAGTACACTAATACCAGTTATAGGCAAGAATTAACTTTCGTTGCATGGAATCTTCTGTAGCAATCAACTATGTAAAAATATAGACCATGTAGGCCTACAGCTTCCTCACGTCACAGCTTCGGGCTCCACTCGAGTGGCGCAAGTTACTTATTTGGCGGCAACTTATATGTTAATTGTTGGCATACATGGCAGTTGTGGTCGTTGTGGTCGTTGTGGTGTTGGACTTTCTAATTTCACAAACAACGGCAAACTTCATCATACAGGATATAAACTATACCGAAGAGAAACACATCTAAATAAATAGCATCTGTCAGCGAAAAAAAAGGAAGGCAATTTACCATGAATTTTAATCTATGTCGTAAACAAATCTAAAATATTTCTTCCTCTAGAATACGTGACTACTAATTCAAATCCAGAACTTAAGTTCAATTTATTCAAGTAGTTTCACATCAATCAAAATTTTATATTGAAATATGACTTTCTAACAATGAGTCTAGTTTTGCCGAACGTAATATTTGAAACATTACACTCGAATGATATTTTTAGTCCTCCACAGATAATAGAAGTGGAGTCTTTCATAAGTATCGAGTCTATTGAAAAATCAACTATTTTGTATAATTTTTTGAAATGATGTTCATCCTTACGAACGAGGAAAAACCCTTTCCAGTGCCGCACAGTCGATTTGGAAACAAACACCCCTCCCCCCGCCGACAAAGGAAGCTACTTATCCATGTGTATGTACATTTGATGCCAACTTAAAATGACCTGGAGCATGGCCTCCTATACCGCCAAGGACTTAAAATGACCTGGAGCATGAGTGGTGTAGTGGATATTCTTTTATTATCTTCGGAATTATGGGTGGGGTCCTTGGACGCAAGGAGACGAAATAACGTAGAGTAGAATTTCTAAGTCGAGTAAATAAATGTAAGATGGTTTATTCTGGTAGTTAATCCTGGTATGTCTGTCACAGGATCACAGACGTACCTCACACAAGCAATGATATAGAAAGATATATTCCTCTTTACATGGACATTTATAGACTAACTCTCAAGTCAGCTAGCGGTTAAACCAAAGTACAATTCTGATGAAATGGTTCCGGCAAGTTTCGTTACTTGTTGGAGAGAACTCTATTCATCAATAACTATTGCAACATATCAAGCAGACCAAACAGTATCATCAGTGTCTGGGGTTACGGGTTCGTTAATTGTCACACACAACCATGCCTTATAAAAATGATTCAATTACACGAGAATAAGTTGGCGTAACATCGACTTAACACCACACATGGCCTTCTGTATGCCAAGAATAATGGCACACGGCCATGCTTATACACATTGTTGTGACAGACTGGAATGATAAAATGCCAAGCAGCCGCTTAACGTTATTGCAGAAGAGAATAATTGCTGCCTGACTTGAACTTGGAAACAGTGTTGCTCAAATTAAGCGTTTATTCCGTAGACGAAGTGTTTCCAGGAAGGTGGAACGGTTGAACAGGCCCAATCCGTTGGCATCCGCGATCACCTGATTTGACTCCCCTGGACTTTCTTTTCTGGGGATTTATCAAGGATCGTGTCTGTCCGACTAAGCCACGCACCATTCCTGAATTAGTGGAACGAATTGAACTCACCAGAATCCATGAAGAGTTGATACATCTCTTGCATTTGTGCGTTCAGCAGAACGGAAGACATTTTTGAAAATTGTACACCATAATTTGTCAAAAATTGAAACTGTTTTTACATTTATATGTTTTAATAAATGTTTAAAACACCAACCATTCTTTCGTTTAATAGCTCTGGCGGCGAGGGAAAGGGGTATTTGTTTCCAAATCGACTGTACGGCACCGGAAAGGGTTCTTTCTCGTGAGGATGAATATGATTTCAAAAAATTATCCAAAATAGTTCATTTTTCGATACACTCGTTACTTATGAAATACCCTGTACATTAATACCCACATATCTTAAGGGTATACAAAGTGAAATTTTGTCATTTTCGATAAAAGCATATGATTTTCCGAATTTATAATTTAAAAGTTTGCTTAATACTCGTACTTAAAAAAAGAAGTTCCCTGCACCAAAAATAAATAATTCAATAATGCAATGACGACATTACTTACGCGGTATTCTAAAGTTGTTTCGAGTCCCGTTTCGCTGGAATCTCTCCTACAAGATATGGGACATCACAACCAACATCCAAAAGGGAAAAGTGGTGTCCTAACCTCAAAGCGAGAACTGTATTGTTTTGCATTGGTTGCATACTAGCTATCAGTTCCGTGCGTTAGCAGATAAGCGCGGAATTTCTAAGATATCAGTGTGAAAAAGTGGCCACAGGGTTGTTGATGTTGTTAAAAGAGTTAAATTAGAGGCAGGTTTTTTTTATCATCAAATGTCATTTACTGTAGCACATGATTTTTATGCTGCTGCTGGGTTCACTAATGTTTGTGAGGTTATGGATGCAACATTAATAAATAGTGAAGGTTCAACACAAAAAATTAACCTGATTTTGTGGTTAGACATTGTAATTATTTTATATATATATTGCATATTTGTACGTGGACCAAATCTGTTATTTACTTATTTGACTGAATTTGGCGCTTTGATCATTTAAGTAATAGACGATCAATCACATCATACTAAACTCCATTGTCGCCAATATATAAAAATCTAAATATTTTTAATTTTTTTAACAATAACTTATGTTTTCTGTTGGTGAAATATGAATCAGCAAGCTTAGAATAATCTATTTTAGTACAAAATATAAACATATGTATCTATAGTGGTAAACATACAGCGACTTTAGTTTTGCTCCTTAGCGATTTTTGTAAACTGTCGTTGGCGATATTGTGTAACCAATAATGCTTATTTGTAAATTTCTTTAGCTGATTTTGTAAAGTTCGTCAAACTTTACAAATTAATAAGATAGCATTGTGAAACACAGTTTACATGCATTTGTAATCTTTTACTTGTTATTCGTAAATTGTTAATTTGTAATTTGTTAGCACTGTGAAACGGGCTCCTGATTTCAGATGTTCATTAACCTACTCACACGCGTTGAGACGTATATTCAGGAGGCGTTGACGATTATGTTTCTTGTTTAAATGTTCTTAGGTTAATTTTATACAACATAAACTAACCTCGAGTTGCTAAGTTAAAAGTAACCGACAGTTTGTGACTTTTATAGCCTACAACTGGGCCTTAAGAGTTTAAACAGTAACATAACAAAAGAAGCAACAAACAAATGGAGCAGTGTGCGCGATTTTTGATTCATGATTAATATTGACATTCGTTTTACTTAGAAATTAGATCTAGACAGAGTTCCTCGATAATAATTGAACATGAGAGTTGAGATACAGGATCCAAACATCATCTGTCTTGTTGCATAATACTTTTCTTAGGCCTATATAAATTCAAGTTAACAGGTTTTCCTTATTCCTTAATGTAGATAGAATACAAGATAAATATTGTAAACGAGTTCCACCACTTCCCAATTCGGTGCGCAGGAGAACAGCAATGTTGGAATGTGGTAGGTATATCAGTAGGAGAGAAATTATGGTAACAATAGTAAAATTTTGGTTTAGAATTTTAAAAATGAAAGAAAATGAGACTGATAAGATTTGTTACAGATATTTGGTAGCAAATAACAATAAAATAAATTGGGCTAACATTAAAAAAAAATTGAACTTGACCATGTTGGTCTGGGACAACTGTGAAGAGAAAATCATGAAAGTCAAAATAATGTTCTGAATATTATAAGACAAAAGTGTAACGATATAGAAAACCAACAAATGTTTAGTTACATGAATGACAAAACTTCACTACAAAAATTACAGGAAAGTTAAAACTGTATGGAATCAAGAACCATATACAGAGTGATTCACAAGGATTTACCGTCACTTACGGAGCTTATTTCTCAATACATTCTGAGCATGAAATGTCATATAAACATTTGTCCTAATCTCAATATATTCAGAGTTACACTAATTTGAATTTGTTTTAATTTTTTAATTTTAGTTGGTTATTTAACGACGCTGTATCAACTACTAGGTTATTAGCGTCGATGAGATTGGTGATAGCGAGATGATATTTGGCGAGATGAGGCCGAGGATTCGCCATTGATTACCTTGCATTCACATTACGGTTGGGGAAAACCTCGGAAAAAACCCAACCAGGTAATCAGCCCAAGCGGGGATCGAACCCGGGCCCGAACGCAACTTCAGACCGGCAGGCAAGCGCCTTAACTGATTGAGCCACGCCGGTGGCTTGAATTTGTTAATAAAATACCTTTTTTTCTTTAGTTTTAAGGGTAAAAATTATTACAAATAGAGAATGAACTATTCAGAAGTGTCATTTCTTTAATTGCCAGTGTTCTGAAGCTGAAAATAATTACTTTGTACGGGTTTTGTTTTTCAATTTTTAACTAAAAATTACATCATTCTTACGCACTTATCACAAAAATTGTTACAAATCATACGACTTTAGGAACTTGATTCTTTAGAGTTTAATTTTGCAACCTAATGTAAGAATTTACAAGGGCATCGTGATTTGTAACAATTGTTTCATAAATGCGTAAAAAATTTAATTTTGTAGTTAAAAATAGGAAAAAAAGTCTGTACGAAGCAACTATGGACTTCACAACACATTTTTAGCTTCAGAATATTAGCTAATTAAAGAAATGGTGCTCCTGAATAGTTTATTATTTATCTGTAATATTCTTTTACACTTAAAACTCAAGAACAGTGGTATTTTACAAACAATTTCAAATTAGCGTAGCTGTGAAAATATTGAGATTAGGACAAATTTTATATGACTTTTTTGCTCAGAATGTCTTCGGAAATAAGTTCCATAAGTGGCGGTAAATCCTCGTGAATCGCCCTGTATAAATATTTGTGATAGAAATACTAGAATTGGTTTTGCATGGATTAGGTTGGGAGTGTGGAAATTGACAGGTTTTAGGGATAATATAGAAAATGACAGATGGATATTATGTGGCGGTACAGAAACTATAAAGCATATATTAACATGTATCGAGACAGATTGGAGTGAACGCAGTTTTATGAAAAAGGAATGGTTAAAATTGAGTAATGAAATTGTTTTAGCCAAAATATCAAGAATTAGAAATGAACAGATAATCAAATCCTTAGGAACACACTTTTGGAAAGTAAGAGAAAAAAAGTATAAGGGAAATAAATAAGTTAAAGGACATGTAAAATAAATTTGAAAATATATGTGTGCATATAATGTAAGAAGGTCTACCTATATATATATATATATATATATATATATACAAATGTATGTTGATGAGTAATAGCTATATGACCGGAGGTCAATGATGTCATTCAACATTGTAACGCACTGCAGCCAAATAAATAAATAAATAAACAAATAAACGGAATGAATGAATGAATGAATAAATACATAAGTAAATGAATACATAAATAAATGAATGAATGAATAAATAAGTAAATAAATAAATGGAATGAATGAATAAATAAATAAATCAATAAATCAATAAATAAGTAAATGAATACATAAATAAATAATAAAAAGTAAATAAAGATAAAATATTTTTCAGTTATAAACTAGCTGTAGGCCTAATTATATCTTTTATGCTTTATATATAATAAATAACACTACAAAACAATTCAATATATTATTAAATTATGTATCAAATTTTTTAATATCTGTATAAAATATACAGGCATATGGTTTTACTTCTCATAGGAGATTTCTTGGAATCAATGTCTCAATTGTCATTATAAAAGAATTCTATAATCTAGACATAAACAGATAGGCCTAATGAAGGATTTATTATTTCATCGACAGAATTCATTTTTATTTGAGTACATACATGTACAGCCTACATAGATTTATTAATTGTATGTTAATGGAAGTCATGGTATATATAACATGGTTTATTTAACGACGCTCGCAACTGCCGAGGTTATATCAGCGTCACCGGTGTGCCTGAATTTTGTCCCGTAGGAGTTCTTTTACATGCCAGTAAATCTACTGACATGAGCCTGTCGAATTTAAGCACACTTAAATGCCATCGACCTGGGCCGGGATCGAACCCGCAACCTTGAGCACAGAAGGCCAGCGCTATACCAACTGCGCTACCGAGGACGACTGGAAGTCATGGTAGAATCCAGTCAATCAGAAGGAGTATGCTTATTGTCTTAACTCTTACAATCAATTATTATTATCATCGAGAGATTCTGTAGACAGTGTGTAGTCGATGTTATCTTTCGGCGCTTTGTTAAAACGTCCATGATAATTATATCTATGAAATGAGCATTACGAAATTCTGCGTAAATAATGCGAAAGAACATGTTCGTCACATAGTTTAGCTGTATCAGAAATTTCCCGTGGTACAATGGTGCAGACATAGTCTTACACAATTTCAATGTAATGAAGATAGTAATACTCAACAGCAAACTTGAAATACTCCTGATGTGCCTCCAGCTGACTGTAAACGTCAATCAACAATTAAAATTTAAACGTTTACGATGTTGTCCGCATTAGTTTTCATGAGGTGGGAGGTCCTCGAGGCCTGCTGCGAGAATGCCACAAAGTTATCATATGACGTATAGCATGGCTTCATTGTGGAAGCTGAAAACGGTCATTTGAAGACCACAAGGCCCATAAATCGCGCGCTCCCTCGTGTCGCACACCTGCACCTCAGCACGACATAAATCAGACGTCACACTGCGCAAAATACACACAGACCTCCAGAATCATTTTTTTTAATGTTTCAACAATCTGTCAAGAGGCCCAAAAGAGAAGAGACTTGATAGGCCTCCATGTGGACGATGTCGGATACTTATGCTATTCTCAAATGTAGAACTTGAGCTTACTGTAGACGTACAGCTACTCTAAAGGCCCATTCACAATGATAATTAAACATAACCGTAACATAAACACAGAAGTTTGCGCCCAGGCTACCAAATGGGATCATTCACAATGATTCACATAAGCATTGACATAAACATTACCGTAAGACGTTAACATGAAAGTCTGCAAACTCCAAACTTTCATGCTTATGCTTACGTGATTGCAAACAGAACACAATCGTGGAGAGCTGAAGTATATGACAGAATATGAGGAAATGGCGTCGTTGTTATGTTTCCATGGTTACCAAGAATGTTTGCTGTTATGTTTATGTTCCCATCGTGAATGATGGTATGATTTCTTGATTTTACTGTAACGTTAAGTTAACGCTTACGTTATGTTCAATTTTCATTGTGAATGAGCCTTTCATGTAACGCAGAAATTACATTGGACATGTGCCGCTGTCCCAAGATCGAAATTTGGATCAAGGTAGACAGGCCTACTTATTGATAATTCTAAATCGTAAACGGAAATATGGTGGGCACGCACTGATATTTCAAAATATTATGGCAGAAGTAAGAGCATGATGAAAAGGTATTGATGTTTTCAAATTGAAAATTTAAGCACATTGGGCACATATTGCCATTCTTAAATCGGAAATGGGAGCATTGTGGATATGATATGATATTTATTTCTACAGCTCTTATTTAGTAATGGGTCGCCACCACATCTCTGTATTCGTGGTTCCCATCACCTTCTAATTACAATATTCACATAAATTATAGTAGTAGTATAAATTGTAGTTGCAATGACTTATGAAATGATCACGTAGTTTAGGAATATAGACATAATGCTGTTTAATTCTCAATGATTTTATGCTAGGTTAGTCACGAAATTCTGCCACGATTAATGATAAAGATTTCTAGGGATGCTGTCTGCGAAATGACCTTGTAGTCGATTAGTCGATTTCCATTAGTCTTAATAGTCTTAATAGAACATCAAAGATCGAAGTGTGACAACCAAAATTTGCCACCGATAATTGTAAATAATACTACTATTCCATACAGCTCGACTGTGAATAACCTTGGCATTTATATGGATTGTCACCTGGAATGGAATGAACAAGTGAATCACACTTCAAAAACAATATTTTCTATTATTCACTCATTAAAGCGACTGAAGCACTTTCTTTCTGATAAATTAAAATTAATCCTCGTACACACACTCGTGATGCCACACTTCGACTACTGCGATATTATATTAAGTAACCTAAATGCAAATTTGAGCAGCAGGCTACAACGTGCGTGCGTCCGTTATATTTGTAATATTCGTAAGTATGATCATGTTTCCCCGTCTTTCCAAACTCTGTCTTGGCTAAGGCTAAGCGATCGACGAGCCCTGCATTCTCTTGTTCTCTTATTTCAAATTCTGCGCACCGCTACCCCAATCTATTTGGCTTCTCGTTTTCAAAATTTATCCGCATATCATCAGCTAAGTACAAGATCTCATCAGAACAATTTACTCATTATACCCTACCACAAGACATCTTTATACTCTTCATCTTATACAGTTTCAGTTGCTAGAAATTGGAACTCGCTACCGAGTGATGTAAGGGGTTGCTGTACAATAACATCATTTAGGTCAAAATTACATAAATTTTTACTTAACAAATTAATTGCTGATTAATATTTATTACATATTATAATGAAACTAACATCTGTCCATTCCTATTATTATCATTAATTACTCTAAATAGATTTACAAAACCTCTAATGGCAATTACATTAATATTCTCATTATAGAAATATATTTTAGATTTTTAAATATATATTTTTCCCCTGTAACATAGTTCTAGTAAGCTTACTCGTATATTAAATTAATTTTCATCATTTTACTAGCTATCTCAAACCTCAAATTAATTATAATTGATTGAATTAAATTAGCTCATAAATTTAGTTACTACTTTACCTTATAGGTTTATCTAAATTTAAATAAATATGTAATCTACTAGTCGTTAACTTAACTGAAGAATATTGCTGGAGAACCTTTTAAGTGTGGTGTAAATATTCGTAATTTAAATATGTATTGTATTGATTAAGGCTGGTTGAGTGGAAGAGAAGGCCTTATGGCCTTAACTCTGCCAGCGAAAATAAAACATTATTATTATTATTATTATTATTATTATTATTATTATTATTATTATTAGTTACATAGTAACAACATATTTTCGAAACGCATTGGACCTATAATCTGGCTTTCCAGATCGTTATACCTAACACCATTAGATTATTGCATCTGGGATTGCATTAATGACATCGTGCACCAGGTTAAGGTACAAACATGCAAAAAGTTGCTTGCACCCATTCTGGATGCCGCGGCGAGAATAAGGAACGACCGTGTGAAGCTGCGAAATGCTAGTGCGTGGTTCATACCTGTGCGACCCATTGCGATGTGATGCAGGGAGACATTTTCGAAAATGTGATTTAAATCCAGTTTAAATGAAACAAATCAATTGAAGAGACTACTGTGCAAGCATTTGTGTGTTAAAACAAACGAAAACTACAAAATTAATAAATTGAAACAAAATAATATTGACTTTAGAATAATGAAAATATCTTTGTAGTACTATTTGTATTTTTGTGACTGAAATTATAGAAGTAAAAATTTTGTTCTTGCGTTTTGAAATTACTGTAACTACTTAATTATGAATATGATCCTATTAGTTTATTTAGATTTTTGGTTCCAAATAACTCACGAATCACCTCCTCAAGTTGAGGGGAGAATTTAGCACATCACCCTATATATAAAATATTCTATTGAGAAGAAAAACGTTATGGGCGATCTTTTACAGACCATTGTATTACAATAATTTATATGTCTTTAAATAAATTACTTTTTCCTCAGAAAAATGTTGGTACAAAGACAGTATTTCAAATGACGATTGTACAGTATTAACATAAGCAGTCTATGAACACATACTTTGCCAAAGGAAAACAATTAAATCTGCTGTCTGAGGTCATGAGGAAGTCGTTTTGTCCTTTCAGTTCTCCTAACAAACAACAGTATCACCATATCGCCAAACAATGTGTGATTACGGCTATTTTCTACTTTGCAAATCCAAAACCATTAAAAGTGTCAAATTTGTTCTTGAGAATCGATATGCCATACAAGCTAACGGAAGACTCAATATCAATAATCTATTATATTGGCTTAACGCGTTATTTACTTTAAGAGTATGTTGATACTATATATCTATCTTAGAAATAGGATGTGATTACGCGCCACAACCCTCACGTGTGTATTCTCTTCAATGTGGATCAATATGAGAGAAAAATCTTACCTTTCTTTCCATTTTCACGAAATCAATATCCTGAAGGACACATTTATGGAAGGAGGATGGTCCACCAGCAACAAGAAGCAAGGGAACATGAAGAAACTGAAAAAGAACGCACAGAATACATGGTTAAACTTTTGTGCAAGAATTAACTGAAATGAAACTTCAAAATTTTACAAGACAAGTGTCATTTAGTACTTTATACAGACATCGCCAAACTAGTAGATGAAATAGGAGACTACGGGCAATCGGTATTTGGAATTACTTTACCATAGGCTTACTGTTGACGAGTATTTTTTATTTTCGATGTACATATCCTATTTATACAGGGTGATTCATTATTACGTGTAAATATTTTGTGTGTGTAATGTAGAGATGAAACTAAGACTAAAACGTTCCATACAACTTTTTCTCAATTTTTTAAATTCCAGAGTTAACGCCATTTTGTGTGGAACTAGCGCTCCCAAACAAAGAAAGGGTAACACACCACATGTAAACTAATTATCACTTTCGTACAGTGCATTTGGACTTCAGTACAAAAACAACCAAAGTCACTAAACCCATATCCTCATCAGTCTACTTATGCACGCTTTGTGAACTAAAACCGAACACAATAAAGAATGTAAAGCAATTTATTCTAGACTTTACACATTTGCACAATTCTTAGTGTAATGCATGTTCAAAGTGCTATCCCTCAACTTGAAGACATACCTGTGCTCGCCGCCTTAGTGATCTCTGAACGTTACACAGCCCGTTCAACTCATCACGAACAATTCCACACGCATGTTCAATTCGCTGTTGTAGTACTTCTACGTTAGGTGCAGCAGAGGAATACACTAACGACTTCAGGCGGCCCCGAAGGTAGAAGTCCAGGGGGTTCATGTCCGGTGATCTGGCTGGCCAAGTAGTTGGCCCTGCGCGGCCTATCCATTGTTCTGGATACGCAGCATTGAGATACGCCCTAACGTTGCGGCAGTAATGCGTAGGAGCACCATCGTGCATAAATCATAAGTTCACTCGCGTTGCAAGAGGGATATCATGTAGCAGACCATGCAATTCCCGTTCCAAGAATTCGCGGTAGATTTCCCCATTCAACCGCGGAGGTAGAACTCTAGGTCCGAGTAACTGATTCACCACAATACCAGACCAAATGTGTGGGAGAATAGTAATGCCTATGCAGTTGCTGTGATATAGCTGCCATCTACTGGAACTCTGGAATTAAAGGTTTTGATAAAAAGTTGTAGTAGAACTTTTTAGTCTTAGTTTCACCTCTACAATACACACACAAAGTATTTACACGTAATAATGAATCACTCTGTATTTTGCTAAGTTTAACACGCTTTAACATCTAGGTCATAAATTGTGTATGTAGAATATTTCACTATTGTGATTCCGTTCTCACTTGTCTTGAATTCATTTTAACTGACTTCAAATTTTATTAAAGATTATAATAATTGTGATTAACGCGGTGACGAATCATGGTATGTAACTTTTCAATCCCGTATTTGTTTTGAGTCTAAATAAATCATGAAAAATCTCGTCAGATTGGCCGGTCACGGGGTTTCAACTCAGGACCTCCCAAATGTGGGTGAAGTTACCATCTCGCCTGTTATTTTTAGTTTTTCTATTGAAAAATATCTTCATTATACATCTATATCTGATAAGTTGCTGACCTAACATGAAAGAAGTTGCTGTATAACATATTCAAAGTAATCAGTAATCACTAGGGCTAAGAATTGTATGCCGTTACATTGAGCTTTATCCACCTCTGACATTAGGACTAGGTATCAGTATGTAGTTGCGTTGGGATGGGGGATTTCAGTGTGCTTCGTTCAGCAATCAACTTGAGTTGATCGGTTACATTACGACCGAATACTGATATTCGTAACAGACAACATTCAACGTCTTGTAAAGAAGAATAATAGGAAGATGCCGAGGACGAAATGTATGACTTAATTTAAAATGAGAAAATTTGTAATAATGATACTGATTTTGAGATAGATAATGCTTGTGTAATATATTTAAAATATGTCCTCATCGTTTCTGCAGAAGTGGAACGAAGTTTCTCTAGATGTAAGGATTTGTTTTTAGCAACATGTAATCATTTTCCTTTGAAAATATAAAAATGTGGTTTGTTATTCACTGCAACAATATATGGAATGAAAAATTATGTAAACCAAAACGTAATACACCATCATATTAACATTGTGAAATAAAAAGGCTGATACTTGTCAGTGTTATATTAGGTGTATTTTCTACACCTTTAAAATAGTGCAATTTTTTCAACAAAGAAAATGATGTTGTGTTTCGAAGTCAAAGGAGTGGCTTTCAACCACCCAAATGCTGAGGACTAACTTATCGTGAGCATGAGTTCAAACGAACGAAAGACACTGCGTTAACTCTCCCCAACTCTGAGACGTACTCAAAGTTAGAGGCGCACGAAGAGCACTGGTAGTATAACGGCATATATTTCTCTGGCATAGTAATCAATCTTTAACTCTATGCACTTAGCACAACGGTAATAAGGCATTTCTAACTAATTAAAAAATTGTTTGTTTTGGTCTGCAAAACACTCTTCCACAGTGGTTTTTACCGTTTAATTCAATGAATCCTTCTTTCCTGTCAGTTATATAGGCCTATGAATATTTTTTTTTAGTTTAACAAGTAGGTGATAGCCTTACATGACTAATTCTGGCGAATATGGTGAATGGTCAATTAGTTCAAAGCCAACTTCATCAATTTTCTGCAACTCAATCGGGTACTTGTGAGCGGGTGCATTTTCTTGCAAAATAGCAGACCTTTGGAAATTTTACTACTGCATTTCTTTTCTAAAGTTAATGAAAGTATATCAATGCAGCTTTATCTTATTTCAAGTAGTCTATCTTTGCCCCAGAAGACTGATGTTGAGTTTTGAACTCGAAATATCTTTCAACCTGAAGAACCAAAGTATTTCCATTATTCTGAAAATTATTTTGTTTCTGCATGTATTTATGTTTAGTCGACAGTTCAAAGACTCGTTGGAACCTCGTATATGACTCCAAATAGGCATCATTCATGAGGTAACTGGTTCAGGGTGGCCAGTTCCTTTCCCCCTTCATTTCCTACATCACCGACTAACAACATAGTTCATTGGTAATGATGAATTCAGGTTTTATCCATAGTTACAATATGTTCCTAAGGTCAGAAGAATCTCCTTCAAAACGGCTTCAAAGCAACTTTGAAATTGTCATTCTGCGTCGTTTATTATTATTAGCCTTCGGGAACTGAGGCATATACTGTATTTAGTAGACAAATTTTCTCATACAACAAATCCTGATGTACGTGTTGAAAGACAAGTTCATAGTAAATTTTTATAAAGTTTAAACCAAATAAATGAATGAATGAATGAATGAATAAACAAATATAAATAAATGAATAAATGGAAGAATGAATAAATTAATGAATAAATAAATTAATTAGTAAATAAATGAATGAGTAAATAAACGAATAAGTAAATATATGAATAAGTAAATAAGTGAATACCTAAGTGAATAAGTAAATAAGTGAATAAGTAAATAAATAAATAAGTAATAAATAAATAGGTAAATAAATAAGTAAATAAGTAAGTAAATAAATAAGTAAACAAATAAATAAATACAAATAAATAAATAAATAAGTAAATAAATAAATTCATTCTCAAATATCATATACACGGCATTAATATTTTCTAGAGTGATCACAGAAACAAGTCTTGCAACACGTTGTTCATCTTTAATATCCATTCTTCCTCACTTAAATTCCGCAAACCAATATTTCACGGTGGTCTATGAAGGATAATGTTCCCATATTGTCCACTATTCGGACAACCATTTCACACATAGGTACTTATCATCGATCGATATTCACTTTTATTAAACTGAATTTTATTCGACATGATTTTTTGATAAAAAGAATGGAGTAACTATTTAACAAACAATGAATTTTTTGTATGGTAGTAACGGTTAGCAGGTCTAATTTTAAACGAGCTGAACCGGGTTCAAATCCTGGGTGGGACAAGTTACCTGGTTGAGGGTTTTCCGGGGTTTTTCCCTTAACCCATTAAGAGCAAATGTTGGGTAATATTCGGCGCTGGACCCTGGACTCACTTCGCTGTCATTATCACCTTCAATCCATTCAGATGTTAGATAACCATTAGCAGTTCATAAAGTGTCATAAAATAACCAATAAAAACGCTTATGTTAATAATTTTAATAGCTTTTGTTTATAACGAAGATCCTAGGCTAACTAAATATCAATAGTTAACCCTTTAATATAATACCTATCACTTTTAAATTAACATATTTGTCAATAATTTTTTGTTTTAAACATGATCCGGATTTTATTTGGTCTACGGATAAAAACAATACTGAATTTCATCAAAATTTAATTTCTTGTTTGATGTAATTTTAAAAGAGACAATGTAGAATTTGTTTGTATTATTTTTATCGAACATCATACTCTCATACTCTTTTCCATGGTAACGGCTTTCATTTTTGTTTATAACTTAGGTACAAGGCTCACTATACAGGCTGGAAGTGCAGATTGTAAAGGACAATAGGATACGTAAAAATATAGTATATACAAATAACCTACTATAAGTTTTGCAACTAAGAGAATGGTTATGTAGAAAATTAGGCTGATAATCTGCGTACATTGGCAACAGCGCATCATAGGTTCATTTACAAATACACACACGAACTCAGAACTGAATAGCAGCATTCCGTCCCTTAGTCACTGCAGCAGGGTTGCTAGACTTCCTAATAGTAGGAAATAACGATAGCCTATATGTTAATTTTTTACTTAATTTACAATGAAACGGTCCATTTTATTCAAAAACTGCAAGTGGATAAATAATTCCGTACCAGTTTCTCAAATGATAAGAGTAAAAAATCAGAATTGTGTGGATAGTAACTCACTTATCTAGTAGCCTATCTAAATTAAATCAAGATCTCACGTTAGTCAGCAGCTGGGCTAGAAAATGCGGGCTAAACCTTAATCCAGGTGAAAAGCAAGTAATTCTACTAGGACATCAAAAATTAATATTCCCCATTAGAATTAATACACTCTTGCCAGTGATTTTAAATAATACTACTGGGTGTTCAGTTCAAAGTGTGTCATGGCTCGCTGTATGTCGTCATGTGGCTAGCTGATGAGCCTAGAGAGTTCAATCTTTCTACATTTCCGCAAAGGCGAATTACCTATATGCAAGAGAAGTTGCCTAGCAAGTACGGCGTTCATTCTGAAGAGTAATTACCGATACGTACGGTAACACCGGTAGTGGCAGGAATGTGAACTGTTTGGAAACACGTACTGAGGTGAGTTTTTTTCTTACTGTAGGGATATGGGGAGAGGGTTAAGACGACTACTTACGTACAGTATTTATTGACATTAACTTCGACGGTCAACATGGACACGGAGCATTTGATTTGTATTGTGGAATGTTGCCGTACGCAACCGATGATAACAAATACTCTGGGTACGACTTGCCCGCGCAAAACACAGTTCGAAAGAGGTTATGGTAGCACACAGACCGTATAGACCGCCATCTGTTGCTACGACGTTCAAGTTATACCGTACACGTTCTTAAGTTCAAATTGAACGCCTTGATTAATAGGCAACTTCTCTGACATAAAAGCTGAAACTCGCTTCAAATCGCTGACTCACCAACAGTGACGTCATGACACACTTTGAAATGAACACCCAGTATAATACCATTCAGTACTACAGTTAAAAACTTTGGTTTCCATTTCGACTTGAATCTCAGCTGGAATGCACAGGTAAAATATGTCTGTAAGAAAACTTTCTCAATCTTGCATTCACTGAAAAGACTGAAAAATTTTTTTTCCTTCTAAACTGAAACAGATCTTGATACAGACCCTGGTAATGCCTCACTTTGACTATTGCGACGTTTTGTATAGTGATCTTAGTGCTGAATTGTCATTGAGGCTTCAGCGTGTTCATAATGCTTGTGTTCGTTTCATTTTAAACAGCCGTCGCTATGATCATGTCTCCGAGTATTTCTTTCAATTATCTTGGCTTCGTTTACGGGAGAGACGTTCAGTTCATTCACTCTGTTTGCTGTATCAGATTTTAAATAATTTCACACCTATTTGCCTAGTTCCTCGCTTCACACTTTCAGCATCCCACCACAACAGTGATACACGTTCACAGCATAACCGTGTTCTATCAATTCCATTTCATCAAACATCTCTCTACTCTGCTTCCTTCACAATACACACAGTTCGTTCCTGAAATTCCTTGTCACAGGAAATCAGGAGCAGTCGGAGTCTAAAATCTTTAAGTACACCCTACTTATAAATGTTTTTATTGAACAGAACTAGAATCTTGCGAAAGTTACTAAATAATCTTAGCAAGTTATTTTTTTTTCCTCTTCCTTTTTCACCTCCTTTTTTATTACTTGATATATTACTTAATCGTTTCTATCTGTGTGCTACATAGTACGTTTTTGCTATTCAACTTTTTATGTGTTGTAACCCACGTGTATTCTCCTATTAGTATATTAACTGTATATTATATCTCAAGTGAATTAATCGTAGAATTTATCTCGAGCACATTATTCTTATAATTTGTATACATTCCCCTTATGTTATGTAACTGATTTTAATTATAATAAGTAATTTTCTACTTTATTTTATATTCTCCTTATATTATGTAACTGATATTGATTATTTGTAAATTTTTTACTATATTTCATGTAATCTTTAAGGTATCTTCTTTTGTGTTGTTTAGTATTCTATCACATAATTTTGTACTTCATGCATATTATTGAAACCTGGTTGAGTGGAAGAGAAGGCCTTATGGCTTTAACTCTGCCAGGCAAAATAAAACTACTACTACATACTAAAGCAGTGTTAACATTTAGGGGAACATTTTTTTTTTGAGTATTCATTTGGGACTAATATGGTATTAGAATTGTTTGTTGTTCTCTACCAAGGATTAAGCTGTTAAAATCTGCAGAGTTATATTAGGCCTTCTTCCACTCTGTATACATATACCCTACCAATATCGTTTGGTGAAATTATATGACACAATTAAAATTATTTACAAATTATCTTAAGAAACGAATAATATAAGCGTAATAATTATTGACTGTTATCCACACAAGAAGCTGCAACATCATTATTTTATAAATTCCTAGACTCTTTTTAGGAGTCTCTCAGACCATAATATATACCAGTTTTACTGGTACCTTTCTACATGAAAGCGCTAATCTAAAGAAACATGGAGATATATATACCTTGTTTATCCACTTATTTATTGCTCTGAAAAATATCGCCATTCCGAAGTTTGGAGCACTCAAGAGTACTGCACGCTGACTGAATCAAGTTCAATAATTCACATCCTCGTATTTGGGCCTGGTATAACTTGACCCGGGACTGTATACCGTCACTATGTGGACGGTATACACACATTTTGGAACGAGTTTGAACGGAAATTATAAATCAAGTGCGGGAACATACCCGTAACACTCATTGGATTAAGGCAAAGGCAAGATTTGTATTTTATGTCCGTTATTCAGAGCCTTACCGAATGCTGCTGCAATCAAGCAAGATGAAACATATTTCTGATATTGCAACACACTTCAACCAAGAAATGAACCAATGTCAGTGTGGAATCAAATGAATATTTAGTTTTTACAGAATCTGTAAATTTGCCGGCAAATAATGAGACAGTACGCCACTGCACTGCCTTTTGTTGCACTCTGAATCAGTTCCGTTATTTTAGCTATTTTAGAAGATAATTATCGGCACGAAGTTGTAGTGTAATGATTAACGCGCCAGATCTCAGTCCGAAAATTAGTATATTCGATTTCCATCGTGGTAGTTCATTTTAAATCCCAATACCTCTACTTTTATTGAGATTTCTTTTTTTAACAAATGTAATACGTATTGCAATATTTGTTTACAATGCGTAGACATATTGTATCCGATATATTTTCAAGTGTACCATTATGCCACGTGCAGGTTCAATTACTGGCGTACTGGCCCGAAAATATTTCACTTCATTACGTGTAGGCCTAAGTTTTAACCCGCAGAGTCCTAGTTCCCTATGCCAAAATACTTACCTAGGACTACTTCACAATCCCTTACATTTCTTCGGTTCAATTATGAAACACTCGGTATAAATTGACCAGAGTAAAAGAAACATTCTGAAAGTGGCACGTCTGAAAAAACTGTTGTGCTCGATTTAACATTGTTAATTCGAAATCAGTCATAATTTGTTGAGGCCGACAAATTATAATTCGAAAATTCCGTACGACAGAACGTATACTATTACTGTTTCATATTGGATAATTTCTTTATACGTTAATAAAGTATAAACTAAAATAAGATAGAACTTCATTTTGTGTTATTGGATAATTCCTATTTCTATTAGAATTCCAGGAATACAGAATGTTTCACCAAATATTAGGGGAGAGTCGGGTAGTATCGGACATCGGATAATATCGGACAGTGAGTTTCTTTCATCTACCACACGATGATAGTACCTGATTGACATGGTTACGTTTCTGTGATGTCGCATAGAGAAACGTAACCATGTCTTTCAGGTACTACCATATGGTGGTAGATAAAAGGAACGCACTGTCCGATATTACCCGATGTCCGATACTACCCGACTCTCCCCTATTTCAGGAAAAACTGTTTATGGAAAAGCGTTAGGAATAAACGATTAGAGAAGTTGCTTGTTATTAAAGTTACTTTAAGAAACATGGGTTATGAAAAATAACCGGGAACGGGTCTCTTGAACCGTAATAGCTTGTACGTAGTCTTGTTACCGTCACGTGACTCAAATCTTCCTGATTGGTGCATTGTCATGGTGTGAATTTTAAGTTTAAGATTATCTTGCGCTGGCAATCGTGAAATAATATTCTGTGATTCTTTACCGGAAGTAAAAATGTCAGGCTATAGCTTCAGATTTAATTATTTCCTTGGAGCGAGAACCCACCAAGACCAAGAACGACAAGCCAGCTGCTGGCCTCACGCCCACATGACTCAGCAAAGGTAGGCGGTCATTCAACCAGTACGGAGATAACGTTTGATCAGCACGACGATCCCCCACCCGTTTCAGCTGGTTTTCTAAATCGGATTTCGTTACCTAGCCTCGCTTCTAAAATTCATCACGATGCTGGGTGGGCACCGGTCTCAAACTGGCCGAAAATCCATTAGAAAATTCCTTCCCAATGAGGACATTAATCAGCACTCATTTTGCAATGGGAGTCCAGGCATAATGCCTTAGATCAGTGGTATTCAATCCTTTTTACTTGCATACCCCCAAATTTCATTGCAGTTACGTAAGAAATAACAAAAGACTATAATTAATGATGCAAAATAAATTATTATTATTATTATTATTATTATTATTATTATTATTATTATTATTATTATTATTATATAGGTATAGGTCAGTTTCTGTCAGATGCGTTTCCAATTCACTGTGGGCTAAAGCAAGGAGATGCACTATCACCTTTACTTTTTAACTTTGCTCTAGAGCAGGCCTGCACAAGGTTTGTGCTCTCCGAGCCGGCTCACAGCTCACGAGTGGAGGCAGATATTGACTGCGCTCTGTATAAGGATGGACTGGAAGAGGTGATCTCGTACAAAATGTACACAAAAGGAAGTGCTATTACGAGTGTTTAAGAAATGAATTCCCGTTCAGTGTTTGCAAAACTATCTTGGACTATTATTAATTAATAAAGAAATATTTATTTTACAGAAATAATAGAAATTCGATAGCTACTTAAATGTACAATATCATTTTGTTATACTTTTATTTATCAGTACATCAAAACGGGGTTTTATGCTGTTGGCAGCTGAAAGGAACAGTTGCCTACTGATCGTAATGAAACATCAGTTACAGATGGTCGATGTCTGCCTTTATTAAAGTTGATTATAGAAAACAGTTGCTCACAAATATAAATGTTGAGCCAAACATAGCAATCATTTTCACAGCCAGTCTGTGTAGTCGTCGATATTATTGCTGATGTTTAGTCTTGTAAAACTCAACCAGGCTAGTAGTATTATTCAAACGATCTTTAGCCCTCAAGTCACATCGAAGATCAATAAGTTCGAGCTGTAAATCGCTAAATGTTATGTTCCGTCTTTTAGATTCCTCCATACTGTACTGTAGCAGTAAGTAAGCAACGTGAAACAGTTACTGAGAATACACACTGCACTCCACTAGATAACTGAGTGGTCGCTTCCCCCTCCTCTACCTATAGCAAGTCTATGTCATTCTGACGTATCTTCCTCTCCGTTTCGGCGAGCGGTAAATACGGCTCTCCCGCTCCGAACGAGCGCGCGCGCTCGTTGAGCGCTGTTGTGCAGGTATGCTCTAGAGTATGCCATTAGGAAAGTCCAAGATAACAGAGAGTGTTTGGCATTGAGCGGGTTACATCAGCTGCTTGTCTATGCGGATGACGTGAATATATTAGGAGAAAATCCACAAACGATTAGGGAAAACGCGGGAATTTTAATGGAAGCAAGTAAAGAGATAGGTTTGGAAGTAAATCCCGAAAAGAAAAAGTATATGATTATGTCTCGTGACCAGAATATTGTACGAAATGGAAATATAAAAATTGGAAATTTATCTTTTGAAGAGGTGGAGAAGTTCAAATATCTTGGTGCATCAGTAAAAAATATAAATGATACTCGGGAAGAAATTAAACACAGAATAGATATGGGAAATGCGTGTTATTATTCGGTTGAGAAGCTTTTATCATCCAGTCTGCTGTCAAAAAATCTGAAAGTTAGAATTTATAAAGCAGTTATATTACCGGTTGTTCTTTATGGTTGTGAAACTTGGACTCTCACTTTGAGAGAGGATCATAGGTTAAGGGTGTTTGAGAATAAGGTGCTTAGGAAAATATTTGGGCTAAGAGGGATGAAGTTACAGGAGAATGGAGAAAGTTATACAACACAGAACTGCACGCATTATATTCTTCACCTGACATAATTAGGAACATTAAATCCAGACGTTTGAGATGGGCAGTGCATATAGCACGTATAGGCGAATCCAGAAATGCATATTAGAGTGTTTGTTGTGAGGCCGGAGGGAAAAAGACCCTTTAGGGAGGCCGAGACGTAGATGGGAAGATAATATTAAAATTGGCTTGAGGGAGGTGGGATATGATGATAGAGAATGGATTAATCTTGCTCAGGATAGGGACCAATGGCGGGCTTATGTGAGGGCGGCAATTAACCTCCGGGTTCCTTAAAGGCCAGTAAGCAAGTAAGTATTATTATTATTATTATTATTATTATTATCATTATTATTATTATTAATATTATTATTTTTTTTTTGGTAAGGATAGAAATTTATCCTACAAATAATAGTTGGACAATGTTTATTCTGTAGCTGCTGACAAGCCTCTTGTACGTATTGAGAGGCCCCAGCAGTATTCTGGTGCTTTGTAAATCAACACATTACAGTAATGAACAATTCGATCACACATTCATTGTAAGCAAGCTATTACAATTCTCATAAAACAAAATAGACTCGCTTGTAACTGAAATCACAAAACTGGAGACATTCTATGTGTAATGTTAAAACACAAAATAAGTAGACACAGCTATGATTAATGCTCAAACAATTATTATTATTATTATTATTATTATTATTAAAAAATATGGTAGTTATTGATTCAATAATATTAATAGTAATGAATTACCGTATGTAAAATGTTACTGAAGCAAGAAAAAACAAGAGCTGATATTGTAAAAGAAAATATGTTAATTTCAATAATTATGAACAAGTATAATAAAATAAATGTCAGCATTTTTACATACCTAGTCCGTGGGATGCGTTGCTCATGAGACAACCCCGCGTACTCCTGTGGGTACGGGTACCATAGATTGAATACCTCTGCCTTAGACCACGACGCTACGGAGCGAGACTTAGGTCCAAATACATAGCGTGAATACCGAAACTTCTCTTCCAAACATAATAATGAAGAAAGCCTGAATCCTCATAGTTACTATTTCTGGTCATATTTATAATTGTTCCGTAACTCATAAGTTATGTGTTGACTGTAAGAAATTGGCTATTATTAAACCCAAATTAACAGATACAGTATTATTGCTTTAACTATATGTGTCGCACCATCACACACCACAATCAGACACAATTCTAGTAACCTAGGTAATAATTATCGCATAGTAAAACCTATGCACGAACTTTTAAATACAAGTCAGACCTGCTGTGACGTTATATTCGGTATTACGAAATAGATGTCCACCTCGGGCTGTGGAATACTCAGTTAGACGTCCTAATATTTGACATGTAATTGACAATCTTTTCCAAACCTGACCACAAAGATTACAAATGTGTTTTTCTGCACGAGGTTCTAGCTTCTGGGTAGCACGCTACTGTTACAGGTTATGATGCAATCAAGCATTTATGAATGCTAAAATACGAGATAAACAACTCTGAGATGTTTTAAGGGAGCCCTCTCGAATAAATTAGGTCTAATCTAAATTTCTCTGCTTGCGAAAACTTCCAGCACTTGAAGGAATTATATGTTGAAACCTCTTTTCTAGTTGCAGACTCCACGTTGTTCCAAAGAGAAGGTCTATTTTGTAATATATATAAAATTTACAATATTTAAACGTCATAATATTTTGTTGCAAAGCTTTGAGTTAAACATGTTGTTGTTGTTTAGTCAACTATCCAAAGACAGTTTGAAACTCATAAGTGAAATAATGAAGGCATCACTTATGAGGCAACTAAGCCAGGAGATAATGGGGTAAGGTGGTCAGTTCCTTTCTCCCTCCATTGCACACATCGCTGACTAGTAACATATACACTAATCAAACTTCAGATGTGCACAATTATTGTTCTTCCTCTGACACATAAAGTCAAGTGAGATGTACTGTCTGATATAATTGCTGTATATATTAAGCAGAACCTAAATCATATCTTCCGATTGAGGTTTTGGCTGATATGTACATAATTAGTGTAATATCACAGTCTAGTCTATACAGTCACGAAGCTTGAGTTGATGAGGGTACTAGGAACATTAGACTGTGCAGGTACTGTTTCGTACTGTTTCACATTGTTTGTGATGAGGCGATAGTAGCGATCCAAGTGGTTAGCAACTATCTATGGATGCATATTCCCTACATATTCAACTTTGTGACTGTATATACTAGACTGTGGTAATATGTAGCTAATCAACTATGTAGGCCTATGCAATGGAGGGGGAAAGGAACTAGCCACTCTATCATATTATCTCATGGCCTAATTACCTCATAAATGGTGCCTTGTTGGTATCACTTGTGAGGTTCAGACCTGTCTTCGGACAGTTGACTAAACAACGATCTCAATCATAGGTAAGTTAAACATGATTGTCTATAAATAATATCAGAGTAGAAATAAAGTCAACTTCCTTGAGAAATACTGACAAATCAGAGAAGATAAAAGAGATTTGCCACAAAAATTAAAATAATGGATAGGGGAAATGATTAATGTCCTATACAAAGTGTAATTGTGGAGTCACAAATTCGGGGTGTATACAGAAACCTTCTTGACTTAGAGGTATATTGTCGCTGTCGGCAGCCGTATGTAAGGTAAGTGCGCCAAGGCCATGTAGACTAATAAGGCCAATTGCTGTTTTACGAAGAACTGTCAAATATTGGTGATAAACGGCAGCATATCCCTCATCCGCATGCTCTGCTAAATGTTAAGTCATATAAACCACTTGCTTTTTGTCAGTTGTAGTGGATGCTAGAGGAAGAAAGTTCTGGGGTCGAACCTGATTTTATTGATACTACCATGCGGGAAGTACGTTTTTGTTTAAAACTCTGAAGTGCGTTTTCGTTTAAAACTCCTTATATATTTCATGAAAATGTAATATAATTACAGTAAATTTGATCTATTTTCAAGATCTCAAAATAGTTTTATAGGCCTAATAAAATTTAAATTAGGATTGTTTTACGTAACGAAATAAAACAAAACGTATATAGTCATTTAATGCCAAGCGATGGCTTTATTAGGACCACACGATTTATTGAATTATATGCATTAATTATTTGTATTTATTTGTTTCTATTTATTTACTTGATTATTTATTTAAACATTAATTAATTCATTAATTTTATTTATTTAAGCTGGTACTGTTTTATTTACAAGGAGAACATAATCACAGATATGATTTTGTGTGAAACTTGTAGCAGTTATGTGCATGGACATAGTGTTGGGATTACAAAATAACAGAAAATCGTACATTTTGAGTACCCAGAATGTGAAAATGTTGAGTTCTAATGTAATTTGAAACGTTTTATGTTATTTATAGTGTAAAAATCATTTCCTCAGTGACTTACAATTTTCTTTACTAGATTAAATAAAATATATTTTTATTCAATCGTTTGTTCCATAAAACGAAAAGTTTATAAACTCTGTTTACTTCTAAAATTTGGAAATTCAGAGCTTGCCTTATTTGGAACGCCTGTACATAATAAGGCCAATTATTTCTTTGCAGAATTATCGACATTTTAGTAAAAAAATAGGCCTATTACAAGTTAACAGTAAAGCTATATATCTTCCATTTCCTCATGAATAAATTTCTAATTTTATTACATTTGAAAAAGATTAATTGAGAAAGAACCTAATGCCAGCGAAGCAAACCTTAGCATGGCCTTATTTGGCGCACTTAACTTATACCGGAAAGAGCAACTCAAAGGGCCGTATTCATAGACATTCTTAGCGCGGGCTTTCGGTGGATGATCAGCGAACTAATGTTTTTCGTATTCATAAACCAGTGTTAGCAATATGATATGATATGAATCCTGTTTAGCACGCTCGTAGCGCGGGCTAGCGAAATGTCTATGAATAGCACCCAAAAAGTTTATAGTGCATACCTCACAGACATTCAATGTGCCCCGCGTGTACCACAGCAGACATCAAGGCGATATTCCACTCACACCACACACGCTACAACATCTACTGGAATGGACTCGCTGGCACCGAAGATACGATGTCGCAACTGTTGCACATTCTGAGTCAGTGATGATAATTATCTTTTATGTAATCCCATAAGAAGTCACAGACATTGAAATCGGGGGACCTCGATGGCCACTTGCAGTGCATCCAACCCACCTTCCTGCCAGTTGTTCACTAAGATGAGATGCCAGTTGGGTGGTATTCCATCTTGCTGGAAAATAAATTCCTTGTCCTCTTCTTCAAGTTGTGGAAACAGCCACATTATGAGAATGTCAAAATAACTGTTACCTGTGACGCTGTTCTACTAGAAGAAGTATGGCTATATACTTTCATTTTCGATATGGAACAAAGGACATTTAACTTAGGAGAATCACGATGTCTTACGATGAAACTGTCATCTAAAGGCACGCTGCAGTGCCACAACGCGCTCTGTCTTGGCGTATTGCAAAATACACCAACTACGTTTCTGGAGGATTCGCCATTAAGTCACTAAATAGCTGCATAATTCAGAAATGAGTTGAAATAAACATTCACATTACAATGCAAAAAAGAAAAAAATAACAAAAGACAGGCCAACCAGAACGAACAAAACCAATATTAATACCATTCGGATCTGCTGCCATCTATTTTTTCCGCTAGCAATGAGACATACCGCAATATTCAAAATACGAATTCCTTGAGTCGTTCTTGTTTATGATACTGCCTATAAATTTCGTAATATACACAGTTCCGAAATTATACGCATTTGTAATCACGGAGGGTTTTTGTGGACATATTTATATACACATCAGTCGTTCAATTGAAAAAAAAAAAATCCTTTCTAATTATCTGTTTTGTACCTATCACAACAAATTTATTCCCTTATCGCTTACGGATGATGGAATAGAATGACATTTTCGGGAGGAGGGTACTATGACCCACCACTGCGACCTTTTACGATTTATTACGCTAAGCCTCGAGCTATGCGCAATCCCAAATCCAAACCGGCTCACTACACTAGAATTCGCTTTCGAGCAAACCATCCCATTCGTCCTTAGGCTAGCCCCTCAGTGTGTTGCCAGCCGGCGTTCGGGGAATGCTATGGAAAGATGACGAAATGAAGAGTGTTGACGGAATGATGAAGATGCCTTACTTACTTATGGCTTTTACAGAACTGTCATTGCAATCCTCACACAGGCCCACCATCGGTTTCTATCCTGAGCAAGATTAATCCAGTCTCTACCATCATATCCCACCTCCCTCAAATCCATTTTAATATTATCCTCCTATCTACTTCTCGGCCTCCCCAAATGTCTTTTTCCCTGCGGTCTCCCAACTAACACTTTGCTATGGTCGTGCCAGAGAATCAATTTCTTTCCGAGGCGTATGTTGAGGTTTCGTAACAAGCTGTTTTTTGTGCGGTGTTGGGTTGTTAGCACTTCGTCCAAACCCTAAACTGGAGGACAACCTCTTATCGGCTGTCCGCGACTGCTTATTCAATATATTCGCAGCTACCCTCCATATCCTCCATTAAGGGTGTAATTAATATTTTGTTATTTGAAGTGTTGTATCAGTGAAGAAGTGTGCTGTGTCAGTGAAGTGTGTTTGTGTCAGTGAAGTTTTATAGTTTCTATGGTAGAGCAAAGTATTTGAACAGTGAAATATTTTTGAAGTGTTAGTGAAATCAGGACAATATCAGTGAAATGTGTCATATTACCAGTGCAGTGAGTGGGTTGACAGTGAAATAAGTGAAGTGCTTAAAGGTACCTGTGCATGTATGAACATATCATACTCGTGGGTTTTATTTCGAACTTAGGGTTAAGATAAAAATTATATTTACTTTAAATGTTATTTTAAGTGATCGTGCTTCATTTAATTTAGGATGCTCCTTAATTTTATTATACTATTATACTATTATTATTATTATTATTAGCATTAATTATTATTAGTATTATTAATACTTACTTACAAATGGCTTTTATTCCTTTGTTGTGGTCGTGCCAGAGAATCAGTCCCATTCCGAGGCTTATTGTATGAATTCGTAACAAGCTGTTTTTTTTTACGGTGATGGGTTGTTAGCCCTTCGTCCAACCCCCAAGCTGGAGGACCACCCCTTATCGGCTGTCCACGACTGCTTATTTAATATACTCGCACCTACCCTCTAAATTTGGAGGCCGTCTCCTCTATCCGCAACCTGAGGACGCGCCATGCCGTGGTGACAGGGACCCACAATACATGAGATGCAGATGCTAATATGGAAAAAGGGAGAACCTCGAGAAAACCACCAATTGCAACCTTGTCCGCCACAACTGTCAATGTCAATGAACAATCCCGGACCTGACCGGGACTCGAACCCGGATCGTCAGCGTGACAGACTGATAGTACCAGTAGTGTTTATACTTACTCTCTTGAACTATAATTTGAAGGATATACATGAATTAAATAACCATTTGTTATGCATCCAAACAAGAATAAACATAACTGATTTTCTCGATTTTTAATTTAAAAAGTCAAGTTCCGCGCCTAGCTGCGTCATGTAATACATCACGCCTTGAACTAGCGTTATGGAATAAGCGCCGGATCGATTTCTCATGGGGGGGGGGATTTTCTCAGAAATTTCGGCTATATACGGGTCTGGTGTCCACCCAGCATCGTGATGAATTTGGGGAGCTACGATAGGTAGCGAAATCCATTTTTGCAGGTTAGCTATAACGGCTGCGGGAAAAAATTATTATTATACTAACCACACCTCATCCCAGGATTGCTTAGATCATCGTTCACTTTTTGCTAAGGTATACGAACGTGAGGCCGGCAGTCGCCTGGTAGGCCTTCACTCTTCATGAGCTGGTGCGTAAGAAATTGTTTGGTTATATTTAAGTTAATGCATGAATTTATTTGTGTAAATTAAGTTATGATTTTAATGATAAATCACCTACGCAACTTAAAACAATTATTTGTAATTTTTTAAGAATTTTCATTCTCGATTCACAACAATTTTAACAATTGTGTAACAAATCTGATAATATGTGAAAACTTGTTAAACTAACACATTTAATTATATAGCCTATACTGTGTGAACATTGACACTTAAGAAGGTCGGCTTGGCTTTACGTGGGCTGGACCTGGCACGGTTTGGCCCATTGTGCACTCTATATGCGATGATCGTCCGAGTCCGACAGATGGCCTGGGTGGAATTCGTGAAACCAACGCTAACAGGTATGTCATTCTGCCTCAGCCTTTGATAGAGCCAGGTCTCGTTTCGCGGACGAGTAACCTGATGAGTACTTAAGAAAGTACAGTTTACGCAAAAATAGGCTTCGAGCCTGGCCTACGTCACAGAAAATGGAGGACGACATAAGGAGAGACCAGTAAACAATGATACAGAAATGATTCTGTAATGCGGATTGTTAAACTGAAAACATAGACTATCCACTACTATTTATGTTGCTTCCCTATCCCTGTGAAGTAATTGAGTCTGACATGACAGTAAGCGTTTGAGATGGGCAGGGCATGTAGCACGTATGGGCGAATCCAGAAATGCATATAGAGTGTTAGTTGCGAGGCCGGAGGGAAAAAGACCTTTGTGGAGGCCGAGACGTAGATAGGAAGGTAATATTAAAATGGATTTGAGGGAGGTGGGATATGATGATAGAGACTGGATTGATCTTGCTCAGAATAGGGACCGTTGGCGGGCTTATGTGAGAGCGGCAATGAACCTCCGGTTTCCTTGAAAGCCAGTAAGTAAGTAAGTAAGTAAGTATGACAGTAAGCGTATATTTTTAATTTCAGCAGTGTGCATGTTTTGTTTTTATACTGATAATGTCGTCACGTCGGTCCTTTACTTTGGCAAGTCCGCTTCCAAGAATCAAAATCGTTATCGTAACGATCTTCAATTTAATAATAATAATAATAATAATAATAATAATAATAATAATAATAATAATAATAATAATAATAATAATAATTTCGTAGGTATCCTGTGGCCACTGTAGTATACTTATGTGACTAGTTTCGGCGTGGTGTGTGTCATTTTTAGCCATTAGAATATTATGTAAATCAACCTATCTGGAACATTGTCGGCCACTTTTCAGATAATCACGGATTTTAACAATCATAAACTTGTATATATATATATATATATATATATATATATATATATATATATATATATATATATATATATATATATATATACGATCTAGTACTTTACACTCCACAAAATATCGACAATTACTCATTAGTGGCCAATATACATGATCATGTAATAAGAAACAGTGAACAAATTAATATTCCATAAGGTAGATTACACAAGAGCAACACAAACTTTTCAATCATGGGGATGAAATTATATAATAAGCTCTCTAGTCAGTACTATAAATTACCAACCAATAGCTTCAAAACTAGATTTTACAATTGGTTATTAAATAATCCTTTTTTATCCTGTTGTTGAGTTTTGAACACAAACTTGTATGAAATTGTTCTTTAATACTTACTTACTTACTGGCTTTTAAGGAACCTGGAGGTTTATTGCCGCTCTCACATAAGTCCGCCATTGGTCCCTATCCTGAGCAAGATTAATCCAGTCTCTATCATCATATCCCACCTCCCTCAAATCCATTTTAATATTATCTTCCCATCTACGTCTCGGCCTCTCCAAAGGTTTCCCCCCCCCCAGCTTCCCAACTAACACTCTATATCCATTTTTGGATTCGGCTATACGTGCTACATGCCCTACCCATCTCAAAAGTCTGGATTTAATGCGTGCAGTTCTGTGTTGTGTAACTTTCTCCATTCTCCAATTGTTCTTTAATAAATAGGTTTAATTGTAATTAGTTACAATTAATACATTATGGGTGAACTGTTTTCTTTAATTTAAAAGTTTCATATTATATCATGTTTTCAATTCATTATTTAAATTTTACTGTTTCTTTTATTAGTGTTTTGTAAAATGCATGATATACTTTTCAATGTATTCTGACGAAGCCTCAAAATATATATCTAATGGCCAAAATAAATTGAATGGAATTGAATTCATACATTCTACAGTTGGTTTATTTCCAAAACTTCGTAACTGCGTTTGAGGAAATTGTATAGCAGAGTAAAGTAACTTCTTATTCTTTTATACCCCAGCTAACAACAGTTTTACATTTGCTATTTGTAAAATATAGAAACATCTGAAGACTTACGAGGCTTTAAAAGCAGACGCACTTTGAAAATATACATAGATTTCAACATTCTGAACAAATTTAACTTAAGAGTTTTTTAGAAGCAGACGTACCCATACTTTGAAAATATACATAGATATCAACATTCTGGACAAGTTTAACTTAAGAGGTTTTTAGAAGCAGACGTACCCATACTTTGAAAATATACATAAATATCAACATTCTGGACAAGTTTAACTTAAGAGGTTTTTAGAAGCAGACGTACCCATACTTTGAAAATATACATAAATATCAACATTCGGGACAAATTTGACTTAAGAGGTTTTGGAAGCAGACGTACCCATACTTTGAAAATATACATCGATTTCAACATTCGGGACAAATTTGACTTAAGAGGTTTTAGAAGCAGACGTACCCATACTTTGAAAATATACATCGATTTCAACATTCGGGACAAATTTGACTTAAGAGGTTTTAGAAGCAGACGTACCCATACTTTGAAAATATACATCGATTTCAACATTCGGGGCAAATTTGACTTAAGAGGTTTTAGAAGCAGACGTACCCATACTTTGAAAATATACATCGATTTCAACATTCGGGACAAATTTTACTTAAGAGGTTCTAGAAGCAGACGTAGCCTACCCATACTTTGAAAATATACATAGATTTCAACATTCGGGACAAATTTGACTTAAGAGGTTTTAGAAGCAGACGTACCCATACTTTGAAAATATACATAGATTTCAACATTCGGGACAAATTTGACTTAAGAGGTTTTAGAAGCAGACGTACCCATACTTTGAAAATATACATAGATATCAACATTCGGGACAAATTTGACTTAAGAGGTTTTAGAAGCAGACGTACCCATACTTTGAAAATATATATAGATTTCAACATTCGGGACAAATTTGACTTAAGAGGTTCTAGAATCAGACGTACCCATACTTTGAAAATATACATAGATTTCAACATTCGGGACAAATTTGACTTAAGAGGTTTTAGAAGCAGACGTACCCATACTTTGAAAATATACATAGATTTCATCATTCGGGACAAATTTGACTTAAGAGGTTCTAGAAGCAAGCCAACGCTATTGAGATTTTATGTCTTGTTCTAGTGTCTTGTAGCTTGAAGTGGTTATGGGAAAATTGTGTGGGGAGCATGGTAGGTTATGTCTGTAATAGTATGTCAAATAGGGAGTCAGTTCTGTAATTCAGTTGAGTGTTTTAAGGATATGTTGTATTCGTGATTTTATATTCTTCACTTAACTGAATTTCAAGCTGAAAACTTGTATTTCCATGATAATCTAAGCATCTTAATATTCTGTCTTCATAGGCCTACTTCCCAAAAGACTAAGTAACTATGGCTAAAATAGTGTTACTAAAAACGTAATGGCTTACTCTCCTCGTAAAAATCAGACTGACAGACAAGTGGACGACCCAGGTGAGAAGTCGCGACGGAATCTTTTCGCTTGAAACACCGCGTCGCTAAGGCTGTGATTTACTGCCTACGCTCTTCGTGCTATAAAAATAAACTGTGAAACCTTCTTAACGCGCATTCTTTGGCTGGGTGTCCGTCAACAAGTCATCATTCTTCTTGGAAAGTTTTAACACGTCATAAAAGTGTCATATTCGTAAAATCTGATAAAGGCCTCTCTTTTCCAAAGAGACGTGCCGTGCATTTTCATACATTCTTCTTTTTAACACTGGCTGGCCTAGCGGTTCTTTAAACTGAACCAATTTAAAAATATTTATACCGTACTTCAGTGAAACCAGAAGCAAGAATGGATATGGGTCAACAGTTACAAAAGAGATCGACAGAAGAAGAAAAAAGTGAAATAAGAAGTCAAGATTCTGCAAGAAATGGAAGAGAAGAAGTAACATTAGGGACATCGAATAGAGATACGTCAGTGGGAAGAAAAAAAGGACACGGTGTCGTGTATAGTTCCTGGGGTAGCTCAGTTGGTAGAGCATTCGTGCGCTAAGCGAAGGGTCCCGGGATCGATACCCGGGCCTGGAACAATTTTTCCTTAAAATTATTCAGAAAAATTATAACTTAAGAGGTTGGTACAAAGGAAAATGAAACATAGGAAAGTGTTGAAGTAAAAATGGTGATGGTGACAGAAAAGACGGTAAGACGAGCGAATAATGGTAAAAAAGGATGAGAAAGATAATAGGCAGATGATAAGTAGTGAACCAAATACAATAAAGAAAATGGTAATGGAAAGGTAATGAAACTACAGAAACTAGTTCGTCGGTAATATACAGTATATAGTATATATTAGATTAGTTGGAATAAGTTATCAGCGAGCGTCAATGATTAAAGTAATGAATAGGATGACAACTATGGAAGAAATATAGCTATTATTTTAATGTACCGAAGTACATATGAAGTTTCCATTCAGATATTGTGCGTCATCATACGATGAAAGAATAGTGGAACGGAGAAAAATTCTCTCCGGCACCGAAATTTGAACCCGGGTCTTCAGCTCTACGTGCTGATGCTTTATCCACTAAGCCACACCGGATTCCCATCCCGGTGTCGGCTCGAATCGTCTCAGTTCTCCATTCTACTACTCTTTCATCGTATGATGACGCAGAATATCTACATGGAAACTTCGTATGTACTTCGGTACATTAAAATAATATAGATGATATGCGGTAGATTACTTTATGATTTAAAACGACGCTTATTCCGTCGGATCCCGGCCAATCAGTCACTCATACGAGTGCACCTCCGCACGTAAGTGGACATTGTCTTACGTTCATAGACATCTATGACGGAGTGCAGAGGGCAGGCCACTAGAGGAAACCCAAGAGGTGGAACTTAAACTGAGACGATTCGATCCGACACCGGAATGGGAATCCGGTGTGCTTAATGGATAAAGCATTAGCACGTAGAGCAGAAGACACGGGTTCAAATCCCGGTGCCGGAGAGAATTTTTCTCCGTTCCACTACTCTTTCATCGTAACTATGGAAGAGTTCAACTTAATGTAAACAATATTGGGAACAAATAATTGCTTAAGGAAAAGAGAGAATTGAATTGAATTGAATTGAATTGAATGAGATTAATAAGAATAAGATGCATAAATGGGAAGGGAGGGAGTAGCAGAAGAAGAATGGACGTGACATAGAGCTGAGAGAAAAGGTAGAAAAGTGATCGGAGTAATATACTGTATGTAATAGCCGGATGTTTAATAAGCATAAGCAGGATATGTATCCAAGGGAGTGATGGCACTGTATATAGAAATGTGAAGGGCCATCACGACCGATGTAAGCTGGTGCAATAAATGTCATAGTCTATCATAACCGTATCATATTTATACAGTATTGTAACCTGCACACTAACATAATTTAATAAGGCTGGAGACTGGTCAAATACCGAAAAGCAATCGATAAATTAAATAGGCAGGATCATCGATGACGCATAATTTCTTATAATACGAGGTTGTACGTCATTACAGTGGAAGAACCGTAAGTTTTGTCATTAACCATTTCAGAGAATAGATTTTTTAATTATTTAAAACAGAACAGTTAAATACAAAATTTTGTTCGTTTTTGCTCACGTTTCGAGAAAAAAAATGTTTTAAATGAAACATTTAGTATCGTATTGTAAGAAAACTATTGGTTAAAATCCCAATATCTCCAGTCAATTTAAGAGAGTAATACATTATGATATGTTCTATATTGTTGTGAAACTTGGACTCTCACTCCGAGAGAGGAATAGAGGTTTAAGAATGTTCAAGAATAAGGTGTTTACGAAAATTTTTGGGACTAACAGGGATTAAGTTACAGGAGAATGGAGAATGTTACACAACGCAGAACTTTACGCATTGTATTCTTCACCTAATACAATTAATTAGGAACATTAAATTTAGGCGTTTGAGATGTGCAAGGGATTCAGCGCATATGCACTTTAATGCCACAGTAATGCCATCAACTATTATAGAAGTGTCTCAACATCACTTTTAGCAAACATAGCCATGTTAACGATACTGCGTCCAGCTCAACGCTAAATAACAAGATCACCACAACTGCCTCATTTAACTTCACACCGGCAAACACCACACAATAAGTGATCACATACTTCATATATTTAAAGTGATGTACAAACTATGTGTTTTTTAAACAGTTTCTAAACAGTGTTTTTTAAATAGTGTTTTAAATATTGACTGAAACATCCTAATTTAATTTTGATAAAGTGTTGTACCAGCAAATAGTATATAAGAGTTAAGGTAATCACTTATGTAATCATGGCAACACTTCACCGACATAGCACAGTATGCACAAAAACACTGATCATTTAAGTCCACGATACATGTACCCATAGGCTTGGTTAACAATTAGCATCATATACATACATCTGAAGATGGTACAATTTACGTACCGAAAACGTTAATGAAAAATATGACTAATTAATTCATTCATTTAATTGTATGATAAGCAAAGGCGGAATACACACACATAATCATAGTCAAATTGTGATAGCTTATCGGTATATCTTCAACATGAAATTCATAAACAATTGCGTTTAAGACAGCTATAGAAAATTGTCTTCATTTATGTAAGGTTGCTGGTTAAGTACTTCAAAAATTAAAGTGAAAGACAAATATTTCTAATTGGTTGAAGTAAAACACAGCTACTTCTCTCTACACGTTTAGAACAAGAAAATTAAACAGTACATTATTATCTGTATGCTTTTTTTTTCTTACGGCATAAAAAAATTCGATGGCGATGACTCCCGCCCCCCCCCTATTCAAAACGTGGCCCATGAAGGGGTTGTTCACTGGAACATAATTGATTATTGTGCATTCGCCACTGATCACAATGTTGCACTCTGGCACAATTCTCATGTTTAAAATTTGCATGTTTTTCTGTACAATTATTGAAAACACAACAGAATAGTAATGGTATGACTAAATCTCACTCGGTACTTTTTATGTCGGCTTGTAGAGTTATTCAAAAGTTAAAAAAAAAAATTGAAACTTCTTTAACTTCATAGAAAAACAGTAACACAGATATTTAGTAGAAGAATGAAGTTTATTGAGATATAAGCCAATTTGAAAACACTCAGACATGGTCGCCTTTTTTTCCTCTATCATCAGTAGCCTCTCTTTTAGGAATTAACAGCAAAATCTTGCGAAATATCTTAAAATTTTTTTACAAGCTTCTACAATGACAAATAATAGGGCCCATTCCTCATTACATTTAGAGTTCAGAATGCCTGGAACAATCTCTATTACTTACAACTCCACCTTTTATTCATTCTAAGCTGTTGAATTCTTCCCATATGTTCATATGGCATGATGCAATTGGCAAGTCTTTACAGCCATGATGGATCATTTAAAATTATTTCACGATATTATGAAAATTTTGTGGTAGAACCACATATTAATGAACAATTGACAGACTATGCAAAACTGGCTTTCAGGTAGAGCTCACTGTTCGTTAACAGAAAACCACAATTCAAGTCACACAGAGTTTGTGTGCACTTAAAGTTGGGTGTCTGACGCCTTGTGAACCCACTTGAGTTGTATGAATATAAATGGCAAACATTGGGACAGTGTCAGGCGTAGTTCTTGGGTAGCTCAGTCGGTAGAGCATTCGTGCACTAAGCGAAGGATCCCGGGATCGATACTCGACCCCGGAACAATTTTTCCCTTGAAATTATTCAATTGACAGACTAATACTTGCTTTCCTTTTAAATGATAATTTTCTTACAGTTCCTATTCAGCAATCTATTCAACAAATTCAAGAGGACAAACAATCACTACCAACCAGTAGCGGCCGGTGATCGAAATCCTCGGTGAGGCCAGATGCAACTAGTTTAAGTGCCTCCGATAGAAAATGTGTATGATAATTATTATTGTTATTATATTATTAATATCATTATTACTGTATTATTATTATTATTAGTCTATTATTATTATTATTACTATTAATGAAACATAATAATTTCACTCACCAAATATGCTGTTATGCTGTGAGTTTCAGTGTAATGAAGCAACCCATATTATGTGTTGAAATTCCCCTTTCTTTCCTTTCTTTTTATTTTTTCCTTTGACACCAACAAACAAGGCCAAGAGAAGTTTATATTGCACCACATTACCACTTAACCATTTATGTTGCCCATACCAGGATGCAATAGAAACTCGCGTTTCAAGATTATCTGTCAGAAAAATTGTCAGCGATGTCGTAGGTATCTCGGCAGTCTTTCTCTTTATTTAAAACTTCCTTTTTTCAGTATTATTTCTTCTCGAAAAAGGACACTCTTAAGAATGAATTAACTGCACCATCATTATTTCTCTCATTTGTTTCTGTTTATATTTTCCCGAAATATATAACAACAATGGCCCAGATTCACTACTGTACTACGAAGTACAATAGTACAACACCCTCGCTTAAGTCATAAACTAAGACATAAGGGGAGAGAATAGAGAGGGTCTCTGCCTGCCAAAGAGCCGGGATTTTGTTATTTATGGCCTATTTAGGAAGACAAGTCACTACTGCTATTCCCACCCCACTCTACCCTTGAGGCCGGCCCATGGATGAGAGAAGTGAAACCTGACCTGACGAGACGAATTGTGCCTCAGCTACAACGTTTTAAGCGTAAACTCAAAGCCCGCGAAAAGTCATGAAATACATAAGCCAGACCCGGCACTAGCGATCCTGGCCTCAGGAACAAATTTTACTGCACAACAGGTCTATATACATTACAAGTCAGACTCGGCACGAGCAATCCTGGCCTCAGGAACAAATTTTACTGCAAAACAGGTCTATATACATCACAAGCCAGACCCGGCACGAGCGATCCTGGCCTCAGGAACAAATTTTACTGCAAAACAGGTCTATATACATCACAAGGCAGACCCGGCACGAGCGATCCCGGCCTCAGAAACAAATTTTACTGCAAAACAGGTCTATATACATCACAAGCCAGACCCGGCACGAGCGATCCCGGCCTCAGGAACAAATTTTACTGCAAAACAGGTCTATATACATCACAAATTTTTCAAATGCTTTTACAGCGATATATTCTTCATTCAAATAACTAATACATTATATAAAAACACAAAATTTGATTTCAGTTAAGCCAAGTGACTAAGGCCCGGCCTCACTTGCCTCAGTCAATCAGCCGCCACTGCTACCAACGTCCGCAGCAAAGGATATCCGCACCCGTTTTGGACGTGTTGTGGGTGTGTTTATTTACTTGTTTAAGGAAGACAGCTCATTTCCATTGTTAATTAAGCACGCCATGTTAACTACATATCGTGACCCAGAGGAGCCAAGCACGCCAGTCAGCATTACCACGTAATGCTCTCCGACTAGACCGGCTGTACTACTTGGCCCTGCCTCATGACGTCTTGATTTTGCACTTTAATCAACCAACTTCAATCAGGTATCTAGGATACCCAAGTCCGGGCTCTATTAAAAAGTAATAAGTTAATAAATTATATCGGATAAGGTATTTCGAATTTTGAAAAAAAATCTATTTTCATTTCTAAGGAATAAGTTATTGTTAATTACAAAATATAAACTGTTTTCAATTAGGTAGAAAAGCGATTATGAAAAATTATAATTATAAGCTATTTTGACTTATGTAACCATATAATAAGCTATTTTGAATTGTAAATAATAAGCAGTTTTCAATGATATAGAATAAGCTAGCTTGAATTGTAAAGAATAAACTGCTTTGAATTACTATACAGAGTAGCCCAAAAAATGTGTGCACTGTTTGTTCATCAATAACTTTGGAATAAATTGAGATAAAATTCTCATTTTCTGGGAAATTGTAGCTTAATATTGCTGATTGGCAGTGACCAGATGAGCGCGCATGTGCAGTGAGAAAACAAAATGGCAGTTGCAAAGTCATTGTTCGAACAACGGAAGGCGATTTGGAAGTAGTACGAGTATTTTAAGTTTGAAAACATTAGCGAGGTACGGCGACAATGGCGGAACGAGTTTCAAACAATACCGGTAACACGTCTAACAAATGCGCGTATTCGGTATAAACTCGGAGCCAGTGATACTATTAATGATGTGCATAAAGAACGTCCCAGGCGACCTGTGACAGCAACAACTGCAGCTACAGTACCTTCCGCAGCAGTAACAATTTACGCATTCACCACAGAAGTTTGTGAAACAGATTGCATTGAAACCGGAGTCAGTCGATCAAGTGTACAGCGAATTTTGAAGACCGCTGCATTCAATGAATGAGGACGACCCTGATCGACGAATTGAGTATTGTGAGTGGTTCGAAAACGTGCGAAGTTTGCAGGGAATATTGTCTAGTCTGACGAGGCACAGTTCAAACTGAATGGTATTGTAAACCGTCACAATTGCGTGTAGTGGACTCCTGAAAATCTGCAAATCCACCAGGGCAAAGCCGTCAATTTACCGGGACATAATGTGTGTTGTGGTCTGTCCTCCGTGTTTGATTGGGCCGTTCTTCTTTGAAGGCACAGTTACCGGTGCGGTATATCTCGAGATGCTTCAGACAAAATTGTATCTGCCATCCCAGTGCTGTACGGAGGCGAGAGATTTTACCTGCAACAAGATAGAGCCCCAGCCCACTACCATCGAGATATCAGAGCGTATCTGGATGAAACCCTACCCGGACGATGGATAGGTCCAAGAGGTGCTGTCGACTGCCCAGCACAGTCCCCAGACCTAACACCAATCTCTACCTACGGAGTACCCTAAAGGATGTTGTTTATCGGAAAACTACTACACTGGATGCGCTACGAGAACAAATTAACGTCAAGTGCAGCTATCACACTGGACATGTTACAGAGCTTCGTTCGTGGTGCAGATCGGCTACATCGACAGTGTTTGAATGCTGATGGTGGCCACTTTGAATACCTATATTAAGCTACAATTTCCCTAATCTCAATTCGTTCTAAAGTTATTGATGAACAGTGTATATGTTTCTTTTGGGCTACTCTGCATAGAATAAGCTACTTTGAATAACGAACAATGAGCTATTTTTACTTCTAAAAAATATGCTCTTAAATTATTACAAATAAGCTATTTTGAATTATATAGGATAAGCTATTTTGAATTATACAGCTAAATCTACTGTATTTTGAATTACGTAGAAAAAGCGATTTTGAACTACATACTGTATATAGAATAAGAGAATTTGAATTATATACAATAATCTATTTTCAATTATGTTGAATAAGCTACCTTGAATTATAAAGAATAAGCTATTTTGAGTTATAACAGAATCAGCTGTTTTGAACTACAATGAATGAGTTACTTTCAATTATGAATAATAACCTATTTTGAATTATATAGAATAAGGTGTTTCGAACTATATACAGCAATATATTTTGAATAAAGGGAATAAATTATCTTGAATTGTAAAATTACGCTCTTTTGAATTATATAGAATAAGCTATTTTGAATTATGGTGAATAAGATAATTTGAATTGTAACGAATAAGCTATTTTGAATTTTATACAATTAGGTATTTTGAATTATATACGAGTAGAATAAGCTCTTTGGAATTAGGGGAGCCCCGGGCAAAACGAATAACCCGGGCGAAGAGAATAATGCCTATTTCTTAGAAACGCCAACAGGTAACGCTTTCTGCTATGTTGGGGAAGAATCCCTACCAAATTTTGCTGCTGGAACTGACTTGTCGTCATTCTAGCTAGTGAGAGAAGAAGCCAACGTGTGCTTGAAGAAAATTGACTCTTTTCTTAAAATAGTTCCATGTAAGAGAAACATATGTACAACATACATTACTGCAGAAACCCTTTATTATGTGATAGTAATATATAAGCGATACTATTACTTCTAAAGTGCCATACTTACGAAGAAGATTATTGACGTTTATATTTGTATAACCTTAAATGAAAAGCGAAGTGGCATCTGCGGGCTAAGTGAATAGGACAAAGTGAATAGGGCAAAGTGGATAACTTATCCGCTTTGCCCTGCCATCTTTATTTGACTATATAAGTGTCAGCTATATTTTTATACGTATTTGTCTATTGTAATAAAGCGTGTTACATCATTTTACATAGTGGAGGCATTAAGTCACACTAATTAAATTATAAATCAGCAACATTGATCTTAATTTTTACTTAAAAAGCTAGTAATATGCTTTCAGATGGTTTAATTTTTCAAGAGGAAGAAGGAACAAGCCAAATGTCTGAAGAAGCCATGAAGAAAGCACTTGAAGAAATAAAATCTTCCAATCAGTGGTTCTGCTATCTGGCCATACAACCATAATGTGTTTGTTGATGAAGATTTTGCTCCAGATGAACTTACAGATCGCCCATTTGAGACAGAAATCAGCGAAATGACAGCTGGCTCAGATTTAACAAATTCTGCGGTGCCAGCTTCTTCAGCGGCTGAAGAAACAGTTAATGCTCACTCAGAATCAACCACATCTGTGATGTCGGCATCTTCAGAGATTGACGAAATATTCAATACATCAATTACTCTCAGATTTTAAGTTCCGGTTACACCAAAACCCTCAACATCGTCAGCAGGAGAACCCAAGTCAGTTCTTTTGATTTAGACCAGTGTCAAAAGTGGATGCTCGAAAGATACGAGTTAAACGAAGAAAATGTCAGCGCTCTGAAGCTCTTACATCTAAACCGATTAAAAACGTTGAAAGAGAAGTAACTTATGGGCAGGAGGAAAAGCAGAAGAAATCCAAGTCTTCAGTCCCAGTGAAACGTCGATTTGTTCAAATTCATATTTTGAACTAATCTAACGTGCTGTAAAGGGCTGTAATAACATTTCTTATCGTCTCATATAACTCATTAACATTGTGTTTATGTGTTCATTTAATTTTATTATCAGTGAATATAAATTAAATAGAAATGTGAAAATGTTATAGGGATATTCACTTTGCCCGGGTTAATTATTCGCTTTGCCCGTGTACACGGGCAAAGCGAATAATTAACAATATTTTCTTTCTCAAATCATATCACTGTCCGTATGTACTAGAAACGAATTGCTGTTTTGTAGATATGTGGACAACATGTGTCACAACCAAAGTCATGAAGTTTTTATTTCCGGAGCACCAAAATATAGCCTATGGCATTGTTTATTCTTAGCTTATCCGCTATGCTCGGGTTTCCCCTATACAGAATAAGCTATTTTGGCTTACAGTGAATAAGTTACTTTGAATTATACAGAACAAGCTTTTTGAAATATAAAGAGTAAGCTATTTTGAATTATAAGGAAAAAGTTATTTTGAATTGTAAAAATGATGTAAGATATTTTGATTTTGAATCGTAAAAAATAAGCTAATTTGGATTACGAAGAATAAAGCTACTTTGACTTATAAGTTATATTCAATTATATAGAACAAGGTAGGCTATTTTGAATGATTAAAAATAAGCTGTTCCGGTTTATAAAGAATAACAAATTTTGGATTGTAAAGAATAAAATTGCCTAAGATTATTTTGGATTATAAAATGCCTTGCATTTGCAGTCCAGAAAACACAGTTACCTCCTTACTTGAACTAATAATAATAATAATAATAATAATAATAATAATGAATACACAAGTTAATAATGTAGGCCTAATCTGAAATATGATACGGCAGGGACTGAATTGCTGCCAAAAGCGTGACGAGCTGTACGTGTCATCTTCGTAGCACTAATTGTTGTTCCGCAGTATTAATTATCTACCGCTTTATTGCATGAGAAGCGAACAGCTTGTGTGGCTTGACTACCGTGGTGTTTGTGACGTCAAGTGAGCGTAACTATGTTCACAGCTCTATTGCTTGGCAAAGTGAACATTAATGGGCGTGGCCTTGCTATTACCTGTAAAGTGAGTGCAAAAACTGAAACGACATTCAGCGAACGATTACCACGCACGCGCATAGCCTTCGTTTGCACTAAACGTCTATGTAGGCATGGAAACTTTGTACCTGTGTTATTATACAACTAATAAGAGTCCTTAAAAATATTCGCTTGATGAAATTTATTTTAATGAGTCGATTAAACATAATTTCTTCACATTCAAGTGTGGTTGTGTTCTAATAATGTCTCATGGTCACGTGACTCTTTATTAAAATATTTATCATACAAAGTAATATTTAATAACGGTTATTTCTTAGAGATTATCGCCCCTTTTCCAGTCAAGCTTGTTGTATGCGTTCGTGACGATTACAAAACTTGGCAACATAGCGAACGTAACACACACTTTACGGCTGTTCTTAGTGTTAAATCAAACATTTCAGCTGAATAAAGGGGGCGAGGGTGTTATGACTTATGACTACTTCTACTGAGTAGGGTGACAAAATATGTTATGACATTTTGAGTTATATTAGGTGATTCATGAAATTCAACACTACATAGGGATCCTGTTCTAGGGACTATGTGGATAAAAGAATGAGAAGGGATTCATGAATCCCTATAATTTTGTGTAATGTGTTTATGCTGTTCGAAATTACAAATTTCTTAACAACATTTCAGTCTATACGTGTCATATTAGGTGAATAAAATAGTGTTACACATTATTATACTTATCTATAATTGGACTAACGTTTTCACTTTATGCATGAAGCATCATTAGGTCCTATTATTATTATTATTATTATTATTATTATTATTATTATTATTATTATTATTATTTAGTATTTATACTGAAAACTGTACTAAGGTTTGATAATTTAATTTGTTACAGACTTCAAAGTGTTGGGTTAAAAGATGTATTACATTATTAAAATAAGTTTGTTTTTTAGAAAAAAAGTTATAATTTATATTATGTTATTGTTCTTTAGCGATATAAATAATATAAACTTAATGTCAGATCTGGAACAATACAGTTACATAATATTAGTGTTAGTTGTTTCTTCTTATATTATTACATTGTACTATCCTGAAAAAAAAATGAAAAAGGAGTGACGAGGATTTAAACCTGAGACTTGACATCTAAATTCCGACGTTCTTCCGACTGATCTAGGGGGGGCACAAGTAAAGGAGCATAGCGGAAAAATTGGCCGAATCCCCCTCCAAGATGTCCTGATGATTTGTGGAAGCTCGTCCAGGATGCCTAGGATGCCGTGACTGAGAACAGTCTCTATTTGAAAAGACTAATCTATTTCATGCTCACTCGACTGCAAGATGTGATCGAGATGGGAGAAAGATGGAATAATATTGAATTTCGGGTTTCTGTTTCTTCAACTGTTAATTGTTTGAATTTTCTAAGGCAGACGCCAGTAAATTTGTTTTGTTTATGCCACGACAGATATTTTTGTTGAGAATAAAATCTTTCTTTCTCTCCAATTGCAGCCATAATGTAATAATAAATAATGATAAACTCATGGCATAATATATTCATGAACCGGATATTAATTATTAAAACAGCCATAAAAGAAGATACAAGAGCAATTATATTTTTTTCTCTCTCTCTCTCTCCTAAAACAAAAAAAGTACTAGGTTGTATTCGAAAGTACGACCTCACGAATACCAGCCCGGAACGCTACATTACACTACAACAGTAACAAGCAGAACACTTTAACACTCTAATACATGTAACATTGCCTGTTTCCGAATTGTAGCGAAGATACCCGAAGGTAACTTAGCTTCTAGAGAGCGGCTACTTTTTCTTTTGACAGCTGTACATCAAAGGTATTATATAAGTTCATTTCATCAACTTTAGAGTACAGATAAACAAATGTTACGTTTTTTTCTTCTTTCACACCTGGTAAAGCTACAAACTTATTCTCTTTATTTCTGGTATAGTGTAACCATATTATACCTTGAAATTTTTGAAACACATATAATATGTAAACAGAATTATGTGGGACTTTTCGTACGGTATTCCCAATATATATATTTTTTCTTCATATTTTGAAAAAAATGCATTCAATTCGAAATCAATGATACTATAATCTGAAGATTATAGATTTAAAGAGACGATATCCTGGATGGTTTCTTCAGAAAATTCTATGATGCACATAAAATAAAATAAAATAAAATCAAAGCTTGTTATAAGTAGAACATTAATGTGGACAGACTTTTAAAAGTTTGGGTCGTGACATCATATTTATATGATCAAACTTAAGCCAAACATAGTTTAAAGTTTTATTTATGATATTTGTAGTTACTTAAAATTATCATTACGATGTAAGATTAAAAAAGATACAATACTGAAGCTTTCGTAATTTTATTCAGAAATACAGATCTGAGAATTTAATAATAAATAAAGTAGATAAAAACTGGTAACGACTTCCAACATTTCCTATTTACATTTAATATTTACATGAAAGGAATCCATCATGTTTTGTTAATCAATCGTCCACAAGGTGGTTCTGCCTATCATATTTACATTGTCACATTACAAAACACGGTATGACTTAAAGCAAATCCTTTTATAACATTCGAAGAGTTAATCACAGCACGCACAGTACATTGTTAACTCAAATTTATAAATTACATGAAAATAATTTTAAAATATAAATCGATGTACATTGTAAATGTAAATAATGTAGGCCCTATATAATAAATGTAAATAAATGTATACCCACAATAAATATAAATAACAATTGTAAATAAATGTAAACAATTAATGCAGATTATAAAATATGAAAAACAGTAAGCGATAAAGACAGATAAGTTTAAGCTCGTACCTCCTTAATCTGACTTCGTAAACACTGTGGTCACTATGTCAAAATGTTCTATAGTGCATTCCTATTTCCTGTTTAATTTTTGCACGCTTTTGCTGAATCATCAAGTAGACATCAGAAAGAAAAATTAACAAAATTAAATGAAAAGAACAAAATTGAAACATAGCCTATAAGCTTAATAATTGGTGACTAAAACTTACATCAATCGTATGGATTCAAGACGAATAACAAATAAAATAATGTAATCAAAATCAATAGGATTTCAAGATTTTTGACGATAAGAAGGAAGACAGAATGGGGATTTATTGTTAACTGACCTACTATGCAAATAATAATGATGACGACCTTCACAACGAATTAATGTATAAAAAAATGTTTGTTTCAGAGTAAAATACTGTTCTTGCAATGTTTCGATTATTATAATAAAGAAATTAAAGTAATAAAACAATATAAAATCCTAATGTATATCGGATAACCATTGGATATAAAAATAACAAGAATAAATTATATTTATGTAAGCTTCAAAACTTCTGACTTTTGTTGTTTACAATACAAGTGTTAAACACTGTATTTTTGGCTTCGGACAACGACGGATATCACTTTCAAACTAGTCACCAGATAATATTTCTAATATTAGAAAACGGTTTACATTAGCTTCTTGTCTATGCGGATGACGTGGATATGTTAGGAGAAAATCCACAAACGATTAAGGACAACACGGAAATTTTATTTGAAAGCAAGTAAAGCGATAGGTTTGGAAGTGAAGCCCGAAAAGACAAAGTATATGATTAGCCTATGTTTCGTGACCAGAATATTGTACGAAATGGAAATATAAAAATTAGAGATTTATTCTTCCAAGAGGAGGAAAAATTCAAATATCTTGGAGCAACAGTAACAAATATAAATGACACTCGAGAGGAAATTAAACACAGAATAAATATGGGAAATGCGTGTTACTATTCGGTTGAGAAGCTTTTATCATCTAGTCTGCCGTCAAAAAAACTGAAAATTATAATTTATAAAATAGTTATATTACCGGTTGTTCTGTGTGATTGTGAAACTTGGACTCTCACTTTGAGAGAGAAACAGAGCTTAAGGATGTTTGAGAATAAGGTTCTTAGGAAAATATTTGAAGCTAAGAGGGATGAAGTTACAGGAGAATGGAGAAAGTTACATAATGCAGAACGGCATGCATTGTATTCTTCACCTGACATAATTAGGAACATTAAATCCAGACGTTTGAGATGGGTAGGGCATGTAGCACGTATGGGCGAATCCAGAAATACATATAGTGTGAATTTAAATACTATTATAGTCACAATCATGCCATGGTATGAAAGAAAAATTTCACAACCTCGAGCGGGAATCGAACCTGAGACTTCCTGTTCTCCGGTCGGGCGCTCTACGTACTCTATAACAGAGTCGCCAGTATGAAAGGATAATTCCAAGCCTTTGGCGTGAGACGAACTCGATAGCTCAGTGTTAGAGCGCCTGACCCGAGAACAGGAAGTCGCAAGTTCGATTCCCGCTCGAGGTTGTGAAATTTTTCTTTCATACCATGGCATGATTGTGACTAATAATATGTCACATCAACGGACGTATATACGTCACCAAACATCGTAAGATTAAGATTACATATAGTGTGTTAGTTGGGAGACCAGAGGGAAAAAAACCTTTGGGGAGGCCGAGACGTAGATGGGAAGACAATATTAAAATGGATTTGAGGGAGGTGGGATATGATGATAGAGACTGGATTAATCTTGCACAGGATAGGGACCGATGGCGGGCTTATGTGAGGGCGGAAGTGGACCCGTGGGTTCCTTAATTAAAATGGATTTGAGGGAGGTGGGATATGATGATAGAGACTGGATTAATCTTGCACAGGATAGGGACCGATGGCGGGCTTATGTGAGGGCGGAAGTGGACCCGTGGGTTCCTTAAAAGCCATTTGTAAGTAAGTAAAGAAATTATAAAGTTATTCAGTGATTATACAAGTGTTAAAAGAGTGTATCAAACAATGAAGAACTGTATAATCGTTAAACGAGGACGCATGCCGAGTGTAGCAAACCTACGAACAAAATAAATCAATTTTAACATGTGTCTCGTACACTATTAATAAAATTAAGAAGTCGTTCAGTTTGTTTGTATGTATATATATATATATATATATATATATATATATCAGGTAGGTGATTCATGTAAATATTTTACCTGAAATTGCTGGATCTACTATATGGCGGCAAATTTATGAATTATCATTTACAATATTGATTGATATGACAGGTATCACAATGAATATCACCTGCTGGTGAATTTATGAAACATTATAGCTGGAGTTTCAAACTCGAATTCGGAAATGAATAAAAATAGTAATAATAAAATGTGCAGGAAGAATACGACTGGAATTATTACCAGAAAAATCAAGGAGACTCTATGATATACCATACAACACATTTATAGAATGGTGCAAGATGAAGAATTTTGAAAGTAAGTACAACGAAAAGATTCTTCCCACTCATTCAAACAGTGTTTAAAACCCTAATTTACTTCCCGTAAAATCTGCAAGTCTGTTGTCAGCAGTCTTTTCACACAAACAATTTCTATAAGCAACTGGAACAACTACATTAAGTAACATAACAATCTTAAGAAGTGTCAAAACGTTATAGGCCTACTTATCAATAAAATAGTAAGTTGTCGAAGCAATTTATTTAGACCAAATTACGTTTCTTAACCACCACTGACATACAGGTATACAAATTATTCTCCATATATACATCTGATATACTTTAGTCTATAAAATGTGTGTCTTTTGTCATCAAGATGAGGTTGTTCTAGAAATAGTGTTGAAATCAATTGGTCGAACAGTACTATTATGGTTTTCAGCTGGTTTGGTTTATTAATTTTAGAATGACTGTTTCTTCCGTTTCACGCAAACAAACTTAAGCATGGAGTCTTATAGATCCTTCGTTGACATTTTTGTCTATGTTTACTTGTAACGTTGCGAGTGGTTTCATTTAATAACAAAGCTATAAGCTCCTATGTTTACATTATGCTAATATCAGTGGAATTAACACAGTCTGATTCATTTTACATTCTGATCAATCAACTTCAATTCCAAGTGTTTTCCTGACAAGGCCCATATGGAAATTAAGTTCTATACACAAACCCTTGGTGCGCCGATTTTTCAAACAGGTTTTGGTATTTAAATCATGTAATTAAATCCAGACACTTCTCCAGGTCGCATACTTCTGTGACGCGTTAATATGGGTCAAGGAACAAGATTTTAAATGTATGCTGGCCAGTTGAATGAAACGATCAGAAATAATAACTCCTGAAGTTGGCAACACATTCGATTTTATTGCATTTACATTCGTCAATTACTTCTTTTTTATTCGTTCTTTACTTGCGAAAGTATACTAACATAAATTTTAGTTGCCAAGTTGCATCATTCTAAGACCGACATGTTTACAGATGTTCGACTTTCAAGGGAATAAACTGAAATATGGAAACCGACAGCAAACTATTCGTATGCGCTGAGAAGTACAACTAAAAATACATTGTACAGAATTAAAATAAATGGTATGACCTGTGGTATTCAACAGAAAATTAGAAGTTTCTGCACATTTGTGGACAATACAGGGGAAGCTAGGGAAATAGTGATGGACAACAAATGTTTTAAGTGTCAAGAAATATTAAAGCTCCTTGTTTATTTGGCAGGAGGAAAAGTTTTGAGTCGTGAGAAGAGGAGGAAAAAATCGAACAAGACTGAAATTACCCTAATTATAAGGGGAGAGGACAGTTAAATTTGAAACACTTTCCTAATCTATGTAGGTCTACAATTTTATTTTTTACTTTTTTGTATGTAGAAATATCATTGCTATAAATAACTGACTTCGAGATTACATTTAGAAAAAGTTTGGATCCGAAATTAAAAAAAAAACCTTAATCAGGATATAGCAATTCACTCAAATGGATTTATTTTTCCATCCATCCATCCATCCACCCGCCCACCTACTTGTCTATTTATTTATCTATTTATTATTTATTATTATTCTTCCTAAAAATTCAAGAACATTTCTAAGAAATATAATATCAGAACTCTCTTCAAATCAGAGAATACACTCCGCCAAGTTCTGTCCAACAACAAGTCGAAGTCAGATCCCGCGGACACCAGAGACTGCATTTACGACATTCCTTGTGAATGCGCTCGTGTGTAGTAGGAGAGACTAGCAGACTCCTGTCCACTATAATCAAAGAACACAAGTACTACTTTAAGCTATCGTGGCAGTTAACGGACGAATAAAAGTATTTCATATATGGGCAACGAACTTTTATATTTTTTCCAAAATAAATACTTCTAATTAAACTGTTGTCTCTATGGATTTAAGGAATTGAATGCTTAATTTAATACTAATAAAATATGTAAAAATTATTATGCAAATCCATGAAAGAGTTGATGATGTCTGACTGTTTAAGTTCACTTAAGACCATGAAGTCTTTGTATTCCTAGTTGTAGAGATGCAAGAAAGGTGCATGCAGAAGTCTTTAAAAATTATAGCTATCACTTCCACTATTGCCATACGTACATTTTTTCAACACTAATCTCACTAGAGGTTTTGATTTATCTAGAGAAAATCAAAACTCGAGTCGGATTTAATTGACTATTACACAATTGGAAGAAAGTATATAAAGAATACAAGAAATAAACTACTTTAATAAAATAAAATATTAATTTACTTACTAAAATTCTATTTCACTAATGTTAGCTTCACCAAAACGTTTGAACGGCGTCTCCATTTTCAGTTGACTGTATATGCTGTAAACAAATGACGATCCCAATGCATGTTTTACAGTACCGTAGAAAATTTGCAGTTTGACATGTTGGCAAACAAAGAAACAAATGGTAGAAAGGTGATCAAAACAGGAGAAAATATATAAAGATTAGAAGAAATGAAGTACTCTAATACAATAAAATAGATATTGACTTACTAAAATTCTATTTCACTAACGTTACCTTAACCAAAATGTTTGAACGGAGCTGCCATTTTCAGTCGGCCATCTATGTGGGAAACAAATTACGATCGCAAAGCATGTTTTATAGTACCGTGAAGAATTTGCAATTTGAAATGTTGGCAAACAAAGAAACAAATGCTAGGGTAGTGATAAAAGCAAACAAATGCTAGGGAAGCGATAAGATTAAACAAATGCTAGGGAAGCGATAAAATTGTGCGATAAGCAGCCATGATTGGTCGAAAGACGTCCTTTCGTACCGTTTTATTGGTCAAAAGTAGTATGACGTAGTAAAAGTGTAATAGTCATCATAATTTTTCCATATGCAGTAATGTCAATACTATGAATGAAAGATTTGTACACATGTGTGTCCCATTCATGTTGATAGTGATAATTAAATATAGATGTTGATATAGCAAAGGAAGGTTTGTTGATTATAAAAAAAAGATTTTTAATTCCTGACCAAGAAAACATTACAACGAACTGAATTTTCGTTAAAGGCGTAAATCAAATATGTAGTCACAGAGTTACTCAGATTTTGGGAACATTAAACACGGAATTCCCCAAGGATCAATTTTAGTCCATTATTGTTTCTAGTTTATACGCCTACCTATTAATAATTTAGTCTTAATCATTTTCGTAGCATGGTTATCATCCAAATTTTCCGTCCAGTTTTCTCCGTTATGAGACTTAAAAGCAATGTTGAAGTACTTTCGATTTGTTGCTGGCCAAAAACAAGAAAGTCCAGTGCTGGGGTAGCCATCTCTAGCCTCCGGACAGGCTCATGATAGAGCACTTGCTCTGTATCTAATGGAACGTTTATACCGTCGTCATTCGGTCCTCATTGTTCCTTTTTGTAAAAGCAGAGTGCACCACGAGCAGATAAAAGTTGAGATTTTAGTAGGAGAGTTTACTGAATGCACTATCTAATGAACTACCGCCCATTTGGAAAAATATCTTTGGGTCGTACGCTGAAAGGCTGGAATGAGACCGTAACAGGCCTAATACGTGATAGAAAAAAGAACAATTCTCAACCATAAAAAACTTATCCCAGACAATCTTAATTGTATAGGCCTATGTGATACAAGTATTATTATCTAACATAAAGTAAACCTTTTTATTGCTTTCAAAGAATCTGTAAGCACAAAGTTTCTTAGTTTGGAATTGGGTAACCACTGAAAAACAAACATAAATTGAACTCTGTCTGTTATGCATTAAGATCTTTGTAGTTTATTGGCGAAATAATACCCTAAAAATGACATACTTTGCATAGGCTACTATTATTCTATAATGAAATATGAATTAATATTATGGGCTACGTAATCTGAAGCTGAACATATTTTTGTTTTACAGAAGAAAGCTATAAGGATAGTGACAAGTGTGCATAGAAGGACATCTGTGAAAAGGTCTTCTAAAATGTAAAAATATCGACCTTACCTTGTGAGTATAGGCTATTTTTTTCTCTGATGATATATTATATCAAATATACGAATACATTTAGTACTAATCAAAATATTCATAATTTTAATACAAGACACAAATCAGATCTCCAACTACCCTCTGTTTTTTTTCTATTTTACTTGGTTATTTAACGACACTGCATCAACTACGAGGTTATTTAACATCGATGGGATTTGTGATAGCGAGATAATATTTGGCGAGATAAGGCCGAGGATTCGCCATAGATTACTTGACATTTCCCTTATGATTGGGGAAAACCTCGGAAAAAAACCCAACCAGGTAATCAGCCCAAGCGAGAATGGAGCCCGCGTTCGAATGCAACTCCTGATCTGCAGGCAAGCGCCTTAGCCGTCTGACCTACGCCGGTGGCCCTCTACCCTCTGTTACTCTCAGCTGATATGAAATAAGAAATTAAGTACAGTAGGCCTGCATACATTATCATTATTATTTTTATTTTTATTATTACTATTATTATTATCATTATCATTATCATTATCATTATTATTATTATTATTATTATTATTATTATTATTATTATTATTATTAGGATTATCATTATTTTATTTAATCTGGTGGATTTAAGGCCATGAGGTATTCTGTTCCTCACCACCAGAAATACAAATACAAAAAAGGTAATTTGCAGAGAGAAGAAGCAACCAAAAACAACAAATATGCCTAAATCTGCAAATACAAATACAAAAAAAGAAAATAAATTAAAAAGAGAGGAGAAAAAATTCAAGTACAGAGTTAAAATCACAATAGATGCCGGAACAAATAAAGAAGTATACTATATTAATTGCCTAATATATTTTGTTATTAAAGTGAATAAATAAACATCTAACGACAAGTAAGTAACTGACTGTACAAATGTGAGGAGAAGTAATATGGTGACAATTTCGAAACACTTAGACTACAATTAAGTTAAAATGTACAGTTGACTGGCTGCATTGTATTCTACTCACAATCAGTAAGAAAATGCTTACTAAATTTGTTTTTAGTGCTCTTAAATTCCGACAGTCCCTGATGTCCCTAGGTAGGGTTAGAATATGCTACAAACGCTATAGCAAGATAGTGAATGGTGATGAATACGTTGATGTGTATGTGTTGGTATGGCTAGTATGTGGCTATTTTGCGTGAGTGTGTAGAGAATGCGATACGATAAATAACCGAAGCTGAAGACAAGATAGGTAGGTGCAGAAGTGTAAAACACTTGAGAAAGGAGAACAAGCGAATGACAATTTATACTTTTTTTAAGCCGAAACCAGTTAAGGAAGGGTGGAGTAATGTGGTCAGCGCAACGGATATCGCAGACAATACGAACACAAGAGTTTTGAACACGTTGTAATCTCTGAGACTGATTGACACTGAGTTTGATGAGTAGAAAATCATAATAATGAAAATGGAGCATTACTAGTGTTTGCACTATACCTATTGTGTAATTATGAACACATTGTAATCTCTGAAATTGGTTGACACTGAGGTCAGTCTGTGGAAAATCACAATAATAAAAAAGGAGTATTAGACCTATTAGCATCTGCACTGGTATTTTTTCATTGTAAGAGGAAGATATTTTCGAACACTGTATAGAAGTAGGCTGTAGAAAATAGTTTTTCTTTTGACTATTACATGTTTTTCTACGTCATACTACTTTTGAACAATAAAACAGTAGGAAAGGACGTCTTTCAACCAATCATGTTTGCTTATCGCACAATTTTATCGCTTCTCTAATATTTGTTTAATTTTATCGCTTCTCTAGCATTTTTTGTTTGTTTTTATCACTACCGTACCCTAGCACTTGTTTCTTTGTTTGCCAACATTTCAAACTACAAATTATTTACGGTACCGGTACTATAAAACATGCTTTGCGATCGTCATTTATTTACAGCATAGACAGTCAACTGAAAATGGCGGCTCCGTTCAAACCTTTTGGTGAAGCTAACATTAGTGAAATAGAATTTCATCAAATCAATTAATATTTTATTGTATTGGAGTACTTTGTTACTTCTAACCTTTATATACTTTCTTCTAATCGTGTAACAGTCAATTAAATCCCACTCGAGTTTTCATTTTCTCTAAGTTACATAAATCAAAACCTCTAGTGAGATTACTGTTGAAAATATGAGTTATTTGGGTGTTCCAATTTAAAATCGTATCGAAGTAAACTCTAAGATTTCTGACACAGGGAGCAAAAGTCTTGAATGAACTTGCCTAATTATCTTCAAGCTGTAAGGGCCAAGAAAAAAAGTTTAGAAAGAACAACAAAATTCTCTATATTCATATATTCCACTTAACCGATGAATTGTTTACGCTTGTAAATTATTGATCTCCTTGCTATGGATTAAGAACTTAAATATTTTGAATATGCCTATAATTTTTTACTTGCTCCAAACCTCAAAGCTATACATAATACTGATGTAAGATCTGTAGAACATACAAGATGTGAACTATATAATCTGCTACGATTCTATAGAGAGTATATATATCGGTCTACTGAGAAAAATGTCTAGTGAAATTTAATTATTTCACATAATTTTATTTTTAATTTGTAAAATAGCATGTTTTTAAGATTGATAGTAATCTAATTATTTGTTTGCATTTCGACTGATCGTCAATGCCATTGCTCCCAATAAATACCGATAGGCTACATAATAGAGTAGGCCCTAACAAACGACTGCTTTAACGTACTTATCGAGTAAAGTAAATAAGGACTGTCTATTCTCTTTTTTAAAAAGTTATACTCACAAAATACATTTTTTTTCTTGGAAAACCTTGACGGTCACAGAAAAAAATATATATTTTTTTTTTTACTTTTTTCTTCAGTTATTTATGCTCTACCGCCAGTATTTTTGACAGTTTATAACGTTTACACTCTGTAGTAAATACAGGGACATAATTTTACTTTTACGTCAATTTTTATTGTACCTCAGTTTTTCAATGTACTTCACTCCCACCCCTTCTACTAATGAAGGTAAACCGTCCTCCACACAGATCCAAGACCGCATATACAGTCATAGTAGCCTTATGGTCAGAGTAAACAGTACGTTCCAAAAATATGTTCGCGTTTTCCAGTGACCAAAGAGCTTTTAATATTAAATCATTTTCGCACAGGTACTGCCGTCCATTTGCCTACGTCGTATCCCGGTTTCCCCCACCAGCTTTTATTCGCCAACTAGTGGCTGGGCTGTCTTAGCTCTTTTCTGAGAACATTAATTTCTGTTAGGAATTGGACGTCTATGTAGGCCCTAATATTATACAACTGTTTAAAATAACTTAAATAGAAGGGCCTCGTTAAGTAATTAACTGTCACGTGATTTCCTCCCTTTCTACGACCCTACGACATAACCACTTGGACGGACAGTAGATAGTAGACTATGTCTGAGTAATTTTATCTTTTCGGATCGGGCGGAAGTGAAGATTAAATTTACAGTGCGTAAGGTACTCTTTTAAAGAGTAGGTACAGAATTATTTCAACATGAGTTACTAGTACGAAGGACGAAACTGGTAATTGGAATTAGGTGCAATAGTCTAAAGTGCGATAATATGCGCATTAGAACTGAAGCCTGTATCGAAATGAACGGCCACCATTTTAAAAAATGTGTTTAAATATCCATATTATGATTATTTTTCAATTTAACTTCATTCTCTATATTGAACGCTAATGTGCTGTAGACAGTATAATATACACTGCATAATGAATAGGCTACGTCCACATGGACAGCTCAGTTCGTGAGTAAAAACACTCATTGGTTAATACTATAATGTATTTTGATTAAACAAAAACCTAATGAAAATGATCAAACTCAAAAGCGCAATATTTCCTAGTTTACGTAAATGGATGAACTACTTTTCTTCCCTCCTATACGTAGTGAAGTGATTGTTTGTATATTACGCCAGTATCATCGAACTCCAGTCGTGGAAGGGGGTAACAAACGGCGTTGATCCAGAGGTATAGGCAAGTTAATATTAAAAATTTTAGTAAAAATTAAATGGTGTCCCTGTATAATGAAATATGATTCAATCAAAGAGAAAGTGTGTTATGTTCAACAGTGTGCGACCCGCTATCAGAGTTTCTTGTGTAATCTTGAAGGCATCCGAATTAAGGAAATTGACTGATATCGACACTTGTCACGCAGTCCACTCTGAGCTGTGAATTCTTGCAAGTTGCTGAACTCGACAGATGTTCCTGCTAACCCAGAAACACAAATTATTATAATGATGCTTGACTTTAATGGCCGGTTTTCCAGTGCGCATTCTATTCGTAGTTAAACTTTGAGAAAAGTAATTTCCCCGCGATTTCACCTGTTGGCTATATCAATATAATGCTTGAAAACCGCCGGTAATCGGGTGTAATGAATAGCCTGGCCCGTCCGCCGTGGAGGTGGCGCGGTCCATCAGACCACACCCATTTCGCACGCCTCCGGGCACCGGATCGGGGGCCTGTCGCACACTGCCTCCTCGCAGAGGCGTGCCCCGGCCTGCGCACACTCAGTCCTACTTCACGCAAACATGATCATTCGGGCCCCTTGTTAGAGTCGGAGGCAACATGGGTGTGAACATTCTTCAACCATTACTGACTAAGGACATTTAAATTTATCCCCAATGGGTTGACGGAAGATATTTAAACATGCACTGCGGGATTGCCGTTGTTCAGGCTAAGCAGCCAATATTATTTGCTGTAGCAGAGATAGAAGAAGAGCTGAGAAGCAAGAAACGGATATGAATTTTGTGCTTCCAAACGTTCAGACGTAATATGATTCAAAACTCTTCAGAATCGATTCGTTTCTTAATTACTATCAATTCATTTATTAGGAGTTTCTCAATCATCATAAATTCGTTTTTGAAGCTTCAATGATTCATTTCTTACGTAATGATAAATTCGTTTTCTAATCATCAACGAATCCTTTCTTGATTATCATCGACAAACTTCTTATGTAATCATAGATTTGTTTCTTAATTATAATCGATTGATTTTGCAATCATAAATTCTTTCCTTAATCATAATCGATTTATTTTTACCTAATTATAAATTCGATTCTTAATCATCGCAAATTTGTTTCTTACGATTAGTTCCTTAATAATCATCAATTCGTTCCTTAACCTTCATCTATTTATTGCATACGTAATCATAAATTCGTTTCTAATCATCATCAATTCGTTTCTGAATCATCATCAATTCGTTTCTGAATCATCATCAATTCGTTTCTTAATCATCATCGATTCCTTTCTTAATCATTATCGACTCGTTTCTTACATAGACCTAATAATCGATTCATTTCTTAATGATCATAGGTTCTTTTCTCAATCATGATCGAGTCATTTCTTATGTAAAGATAAATTTATTTCTTGATCATCGTCGATTCAAATATTAGGCCTACATAATCAAACATTCGTTTCTTATTCATAGATTAATCTCTTGCGTAATCATAACTTCGTTTCTTAATCACCATCGATTCATTTCTCACGTAATCATGAATGCGTTTCTTAACATCGATTCTAATCTTACGTAATCAAAAATTCGTTTCTTAATAATCATCGATTCAAATCTTACGTGATCAAAAGTGCGTTTCTTAATCTCCATCCATTCGAATTTTATGTAATTAAAATTTTATTTATTAATCATCATCGATTCAAAAAATTACTTTCCTACTCGTCATCGATTCGAATCTTACGTAATCAAAAAAACCGTTTCTTAATCATCAACGATTAAAGTCTTATATAATTAAAAAATCGTTTCTTAATCATCATCGATTCGAGTCTTATGTAATTAAAAAGATGTTTCTTAATCATAATCGATTCGAATCTTATGTAATTAAAAATTCGTTTCCTAATCATCATCGATTCGAAACTTGCGTTATCAAAAATTAGTTTCTTAATCATCATCGATTTCTTTATCACAATCAATTAGTTTCTTCCATCATCATAATCATCTGTCATCGGTATTTTCTCGCACTATTATGAATTCTTTATTTTCTATTTCTTTCTTCCGTCATTATCATAATCATCCGTCATCAATAATTGTTTCTCGCATTGTTATTAGTTCGCTTCTTATATTTTTTAATTAATTTCTCGTAATGCCATCACCATGATAATCTTTGGCGTCATTAATTTTCTACTCGTACCATCATCAATTCGCTTCTTATACCTTCACTTAATTTGTTGACACCAACATCAATTCATTTCTCACATCATCATCATAATCATAATCAATTCGCTTAGTAATCATTAGTTCGTTTCTTAAATCTTTAATTCATTTATGCTTTAGTAAGGAACAGAGCAACAGTCCACGGAATTTCAAGTTCATACTTTCCTTGAATAACAGAGGAACCAAAATTGAGTCGTTCCCTGGAATAACAACATAAAGTATGCTACGTTTCCTATTGCATCCTTAATAACATATCTCACTCTTGACAAAAATATTAATTCCCTCCAACAAACACAGCGCCTTCTAGAAACATTTGAACGTCGTTCTGCGCAAAGCTTTTACCAGATCTAAGTGTCATAGAATATCTTTTAAGCATGCGCCTGCATATGACTATGATATTCTACGTCACTGTTGCACCTCGTTTAAAGGCTAGAAATGTCCACGCTGAACATATCTTACTTAGAAGTAGAACAAAATAAATAATTTTAAACCTATATAGGAAGTGTTACAAATATGGAATACCATTTTGTTTCATCGTTTTGGAACCTACGTATTTTGAATACTGAATGTATAGTATCTCTTGTTTATTGCTCAATGTTCCTGTGAATGGTACACCGGACTTAGAAGTTCGTAAGATGTTATAACATGTTAAAAAAATAATCTTCTCAAAATCTAACATATTGTATTCATCAAAATGGAGACAAAAATATGGAATACTATTAACAAGTTACAAGATTAACAAAACTGCAAAATCAAAATGGTCTCTACTAAGAAAAGCACAGAACAAGCATTCAGCATCTTCATTAGAAGGTGTTTTCCCAACCGCAATACTGAATCCAGATGAATCGTGTCTCACGTCTTTTCTCGAATTTGTTTTATGACTTCTTGAGTTGCCTTTTCATTTCACTGTTTTCTAAGTTTGTTGGAAAATGAGGTTTTACCTCCTCCTACAGGTGCCAACACTAGTAAGGAAACAGTAAACCAGGGTATAAAGATGGAATACTAATAATACTATTATTTCATATTTGTGACACACTGATGTTGTTAGTCACAACTTCAAATCATATCATAATTTGAAAACGAAATTAATTGAACATACATTGCCATAAACGTAGATTATTTCTCTTTAAGTATATTATATATCATTAATATTTCTAACATTGAGGGATAACAACGTAGCCTTATAGGCCTATTCAAGAAAAAACGTAACTCCAAAATTTTCACTTTCCTCGAAAACTAAATAATGATAAACATTTCAATAGTTCAGCTTCTAACTGCAAACTAACACATTCCCGCGAAAGAGAGTATCAGTGCGTAGTAATTTAGAAGGCTTCCGCTAGAATACAACACGCCTCAGGTCGCATACCACAATATTTCATATTTATACCCCTGTATCATATTTGTACCCCTATTTCATATTTGTAACACGTCCTCTGTAACAGATTAAAACAATAAACTTGTCAGTTTGCGCACAAATACGAAGTAATCCCTCAAGAAGAGTTGTGAGCGAAGTATAAGTAAAGTATAAATTAGTTTGAATGTGTTTTGAAACCAGTACGTTCATTATTTGAAGACTGAATACAGTCAAATTATAAAAGCGCCACAAATACTATAGGCTACTATTTGCGAAAACATAGGCAAACAATACTTTCCCATTATACTGACATTTTCATTATTCACCCTTCCACATATTGTTATTAAGAGGCGTATAAGTTACTAAGTTTTGTTTTTAGCTTTCCAGCTGCGTACCTCGAAAACAACGCGTTTGTGAAAATAAAACAATGAATAAAATTTTGTCCGCGTGAAGGAAAAATAATGAATTCGCTATTTTTGATTTGGAGGAGATTATCAATGTCATTTTAAAGGTCAACTTTTTTTATCGGAACCCTAACGTTGTTCATGAGATTATGATATTACATACACAAGAAAATTTCTCTCTGAAACTTTTGTTACGAAAATCTTATTTTTACAAAATATTTAAAACGACATTGAAAACTTTTAGTACATCGTAATGTAGAATGATTGTAATTTAGTGAGATATTTGTTTACCTTTCACATAAACGTAAACATTATGTTTTCTTTGTTTACCTTGAACTTAAACATACTGTACTGAAAAATATATACTAAAATATAACACAAAAACAAGAAAGGTTAACAAAATAAATCTAAAATATAATCTTCCAAAATACCTATTATCGTATACTAATGTTTTTAAATTTTGTTAAGTATTTAAAAAATTAGGGTTTAATAAAGAAGTGTCAGACAAAAGTTGTTTGTTTTTGTAATATGATAATTCCATGAAAAAGTTCGGATTCCCATTTAATAACATTTAGGTCACTTGAAAAAGACGTTGATAACCGCCACAAAAATTGACTATCATTTTTTCCCCCTTCAAACGAAGAAAGTTTACTCAAAATTGTATTCTCGCAAGCGCGTTGTTCTCGAGACACTGTAAGTAGTTGGAAAATGTTAAATATTTCCTATACTGTGTTTTTGTAAGGTAGGGCGACATGAATACTGTTAGGCAAAATATCGTTGGCGTTAAGAATAGACTTACTTACTTACAAATGGCTTTTAAGGAACCCGAAGGTTCATTGCCGCCCTCACATAAGCCCGCCAGCGGTCCCTATCCTGTGCAAGATTAATCCAGTCCCTATCATCATATCCCACCTCCCTCAAATCGATTTTAATATTATCCTCCCATCTACGTCTCGGCCTCCCTAAAGGTCTTTTTCCCTCCGGTCTCCCAACTAACACTCTATATGTATTTCTGGATTCGCCCATACGTGCTACATGCCCTGCCCATCTCAAACGTCTGGATTTAATGTTCCTAATTATGTCAGGTGAAGAATACAATACGTGCAGTTCTGTGTTATGTAACTTTCTCCATTCTCCTGTAACTTCATCCCGCTTAGCCCCAAATATTTTCCTTAGCACCTTATTCTCAAACACCCTTAACCTATGTTCCTCTCTCAGAGTGAGAGTCCAAGTTTCACAACCATACAGAAGAACCGGTAATATAACTGTTTTATAAATTCTAACTTTCAGATTTTTCGACAGCAGACTGGATGATAAGAGCTTCTCAACCGAATAATAACACGCATTTCCCATATTTATTCTGCGTTTAATTTCCTCCCGAGTGTCATTTATATTTGTTACTGTTGCTCCAAGATATTTGAATTTTTCCACCTCAAGAATAGACTATATAGTCATATTTATTTCTTTTACTTTTCGAAACCTTTACTTTATCTTTCTTAAAAGAAATAATACTAGATATAAACTAATAGTGTACCTATTTGAAAAACAATCACTAACCACACAATAAGATAAGAACAAGCCAGCTGCAAGTTTGAACTAAACTGACGTCAAGCAAAGCACTTTCAACGTTCCACAGGTCACTCCGTGGTACATTTATCACTAGCGATAACTTAAGAAAAACATAACTAAACCACATTGTTCTGGTAATTATTACGTTTACCAGGTTATGAAGCATGGCACATATTAACACTCGATGCAAAAAAAAAAAAAATTGGAATCTTTCACACTTTCATCGTTTACCACATTCAGTCCCCACTTATTTTGTGAACTTGAGGAATACAGTGAGAGCGGAGGAAGGCAAGGAGAACAAGGGGAATATAAGCAGAAAATTTGAAGACAAGGAGAATAAAGGGAATGTATGAAGAACAAGAGAAATACAAGGAGTAAAATGTAAATACAACGAGAACAAGGAGAATAAAAGGAGAATAAGGAAAAACAAGGTTATTACAAAATGAACAAGATGGATATGAAGAGAACAAGAGGAATACAAAGAGAACAAGGCGAATATAAGGAGCACAAGAAGAATACAAGGAAAAGAAGGGGAATATAAGGAGAAAACTGGGAAGGAAAGTAGAACTAGGGAAATACAAATAGAATGACGAGAAGATAAGAAGAATAAGGGGAAGACAAAGAGAATAAAGTAACTATAGGAAGAACGGAAATACAAGAAGAACGATGGAAAAGCAGGGAGAACAAGGTTAATGTAAGGAGAGAAATTGAAAGACAAGGATAACAAGGGGAAGAATATGAGAACAAGAAGAATAAGGGTAAGACAAGGAAAATGAGTATATTACAAGAAGAACAAGATGGATATGAAGACAACTAGATGAATAGAAGGAGAACAAGTCGAATATAAGGAGCACAGGGAAAATACAAGGAGAAGAAGGGGAATGTAAGGAGAAAACTGGAAAGAAAAATAGAACTAGGGGAATACAAATAAAAAAGGAGGAGACAAGGAGAACAAGGAGAACACAAGAAGATTAAGGGAAGACAAAGAGAATAAAGTAAGTAACGGAAATACAAGGAGAACGAGGGAAAAGCAAGGAGAACAAGGGAAATATAAGGAGACAAGAAGAAGAAGGCGAAGATCAGGAGAGCAAGGGGAATACTAAGATAACTAGTAAAAGACAAGATGAATCAAGGGAATACAAGGAAAACAAGGGAACACACAGAGAACAAGGCGAACACCGGAAATATAAGGAGAAAGATAGAAAGATAAGAAGAACACAGAGAATATGACAAGAAAAGTATAAATACAATGAGAACAAGGTGAATAGTAAGAAACTTAGGGTAAGTACAAAAGAAACTATGTGCTGCATTTTATGTGATAGTTAATTCTCAAGTTAATCCCTTGCCATACATAGAGAGGAGAAAGAAGTAGTTCTTTGTAAAATAGTGACTTTTGAATACAGTATAATAATAATATAGTAATTGGCAAAATACTTTGGAAGTGTTTGAAACACGCTTCATCGACACGTTTAATATTTCTGAAGTGTGTGGGGACAAGAAGGTTGGCAGGGGTTAACTTCGAACGACTACAGTCCACCGACGAGCACTTTGCCTAGGCTTGTGTTGTAAATATTCTGAAGCACCAGCTCCGAACGTTAATCAAAGTGCATGCAGTCTCGGATGTAAATATCACAGCTCAGTAAGAAACATGCACCATGCAGCCCAAGGCAAGCCTGCCAGTGCTTCTATTTCGAGGAAATATGAATGTGGGTTTGTTTTTATTCACTTTACGTATGACTTAGGGTGTTTCGCGTGTAATTCCAAGAAATAAGTACTTTTTGCGTGTTTTTTTGCACTGACTGCTCATTTTTAAATATTTCGAATAGCTGCATGACAGCTGCAGAGATTATATTTGCCCATGCCCACAAGGAACGAATACTTCTTGAGGCCGTTCTCTTTTTTGTAAGTTGATTTAAAATTATTATACAGACTTATAAATATTTAATTTGTAAAAGTTTTCTGAAATCTGAATGTGTCTGTATTCTGTATTATTTCAACGAGCTTCCCCGTCGTTTTGTTTATTTTAGTTGGTTATTTAACGACGCTATATCAACTACTAAGTTATTTACTGTCGATAAGATTGGTAATAGCGAGATGATATTTGGCGAGATGAGGCTGAGGATTCGCCATAGATTACCTTGCATTCACATTACGGTTGGGGAAAACCTCGGAGAAAACCCAACCAGGTAATCAGCCCAAGCGGGAATCGAACCCGCGCCCTAACACAACTTCAGACCGGCAGGCAAGCGCCTTAACCGTCGTCAGAGAAATACGCGTTTCTTTTGTTATGAGCGAACAAAACTTTCTCGCCCCCAAATTCTGCCAAATATCTAGACCACGTTGTTGTTCTTGTGATGTATCCCACAAAGGCGGATGCTTAAAACACGTTGTAGAAATAATTTCCCCTTTTGGAAAGCTGTATACATGTTCACTGGGTATTTTCTTACACTGTAAAACAGGGACGCAGAACTGACAAAGAGAGAGGTGGAAGCGAAAGAATTTTTTTTTTTATTTCCACAAGCGTTGAATGATATTTCCGTGATGTGTCCACAGCCATGGGAAGGATTACAACGAACTATGCTCATGAACAAAATGACAAAACTATTTCTGTATCTGTGTCTGAACTGCGAATATGCCATTAGGAAAGTTCAGGATAACAGAAAGGGTTTGGAATTGAACGGGTTACATCTACCTCTTGTCTATGTGGATGACGTCAATATGTTACGAGAAAATCCACAAACTATTAGGGAAAACACGGAAATTTTACTTGAAGCAAGTAAAGCGATAGGTTTGGAAATAAAGCCCGAAAAGACAAAGTATATGATTATGTCTCGTGACCAGAATGTTGTACGAAATGGAAATATAGAAATTGGAGATTTATCCTTTGAAGAGGTGAAAAAATTCAAATATCTTGGAGCACCAGGAACATATATAAATGACAATCGGGAGGAAATTAAACGCAGAATAAATATGGGAAATGCCTGTTATTATTCGGTTGAGAAGCTTTTGTCATCTAGTCTAACTGTCAAAAAATATGAAAGTTAGAATTTATAAAACAGTTATATTACCGGTTGTTCTGTGTGGTTGTGAAACTTGGACTCTCACTTTGAGAGAGGAACAGAGATTAAATGTGTTTGAGATTAAGGTTCTTAGGAAAATATTTGGAGCTAAGAGGGATGAAGTTACAGGAGAATGGAGAAAGTTACACAACGCAGAACTGTACGCCTTGTATTCTTCACCTGACACAATTAGGAACATTAAATCCAGACGTTTGAGATGGGCAAGGCATGTAGCAGGTATGGGCGAATCCAGAAATGCATACAGAGTGTTAGTTGGGAGATCGGAGAGAAAATAGACCTTTGGGGAGGCCGAGACGTAGATGGGAAGATAATATTAAAATGGATTTGAGAGAGGCGGAATATGATAGAGACTGGATTAATCTTGCTCAGGATAGGGACCGATGGCGGGCTTAGGTGAGGGCGGCAATGAACTTCCGGGTTCTTTAAAAGCCATTTGTGAGTAACTAAGTGTCTGAACTGCGCCCGAACACGAGCGCTGCTCATTCAGTTCATAAATTGTGTTAATATTATTGTTTCCTCTTTTTGTACTGATTGTATTAATTTATTTCTATTTCTATTGTTGTAATTATATTCTGTAGTCTTTGTTGTTGGAATAAATAAATTTAAAATGAATTGGTTTCCGACTACAATAATTATAACACTAAACTTATCCAATAAATCCATATTAAATGCATTAATGTCATGTAAACGAATACAGCATGTTGACATGTAAGAAAAAATATTTGGAATTACTTAAATACACAAATGTCATTTAAATTCATTTGGTTAAAGTGAACTGACGATACGAAATGTTTAAACAAAAATTGTTCTTATTGTAGTTAGTAGATTAGGGAAACTTTCGTCATGAATAAAAATACTTAATATTTACTTTCAAAAGATATTACTACAAACAATCAGATTAAATATCTCGTCCCTTTATTGGTATTTAGGCTGCATCGTAAGTTTGTATGTAAAAATTAAATCATTCATAACATTTTTAAAAGTACTGTGTAAAGTTCTAGTTTAAGTGAAATTTATCTCATAATAAAAAATAAAAACTAAAATAAATCTAATTTCTCATGTGAATATAATCGTTCCTCTAGGCTAATTAACTTAACTTTATATGCAACTTGCGCCAAATCTCTGGATCATTTTTTGTTCATCAATTTCCTTTCATTAGCTATACAGCCTGAGGTGGGATTTCTGATGTCCATCTGTCAATTCAGAGCGATCGTCGCTCTTATTGAAGTTTATTTTCGAGAATGTTTGCTCACATACGTATGTAGAAAGAACCACACACAGAATTCATACGCGTTTTGTGATTATTTTGAATACATAAATACTCATTTTCCCATTGTTCATTATCACTAGTATTTTCCGACCAACAATGTATTGAATTCTACCATTAGGCAATGAATAAAAACCAGCTCTACCTTATCATGTGAATGACCATTGGGGTTGATGGAAGGAATGAATGACGTAATCCGGCTTGCGAAATATGCCACAACTGGCGCTCCGTTCTGCATCCTTGCTCTAAAACCAGTTTTGAAATAAATAATTGATTAAATGGTGATCTTACTCGTGTTAATTATGTAAGCACGTGTGGCTTACAGCTGTTTCGGTGTTACTTGACACCATCCTCAGAGCCTTCTAGATCTCGGCGCTATCTAAACTTTGCTGCCTGTTGTGTGGGTGTGTTCGTGTGATGAAGAGTTGTGTCAAATAGTGTGTGTGTTCTGAAATTGATCTCTGTGTTGAGAATTTGATTAGGGTGTGTTTTGGTGTGTCTGTATATTTCGTATTGTTCTAGTGTGTTGAGTTTTTGGTTTTTGGGTTGTATGTGTAGGATTTGCATGTCTATATTTATGTTATTGTATGTGTGGTTAGCATTAGTTATGTGTTCGGCATATGTAGATGTATTATGTCCTCTGGTTATTGCTTTAATGTGTTCTTTGAATCGAGTTTGGAATGATCTGCTTGTCTGTCCAATGTAGAAACTGTCGCAACTATTGCATGTGAGTTTGTATACGCCTGTGTGGTTGTATTTGTTTGTGTTGTTTGTGTGTTGAGATGTCTTTGTAGTGTGTTTTCTGTTCTGTATGCTATGTTGTATTTCTGTTTTCTGGATGAGGATGCGATCTTGTGTGTGTTTTTGTTTTCGTATGTTAGTGTGATGTATTTCTTGGGTTCTTGTGTTTGTGTTGTGTTTTGTGTGTTTTTGTGTTCGTTGAGTTTTTGTTTTGTCTTCCTTATGATGTTGTCTATTATGTTTGGGTTGTAACCATTTTGTTGTGCTATGTATTTGATTGTGTTTACTTCTTCATTGTAGTGTTGTTGGCTCATGAGTATGTTGAGTAATCTGTGTACCATTGTCCCGAATGCAGCATGTTTGTGTTGTGTGGGGTGATTAGATGTGTTGTGTATGTGTGTGGTGGGGTGGTTGGTTTTCTGTATATTTTGAAGGTGTGTTTGTTGTCAACTTTTGTTATGGTGATGTCTAGTCGATGCATGCGGATAGAATGGAAAAGTTTCATAAGTTACACAGACACAGACCTAGGCTACATCTGAAGAGTCAATAAAAAATATCTAGCTATTTTAACAACCGAATCACTTTTGCTGATCTGTGGCCATCATGTTTCGCCAGATCTTCGTCTTATAATTCATCAAGTAGTAGGTCTAAGCATGAGGACCTGTTGCGGCTCCTATTATTGACTCCACCTCTTATTTGGCCGTTCAATATTTATTTCCTTCTAGATCTACAGTTCATAATGAGCTTTGGTACTCATCGCTCATTCATTGCACATGGTTTTACACTTCATTTCGACAATCATCAATGATTTAAAAAATGCTACGTACCTGTGGACTATTTCTTATGACTTCATTTCTTGTGTGATCGTACTTTTAAAATCCCAGTAATTCCTCTGAAGAAGCGCATTTCTGCACCCTGTATTCTGCTCCGATCTCTGGCTGTCATAGTCCGCGTTTTACTTCCATACAACCCAGCTGGTATTGTCATGGTTTCATTTAAATTTATCTGCGTTTTTTCTGGTCTATTACAAGCCCAGATTTCTTCTTGTGGGGCTACTTAAAGATAGGAGTTTCCATGATAGGCCCAAAACCTCTAGACAATTCAGGATCATTGATAGTGTTGTGATGGCATGCGGTACACGAAACGCCGGTTCGTAATATGCTTAGCGTCCACACCTGTGGAGTAACGGTTAGCGCGTCTGGCCGCGAAACCAGATGGCCCGGGTTCGATTTTGTTGAGGTTTTTCCCGGGGTTTTCACTCAACCCAATATGAGGAAATGCTAGGTAACTTTCGGTGCTGAACCCTGGACTCATTTCACCGGAATTATCACCTTCGTATCATTCAGACGCTAAATAACCTAAGATGTTAATAAAGAGTCGTAAAATAACCTGCCAAACAAATATATATGCTTAGCGTAGAATAGCGGTCAATTCCAGCACCTGATGTGTTGTACGCGTGTTTCAAATGAACAAAGTAGTTCTCCTGCGAATTTTATTATTTTGTCTTCATTTGTTTGTGAATTACGGGCAACACGTTGGATTCGTTTCGATAATAACCACTCTGTACATGCTGCCACTAGCTCCTATAACTCGAGTTGTACGTCTTTTAACATTTTTTTTAGATTCCCTCCTCCTGTTACATTATTGATAGCCATTGTCTGATCTCTAACACACAAAGCGCTGCATATGCAAACAGCGCACTGTACAAATATCCGGGGCATGCTCGCTACAGGAGTAAGGTACTGATTGAATTCAGGGATTTTGGCCTCCGGGCATCTGATCGAGTGATTAACGCCCGGCTATTGTCTCGTGTTGCACGTCGCCATTAATCAGGTCCTGCAATTAGCCGCGCCGCCTCGGTGCCCCGCTGCGCCCCAACGCCACCACGAATTAATGTTAATTCCGCAACAAATGCACCTACCGACCCTAGCAGCCTGTCCAGCCTTTAATTGCATTCTCGCATTTACACGAACGCCTTATAAATCTATACAACTTACACTCGTTCTAAGAATCCAAAACATATTCTAAACGTACAGGCATATTTCTTACCCCCTTCTTTTTCTTCTTTCATTTTTAATACTACCACTTATTATTATCGATAAATACCGGGTGGCAACGAAATAAGGGGAATATATCTGATAATACATAACATTTCATGTAATAAATTAACAAATAATTATTGTAATAAATTGCTCATATGTAACACCTTCCACACAAGTTAAATATTTAGAAATTATCAGAATTCACATTGAGATATACAAATTGATTTGCTTTCTCCAATGGGGTTCTCCCCGTACATGTTTCGAGGCGCCTCATTTGCCTTTGCTCCTCTGTTAAACTCAAACAGAAGAATGTGTTGGAATTGTTCTTTTTTCCCAATTCACACTGCATCTTCATTAGAATACAAATAACAAACTTTTTCCAAATCCGAAAAATTCAGATAATATTTATAAGTACAGCATTCCAAATAACAAATGACAAATGGTAAACAGTCTCCTAAAGACCCAGTGTTGTGATGAAGAACAAAAACGCTACTAACTTATACACCAACCTAATAATATACTGTATATCGGGAAATGCTAGTACAAAAAACTGAACCGAACTGCAGGAAAAAGTATAATAACCCTTATTTTTTTATATTTCACAGCTAAGTACAGAAATACATTGGTATAACCTGCACTAAGCTAAATAAAGTTAGAAAGTCAAGAATATAACATATACCAGTACATGTCTGCACAAAATATTAGTTGTAGTCTACTGTTGAATTCTTAAATTAATTCAGTTTGGTGCATTTAGCTATAGAAATCTAAATGTGAGGGATACCCTTGGTTTTCCTCATTCCATACAATTATTATTTCTAAGGGCGTTTCCACTTTATCATTGGTTGTCGCATCTTTCTCTATGGTGTGGAAGCCTCTCCTTCGTGGCGACAGAGAGAAACACAACTAAACTATTATTTATATCCATTTTTCAGAATGAACACCCCGTATAGCAATGGCGGTACTTTAAGTATACAAAGAAACATTCCGTGAAGGCGTTTTTAAACATGAATATCTTGGTAGGCGGCTCAATCCAATCTCTAGCCACTCTATATAAAGAGAAGCGTGGAGACTTGAATGCGTGTGTAGAATAGAAACCCCGACTCGAATACATTGTGATACAGTTGATCAAGACTTATATTTGAATTAGACAAGTGGCAGACCACTTGCAGATAGTTATCACTCCAGTGAATGTCGCTGGAGTGGTCTGGTTTGTTGACCCTGACGGCACAGTGAATTATTCTCCCATCTCGGAGGTCCGGATACATTTTCGTTTGAGATTTTAATTGAGATTACGCACTAAGCAGGTCAGGGTATCGCATGTTCTCGACACCGCAATACAACGACACACACAATTCAATTGCATGAGACATGCCAAGCAACATAGGTAATTGGCATGCTGTTCTTGGAAAAGCTGCGGATATTTGTTTTATAATGGTACGTGTCCTTAATGTCTCAGTATTGTTTTTTCAGTGTTGTGACGGTGAATTAATCAATGCACTATCTGTGGACAGTAAGGGAACAATATGACAATATGACAAATGTTTCCTTAAATATATCTGAAATAAATTAGCCTACATTTAATGTCTTAAATAACAAGAGGTAAATAATTTAAGAAGTTACACACATCTTCGAGGGTCAAAAGACTCATTCTTCTTTCTTCCTATAGGCATAGTACGAGTAATATAATTTTAATTTCGCTAAACTGGAGAACTGCTACGGTAGCTTTCAACCATGCCGTTACAGTTGCGACCAAATTTAACTAAATACACAATGTCGCCAACATAAGGACATGACGTTGGTTTGTGGCGTTGTTAGAAGGAGAAATTTGTCGGTCATGGCCCTTATGATAGCTTTGTTTCGTAATATTCATAAACAATAATATGATGAAAGCGGTGAATAATTTCATGGCCGCTAAAAGTTTTCTTTGTAAAAGACGAGGTATTTTCTCTAGACTACAAATAAAACGGCAACGCGGTCATAGTGAACGCTTTGGTGAACATTAACCGGAAATTTTAGTTTTCTTAATTTGAATGATATTCCCCCCTTTATTTCGTTTTGATAATCTACTTTAAGATATTAATACATCTGAATTTTCATTTGGTGCATTCAAAACTCCGCCCTTGTGCTGCATAAACCTCACATTTGAGTAATGGAGTGAATTATTTAAGAATATAGTCGCGAATTTTACTACCACCATTTCGATTGTCTTTTGTTTGACACGGCTCGGTACGGCTCGATGACTAGTGGCCAGCGAGCAACGTCGACTATCGACGTTGGTCTAACGTGCGTATTATCCAGTTGTTCCTTTAATTTTCAGCCTTATATCTGTGAAATAAATTATTCCTCTTGCACTGCAGATATTCTCACCATTGAGCTAGAGCGTCTAAATATATATGTTACCTTCAAGTAAGAAAATAATTACTAAATAATATTAAAGATCTTTGGAGTATTTTTAAAAGCATAGTTCGATACAAAATAAAAATTTTCAAAATTCACAATTTCACAAATTTTTATGTAAGCAATTTTTTTTTCTTTTAGATTGAAATGCAACTTTCAGACTTAAGCATATAAAATTTTATGAAAATAGAGCTAGAGGGTAAGGAGGAATAAAATTTATAAAACATATACATTTTTAATGGTGTAAGATGTATGTAACCACTGAAAAAATAAATATGAATGTCACAAAGATGGGTGACAAATAAGCTCTCATAATACATTTTACGCGTTTCTTTATCAAGCGATCACATATGACAGGGTGCAATCGGACAGGGAAGGCAATTAATTGCAAACTGCATTTTCGTACGCGAAATTATCTATATAGGACTAAAATTCCACGCAACCATATTGCAGTAAATACTGTAATTGAAAATGTCAAGGTTAAGTGAGGAGAGCTTCCTTTGTATTGCAAGCATTATAGAAGGCATAAAGATGAACAATGTGGATTCATCCATACATAGAAAGGAATAATAAATATGTATTGTTTGTAGCTGCCAAAGTGTTGAACCAAAGGTGTTCTGGATCCCCGCCCAAGTCACACGATATATCATGAGTCCCAGGGTTGAGCCCACGATACATAGCACTACCACTAGAAACTAATGGCCGCATACTGCAGAGATCAATTTAGGTAACGGCCGGTATCCAATTCTACATCGGAGAATGCCCAAAATATGGAAAAAAACAGAGTTGACGATGAAAGAGGGGTAGTGCAATTATAATGGCGAAATGAATCGAGGTCGAAAATCGAAAGAAAATCTCGGAAAGAAACATCAATCAATTAACTTGTCTCAATCAGGATTTGAACCTGGACACGCTCGTTCCACGATCAGACATGATAACCATTACTTTACAGTAGTGGACGTCCTTCCTTCAATATTTCCGGAAATTTTTTATTGTAAAATCTGAAATACTTTTCCACTCCTTGGATAAGCTAATGTTGCCAGGAGTGTGTGTAGTATTTGTAGACTCGGAAAAGACTTTTGACAGAGTATCTTAGAATAAACTTACGGGGGTTCTGAAGGACATTTAAGTGTACTGCAAAGAGGGGAGACTATTCAGTAATAGTTTTATGAAACGAGTCAAAGTCAAGATAAGAGAAGAAATGTCTGAGGGAAGTCGTATATGGAGAAGAGTACGACAAGAATGCTCTTTATCATACATTCTTCAACATCTTGAAGGATTTAGTGAAGATTTTTTCCAGAACATGGGAGGGGTGATAGTAAGAGGAAGCCTAAAGTGCATAGGCCTAAGCTTTTGGAATGATATGGCGTTGTTAGCAGAAGAGGAGACGATACTAAGGAGCTAAATGACATGAAAGCATGGAAAAACCATGCGAGTATTATGGGATGGAGATAAAAGCAAACAAGATGAAGACCATGGTTATCGGAAAAAAAATAAAGAAGGTACACGTGCTGCCAGGAAGTCAAAAGGAGGATAGCAATGGTGAAGGAAACTTTTAATAGAAAGAGGAGTATCTTCTGTGGACCTCTGGAGAAATAACTAAGGAAAAGACAAGTGAAGTGCTTTGTGTGGAATGTGGCATTGCATGGAACAGAAACATCGACATTACGGCGCAGTGAAGAGAAGCGACTAGAAGCATTTGAAATGTGGGACATGTGCTGGGGTTTTACCAGAAGAGTGCACTTCTCCGCTACAATAGACGTCATGAGATATTATCAGACATTGCCAAGGCATTAGAAGAGCGTGGAATGGAGATTCATGAAGAACTGCAAGTCACTTCGGCTGATGATTCTCGTTGGTGAGTTGATATTGTTGCCTTTGACCTAGGCGCTATGAATGGACTAGTATTAGATACAATTTTCCGTTTTGAACGGGCTGTGCAACAAGCTATCCAGGTAGATCAAGAGAAAAAGGCAATATAGGCCTATGATCCCTGTTTGTCATATCTTGCACAAAAGTTTAAAATTCCTTTCTCTAAATGAGTAATAATTAGTTATTATTTAGGGTCATAGGTTGTTTCAAAATTTGTCAGTGCACTTAAATCTTTAAGAATCAGGAACTTTTTAAATTTACAAAATTGTACTTCAAATTGTCAAGCACTAATTACAAATTGCACAATACCATTTGTAATTTAATAGTTGATATTTATATGTGTGATTTATATATTATGTAACATAGATCTATTATATTTTGTATTTCGTAAAAAGTTTTTATAGATTATTCCGCAGTGAAAAGAACTGTGTAAAGTTAAATATTTTCCAAATTTTATTTTTATACATTAAAAAAAATTCTCATATTTCTGGATTCCCGAGAACACTCCATTACCCTAATTCTAAAAACTCGGAACTTGCTCGGTTGTCGATTTTTTTTTTTTTTTTTTTTTTTTTTTTCACGTTTCTGAAAGTATATCCACAGTGAGAGATGTCAAATGGTTTCGTAATAGCCCAATATTAGCGCTAGTATCTTAAATTAGGCTTCACTGTTTTCTCAATATATGGATCTGCGGATAAATTTTCAGACCCGCAAAAGTTAAACATCAATATCCGCACGAGTTACGAAGTTTTGGAATTAAGACAACGATACTGTGTTTGAGGACAGATTATTTATTGTTTAATAAATATTTTTGCAATGATTTTTCCATAATTAGGAACATTATATCCAGACGTTTGAGATGGGCAGGGCATGTAGTACGTATGGGCGAACCCAGAAATGCATATGGAGTGTTAGTTGGGAGACCGGAGGGAAAAAGACCTTTGGGAAGGCCGAGACGTAGATGGGAGGATAATATTAAAATGGATTTGAGGGAGGTGGGATATGATGATAGAGACTGGATTAGGGGAGAGTTGGGTAGTATCGGACATCGGATAATATCGGACTATGATGTTTCTTTCATCTACCACCAGATGCTAGTACTTAAGTGACATGGTTACGTTTCTGTATGCGACATCTGAACACTGCTACTACCATCTGGTGGGAGACGAAAGAAATATCACTGTACTACCATCTGGTAGTAGATGAAAGAAACATCACTGTCCGATATTACCCGATGTCCGATACTACCCAACTCTCCCCTAATCTTGCACAGGATAGGGACCGTTGGCGGGCTTATGTGAGGGCGACAATGAACCTGCGGGTTCCTTAAAAGCTATTTGTAAGTAAGTAATGATTTTTTCCATGATTTCATGTAGGCCTACAAGTTCTCTTGAACGTCCGTCACAGGATTTCATTTTTGGGCGGTCGACTGGTTTCATGACTAAAGAATTTTCATTTGAATGGCGAACGGAGAAGGGACCTGTAGAATTCAATATTTAAGGAACATAGGTTATTTATATGACACTCAACTGACTTTGCTACTTGTTCCACATAATATTGAGTACAACTGGAATTACAGAGAAAAAGAAAGAACTAAATATTTTAACAACCTTGGTTAACTTACGATGTAAGAGTAATGGAACGGAGAAAAATTCTCTCCGGCGCCAGGATTTGAACCCGGATTTTCAGCTGTACGTGCTGATGCTTTATCCACTAAGCCACACCGGATACAATCCCGACGTCGGACAGAATTGTCTCTGATTGAGTTCCAACTCTTGGGTTCCCTCTAGTGGCCGCCCTCTGCAATACGTCATAGATGTCTATGAACATAGGACCGAAGTCCACACATATGCTGAGGTGCACTCGTTATGAGTGACTAGTTGGCCGGGATCCGACGGAATAAGCGCCGGATTTACGCATATCATATATTATTTCAATGTACCGAAGTACATATGATATTTCCATGCAGATACTCTGCGTCATCATACGATGAAAGAGTAATGGAACGGTGTGGCTTAGTGGATAAAGCATCAGCACGTAGAGCTGAAAACCCGGGTTCAAATCCCGGCGCCGGAGAGAATTTTTCTCCGTTCCATTACTCTTTCATCGTATGATGACGCAGAATATCTGCATGGAAATATCATATGTACTTCGGTACATTGAAATAATACTTGGTTAACTTGTTTCTAATATACGCAAAATGTATACTTATTATAAAAAGCTGAAATTTACTGCTTTTAAAACTGCAGTCTTATAAATGTAATGAAGGTTTCATTAAATGCAGTTTCTGTGCCACAAGATAGAGAAGAATGCGAAACAGAGACAGTTGCGACTGAAATGATATGAGACACACTATTACATGTATCTAGAACCAGAGGCACGTCGTTAAGTAACCAGACATCCTGTCAAAGTAGCGGATACACACATTGTGTTTATTCTAATGTAAACAGGGATCACAGCTACAAAAACATGAAGATAGTAGCATTTAATCATAAAGAGAACAAGTTTAGACAGGAAAGAAACTGCCATAGATTAAAATAATAATTACAACGTCATAAAGCCCTCAGTTTTTTGTATCAAATCATTAATAAACAAACATCAAGAACAGGGCGAGACTAGACCCAATTACAGTAGTATCCAAGGCAACAAGACGAAGCAAACACTTCACGAGCTTCTGTTACCACAGAGACTTGTTTCACGTCAAGTCTATTCAAGGTGCTACATCTTAGGCGTATAAAGTGACTGCGGGAGGGAAATCTTCTGAAATTAACAAGAACTTCACACTATTACACTATATATGATGTATTGTAACACAGTTTACTATACCAACAGAGAGTTTTAAAATGGGAAAACAATTGAAGGGTTTAGTGCCATAATGGGCTAAGCGCCATTAATTAAAAACGGAGAAAGCAAGGGTTAAAGTTAAGTGAATTTCATAGTTTAATGAAGATTGACATATCATTTGGTTTTAATGTGTATACTTTATATTACTTACTATATGTTTCCATTGAATTATGGTAATAACTTCATTTTAGTCCTCCTTTTCTACGGTTTTAGTAAATGGCGCTTGGCCCACTATGGTTCTGAACCCTTCAATTACAGGTAATGTCTCATAATTAACATTGGTATGGAGCAACATTTTATTTTGAGTGTATTGTGACAAGAAATTAATCTAATCTCCAGAGTAAATACCATTATATTCTATGGTCTCGAATCCACCTTTCATCTATGTTTGTTATTCTGCGGCAGTACCAGTTTCTGGATTTGATGCGAAGAAGTTGATGATATCGATTTCAAAGGCATGCATGTTTAGGAAATTTTCTTCACGCAGAAAGTGGGCAATGGACCGAAGTAGATGGTATTCTGAAGACGTAAGATCAGGACTGTATGTCGGGTGTGGCAGCACTTCGATTCCTCCCAATTCCTGGATTTTTTCACGGTTGTTCGAGCGATATGAGGTCTCGCATTGTCCTATTGCAAGAAAATTCTTTTTTCATTTACTAATACCGGGTACCCCCCCTCTCTCTCTCCCTCTCTCTCTCTCACTCTGAAAATTCCATTAACTCGTTCTAGCTGTTGAGAAAAAAGATTTGATTCCCGTACATTTTTCCCAATGACAATTTTTCCCAATGTCTTTTCCCAAACTGCAATTTCCCAAGACTAAAGTTCCCAATTCTTAAGTTGGCCACTTTTTCCAAAAGTTATTTGCATTTGCATTCCCAAGGAATTCAAACAACATATACAGTAATTTACCGAAATTGTTTGCTTAGAAATGAAAGCTGATCAGTTTCAACCGGAAGTGGGGCCAATGGATCTTAGATAATACAGAGTTTTATCATCATCTTTGTGCTGATTGCAATCAAGCACCATATTTCTTATTCTTTCGTTCATACGAACCCACTTTTACCTAGACTTTGCCTTAACAAACAGACAATGTGCCGTCTATAAACCATACATTCGATTATATTAGCAGCTCTAAATTTCTTTTAGTCGCAAAAATCATTACCCTTCTGTCGTCTTCATTTTATCACGCATTACAAAGTGCCACCAGCTAGTGTCATCTTATAACAGTTTGAGATTTCTCATAAATCTTCTAAATTAATTGGTTCTGTAGGCAGTTTCCTTCTCCTAACACGGCGTAAAGATTTCCTGAGATTTTCTCGATCTGAGAGCTGTTTTAAAATTCCCGATTCAACTCTTGAAAGTTCTGTACCAAGGATTTGTAGAGGAGGAATTTCTGAGTGTTCAGTTCAATTTTTTTCATTCGTTGAGCCACCAATTCTGCATTAACCTTTTCTTGATTTGGGGAATGAGAATGAATACTTTCTTTCAGAATGGTAATTTGTTCTCCAACCCCTTGTGTAATGCAGTAGCTCTGCATCCCTGTCGTCGAGAGCAATACCAGTAATCTTTGTTATTTCTTGTATCTCTTCTATAGTATATGTGTCCATTAAATAGTAATTTTTTCCTCCTGCAGGTGAAATTATAATCTGTACCATAATTATCATACTGGAATTTTGTATTACCATGGATACTCACTACAATGTACAGTTGGAAAAAATAGATTGGGAGAAATGGCCATTGGGGTAATGTAACAATGGGAATATTAGACTGGGAAAATTGGATGGGGAAAATTGTCCTTGGTACAAGTGTTTTGGGAGAAATGGTCATTGGGAAAATGCATAACTGGAACTATCAGATTGGGAAAAATGGTTTGGGAAAACTGTCCGGGAACGTAAAGATTCGCATCGACTGCACATCCGTTTGGAACAAACTCCTAGTGAACCACAACTTCAAAATTCCACCAGCCACATAATATTACTTGGGGCTGAACCGATTTTGTTTAACGACGACTTTAACAAGCTGACGGAGATCAAGCCAGCACTGTTTTGAGGTGTCAGGGTTGCTGTAATATGCCTATTTTTCATCACATGTGGCAATTTTTCTATTGAATCTATATCCATGAGATTGGCAGGCAATAAGCTGATGACAAATTTCCACACTGGGTTGAGACTCTTCAGGTGTCAACTAATTACGTACAGTATACAATTTCTGTATAATTTTCTAAGCATCTTAATATGGCGCTGAATTGTATAGCCCTATTTTAAAGCACCATGTTCATCCGACAATCTACGAGTAGGCTGCTTTTTTTGTCGATTTTCTTCCAATAACCAAACATGTATTTAAAAATAGGCGTAAGGACTTTACTAATAGACAGTAGTATATTAAACACATTATTTAAAGAGTGTAATTGATATTTTGTTATTTGAAGTGTTGTATCAGTGAAGAAGTGTGTTGTGTTGTGTTAGTGAAGTGTGAAGTGTGTTGTGTAAATGAAGTGTGTTGTGTAAGTGAAGTGTGTGTCAGTGAAGTTTTATAGTTTATAGTGGTAGTGCAAAGTATTTGAACAGTGAAATGTTTTTGAAGTGTTAGTGAAATCAGGATAGTATCAGTGAAATGTGTCGTAGTTCCAGCGAAATGAGTGTAGTGCTGAAAGATACTTGTTCAGGTATGAACATATCATACTCGTGGGTTTTAGTTCGAACTTAGGGTTAAGATACAAATTAGATTTACTTTAAATGTTATTTTAAGTGGTCATGCTTCATTTAATCTAGGATGCTCATTATTATTATTTATTATTATTATTATTCTTTATTAATTGAGTTTATTATTAATTGTCATTATTGGGTGTAATTAGTTACCACTGCCACAGGGTATTTACCCATTTGCAGTGTGAATAAATACATACACATACATACAAAACTCTGAGTGCATTCTCATTATTCGATACAGACTTCAGGTATTCAAGAATATAAATCTTTAATGTTTTCTTGTCTAGTATTGAAACGCTGGAACCATCGTTGTGCTACTCGCTCACTAACGACACCTTCACTCTCGACTTCACATATTCTTCGAGCCGCATAAGCAGTTTTATAATCTTGTTTCCACTACTGCTATAGGAGAACTCTGACCTCAAACTTCATAATCTCCTTTTCATATTCTTTGTATTAACATCTGATAACTCTCACATGTTCACAATACGCAATAATAACCATAGCGTCCTATAAATTGCATTGCCCAACTAAACAAAATCATTAAAATCTCAATAAAAATCAAACTTAAAAAACCTAATTACTTTTGAGACGACCTAATATTTTATAAATGTTATCTTTCCTGCATGTTTTACCGGAAAAAGTTGTAGGAAAAAATAGCAACGAATTAAAAATGCATGGAAATGAACTAACAACTATTTTCTTCTCTTAATAGATGCAGAGCAAATAATTAAAATTCTAAAATATATGCTAGATGTTGCATTTTCTAACTTATCAACAATGTTTTTTTTAATTTTGTGTCATGACAAAAATATTTACAGCTTAAGAAGTTCCACTTCTACCGGGCTTAGAGGTTATACTCTCTAGTTTCGTAGATCAACATGTATTATAAAGAACTTTTAGCAAGATAAATATGATAAAGTGTAACAACCGAACTCATGTGAACCATGTCAACCTGAAAAATCTACTGAGAACAGCTATAGCAGATTAATCTGCTCGTATTAGTATGATTTTGCAGAAGAATAGATTGCATTGCCCAACTAAACAAAATCATTAAAATCTCAATAAAAATCAAACTTAAAAAACCTAATTACTTTTGAGACGACCTAATATTTTATAAATGTTATCTTTCCTGTATGTTTTACCGGAAAAAGTTGTAGGAAAAAATAGCAACGAATTAAAAATGCATGGAAATGAACTAACAACTATTTTCTTCTCTTAATAGATGCAGAGCAAATAATTAAAATTCTAAAATATATGCTAGATGTTGCATTTTCTAACTTATCAACAATGTTTTTTTAATTTTGTGTCATGACAAAAATATTTACAGCTTAAGAAGTTCCACTTCTACCGGGCTTAGAGGTTATACTCTCTAGTTTCGTAGATCAACATGTATTATAAAGAACTTTTAGCAAGATAAATATGATAAAGTGTAACAACCGAACTCATGTGAACCATGTCAACCTGAAAAATCTACTGAGAACAGCTATAGCAGATTAATCTGCTCGTATTAGTATGATTTTGCAGAAGAATAGAGAGTCCGCCATTCAACTTCATAATACCAATAATGTGGGGTAGAGAGTTATTTTTATATAATAATAATAATAATAATAATAATAATTATTATTATTATTATTATTATTATTATTCACTAGAAAGAATGGTGAACGGAAGAAGAGTTCGAGACAGAACAAGATATCAGATGATTGACGACATTAAGATATCTTATGGATCATTTGAGGAGACAAAGGGGAAGGAAGAAAATAGGAAAGATTGAAGAAAGTTGTGTTTGCAGTGAAAGACCTGCCCTTGGGAAGAACATGAATGAATGAATGAATGAATGAATGAATGAATGAATGAATGACAGTGGAACAAGTGAACACCTTCCAATATTAAGGATGTGCTGTAAGTAATAACTTGAGCTGCCAGGCAGTCAAAGGAGGACAGCATTGGCAAAGAAAGCTTTAATAGGAAAAGAATAATCTTCTGCGAACTTTTGGAAAAAGAATTACTGAAGAGACCAGTGACGTTCTTTGTGTGTGTGTGTGTGTGTGTGTGTGTGTGTGTACATGTGTGTGTATCCAACGCCTATTCACTTCACTTACGTGATTCGGGTCGGCACATTGCGGATAGATGGCAGGACTGTGACCCATTTTCAAGTTGTACACTTCGGATGGCCACGCTATGCGTGATGTGTATCTGCACATAGTTTTGTCGTGTACTAGGGTGAGTGCATGTGTAAGTGTTCATGTAAGTGTAGTGTAGAGAATGGGTAAGAATGATGATGAAGATAAGGAAGGGTGAATGGGAAACCCGGTGCCGTGAAGTAGACTACTGCTGTCGAATAGCACCAAGAGGCTCTCCAGGCATAACGTCCCCGTCCGACGGACAAATCATACCAACAGTGACATATGCGGAGAGATTTGGGACTTAAGCCAGGCACAGTCTAGTGATTAGAAGTTGTGCACAGCCATCTCTCCTAGCCCCTACGTAGAAATTTTACACGGAGTGCGGCGTTTTGTTAGGCAGAATAATGGACATTATGACGAAGTGAAGAGAAACTACTGAAAGCATTTGAAATGGGGATATGGAGAAGCATGAAGCTTGTGAAATGGACAGACAAAATAAGAATGAAGCTAGAAGGAGTTGGTGAAGAAGGAATAATGCTGAAACTGATCAGGAAGAGAAAAAGAAATTGGCTAAGAAGAAACTGCCAACTAAAGGATTCACTGGAAGGAATGGTGAACGGGAGAAAAGTTCGGGGCAGAAGAAGATACAAGATGATAGACAACATTAAGGTATATGGATCATATGCGGAGACTAAGAGGAAGGTAGAAAATAGGAAAGTTTGGAGAATACTGCATTTCCAGAAACGAACTACCCTTGGATAAAAACTATAAATGAATGAATGGATAATAATAATAATAATAATAATAATAATAATAGTAATAATAATAATAAGAATAAGAATAATAATAAAATCTACACGTAACTCTCAGAAAAATATTTATTTTTTTTTGTAACTCCATCAGCTTCCAGTGAGTGTGTTGCCATTGCTCTAGATTAAGTCATTTCGAAACACCGGGTTAGAAACGTATCGGGTAGGACACGGTATTAGTGACCTGTATTGATACTCTCCTAGATTATACGCGCCGCAGACATGGATTTACAGGATTTTAACATTGATTAATTATTGGACACGCTATAATTAAATCTATTGTACACTCTACACACAATGGATACCCAGGCCTCAAGTAGCGTGTATCCTTAATTAAATTTAATGGTGATTGATACCGTACATATGTGTTTTCAATTTCACTCAACATCGGCTGGAGGAATGCCATAACATATTATTCTTAAGGTGGTTGTTGGCAAACAACCAGTCCAATTCCTCAAGGCCGCTCCCTATTCTACAGTTCTGTATTTAAGACATAAAATGATGGCGACGGTTTCTCTACTTGGATTGTTTGAAAAATCAGTGATGTAACCACGGTACTAGTAAGTCTATAAAGTTAATCTGTGCCACGAAGATAACACATATTTTCTATTTTATGTTTCGCGCATTTTTACAACAGTACTCTTATTTTGTAATTTTGCGACTATTACCTTCTGGCTTAGTTGTCTCATAAGCGATGCCTTGTTGGTATCACTTGTGAGGTTCAGACAAATCTTCGGACGGTTGACTAAACAAACAAAACTACTATTTTCAGTTTATTTTCTTGAACTACTATTCAAGAGACATATCATCTTCATACGCTACACAGATTAAGCACTGGTGACTGTTCCACCTTCGAAGGACTGTCGCAATCATTTTTATTTTGGGCATCCCAGACCTAGGTTTGACAGATGTCCCGATATGGTGAGACATTACCGATTTTCAGGAACGTTTCCCACGTCCCGCAGAGTGTCTCGTTTTTTTATTATTACCCATTTCTAAGCGGAATTGAAATTCGCGAACGACGCGAAACATAAGTTATGCACCACGCACCGGGTTCAGACTTCTGGGGCATGCAGATTTAAGAGAATACTCTTCTAACACTTTAAGTTTATATTTTGATATTTATATGCTAATCGAAATGTTACTTTACAAAATGTATTATTTTTACATCAAATTTTCACGATAAGTGAAAGTATTATAAATTATAACAAATGTAATGACAAGTATTCGTTAAAATGTTGACAAAGTAATTCTTTAATCACTTTAAGTTATATAGCCTACATGAATTAGAATTACAAAATGTTGAAATTTACATCTTAAAAAGGTAGAAAAATTCAAATATCTTGGAGCAACAGTAACAAATCTAAATCACACCTGAAAAGAAATAAATATGGGAAATGTTATTATCTATATGGTAATCGAAAAAATATATATTTCTGTAGTCGACTGCAGCAAAAGTTGAAGAATATTGTAACATACATGTTTATCATCCGGGTAGTTTATATTTTTATGACGTTGATATGTGGTAGTTTATGTGTAAGCAAAAAAGAAAACAGTAACAGAAAGTTTCATATTATACACAAGAGTAACATAATACATTTAGTTGACAAGTTACTTCACGAAATTACCACCGAATTGACAACTTATTTCACGAAATACCTACGGAAATAGTGGTAGGTTTAACACCTAAATTTACACATTTTATTTTACCAAAAATTACTGTCCCTCGTAATATTTTAAATATATATTTAAATAATAAATTGATGTAATAAGCTTTCAAAGTATTATATTCAATTTTTTGTAGACATAGTGTTTAACAGAGGGGATTGATTTTGGTCATTTTTGTAGATAAGATATGTTTATAAACATGTAGAAATAATTTCACAAAATATTGTTTATTATTTTAAGAATTATCAATGATATGTTGTTTTAACGTAGTGAGAGGGAAAGAGCGTTCAATATATAATATGTGCTGTAGTACCATGTGGAGCATCTTGCATTAAAATTCGTGACATTGAAACTAATACAGATACTAAAATAATTGAAGGGCTCTCTCTGCAGAAAAGAGGGTGGCTCCACTTTTTAGTCCAATTAATGTTTTACTTGTTTCATACGTTAAAAAATATGCCCGATATTCCAGTGCAAGAACGATGTGGTTCCGATCATTTGGTAACAAGTTACAGTGAAATTATTGGCTCTGAGCTCCAACCTTCCGTTGCAAAGAGGAGGCAGCTCCCGGAGCTGTATACGAGGATAACCGCAATTAGTGTCATTAATTTCAGTGGGTTATTCTTTGAGATATTTCAGACAAAAAGTTAAACACAATTTTGATCATTTTTGTTTCCAATTCGAGATAAAAATTGTTATCTATGACACTTTTCATGGTGTGTTTTGGGAACGCCATTGATTTAATTTCCAATATACTCAGTCAATTTATTTTCATAATTCTTTTAAATTGACTTAGATAGCATATTGGATATTAAATCCATGGTTTTCTCAAAACGCATAATATAATTTTCACATAATATATATATATTTTTTCCTCGAAAAGGAAGCAAAAACGAGCAAAATTGTATTTAACTTTTTTTTGTTTGAAATATTTCGAAGAATAAACCCTTGAAATTAATGGCATTACTTACGGTTCAACTGAAAAAAAAAAAAAAATATATATATATACAGTATATACATACCGTGCATATACTAATTGGCTCCGCAGTGAAGCAAGCGTCAGTATTCGACTCGACAGCGATGTAAAGTTGGTACTGAAGCGCCTTGTTTCAACGTAGGAATATTACATCTCCTCTCTCGTTCCCTCACACCCTCCATCATTCAATGCGGCTATTGCCATTTACTCTACCTGCACGATACCAACACTTTTCGAGTCCCCGCGTTCTGCTTGCCACTTCTCCTGCGGAACCAGTTAGTATACGCACTGTATACACACAATATGGTATGACTTGTGTTGTAGTTTAGGACATTCGAATAGTAAATATGTGTTCAGTAGGCTATGTTGAATGTAAAATGTGGCTAATTATATCCAATTTCATTGCAAAAGGGAGTAGCTCCATTATTTGTTTCTATTGTACCCCCTTAAATTACTAATTGTAAAAATGAGTCGGTGATAAAGTAAAGCTAAGTACCTAGCTCATACTCTGAAAAGGAAAGCAGCTCACTTAAAATTTGAACACTTTAGAACGTTTTTTTGTTGATTTCCTAAGCTTTGTAAAAGTTGAGCTACATCGTTTTAGCAGGGAGCCCTTCAATAGTACCTATCCCTTTACATACCCTAGATTCTTACTTACAAATGGCTTTTAAAGTACCCAGAGGTTCACTGCCGCTCTCTTATAAGTCCGCCATCGGTCCCTATCCAGAGCAAGATTAATCCAGTTCCTACTGTAGCATCATATCCAAACTTCCTCAAATCCATTTTAATATTATCCTCCCATCTATGTCTCGAACTCCCCAAAGGTTTTTTCCCCTCAAGTCTCTCAAATAATATTCTATATGCATTTCTGGATTGACTTATACGTGCTACATGTCCTGCATATCGCAAACGTCTGTACTTAATGAATAATTTCAAGGGAGAAATTGTTCCGGGGCCTGGTATCTGACTCGGGACCTTTAGCTGAGCGCACCAACGTCCTACCGACTGAGGTACCCAGGAACTCTATCAGGCCCAAGCTCTATTATTCCCCTTCTATCCACATACCTCAAGTGGGTTGACAAGACGTCAGGGACTCAGCATTGGGTGCACACCGTGTCCATGTGACTTAAATGTGTGGTTTCCTGTTAACGAACAGTGACGTGTGGTATACAAATCTCGTTTTCAGGTCTCTGGGTCTCTGACGTCTTGTCAACCCAACTGAGGTATGTGGATATAAAAGTAATAATTGAGCCTGTGCCTGGTAGAGTTCCTGTATAGCTCTGTCGGTAGAGCGTTCATTCAAAGGTCTCGAGTTCGATACCGGTCCCGGAATAATTTTTCCTTTGAAATTATTCAAGTCAGCTTCACAGGGAGCTATACCTGAAAGCCAGATTCGTTTGGATTTAATTTTCCTAATTATGTTAGGTGAAGAATACAAAGCATGCAGTTCTGCGTTGTGTAACTTTCTCCATTCTCCTGTAACTTCATTCCTCTTAGCAGCAAATATTTTCCCAAGCACCTTATACTCAAACACTCTTAACCTCTGTTCCTCTCTCAATGTTAGAGTCCAACTTTCACAACCATACAGAACAACCGGTAATATAATTGTTTTATAAATTCTAACTTTCACTTTTGAAAGCAGACTAAATGACAAACGCTTCTTAGCCGAATAATGTTTTATAAAATCTAACTTTCAGCTTTTTGAAAGCAAACTAGATGACAAAAGAAATTAGAAATGGTCAGGGTCCGTCTGTGCTTATCTGTTTAACAAATATTAATTATTAGAATACTTGTTACAATATTTATTCAGTTTTATGCCTAAAAATACATGAATAGAATTGGCACATGCGTGTGTATAGTACAATATGGATAAATTAGTTAATTATGAGTCTCTACCGTGACAATACTGAACATAAATTAATTAAAATGTTAAAACAAGAGCTATATAAGTCATGGTCATAGGTATGTACCAATTATATTAATGTATTTTTAGGTATAATTTCTTCTGAAGATGGCTTATTTAAGCCGAAAACGTTAAACTGAATAAATAATGTGACAAGTATTCTAATAATTAATATTTGTTAAGCAGATAAGCACTGACGGACCCTGACCATTTCTAATTTCATTGTATTAGCTTATCGGTCCTCACTGTGTCTTTCATTGACAAAAGCTTCTCAGCCGTATAATGTTTTATAAATTCTAACTTTCAGTTTTTTGTAAGCAGACTAGATGACAAAAGCTTCTCAGCCGAATAATAGCAAGCATTTCCCATACATTTATTTTGCGTTTTGTTTCTTCTCGAATGTCATTTATATTCCTTACTATTGCTCCAAGGTATTTTAATTTTTCCACCTATTCAAAGAGTAAATTTCAAATTTGTATATTTCTATTTCGCACTATGTTCTTGTCACGATACAATCATAATTTGTCTTTTCGGAATTTAATTTTAAACATAAGCGATAACTTAAATGGCCTTGATCCAAAAAGATAAATTAATTTAGGTGGCGTATAACGCTTATACTTCGTAGATATTTTCAGAAAAACACCGTGAAGACCTTATATTTCAGCCCCGATATTGTAACTGTTGTGTACTTTGGAATGGTGTTTCCATACTCTCTCGTGATGATACAGATATGCCACTAATGCGCTGACGGTTATCGAGATCGAGGAGGGAGGTTCTGTCGCAGATGGCGTGCACGAGGCATCGCCCTCACCTCGATTGTTGCGACTCATCTTCAAACCCGCCCCCCATCCAGCTTCCCCACCCTCTGTCACAACTCTGCATCCCCCGAGGGCACGCCAACCCGAATCCTGAATGTCTTGGCATGCATAAACATTATCTAGGAAACGCTGACCTGGGGACCTCCCTTTCTCCGAAACTCCCTCTTCCCCCCCCCCCACACATTGCTACCTGTTAACAAAATTCCTCATTTCATAACACTGGGCATTGTTCATTTCTGATGTCTCATTCCATTCGAGGTGCCAGCAATTCACACTGAATTATGCTTTTATGAAATTATATCAGAACTTGTAACAGGTCAAATGAGTACAGCACTCTGCAATTATATTTTTAATTTGCGAATCTGTGCATATTTTCGGATTTGTGTGTCAACGTCTCTGTCCCTGTCGAGTGAGGTAACAGAGATGGAATGTAAAGAATAATGTAAGAATGTGATTGTTTAAAATAGACAAGACTGTAGCCCTGACTGATAATTAGACAAGGGCTTCTTGGCTCTAGAAATTAGATTTTAGATTCCTAAAATGGCTCAATGGAAGTATGAAGTACGATCTAAAAATTGAATATAATGCTCTGAAGATCATATGTAATATGATCTATCATCCAAAATTAATAAATATATCTTATACTTCTTACTGTATTATTAGCTATGTCTTACAGTCCTATTAGCTGAGCATTAAGTATTTTATTTTATATATATATATATATATATATATATATATATATATATATATATATATATAATAGCGTACAGCACTTTCTAGTTGTCTATAGGTCTACAGGATGATTCAGCAAAAGCGTGTAAAAAATTAAACAGGGAATAGAAATATTTTGAGATAGGGAACTTGGGGGGTCTGTGAAGTGTTTTTTAAGGACATTCGATTCGCCAGTCCAAAAGAAAAACAACTCATAATTTAAATTATTATTAGAGGAGAAAAATTCGCTCCCCGGCGCCGGGGATCGAATCGGGTCCTTGGTTCTACGTACCTAGTGCTCTAACTACTGAGTTACGCTGAAGTTCAATTCACAGCCCCGGATCAAGTCCCTCTCTTCTAGTGTTTTTGCCTTTGTGGCCTGACTCCAAATTCGACTTATATATGACATATATTAAGTCAACTGCCATTATACACTCAGAGTGACTTGGTGCCCGGGATTTCACAGTAATATGCACTGTTGGGCGAAGAATCTACGTAAAGATTAATTTTGATCCTACAGAATATATCTGTTGTTTTAACAATGATTATTAGAGGAGAAAACTGAATTTTAAAGCTGTGAAAAATCCAATTAAGATACTGTAATTTGAAACTTAGAGGATATGCTATATAAAACATAATTAATAGAATTTGGAGTGATTTCAACATAAAAATTTTTTTTTGAAGCTGTTCTGTGTGGTTGTGAAACGTTCTCAGAACTTTTCTCTGGGCTGTAGATACGAGCTTAAACATGTAATTCGTTACCGGTTACTGTTTTTCATATTATTTACATTTATTACTTGCATTTATTGACACTTACTATTATACTTTTTAGTTACCTTTATTTACATTTTTTTTTTCATATATTTACAATTTAAATTATTTTCATATAATTTTCAAATCTGAGTTAACAGCGTACTGTACAGTACCAAAAAAAGTAATGCACCGAATCTTGGAGGCTGTTTCATAGTGCGATTCACATGATAACGTTCATACGCCGCTCAAAAAAGTGGCCTTTTGTCTCGTCTCAGTAGCTCTGACGGCTCAGCCGTCTGCCTGGCATTCTCATCCCAATGAGTTTTTTTTTTAATAACGTTATAATAGAGTTTTACAGTAGCTATTGGAATCGATGTTTCAGTTTGTTTAAAAACTGTATTTAGTTAACTGTACTGATGGTATGACATCCTAAGGAATATTATATTTATATAGAATACAGGCTTTAAAAGAAATAGACTGAAAGCCCAGATCACATTATAACAGATTGCTCAACCCTATGTTAAAATCGGTAGCACTTTGAAGAGAACATCCGCCAGAATCACCACCCGACCGCCGTAAACGAACACGAGATGGCAGTATAGTCGCTAATTAATTCAAATGGAAGTTACGACGTGAATCTTTATGTAACAAGTAGATGGCACATAGTAACCTGGCACAAGTTGTTAGTCAAAGCTTATAAGACCGAGCAATCTGGGTATATATGATCTAGGCTGAAAGTAATCGAACTCTTAGGAAAGTTTCATCTAAGAACAGCCGTGGTTGAATTGTACTGTAACTATCCCGGAAAATGTGTTAAATAAAATGAGACCTTGTGAAACACCAGTATCTTATCCTGAATTGACACCTGGTTCCGGTAGAGGAACGTCCTAGGACACTGTTTGAGGATAGCAGCAAGAAATCTAAGAGACAAAAAGCGGAGGTATTGTTAGCAAGTACGAGTTTCAAAACGTGTTAGAACAACATTCGAAATAGAACGAATTTCAATAATTCTGTTAGCCATAGCTTTTGTATCTGTGCTCTAGGTATCTAAGCAATAAAATGCGTGCAGTTCTGTGTTGTGTAACTTTCTCCATTCTCCTGTAACTTCATCCCGCTTAGCCCCAAATATTTTCCTTAGCACCTTATTCTCAAACACCTTGAACCTATGTTCCTCTCTCAGAGTGAGAGTCCAAGTTTCACAACCATACAGAAGAACCGGTAATATAACTGTTTTATAAATTCTAACTTTCAGATTTTTGGACAGCAGACTGGATGATAAGAGCTTCTCAACCGAATAATAACACGCATTTCCCATATTTATTCTGCGTTTAATTTCCTCCCGAGTGCCATTTATATTTGTTACTGTTGCTCCAAGATATTTGAATTTTTCCACCTCTTCGAAGGATAAATCTCCAATTTATATATTTCCATTTCGTACAATATTCTGGTCACGAGACATAATCATATACTTTGTCTTTTCGGGATTTACTTCCAAACCGACCGCTCTACTTGCTTCAAGTAAAATTTCCGTGTTTTCCCTAATCGTTTGTGTATTTTCTCCTAACATATTCACGTCATCCGCATAGACAAAAAGCTGATGTAACCCGTTCAATTCCAAACCCTGCCTGTTATCCTGAACTTTCCTAACGGCATATTCTAGAGCGAAGTTAAAAAGTAAAGGTGATAGTGCATCTCCCTGCTTTAGCCAGCAGTGAATTGGAAAAGCATCAGATAGAAACTGACCTATACGGACTCTGCTGTATGTTTCACTGAGACACATTTTAATTAATCGAACTAGTTTCTTGGGAATACCAAATTCAATAAGAATATAATATAATACTTCCCTCTTAACCGAGTCATAAGCCTTTTTGAAATCTATGAATAACTGATGTACTGTGCCCTTATACTCCCATTTTTTCTCCATTATCTGTCGAATACAAAAAATCTTATCAATAGTCGATCTATTACGCCGAAAACCGCACTGATGATCCCCAATAATTTCATCTACATACGGAGTTAATCTTCTCAAAAGAATATTGGACAAAATTTTGTACGACGTCAACAAAAGTATATTCCACGAAAGTTACCACAGTTGGTTTTGTTCCCCTTTTTAAAAATAGGTACAATTATGGACTCCTTCCATTGTTCTGGTACAATTTCCTTTTCCCAAATAGCAAGTACAAGTTTATAAATTTCGCTATATAATGCACTCCCACCCTCTTGTATTAATTCTGCTGGAATTTGATCGATACCTGGAGACTTGTACTTTTTCAGATTTTCTATAGCAATTTCGACTTCTGAAAGCGTGGGTTCGGGTATAAATGGCTCAGCAGTTTGTATTTCAATTTCGTCCCGATCATTTCTATTTGGCCTATGTACATTTAGTAGTTGCGCAAAATAGTTTTTCCATCTGTTTAGGATTGATGGAGAGTCTGCAAGCAAGTCACCATTCTCATCCTTGATCACGTTTACCCTTGGCTGATATCCGTTCTTAAATTCCTTTATACTCTTATATAAATCTCGAATGTTTTTATTCTTACTATTTGTTTCTACCTCATTCAGCTTTTCCTTCAAGTAACCTCTCTTTTTATTCCTAAGTGTACGACTTGCTTCCCGTCTTTCATTGAAATAATTATCTCTATTCTCCTCAACTGGATCCTGTAAGAATTTCAATTTTGCCTGTTTCCTTCTTTCTACTACCATGCAACAATCTTCATCAAACCACGATTTCTTTTTCTTAGTTTCATAATAACCTATGCTCTGCTCAGCTGCAATTTTGATACTATCTCTGATATTTTCCCACACGCTATTAACATCTAATTCTTTCTCAACTTCGTCGCAACTTTCTAAAGTGGCAAACCTATTCGAAATTTCGACCTGATAATTTTGCTTAGCTTCCTCGTCCTTTAATTTCAAAATATTGAATTTAGTAATATTAACTTGTTGCTCTACTCGCTTGGCTACTGATAATCTTTCTCTTAATTCTCCAATCACCAAATAATGGTCAGAATTACAGTCTGCACCCCTGAAAGTTCGAATATCTACTATACTAGTATGTCTCCGTTTATCTATCAAGATGTGATCTATTTGGTTGTGTGTCAATCCATCTGGAGAAGTCCAAGTATATTTATGTATATCCTTATGGGGGAATGTTGTACTTTTGACAATTAAATTTTTCGATGTGGCAAAGTTGACTAATCTAACTCCATTGTCACTACTAATTGCGTGTAGGCTCTTTTTTCCAATAGTAGGTCTAAAAATATCCTCCCGTCCTACTTTAGCATTGAAATCCCCCAATAAAATTTTCATGTGATATCTAGGGAACTGATCAAAAGTATGTTCCAATTCCTCATAGAAGCTATTCTTTATATGGTCGTCTTTCTCTTCTGTAGGGGCGTGAGCATTTATAACTATGATGTCGCACCATCTACCCTTAAGTACTAAATATGATAACCTGTCACTGATAAATTCGACCTTTTTTACTGCTGATTTTATTCTTTTATGAACAAAGAATCCTGTTCCTAATTGGTGATTATTGTTTCCTTCCCCATAATACAACAAGTAATCTCCTATTTGTGATATGCCATTCCCATCTAACCTAACCTCTTGTACTCCTACGAAGTCCATTCTATATCTTGCTAGTTGTTTTGCTACTAATGTTACCCCTCCTACCTCCAGTGCTGTTGTTATAAAAATTTGGACTTCCTTTTAAGCTTTTTAAAATTTTTGAGAAACAGTAATTACAATCAGTTGTGTTGTGAGCACATGGTATTTTTCGGCTCTACATCTTACAGTATTGTGCAATAAAATGAAACTTAAAAGACTACTTATCGGTTACTTCAAAACCAGTGCAACGAAACCGTTTGCTCACACATGATGAAAATCATAAACCTTCAACTGCAACAGTGAAAGGAAGTGAAGCAAGAGGAGATCTGTACAGAATTTCTAATTCTCAGAATTGTAAAACTGTAACACTGAAAACCTACTGTACACCCTGAAGTAGAACCAAAGAACAAGATGGATATCACAGAAGACACAGCTGGAATATCACCTGTGACTGTGGACCAACTAAACAATGAAAATAATATTGAAATATCATCTCACATTAAATGCCTACTGAAGGCTGCACTGAAAGGAATGATGAACGGGAGATGAGTTCGGAGAAGAGGAAAATATCAGATGATACACAACATTGAGATATATGGATCATATGCGGACACTAAGAGGAAGGTATACAATAGGAAATATTGGAGAATACTGGGTTTGCAGTGAAAGGCATGACTTTGGGCAGAAAACTATGAAAGAAAAATTAATTATTTCTAAAGAATTGTTAGAGATATCCGTGAAGTCATTGAAGAGAGTCATTGTTATTGTTACTCAATGTGTGAAAATTTTTTTCCTTTTGGAATCACATAAACTGAAAATTAACTGTAGTCTTTTTATTTTTATTTATACCTAGTTGAATCATGTTAATAATAGCAAGTATTTAATGCACGAATGCATAAATAGCGATATGTATTCATATAATACGGGTATGATAAATGACGGCTGACAAAGAAATTAATTTCTTGTGGAAGGGATCTTGGGACCACCCTTAATGATCTGCCTTATCGTTTGCTTTTCTTGGAGATACCGCTGGTCAACTTTCACCCCCTCAAATCTTTACCTTCTAGGAGGTAATATTACCAATTTAGCAATTTTGTCGCAAAATACAAAGTTGCTAAACTTGGTGACATTTAACAGTATGTCGGTGACTATTTTTTTTAAGTTTTTAATTGCTTAAATAGGGATTTAGCGACATTTCAGCACTTACTTACTTACAAATGGCTTTTAAGGAACCCGCAGGTTCATTGCCACCTTCACATAAGCCCGCCATCGGTCCCTATCCTGTGCAAGATTAATCCAGTCTCTATCATCACATCCCACCTCCCTCAAATCAATTTTAATATTATCCTCCCATTTATCTCTCGGCCTCCCCAAAGGTCTTTTTCACTTCAGTCTCCAAACTAACACTTTATATGCATATCTGGATTCGCCTATACGTGCTACATGCCCTGCTCATCTCAAACGTCTGGATTTAATGTTCCTAATTGTAGTCGCGACGCTGTTATTCCCGGCGTGACTCCTCCTTTTTTCTTATGTCTTAGGAAGTGAAGGCTCTATAAAGTCTAAGTAGGTAGTATCGTTCGCCATTTTCGTTCTTTCGTTGCACAGCTACCATACGAGGAATCTATTTGCCACACCGTCAAACATTATCATGTCGTAGCTCCTATGATAATAAATCAAACGCACTGTAATTCAGCAAATAATTGAGCTGCAAATAACGTCCTCGTGTGCCGTCTGCGAACGTCAACGAAAGAGCCAAAATGGCGAGCGATTATATTAAGTATTTATCGAGCCTTAGGAACTACATATCGTCTTCATTAGCGAATCGCAAGACGCACAAGTTTAAATGTAGCCGACCTGCAACGTAATTGGCTGCTGGAAATTCGAGCGACGTGACTATATGTCAGGTGAAGAATACAAAGCGTGCAGTTCTGCGTTGTGTAACTTTCTCCATTCTCCTGTAACTTAATCCCTCTTAGCTCCAAATATTTTCCTAAGAACTGTATTCTCAAACACCCTTCATCTCTGTTCCTCTCTCACAACCATACAGAACAACCAGTAATATAACTGTTTTATAAATTCCAACTTTAAGATCTTTTGACAGCAGACTAGATGACAAAAGCTTCTCAACCGAATAATAACAGATATTTCCCACATTTATTCTGCTTTAATTTCCTCCCGAGTGCCATTTGTATTTGTCACTGTTGCTCCAAGATATTTGAATTTCTCCACCTCTTCGAAGGACAAATCTCCAATTTTTATATTCCCATTTTGTACAATATTCTGGTCACGAGACATAATACGATGAAAGAGTAGTGGAACGGAGAAAAATTCTCTCCGGCACCGGGATTTGAACCCGGGTTTTCAGCTCTACGTGCTGATGCTTTATCCACTAAGCCACACCGGATTCCCAGCCCTGTGTCGGATCGAATCGTCTCAGTTTAAGTTCCATCTCTTGGGTTCCCTCTTGTGGCCTGCCCTCTGCACTACGTCATAGATGTCTACGAACGTAGGACAAAGTCCACATATGTGCGGAGGTGCTCTCGTATGAGTGACTGATTGGCCGGGATCCGATGGATTAAGTGCCGTCTTAAATCACGAAGTGATTTACGCATATCGTATATATTATTTTAATGTACCGAAGTACATATGAAGTTTCCATGCAGATATTCTGCGTCATCGTACGATGAAAGAGTAGTGGAACGGAGAAAAATTCTCTCCGGCACCGGGATTTGAACCCGGGTTTTCAGCTCTATGTGCTGATGCTTTATCCACTAAGCCACACCGGATTCCCATCCCGGTGTCGAATCGAATCGCCTAGGTTTAAGTTCCACCTCTTGGGTTCCCTCTAGTGGCATATCCTCTGCAAACACACACACACACACACACGAGCGATAATCTTATACTTTGTCTTTTCTGGATTTACTTCTCTAACCATAATAAGGAATCTAACGACTTCTGAACTACTGTTTGGCCACTTTCCGTACACTTCAGTTGGCAACATTGCTAATGTCCATTCAACTCCAGAATGAAACCTGATATCAACAATTAATTGCACGTGTTGTGATGTCTCATGATTGAGTCTGCCACAGTATAACTCTCAGCGTTAATGAATAGCTATAATCTGTTATCATATTTTATATTTTGCCCTTAATTTTTTTTTCAAATAAATGTGTTATAAAATAGTAAAATCTTCTTCTTCTTCTTCTTCTTCTACTTCTTCTTCTTCTTCTTCTTCTTCTTCTTCACGGTTTGAACTATTTAATGGGCACCGGAGTAACTCAGTCGGCAGAGGCGCTTACCTTCTGATTCCGAGTTGCGCTCGGGAGTGGGTTTGATTCCCGCTTGAGCTGATTACCCAGTTGGGCTTTTTCTGTGGTTTTCTCCAACCGTAATGCAAATGTCAGGTAATCTATCGCGAATCCTCGGCCTCATCTCGTCAGATACCATCCCACTATAACCAATTCCATCGACGCTAAAAACCCAGTAGTTGATACAGTATCGGCTGGATACGGATCAGACCACTTATTCATTCGTCTACCCAGGCTTCTTTTGCTTATTGATTGGTATTTTAAGGTTAGTTTAGGGTTTCTGATTTCGTAATACTCGTACGGGAAGGTATCATAGCCTATTCCACAGTTCTGGCATTATGGCTGAGTATGAAGTGGGTCAAAGTGTTGAAGCTCTAACACAGTCGTGCTCAAAACGATAAGCTGGGGAGATTCAAAGAGATGTATCCCGCAAAACACACAGGTAACTTCCGTGTAGGGTGGGAGGGGATTTCAAGAAATAACTGAAGCAGCGGCGGATTGTAGTGTTTTACTGATGAAAGTTTATGTATTTAGTTACTAAAATGGTCATACGTAGAACAAAGTTATACTATGAAACATTTTATTGCATTAGTGTTAAGATATATTAAAAAAGCTAATGCTTGTTCGAAAATAAAACGTATTTAGTGTCGTGGACTAAGTTACAAACCTTGATGAAATCAATAGCCATATGGCATAGACACTTTTAAAGTATTATGTACAAAAACAAAACGAAAAAAAGAACATTAATTTTTACATTCAGACATTTTAAATACCTGCATGGAAATATTATAGCCCAAGTTTATTCTTCAGTATAAACTCCTAGATTTTAACTTAAACAAAACAAACAAATTGATTATATTTATGAACCTTTCATTAACTTTTAAACTCATTAACATAATTAATAATTATAGCCATGTGGTAATTATTCCAACATAAAATAGTTTCTGAAAATGGAAATGTTTAACGGCCTCAAAGTGTAATTTTCATTTTTAGTTTATTCTTTTCACTTTTTACTGTCATTTTGTTTCTTTTTCATTGTCATCTTCTTCACTTTCTTTCGCGCAGCTTCTGTGAATAGAAATTATGGATTCAAAATCAGGTGTTATGTCGGTTACAGCAATAGCAGTTGAGCAAGAAGTAATTTGGAGCTTACCTTCTAATTGTGAATGTATAAAATGATCGGCCATGTAATATCGCCTTATATCCACATACCTCAAATGGGTTCACAGAACGTCAGAGCCCAGCATTGAGTGCACACTTTCTGTGTGACTTAAATTTGTGGTTTTTTGTTAACGAACAGTGCCAGCGTTACAGGAAGCTATACCTGAAAGCCAGATTTGTATTATTCAGCATGTAGGCTATTCAGTTGTCATATTACGCTGTAAATGTTGAATGGTTTTAGGTGCACTACCGACAAAAGAGACTATGGATTATTCGGAAAAAGAACACATGTTAACCGAAACGACTTCGCCCCCATTGGTTCGGATAAAAGGAGTTCTATTGTAATACACGAATATTCTGAATAAGGAAACGGCATTTGTTTAACACCCTGTGATATTTAGAAAGAACAAGTGCTGAGGGGAATTCGTTATATATAGAGAAAGAAAGAGATGCCATGAGCGAATCAAGCTCCTTGAGCGCGGAGTGATACAAACTGCTTTGTTTATGTGAGGTTTCTTTCTTGAACTGGATGGATTATAGGAGGAACGTGCCATATTTACAACAAATATGCCCATAAAAGTACCAGAGCTATTACGAAAGTATAATCTCGCAAAAGATAAGTGTGTCTGTCGAGAGAGGTAAAGGTAGTATACTTGTAAGAATTTCGTTATACAAAGTGTTTCAAAAAGATTGTAAATTACTTCGTGGGATTGTAGTGCTGGCCATTTGGAGCCGTTTGAGATAGGGACTGCATAGGACTCGCGTTACGGAATGCGCGCTGGTTAGAGTCCTCATGGGGGAAGAAATTTTCTCATGAAATTTCGGCCAGTGTATGGGACCGGTGCCCACCCAGCATCGTGATGTACTTGGGGAGCTACGATAGGTAGCGAAAATCCGGTATCGCAAACCAGCTATAACGGCAGGGGGGATCATCGTGCTAACCACACGATACCTGCATTCTGGTTGTATTATCGTCCACCTCTGCTTCGGCACGTGGACGTGAGGCCAGCAGCCGGCTGGTCGGTCTTGGCCCTTCATAGGCTGTAGCGCCATGGATTTTTGAGGTAGGGACTGCATGTCCGCAGAAGCTTCCTTTCAGAGCTACTTCATTGTAAATGTACTACCCTCTGCAAACAGGTATTTTGCTTGGAATTAAAAGTCTTTTAGTCTAATTTGGAGGCGTATTAGCACAGTGGAATGTGAGAGGAGAAGAGAATGGCACAGTCGTGAAATGTAGATTTCAAAATAAACGTAAAGATCGTTCTGGGCATTTCTTCTGCATTAATTACTGCAGGTCTAAATTGTCTTCGTGTCAAAACTAGAAACACACTTAAAGTGTTTCAGTTCATAATAAAGGAAATGAAAACTACTCACCGTGTTGCGCTCTTCTCTTGCTGTTCGATTACTTCCTGGCCTGAAGGAGATGCGATCAATGATGATGCGTTCAATGTGCACTGTCAACACAGACTACAACTCAGGGTAAGAGAGGGCGCGGAAGTATTGTCCTGCCGTTGACGTATAGGCAATGCTAATGCCTACAACAACAACCAAAATGTATTTAATCCTCATGTACAGTAGTAGGCTCCGGCAGACATGCATTTCCTATTTCAAACGGCTCCAAATATTCTGCTCTGTCATTTTACGAAGTCTTTTACAATCTTTTGAAACACGGACACCGTTACAGGTACCAAAAGATCATTTAATTTCAAGCAACTTTTATACAACAAATAAATGTGTGGAATAACAGACTATTAATGGATAAAAGAGCTATTATTTAGTTAAATCATACAATGGCGAACGTTTTCGATTACCTGGTAGTCATCCTCAGATCTAAGAAGAGTATACAGTAATTACATTTTGAACACATTGATCTTAATTAGTAGTGATAGGTTTGCTACTAAGTACATTAGCAAAAGCACTCCACACCACAACATACATCGGCAATAAATGCTCATGAACTGGGAACGATTGAGCTAGGTGCTTATACATACAGGTTGAAAGTGAAATAATCCTGCACATTGAAACCGACGGTAGGATACACTTAAATGAATATAAAACGAATATTAATATTGTGGTTAAATGCATGGTTAATTAGAAAATTGAGTTGGAAGTTTCAACAGTCTGGCAACATCGCCGCTAACACAGTCTTCTTCCTTCTCGTAATACAGGTGTAAGAGGTTAACGAACTCAACCTGTCTCGCTACACGAACCTCGCTCTCTGCCTACAACGTTGCAATCTAGTTCCATCGTTCAGTGGCTTGAAATTAAAGTTACACGAAAACCGTCCACACTATTGAAATACGTCAAAGCGATAAATGATTCTTTATTATATTTTCTATTGATATGAACGAAAATCACGATCCTACTTTTAGAAAACAATGAACTTTCCACCAATATGGCATTGCACTTTTTTACATACAACATGAACTATTCGCTCTGAAAATCTGCAGGGTTATTTCACTTACACCCTGTATATCTCATCATTGTAAAGCAAATTCTTTAAAAGAATGTAAAATTAATTGTAACCAAATACGTCACATCATCCAAAACTTTGCAAAGGACAAATGTAATATACAGTACAATTGTATTATTTGTGACTCTTGTGACTACTATATTGAGTGCTAATGTACAGGGTTAAACCTTTTTATACTCACATATTACTTTTTATACGGACGTCTAATCTTATTTTTATTTTCAAAAAATTTTAACTTTTATTATAAATGTAATTAGTAGTAAACTTATCATTACTTATTAAGATCAATATGTTCACAATGTAATGTTCACAAAAATCGAAGATTATAGCAGCAAACAAGGGCCTCATATAAATGAGGAGAAAACCAAATATATAAAAATGTCAACTGGAATCAAACAAAAAGTGTAGAATTTAAAGATTAAAACGTACAATTTTGAAGGAGTCACAAACTTTTCGTGTCTTGGAGTAAACCTAAACAGTAGAAATGATATATCAGAAGAAATAAAACAACGTGTGATGAATAGCAAATCTCCCACATTTGAAGTCCCCTTTACTGTCTATACCAACTAAAATTATACTGTACAAAACTCTAGTAAGGCCCATATTGATATATAGTACGGAAACATTGACCGTGTTATCAAAAGATGTGGAATTGCTGCGAAGATTTGAAAGGAAAATCATAAGGAAAATATATGGCCCAGTCAAAGAAGGTGAAACTTGGAAAATTCGTAATAATAATGAGATAAACACGATATTACAGGGAGAAGACATTGTCAGATTTATAAAGTCAGCTAGACTGTCATGGTTGGGACATGTACACAGAATGGACGATACAAGATTCCCAAAACGTATGTTGGATGGAAGAATACTGAGTGTGGCTAGACGAGGTAGACCTAGGAAAAGATGATTCTAAGATATATTGGGTGATTTGAAGAGGTTACGTATATCTGGTTGGTGGCAGAAAGCGAAAAGAAGAGATGAATGGAGGCGGATCACACCGGGATGTAGAGCTATTGAAGAAGAAGAAGAAGAAGAAGAAGAAGAAGAAGAAGGGGGAGGAGGAGGAGGAGAAGAAGAAGAAGAAGAAAAAGAAGAAGATGATGACGATGATGATGATGTTCACAATGTAATCATGTGTTCTTCTTACCTGAGAATGACTACCAAGTAGTCGAAAACGTTCGTCATTAGGCCTATATAATTTAACAAAATATGGCTATTTTAGTTAATTAATAAATAGACAAAGTTTATAGACTGACTGTTATTTCACTCATTTATTTGTTGTATAAAATTGCAATTTATCGGAAAACATGTCACTAAAATTACTGAAGCAACTTGCCTACTTGCAGGGATTAACATTTTCACAATGATGTAGCTCTGAAAAGTCTTCGGAGAACTTGCATTCCACATCTCAAACGACTCCAAATACGTTATAACCCCACCAAGGTTTGTACAATCTTTTTTAAAATGCTCTGTTAAACGTAAACAGAAATGTAGGCTAATTCGCAATACGAGAAACTGAAATGTTTGGGAATGCACAAAGCGTATTATAATGAGAAAGAATGCGTCGGCTAAGAACGAGAACCATTTTTTAGTATATAGCTCAAACTTAGCCCTGGACCACAGTGAAGTATAATACGGAGGTAATTACGTGGATGACGCAAGCCCGCCTGTCTTTTGTGACACGGATTGGGCGTTCTGCTCTTGATTAACACAATAAGAGTCGTGACGTGTTGACTCCCACGTCTGAGTCTCTATCTATATCAAATTCATACAGTACAAGACAAACAGCGTATGCGGCAGCGACGGTGATGGTCGCCAAGTGCTGCTGCCCTTCTGTCACATTTATCCTAGATACAGCCATTCATAATAGAACGCTTAGCAATAGTGAGGTCTACATGCAGCATTGGAAACTTAATATTCTAACAAGAATACAAGCGGGTTGGAGGGGAGCATCAGGATCACGTGTAGAATGAGCGGAAAAAGATGAATGCTGAAGTCCAATGCACCAACGAAACAAGGAAATTGGAAACGGAGTGCGATGCTGCACGAACTATTTAGGAAATATGGAATAATAGATCTATACAGGGTGATTCAGCAGGAATATTAAATATTTTATGAGGTCGTAGTATGGACTAATGGGAATTGAGATAGAAAATATTTAGTAGTATTTATTTAGTAGTATTTATTTATTTAACCTGTTCGAGATAAGGCCATCAGGCTTTCTCTGCCCCTCTACCAGGGGATTACAACTATAATATGAAGAATAAAATTACAATTAATATTACATTTACAATTACAATTACAATAAGAATTAAAGTACGACACGACTACCTGATTAATGAAAGCTAGACTACAACTATAATATGAAGAATAAAATTACAATTAATATTAAATTTACAATTACAATTACAATAAGAATTAAAGTACGACAAGATTACCTGGTTAATGAAAGGTAGACAATTTATCATAGAAGTTAAGAACAAAGAATATTTTTGTATTTACTGAATTACAAATTAAACCTAGAATAACAAAATTCTATAGCGATAAAATTACCATATACTGAGATATCTTGTGACAGATTAAGGGAACTATTTACAAGAAACCATGTCTGAACGAGTATCAATTACTGACCAAGTGACTAGTATGTTTGCGTTTGAATTCAATTTTATTTATACCTGCAGAACCCGTAAGTAGGGGAAATATGAGGTCAGCCTCACTCCACTTCTATTGGTGATATTCCGTGTAGAGTTGTTCACATTCTCTGCCCCTGCAAAGGTCCATCAGTGGCAGCATGTAATTTTCAAAAAGGATTGTAATAAATTCATTGTATTTATAATGCGTTTCAAGGTTTACAATTATGCTAGATTTTCTGTCGGTAGTTTCTTTGAAATTTCTTTGCACCTAACCTGCTTTAGATTTTCGAAAACTTTCCTCCTATCATCACCTACGAAAGCATGAAGTTACAGCATTTAAGTAATGAACCTTGAAAGTCAATATTAATTTCAATTCAAAATGAACACAACGAGTGACGTCCTTAATTTAGCAGTAAATAAATAAATAATCAATATATAGTTTGTAATAATGAACTTACCCGAAAGTTTGTGCATTCCATAATTCTTAATATGGGCTTTGTTGAAATATGTTGTAATATTGAAATGACGAGTAGAAATAAATTGGATGGGACACAGTAAACAAGCAATTCTTTCGTCTTCAACAACAAAATAATCATATTCCCATTTGCTTTGGAAGTAGTATTTTTCACGGGTTTAGATTTTGCCATGTTCCGGTTCTGTTTAAACTGCAGTACGCGTATTGTGTATTTATATATTTATTTATCTGGCTAGAGTGCGTTACAATGTTGAATGACAGTATTGACATCCGGTCATACAGCTATCACTCACTTATCAACGTACAATTTATTTATCGTCCTATTACTAGTAAAACCAGTTAAGACGAGTAATGCAAGTTTCGTAAAAACAGGAATTAAAATCTCATTAATGCACGATAAATCATATAAATTCTTCAAATAAAGTAATTGGTTTGTTGCCTGCATGCAACATTTCGGACTTCTTTCATTTTAGTAGAATATAGAGCACGGAAAGACAAATCGGGGACTGTACTTAAATTATTTTACACAAAAAGTGGACTTAATCGGCTTTACTAGTAATAGGACGATATATACATAGGCAGACCTTCTTACATTATATGCACATATACATTTTAAAATTTATTTTACATGTCCTTTAACTTATTTAGTTCCCTCATTCATTTTCCTCTTACTTTCTAAAAGTATGTTCCTAAGGATTTTATTATCTGTTCACTTGTAATTCTTGATAGCGTATTGTACACCTGCCGCCGCGAGAATGAGTGTTGATGCAGCCGAGCGTAACTAGAATGCCATGACCGCACTTGTAGAAAATGTGGGTGGGGTAAGAAGGTGTAGTAAGCAGTCGCTCTGAGGAGCTACAGTTCTGCTGGTCTGGTTATACCTCAGGGGGCCTAAATACAAATTTCAAGAAGACAGACTATCTAATCGTTGGTGGAGACGATAGAGATCTGACCTTCTTGGAAGGCACAGTCAAGGCAGTAGATCATTTCAAATATCTGGGATCCGTCCTTCACCAATCGGAGATATGTGAGAAAGAGGTTAAAATCGTGTAACTCAAGCCCGTATCACTATTAAACAACTCAAAGGAATACTATGGAGCGGTGACATCAGACAAGAAAATCAAAATAGACTTTACTTAACGTAATTGTGGAGAGTATCTTGATATATGGGAAGAAGCTTGAGCACTAACAGAAAAACAGAAAAACCGCACTGAAGCTGTGGAAGTGGATGGTCTGCGCTCGTCTCGCGTTCAGAAGGTACGAAACCATTCCATAATGGAGAAACTTAACATCCAAGAAAACGTGGTTGATCGTCTGGAATGCCGGAAGCTACGATGGTTTGGGCATGTCCAACGAATGCGAGAATACGAAGACCCTAAAAGATCGTAGTAGTGGGTTATTTTACGACGCTTTATCAACATCTTAGGTTATTTAGCGCCTGAATGAGATGAAGGTGATAATGCCGGTGAAATGAGTCCGGGCTCCAGCACCGAAAGTTGCCCAGCATTTGCTCATATTGGGTTGAGGAAAAAACCCGGAAAAAACCTTAACCAGGTAACTTACCCCAACCGGGATTCGAACCCGGGCCACGTGGTTTCGCGGCCAGATGCGCTAGCCGTTACTCCACAGGTGTGAACTTTTATTCCTATTAGTCCATACTTATGTACTTTTACTTTTAATGGCGTTCCGCCTTCATCGATTGTCTTCGATTCCCCTTTTCAATCTATTTCTATCATCCCAGGAACCATCCTTAAGTCCTCTGGCTCGCATGTCATCAACAGCTCCTTCTCTCCACGTTAGCCGTAGACGTCTTTTCTTCCTTCTTCCTAGAGGGGACCAATTTAATATCTTTTTGGGCGTCCACACCTGTGGAGTAACATCTTCATTTCATTCAGATGCTAAATAACCTGAGATGTTGATACAGCGTCGTAAAATAACCTACTTAAAAATCTGAATAAAAAAGGTCCATTTAAACATTTGTTCAATTTTCAATAGGATTGGAGATATAGCTGCTTAAATAGGCTATTAAGCATAACAAGTGTTACAAAATGGCAAGCAGGAGAGAAATAATGACTTATTTATTAACTTACTTGTTTTGCTTATTTATATGTTATCACAACCGTAATTAGTTTTGCGCGAGATCGTGCGTATTTGCTTGGTTTCCGCACAAAACCAATCCGCGGCAAGTCTAAAATTCCACATTCAGTATTCCCAACGTAACACATAACAATTTCCCTCTTCTTACCGCTTAAGTGACATATTGATTTTACTGCTTTAGGCTTCTAACATATTATTTTTAGAGACGTTCAATATAGTAATAATTATAAATTGGAAACTTACCACTGCAATTTCATCTAAATTGCAATGTTAGTTATTGTTTTTAAATATTTTCAAAAATTAAGTAAACTCTACAACTCCACTAAAGTTACTGCATTCGTGATGCAAGTAACATTAAGGAAGCCGTGAAAAAATCAACAAGATTCCAGATGCCGATGTTATTAATGCAATATGTTATATAAATAATATTGTTAAAATATTAAAATGAAAAATAAATCATTACATAACCTTACCGTTTGTTTTAAGTTAGCATTTATGGACTGAGGGAAAAAAAGACAGACGTATATCACGGCCTTTTGGAGTATAGTAAACACAGAAAACATTTTAAAGCAACAATGTTGAAGAAAGATATTTTTGTTTTGCAAATTTGCCGTCACTGAACAGAAACCAAGATGGAGATTTCATTGCAACTAATTAGAAATTCCTCTTTCAGGTATGTAATAAACGATCTTCGCACAAAATAATGTACGATACACGAGCGATATGTTTTCTTTCAATTCTCGGAAGTTAAAAAAGCTCAACTACGTTTCGCTTTTTCAAACTTTTCCTCGAACATGAAAACTTCAACATACCGCTCATGTAACGCATATTACTATTTTTCAGTGTTGAGTGCTTGTAATCTGTTTCAGACTTGCGCACGCAGATCGGGAGCTCATATTGGAGCATAAACGCACTATCAACCTAACTCACTTTTTGTTCATCTAAATAACGCGAAGTCAATGAGTGGCCGCTCGAGTTACAGGACAGTCGCAGTCTGCGTCAGTGGCGGATGTGACTTGATGAAATTGGTTGTCTTTACAACCATGACCATAATACAGTTTTTTTTATATATTTGCAGACGTTGCGCACAGAGTCTCCCGATGTATCACAAATGTAGGCCTATGACTTTAAACTCCTTTGTATCCATGCCTGTTTCATTTAAACAATTTTCAAATGTGCAGCAAAACCATTTTCCTTTGATATCATTGCAAGTGCCGCATCAGTGACTACTAATACTAAGTTACAGTGTAAAATAGTTCAAAGTTTACTGCAATGCGAATCAGCCTAAAAAGTATCGATCCTTAAGTGGTAAGCTTACTCTATTTCAAAACTCTTCTCCCATTGTCATATATTCATCAGTACCCTCATAAATATGGCTAAGCGTGTTGCTTGTTATGTTTTTCACCAATTTGCTTTATTCTACGAAAGCTTGTGAAGGAGTATGGAAGGAGTAAAATTTCAGGTAGCGGTATCGGTATTGTTTTTAAAATTACATCATTTTTGGAAGTATTGTAACTTCAAGAAATTTGGAATTATTTAATTAATTATCAGTTGATGTATAACTGCGTCAGTAACAGTTTACTAATAATAGTGATTGGAGTAATTTAATTCCACACGAATCTGTACCAACATCAAAATTTGTTATTGTACGGGACGAAAGGGAACAATATTGGCTAAAACAAAAATCAAAAAGCAGAAAGAATCTCACAAGGTAGTGGACAAGCTACAGCACAAAATAGGTTCGTGTCAGCTACCACATTTCAAATTATATTGCTGAAAAAATGAAGCCATTCGCCATGGGAGGAATATTAAAGATTGTTTAGTTTTAGCTGCAGAAGATGTTTCCCCTAACTTAGTTGAAACATTAATGTACATCAGCCCGTCTTCTCACACAGTCGCTGACAGAATAGTGGATAAAAGTTCTGTTATAGGGACACAATTAATTTATGAAAAAATATACTTCCTGACAGCAGCTCAATGTTACAATTTATAGAAGGTACACACCATGTATTTGAAACTGTCCACTTGTTCTACTACCTCATTTTGAATTTACACGTTTACCTTATTTATTTTTCTTCCGATAACAGTGATCTTTGTCCTATTTGCATATATCTTATCCTATACTGCTCAAAGCTGTCATTTAGCTCCAGTAACATATCCCTTACTACCGTCTCCTCTTCTGCTAACAACGCCATATCAAAAGCAATTATTATTAACCTGATGCACTTTCTTTTTCTTCTTCCTCCTACTATCCTTCCTCGCATGTTTTGAAAACAGTTTTGAACTAAAACTTCCAAGTAGATGACAAAGGTCTTCCTTGTCGCTTCCTTCTTCATATTCAACTTCTGACATTTTTTCTTCTATCTTTTGAGTGGTGAGTATAAAGGTGTTAAATTTAACCTTAATTTATCGTCTCTCATTGCACGAACATTTATTTAAAATATTATTACTACACATTTAAGCTTAAGAAAATTATCTTCTGTTGCGCTTAGAGGCTACACATGCACTTTTCTACTCTACATAAAATTCTTCCTGTAACAGGAGAGAAAGAATTTCATTAAGCAATTACTGTCTTATGGCAAGGGCGGAACTGTATTCAATGGCTCCACATTGCAAGATGGGCAGCGCCAAGTGGCCTCGAGGCAGCAGCATGCCGAATCGCATCCCGACAATACTGGTCATTGTATCAGTGCCCTCACGACCTGTCCTGGGTGTGCTGCAGCCGGCTTTGTTTTCTGCGCTGTCGCAGGAGGCCGGGCTGCTTTGTGGTTACTGTTTAGCCACAGTGCATTCATGGCCAAAGAATTCCACCGTGTCGGACAGCATTTCAGTTTCATCTCCATCTCCTGGAGCCAGGTTTATGAGGTCAATGGCTGGATTTAGTCTTCTGGATCGGCTGATAAAATGACACAATTAAATGGAAACGGTTATTGAAAAGACACGATATTTTGAAATTCCTGAAGCGTTTTAGCAAAACTAGGCTTTTTCGTTAAAAAAAGAGGAATACTTATCACTTCTAAAGAAATGCAGTTTGTATAGTATTTGCCTTCAACTGTTCCCTTTTATTTACTTTGTTAACGTTATATTATACGATATATTTCTACAGTGTGTCCTACAACTCAACCGAAAAAGTTGTAGAGATTGTGGAGGGAACTGAGACAAACATGAAATAAAGGAATAATGGTATACGCGGTCTAATTGCTGGGTTGAGTTGCATGTTTGACACGAGATAGTTTTATTGATATCACAAGCTTCATTCCTTCTCGGGTAATCGGGAAAATGTAGTGGCAATACTCACTGAACAATATTTTTAAAATGATGGCCTTTTATGTTTTGATAAAATTAGTCTTCCTGCAAGAGTATGCACGTCACTGATAACAGTTCGAATTTTTAGTTTAGAACACGGTCTCGATTATCTAATGTATTGTTTAGTTTCTATGAATAGTAAACAATTAAAAATACATAGCGAATAGGTCATGGGGATGCTCTTTCATAAATGTTTGCAATATTGGGGCCTGCAATAATAAAAACGTCTTGTGATAATCAAAATAATGTATTCTTGGCGTTTTCTGCAGGAATGAATAAAAGTTTATGTAATCCGTTATTTAATTTGTAAGCAAGATTTACGTTACAGCATATCTCCGTTGCACCACTTGCACCTTAAATACTATATTTTGCTTTCAAACATACAGTATTCTTATGTTAATTAGTCTTCTCAGTTATTTCTTTCAGAAGGTAGGCCTACGTATTTTTTATTCATGCTTTGCAATTGGAATTGCCTGCACAGGTAATTTGCAAATAATACTCTAAGCGTATAGGGTATACGCTTATTCGTGTTTACGTTTACATATCCACAAGGGAATAGTTTGAACCTCCGACTTGAAGTATAATATGAATCTTCTGATAATCAAGAGGTGGTGAAATTATTCGCGATAAATGATCATCTGTTTTCACCAAGTCACAAATTGTGTAATTTCAAGCAGCTAGCCTACCAAAAATCAATTTTCACATTCCTGTCTTCAATTCTTGTATAAACATGTTTATAACAATCTGCAATATAATATCCAAGTGTAGACAGATGCATACATCTTGTAGGGGACCCTCACAACAGAATGAAAGTTGCATGTCTCCGATAAGATCATTTACGCTGCAGAGACAGGCGCAGTTTGTGTTTGGATGATGCGAAGTAAGGAAGTTAATATCAAATTTTTTTCTAATACATAATGTAAGCATGCTATAAAAAGGTATATACTTTCAAGAAATAAACTAATTCTTTTTCTGATATTATCTTATTGTCTAGAATGTGTCTGCATAGACATGTGCAGAGAGTCGAAGTTCTACCTTATTACATTATTTATTTTATTTTTTTTATTGTATTGGATTATTTTACGACGCTGTATCAACATCTCAGATTATTTAGCGTCTGGATGAAATGAAAGTGAAATGAGTCCGGGGTCCAGCACAGAAAGTTACCCAACATTTGCTCTTACTGGGTTGAGGGAAAACCCCGGAAGAAACCTCAACGAGGTAAATTGTCCCGATCGAGATTCGAACCCGGACCACCTGGCTTCGCGGCCAGACGCGCTGACCGTTACTCCACAGGTGTGGACCCTTATTACATTATTTTCAGTTGAATTTTAAAAGGTGTAACCCCCTATCACCTCGATACAATTTTGTAGAGCATTCATTATGCTTTTCTGAGTAAGACGTGATTTTATTTCTGCAATCAGGCGCATACAGAGTAACTATTAATTATTTTCTGACATCATGCGCTCCGTAACCCGGAGTTCTGTTTTTGAGGTGTGGAGTAAGAACGTTTACAAGTGAAATTCTCAAATAAATAATTCAACATTTTGGTCTCAAATATTGCTCTGAAGATATATTTTGCAGTCAATAAAGAAATTAATTAGAGTTCTATGCTCGAAAATTCGATTACGATGAGAAAAATACAGGAGACATGAGAAAAATTTATTAAAATAGAATGCGCTGTGTTTGAATCAAGATACAAAATCTGAAAATGAAATAGACTGTATACTGTAATGCTTTGCCATCTACTACAAAAAATTCCAATTTGAGTCTGCGAGTACAAGCATTAGAGGACGTCCACGTAAAAACGTGAAAATTGGTTTTGCAGAAACGACCAACAATGTCATCTATTAAGTATCTCGCTTTCATTACTGACTTACAGTTGATCTCTAATCAATATAAAGAATTCAGCGAAAGTGTAAATTTGTGTAATAATTAATTTTATATCTACCGTATTATTTAGTGTAAAAATTAAAGATAGGATAGGTTCAGGTAGGAAAGGGCACTACTTGCTACATGTCAAAGCAAAGCAGTCGCAATAAAAATGATGGAAATACCTCAATGAGATTTTTAAGGTAGGTTTACACTTCCGTATACTGTATTACGGGAATAGATAAAAATCTAATAAGTCGGATTTGAAATTATTGATAAACTGGCAATTGGCATGTTGGCAAGGATGCAAGGAGACAAGGGAATTATATTTATGCATGTACAAATAGTATTATTAGCTAGTAGACTATTATTAGCCTACAACTCTTGGCTCATGGACAGAAGGTCATAGGACACTATTATACCTGCTGGTGAACTATCTGAGGAAGCCCAGGAAATGAGAAACAAGATAATAGATTTTTCAAAGAAGTCTTCACAAGGAATAAAAAAAGGCAAAAATACCAACCTTTAGCTCAGGCTACTTGTTTCTTGTGACTCTTACGTCACCAGGTTAAGGAGATTAAGGAGAGATAATAGCGGTCGATTTCAAGAGAAGTACTGCAATTACTCTCGAGCCTCCATTACTCGATGCTGCCGAAGGAGAGACTGGCAGCTAGAATACAGATGCTGATGGGGATGCATCTGATATCTGAAAGAATATATGTAGCAATATTCCTTCGTCTTACTCTTTCAATTTTAAGCACAGTCTACATTATGAACATTAATTAATTTTTTCAACTTAAATCAAAAAAAGTGTTACAAAATTGCTAATTTTATTTTTTGTAAAATTATTTCCTATTTTTATTTTAATGATTAAACACTTATTCTCTCTCAATAATTGAAGCAACATACAAAATATTATAAAAATTGAGCGATTAGTTTTCGAGAAATGATTTTTGGCCGACTAGACTCTCTAAACTGTCCCGCGCCGTGGCGTCGCGGTCTAAGGCATCCTGCCTAGGACTCGCGTTACGGAATGCGCGCTGGTTCGAGTCCTCATGGGGGAAGAAATTTTCTCATGAAATTTCGGCCACTGTATGGGACCGGTGCCCACCCAGCATCGTGATGCACTTGGGGAGTTCCGATAGGTAGCGAAATCCGGTTGCGAATACCAGCTATAACGGATGGGGGTATCATCGTGCTAACCACACGATACCTCCATTCTGGTTAGATGATCGTCCATCTTTGCTTCGGCATATGGGCATGAGGCCAGCAGCCGGCTGGTCGGTCTAGGCCCTTCACGGGCTGTAGCGCCACGGTTTATTATTATTATTATTATTATTATTATTATTATTATTATTATTATTATTATTATTATTAGACTCTCTAAACTACACACTGTGCGTCAGATGGAAGTTTAGTGAGCGGCATGTTAAGCCTTAATAGTAAGCGAGTTTCATAATTTTCATAAGAGAATCTTAATTACCATTATAGGTAACTATTTCTGTAGAACCACAATTAAATGTGTAAGTTTTGAGTTTGTATCTTACTTTGTTACTTCAGTGATAATGAAATAGTGAAGATGTATGTATTTTCAGCGTGTTCTCGACTATTGTAACAGTTGGCACGAGTGTGTCTTTTCAGGGAGTTCCCGAATACAGTAGTGCAACAGATGGCAGGCGTGTACGACATATTTATTTATTTGTTTATTTTTTTTGCAGGGTTTGGTGTGGAGTTTTTAATCTGAAAGGAGCACACATTAAAACACAGAAAATAAACTCGATTTACCAGAATATTAAAATTAACACGAACAGAATTTATTTTATTTTAAATACATCATGTTGTCGATTGTGCAGTTTGTGAAATTTATCTGGGGATGGCTCCCAGTGGAATATTTGAAGTTGGGTTAAATTTATTTGAGTAATTCGATGTATGCCACTTTCAAAACTGGCGTCTGCCATTTTGGATTGATGCTTTCAAGACTTGCGGGATGTTGGGCGTACCATATTAATCAATATCACATATGCTTAGTTGGAAATAGATTGTTGCAATAACATAATAAATATCAGTACTTTAAAGTATATAATTAAGATACAGTTACGTCACATGTAATGAGCGTATTATAATATGGTCGAGCAAAAAAAAAATGTTGTATGTTATTGCGCGGAATTTTGAACCCGCAGATCTCAAAACGTTTATCTGAGTGCCCTCCACAATCCCTCCATTTTGTCTCTTTATTGTAGGGTACTCTGTATAGAAATATGCATATTACTGCATTTATTTCCGCGAATTATTCCTGTACATAATGAATTTACTTTTGCGGAAACGAATTTTCCCTATGCAGCGTTATATAAATTCAATAGGAAACTTGCCAATTCAGCACAATAATACTGTAAGAAGAGTACTGAAAAAATCGCTTCAGTTGTTTTCAGGTTCACCTCTACACTGTGGTCTTTATTTGAAATAACAAGCCATCAATTTTTTTACTAAAATTAATATATTTCATATTCATCACTAGGCATACTACATAAAATTCCTTGTTCAGTGTTAGACTATATGATTGTATAAATTATGTTGAAAATTAAGTAGTTAATGAGAAGGCTCCGCCTTATTAAATTCAAATGTTGGGAATATGAAGCCAGAGATGAAAATAAATATAAACTTTTTATTTCAAATCCCAACATCACTACAAGCCAAACCGTGCTTACAATTAGGGTTGTCACATGTCCTCATTTCTCCGGACATATCCTAATTTTTAAGGGTTGAATTACTGACTGGGAGAAATTTTTAAAATCAACGCGAATTCCGGAAATTGTACCTATGAATTTATTTTAAAAATACTTGATTTTTAAACAATGGAATCTAAGATTCTCGACATTCTTAGCATGTTTGCTCTACTCACGAGTCAAGAGCTGAAAATAATACTTGATAATTTTTAAAATTTGAAGTATATAGCCCATTTCACTTTCATTTTCTTATTCTTACCACTTTACTGATCAGTTCGCACACGACTCATATGAGTATTTTTTAAATTAAATCCATAGACACAATTTTCGGCGATGCGCTTGGTTTAAAAAATTCCTCCCGAATGCTAAGTTAACTCTTCGATATCTCGTGAAACCTACCTGCGCGTGAGGGGAAGGGAATTGTGGACTGACAAGCTTCCTGCCCTCGCTACGCTTCAACTAGCATTTAACTAGCTCACTTACCTCCACCATAAGATTCTTACTATGAGCTACGACCACGAATGCATTTGGTTTGACGAGATAACGAATGACCTATAACACGGTCAACAAATTTTAACAAGTTGCATGTATCGGATGTAAACCCAATCAATTATAGTGTAATATGACCTCCTAAATTCGAAAATGATAACGAAAACGCTTAGTTATTCTTTTTTTTTTCAAGATTATTTTGGACTTTATAATATATTACAAATTATTTTCTCATTTGCCACCAAATAACAAGTAAATATTTTTTTTTAATACCTCCGAGGTCAAGGTAGTTCATTCTTAGAGAAATTTGATGTGCTGATTTCGAAAATGCCATTCAATATTTTCTACCGGGTCTAGTCTACTTCAAAAGATATTCAAGAAAACATATTACATAAAAACCAAAATTCTAGAACTTTTAAATGTTATTTCATATTAAGTACATATCTTACAAACGTAGTTTTTTAGCCTTTCTTCTGTATTTTACTTCTGGGACATCCCTTATTACTGACCATCAATAATCAGCAATCATTGTAGTGCTCCATTTACCATGATATCTTCTTTCTAGAGTAGCGATATCTCGGTGAAAACGTTTCTCATGTTCATCACTTTTCTGAGATTGTCAGGGAAGAAGTCCAGGTTAGAGTGGAGGAAATGCATTTTAAGAGATGTTACACCCTATTCTAATCTATGCCATCAGGATATTGTCCTCTAATTCCCTGTAATTTGTCGCTTGTTGTTTCCAAGAAAATTATACACAACTTTCTGTAATGATTCCCAAGCGATTTATAAATATGTACACTGTATATTTATATATTTTTTACTGTGTAATTAGACTATGTGTTTAACGAAATGCATATAACTATAAATAATATATAAAATGTAAATAAATATCATCTCGAGAAAAATCGTGAAATTCGAGCAAAAACGCTATGTAAAAATCGAATGAGAACTAATCCACCAAAATGGTCATTTTCGTTTTTAGTACCCCAAAATTTGGAAGAAATGACTAACTTCATCTCCGATACATTTTGTCTGTTGATCAGTCCTAATTGGTTCTCAAGAGCTTTCAGACAATCCTTTGCTATGCTCGAGCATTTTGTCATTTCTTCAATTCAAGTATAATGATCAAAGGAATGTAATCGCCTTGTTGTGGAGTCAGTGAAAGGATTAAGTATAGTGAAGTACAACTTCCGTCATTTCAGTTGCTTAGCAATTCATTAGTAATTCGTCGTTGTTCCCGCAATAACTCCTATGTGACATATTTATCGAATTTCAGATTTTTGCTCTATTAAATAACTTAAATAGTGATACAACAAATAATAAAATCTCCTATATGTAATTATATTTCTTTGTTTCGAAAATGTAAGTATTCACAGTCTCCTACGTACGGCTGCTATAGGATGAGTAAATGTGTTTTTTCTTCCTACTGAAAAGTTTTATATTTTTCACATAGGAGTTCTTACAGGAACAAGGAAAAATTGCTATAAATTTATGACATTTTAAATAAAATTAGATTAACAAAAAACATATTCACGGGCTGTTTAAATAAAGTTATCTTCTATTGGAACATGAGTGACTGAAATTTCATTGAACAGTGGAGCTCATATCTATAGTTTTTATATGTATTTCGATATACTTCCTGAGACTATAATATAGGGATTAGTCATCAAAACATGCACATTTTTTACTTTTAAAGATATGCTAAGCCTACTCACAAAAACAATCACGAACACAACAAACGTTTCACACAGTTAAGGGGATTCGATAAAAATCCCCTGTCATCTTTTAGTCCCCCACTGTACCTCCGGACCTGATATTTTACAGCAATTGAGCACTGTATAACGACAAAGAAGCATCGCATGCAGGTTCTGAGCAAATGCATGCTCGCCTTGACGACTTCACAAATCAGGCCTGTTGAATGTAATGACTTACAGCAGTGGGCAGTGAGGCGCTTACTGATTACAATGTATTACAACGACGAACATTTATTCTTATCTGTAATTGTGCCTGACAAGCGTAGAAAGTGGAGGTATAGCGACGAGAGCGCCAATCGCTAACTTTATCATTTTACAAGTTGATTTATTGTGCACACAAGCGACAATCTCAATTAACCTCTTGGTAGCGTTTGGAAGTAGCATCCTTTGTATAGTTAACAAACAAGCGGATTTAACACAGCGTCCATAGAGCGTCTCATTCACTCTGGCGAAAACCTGAGGTTAACTGATAACAATATATAAAACACGGAAAAATACACATCGCGATCACGAGCTCAGTCTAAGGGTAGTAAGCGAGACTTGTGTACAGAAACTACTTTTAGGTTTGAGTTTGAATCCCGGATTGACTGATTTATCTGGTTGAGAATTGATATAAATATCTTGAGTTATTAACTTTAGCATTTTTTCATTCGTGTAAAGATAGATTCCCAACGAACAAAGCTGACTTTAAGAGACAGTATAGGTTTAAGCATATGCATATAAATGCTAACGACTATTTTAATATAAAATATAACATATAAGACTCAAATTAATTGAAATTGCTTATATAAAAATGAGCATAAATAATAATATTTAACATAATAAAAGATTTAAATTATTTAAACATTAACGAAATATACAAATTTACAGAATAAACATATATTTATTTCAGAATAATTAAAGAGCTTTTTACCAAAACAATATTTTAAATTTACTTTTAAATATTATAAGTCATTTTTCATATTTGAATTCTTGTGGTAATATATTATAAAGTTTATATAAATATGTTTAAAACATTTCATTACATAAGTAACAGATTCCGAACGACATATAAAAATGTTATGTTTTCACCTAATGTTATGTGGATGTATTAATTACTTTATAGGCCTACATATAAATTCCAACACTCAATTTTATACACAATTCTAAAGGGAGATTGTTGATAAAAATCGAGTTAGGAGTTAGATAATTTAAATATAACGTAATTTATTTATAAGCTTGATAGTTACTTGGGATATTTCATTAAATATTTATTTCCAATTAGTTATATAATTAAAAAGTATTTAATAATAATATTCAATAATTAAATGTTTAAATAAACCTATATTTAAGTAAACCTATATTAAATGTAGAAATTTTCTATTTTTCTATGTTTGATATTTATAGTCTATTTTAAATCTTCAGATATTTAGTTAGATATTTACTTCTATTTAGTTACATACATAAAAATTCGAGTTTTTAATCAATATTTATTTACTTAATATTTCCTTCTATTCATTTGCATAATATAAATTTACTTATTAACATCACAAATATTTAAAATTTTTGTTTTCATTATAAACATAGCAGTTTATACAGGGTGTTTCAAAATACGGGGCATAATTTCAGGTATGTATTTCCCACATGTAGACAATCAAAATAGTTCATTACAACATGTGTCCGGAAATGCTTTATTTCCGAGTTATGGCCTTCACAACATTGAAATTCACCGGAACGTTTTTCTTTCCGCAGGTCGTTGCCGTCAAAGGAGACATTAAGAGGGCACTCTGACAGTTCATTCCGAGGCGAAGGTTACATTCAGTGTTGTGTAGGCGTTAGATTGTGCGACATATATTCAAATCAAGAGCTGGTAGAGATACATTTCATGTACGGTAAGGCGGACGGCAATGCTGCTCTGGCTCGTCGTTTGTACCAGGAGAGGTACCCACAGCGACAATGTCCAGATCGGAAGACATTTGTACGTCTCCATTACCGTCTGTGCGAGTATGGAAAGTTTAACTCTCCTGGTTTGGGAAGGGGACGACCAAGATCTACAACTTCAGAAGTACAGGAGGAGATTCTGGAGGCTGTGAACATGACTCCTTCTATCAGCACACGAAGGGTAGCGTTGCAAGTCAATGTTCCTCGTACGACAGTCTAGAGACTGTTGAAAGAGTATCAATTGTATCCTTATCATTTGCAACGTGTACCAGCAGATTACCCTGCACGAGTTAGGTTCTGTCAGTGGTTCTTGCAGCAGTGTGGTGTAAATCCGAACTTTCCTGCCTTAGTATTATTTACAGATGAAGCACAGTTCACACGAGATGGCATAACAAATTTCCACAATCAGCATGTATGGGCGTATGAAAACTCACGTGCAACTGTTCCATCTCATCACCAGGTGCGGTTCTCCCTCAACATGTGGGCCGGTATCATTGGTGATCGATTAGTTGGACCCCATGTACAATACTTGTAAACAGACTTACGGGGCAGGCGTACACAAACTTCCTGGAAAACACCATACCTCATGTTTTAGAAGACACTCCACTGATCAATCGTCAACACATTCACTTCTTGCATGATGGCGCTCCTGCACACTTGAGTCGTACGACTCGCCGGTACTTGGATCGAAGGTTTCCTGATCGATGGATAGGTAGAGGTGGCCCAATTGCTTGGCCACCACGCTCACCTGATCTGAAACCTCTCGATTTCTACTTGTGGGGCCATTTAAAATTATTGGTTTATTCGTCTCCGGTGCCTGATATGGAATCCCTTCGGAATCGAATTGTGGCATGTTCTGAGGACATACGCAATACTCCTGGAGTTTGGGATCTTGTTCGCAGGTCAATGAGACATCATTGTGAGGTGTGTATTCAAGCAGGAGGTGGACATTTTGAACATCTTCTGTAATGACAACGACCTGCGGAAAGAAAAACGTTCCGGTGAATTTCAATGTTGTGAAGGCCATAACTCGGAAATGAAGCACTTCCGGACACATGTTGTAATAAACTATTTTGATTGTCTACATGTGGGAAATACATACCTGAAATTATGCCCCGTATTTTTGAAACACCCTGTATAATATAATTACTTAGGTAAGTTTTCGTTCTGCAAATGCATTTTTGAATGTTACATTTGTTCGGATCAAATTTCTGCACATTTAAAGCAAGCAACTAAAATTCATTCAATAATTTATTATCATAATACACTCCCCTCTGTAAATTACCAGAACATATTGGGAATCATATCAATGGTTTTTCCAAAACACGCTATAAAATGTTTTATATAAAACAATTTTTATCTGGGAAAGGAACTAAAAACGAGCAAAATTGTATTAAAACTTTTTTGTTTGAAATATTTCAAAGAATAACCACCTGAAATTAATGATAGGCCTATTACTTACTGTTCATCCTGTATATTCACTCAATAACTAACTTCATTTTAATATAACTTTTTTTAAATTCTTGCATACTGATTTCATCTTAATGGTTCCTTATTAATACGTAATCGCTTAATAGCATTTTATTTACCTTTTGTTAATAACAGTACATTCAGATGTATTTACCAGTGTTAAATATTTATTTGTATAACGGTACCGGTACTGAAAAATATTTTTTATTCCATGACTCTGCCTGTATACATATAGTCGACGAAGATTTCATTCAATTTTTGTCCAATGTGCACCAGCATCCCTGAGCACGCTATCCTTCTCGCAGCTGCTATGGTAACAGATGCCTGCTGTCCGCTCTTGCACAACACTGGAAACTTGACTCATGACTATTTCGTGCAAACAGAGCAGCTCTAATGGGCCAGGATTTCTTCAAATGGAAAGCAATCATTCACACGACACAAATCAATTGGCCAGGTGCGGTGAGGTCAACCTCTAAATTCAGATATCACCCTGCTTCCGTCATGAGTTGTTCTCCTTTGCTGGAATCACATTTTTTACAACACAAAACAATTGGCACATTTCTGCACGATTAGACTTGAGTTCACCGTGTACGGACATTTTAGGAGAGATGGTTTTCAATGCCGAAATCAACACTCCATTTCTAACACTCTTTCAATAAGCACATATAGCTTTAAAGTCCGGTAAATTATAACAACTTCATTTAAAAATCATTCTCTAAAACACGGACATCGTTAGATCTACATAGCAGATATAATAAAATAAAATAAAAAATAAATTTAAAAAATCTGCGCTGCATCAGGGGTAGACTACACCGTCACTTAGAAAACTTCGCTTAGTTTCGAGAATCAAACTGCAATTGTGTCGGTTTGATTGTTTTATTATACTTTGGATTTAAAAATGGAGAGTATGGATCTATTATAAAAGAAGTGATGTTAATAAGGCATCCAATATATTTTCTCTTTATATAAAGCGACATTCCGAAATTAGTCTCAGCTCACAACACATATTTCATTATGGTTCACTCAAAGTGCATCGTACCTACGAGTTTATTATCACCTTAATATTGCAGAGCTCGCGATTACAAATCAAACGAGTGGTCGCGCAGCTCTGTATCTGCTCTAGATATCGAGATATTACTGAGAGAGACAGCGTGACACGGCTAATATATTCGACTTCGACGTCCTCATGTCCGTAATGAGGGCAGGTGGAGTGATTAGGCGTGGTCACACAAGTTACATTTGATCATGGCCTAACTCCTAATAGCATTAGCTTTTGGCTGTGGTTCATAGTCTTGTTATAATAAGAATTTGAATTTTTGCTTCATTTCGGATACCGGAACGAGTGTCCATACTCGGTGTTGGGAAAGACGTATTCTACGTCAAAATTAACATACAAACACACACTCAAACAAACAGAACCACTGGATGTAGTAAACCATTCCTTCTAATCAAGAAAATCATAGACCTACGTTTATCAGGTTGATAACTGGCTAGGCACTAATAGTTTCTGTGAAATTGGCGCCTCTGTTTACAGAACTGTAACCAAGGCCAATGTTTCTGGCGCGTGAAATAAGTAATGGGAATTTCAGAGCGAGTATATTATCTTTGCCACAGTTTGTAGACGAAAAAGCTGACAGCTGTGATTGGAAGATTGCTGACGTCACATCTTATTAGGAGATGGTACCACTCTCAGCCGAAGTGGCAACAGATGCCACTGAGTGGACAGGACACACCCCAGAAAAGCAAAGTGCGAGTGTCTTGCCTTTGAAGCAGTCAGTGAACAATAAGACAACCAACTGTGATTGGCAGATTGCTGACGTGACGTGTTGGGTGGTACCTACCATTCTTAGTTCCACTGGCAACAAGTACTCACTGCTGGCTTTTTACTCAAGGACCGCGTCAAAAACGCTGGCACTAGCTGTACGAGTAGCAGCATTGCTGTGACTACGAGTTTATTACACTGACACACTTGAATTAAATGTTGCTCCGAATGCGACAATACTTATCAGGAAAGTATCTGCAGACGCAGCATCCTCTACTAGAGCCACTAGTCTATATATTGAATCCCATAAACCAGATGTCAACGAAACTGTCAGCACACGAAAGCTTCGATTGTGATGTTTTAACACTCATTTTAAAGCTCACATTCTCAAGATTGTGGGAAAATTAACAAAAATTCAAACAATTTGCCCATTGAGATACAATTTCGGTAAGAATTCTGGATGAGTAATTCTTTTGTATTCCATTAGATGATGCTGACTCCACCGTTCTGAACGAACAGGTTTGGTCGTTATGGGTGCTATTCATAGACATTTCGCAGCACACGCTACGAGCGTACTAAGCTAGCCCCGGCTATCGACTGGTTACTTGTACAGAATTCAAATCATATTCTATCGCTAACACTGGTTTATTAATATGAAAAACGCTGATCATCCACCGGAAACCCGCGCTAAAAATGTCTATAAATACGGCCCTAAAGGTCTATAATTTTTCAACTCCTAGAAAATTTTGAAGGGAAGGTAATGTATAGCCGTAAGTCACACAGATAAAATTTTACAGCAGAGCGTATTGAAGGTATAGAGTCTAATGCTATTAGGTGCGTATCCTAATTTCTTCGACGTATAGTTACATCATTTGTTGAGTAAGTTTTGCAATATTTTACTGAGGGCTTCCTCATATGCATAAGAAATGAATTTGCACAAAAATCATTTTTGTTGAAAGTGTGGCTTTGGACTATCTCATTCTCACGCCTTCTATAATTATGTGTTCAATGCAGGAATCTATGCATTAGTTTGCTCGAGACGAATTCTATTTATATTATTGGCAATTTAAAATATTTTATATAGGCCTACTTTTGTATTAACATATTTTCTCTTATTTCATTGTTTTATGCTTACACATCCACAACACTTAAAGGTCCGTATTCATAGACATTTTTAGCGCTGGTTTTCGGTGGATGATCAGCGTTTTTCGTATTCATAAACCAGTATTAGCGATAGGATATGATTTGAATTCTGTACAAGTAACCAGTGGATAGCCGGGGCTAGCTTAGTACGCTTGTAGCGCGTGCTGCCAAATGTCTATGAATAGCACCCATAAAGGTTAACTAGTGACTTACTTACAAATGGCTTTTAGAGAACCCAGAAGTTCATTGCCACCCTCACATAAGCCCGCAATCGGTCCCTATCCTAAGCAAGATTAATCCAATCCCTAGCATCGTATTCTATCTTCTTCAAATCCGTTTTAATATTATCCTTCCGTCTACGTTTCAATCTTTCCAAAGATCTTTTTCCCTCAGGTCTTCCCACTAACACTATAAGCATTTCTCATTTCTGAATTCACTCATAGTACATGATACATGTCATACCCATCTCAAACGTCTGGATTTAATATTGAGAGGCTCGCGAGATGATTTACAAAAAAAAAAAAAAAAAGCTTTATTAACATACACTTACTGTGTGCTTAGAAAAACATAAATAACATTTAACATAAAAATAAAAATGTTTCAGTAGTTATAGGCCTACACTGAAGTAAAATATAAGTTTATTATTGCGATAAATGTGCCTGTCTTTCAGAAAGTATCACCGAAATCTGGTCGCTGTATTCGATACAACATACATAGCAATATCGCTTTCAAGTTCAATGATATTTCTCGTATTTGTTTTGGTGGCAATCACAGACGAGAAGTTTATTTTACATAAATATAAGGTTGCAAATGTAATAACAAATTTATGAGCTTCTTTTACAAGTTCGAGGTATTCATGAATTCTTATAATCCACAACTGTCTACACTCTACAGAAAAGCCTACTTTCAACATTCCATTAACAAGTACCTATGTATTTAAATTAATATTTCCTTTTTAGTGGGGGATTTCCGCTAATTGAGTGAAACTGTCTAAAAGTGGATGTAGTATTTATCTGTGACTGTTGTATTCTTTTCGAAAGTCCTCAGAAAGCTGTTTAGAGTTGTTAATTTAACAAAATCAGTATTTGTCACATCATACACAGCCACATTTTTCACGACTTCTTTAATGTATTGGAATGCATCACAGTCCTTCTTGTCAAGTGATATAGACCAGAAATCAAGTTTCTTTATAAATTCTTTCATTTTATCCCTGGTTGTTATTATGTTAACATCTTGGCCTTGAAAACTACTATTGAAAGTGTTTAAGTGTTCGAATATATAACCAAATTAGGCTACTAAAAATGATCTTCATGTAATATTTCACGTCGTTATTGCACTACATTTTTCTATGTTGGTCATTCTTTGCTGTTTTCCATTAGCTTTGAGTAAAATTATCGTTGTTTTCGATTTTACAGGGATTTGTATTTTCGAATGAGTTTAAGTGTCGTACCAGTTCAGTAGAGGAGGATTGCATACAGGAATCTCGTCCAAATGTGGATCACGCCTTTAAAAAGTTGTCACTTGTTAGCAGCAGAAAAAAACTCTTACATTGTTGTGGTGTTTGGGAGAAGCACAAACTTACTTTCTTGCATTAATTTTATTTCTTATTTCGGTTATCAGAAACCCATAGTAATATATTTAAGAGTTTGTAATTAATTGAAATTAATGAAGTAGATATGTGTTAATTTCTAGTAGCAAGACTGGGTTACCGACGTCAAATGAATTCTCCTTGTAATAATATAAACTATCAGTCTATAACTATAACCCTAATGTACTTTCGCGTAAAATAGGGTTCAAGAAATTGTATATTAAAATAAATAAATATCAGAAACCCATACTAACGACTCTCCAAAAAATCAATTCAGATGAAACATAGTAATTGCATTTTAAATTCTTGTACATATTATTATTATTAATTTACAAAAAATTCCCTCATTAGTGGACTGCCATATGAACAAAGTGATATAGACAACTGGAAAATGTACTGTAATAATATAACAAAGGTCTAATATAAAAACATAACAGTAGCTGTAATATACTATAAATAAATATCTACCAAAAGTAACAAAAATTGAAGAATATGCCTATGATTTTGTTTTATACGTAAATATTAAAATGTATAATTATTCCAAATAATGGTTTCTTAATAGGGAAATAGACCCCTTTATCGCAGAAATTACAATATCTGAGAGATATTACTTTTGAAGATCGTGTGAAGTTCAAAACTGAACAAAAAATTTGGGTATAGTTCGTGTCCAAACCATTAAGTAAGGAACTTTATACTGTCTAACACGTATTTACATTTATAGTACATGGCAGTAGGCTCATCTATACTATTTTTCTCGAATTCCATCTCATCTGGCTGTCCTTCATAAAGATTCAAAGAGGACGGTAGGATTCAATATTAATTCGTGTTTCTCAGATGGTCTGAACGTGATGACATCTATGCATCTGTTACTAGCGACAGCAGTCAGACCAGAGACCTCCTCATAAATAGCGTAGCCATAATCCCGCATAGCTTGCGCCATCATTCTTCGAAAGATGTGATGTCTACTGTTTCGAAGGCCCTCCTCATACGGACAGAATCCCAGGACTTGTGCAAGAGTTTCGTGCTCTCTGCGGCAATGCCTGCACACGGTACCGTCCTGAGATCTGTCCGCTAGAGAACATATCGCGCAAACAATGGCTGTCATTTTTATAGCTTGTCTTCATTTGGAGCATGATAAGTAGAGCCCGGATGTTAGGCAAAATGCCTTTTTTTAATTGAGTGTATGTATGGAAGTCCTATTAGAGATAAACACGTTTCCACACATTTGGGGACGATAGGCCCAATTTTTATTTTGGCTTTATGGCCTATTTTAGCTCCCGTTGCCTATTTTAAGGTTAAATGCTTTTTTTTGCCTTTTTACGTCGTTATTGTACACCTTCTATATTTTTAATACATTTAAAAGAAACGGCGCATAAATTATATAAAAAAAGAACGGTTGTAGAGATTAAAAATATACATTCACCTCACACAAATATTTGCTGAGAATCTTATTCTCCAGCAATACATATTTCCAAGAAGTCGAAAACTTTTCTCCCCTACCGATTCCAACCTTTATGTCACTTAACAAAGATGTTTGAGCAGTATAACCCTCAGTGCTCAGGTCACTTCGGGGTTTACCAGCGAAAGAAAGAGGATGAGGGAAGTATTAAAAGCAAGTCTCCGGGTCCCGTTACTGTTGTCGCTTGCACGCACAAGTCACGCGTACTTTGAAGTCCCTAATCCCTTCTCACAACTCTCTTTTTGAAACAATATACAGTCGGTTTTTTCCGATCTCTGAAAGAAAGTAGAGACAGTCCTTCTGAAATAAGTTGTTTTAGTTTTCTCCAATCACTTCAGTAGAAGTAGAAATATCTTTTTTTTTCACCATGAAAAAACGTTCTCTCTGACAGGCGGCTCGCTATGACAGTTGACAGCTTAAAAAAGCATCTTGTTGTGACATGTAACCAAGGGAATTGAGTACTGTATGGGATAGTTTTTTATTTAAGTATTTGTCTGTTTTTTTGTCTGTTTTCATGAATAATAAATACCTATTTTACTGCCTATTTTTACTATTTTAGTGCCTAAATGCCTGCATATATTAAGCAAAATAAATGCCTAAACATCCGAGCTCTAATGATAAGCCATGATGATCAAGTATTAATGTATTAACTGGTGTATATTCCTTATAAAGAGCGACACCTTTTCTATTATGAGGAAAACAAATAAAGGAAAAATAGTATTTAATAATATTCTTACATTCTTTCTTATTCTGCTTCATTTCCCCTTTCCTCCGACTTACACACCGCTGCGGGTAGGGAAGGGAGATCGTACACTAGACATCTCACAAATGCGAGCCTTCGGCATGACGCAGGACCATCGCAGAGACAGCACAGTACAATCACAAGACAACGGATAAACACCCATCCCGTGGAGGAAAGGTAAATTTCTTCCATTGCCCACGTCGGGAATCGAATCTCAGACCGCTTGTTTGGGAAGCGCGCACTCTATCCAGAGAGCCACAACGGAAGACATCCTTAATAATACAACAGAAAAATTCCATGAAATTTATCTCGCTCTTAATTATACTCACAATCCTCATAAATAAGAACCAATTCACAATAACACCCAACCAATTACAGGGATCCTATGAATCCCCTGTCCCTTTTTGTCAAAGAGATCGCAGAGAGGGATGTTTGTGACGCTTCACAACAACCTCTTTTCGTGAGTCTTCGTAACAGCCGTGACAAGAATAACTGCACATTAAAACTATATTTATCTGTAGAGGCCAGTGGATATAAGGTACAAATTATACGTTTAAGTTTGTACTGATTGAGTACTTACAGTAATAATGTTCCCTATTAAAGTTGATTTCAAACGGATCTTTAATTGCAAACTCAGATTTATATTAAAAAGCAATAAATAAAACGATAATGAAAAAATAGCTTCACCGAAGGCACATTGAAACCAGTTAGAAAGAACTGACCACAGCTTGAATGTAATCAAAAAATGAAATAGACGGTTAAATATCTGTTCAAGGAATTGTACGAAAAAAAGAGTAGCTTAAGAATAAAGAAAAGAGAAAAATAAGTACACAAAATAGCAGAAAAAAGAAGGCATACGAAAGGAAGAGATAATAATAATAATAATAATAATAATAATAATAAAAATAAAAATAAAAATAATAATAATAAAAATAATAATAATAAAAATAATAATAATAACAATAAGAAGAAGAAGAAGAAGAAGAAGAAGAAGAAGAAATGTTGCGAAAAATTGATCGTGTCGTAATATTATAAGTGAAAACATGAAACATTAAAACTCAGTACTTTTCTTTTTGACAAAATTGTATTGCATTACGTTTCCGTAACATTTTCAGACACAATAGGTTTATTGTGACTACAGTACGATACATATAGCCCTACCTATCATTCTACTATATCTAATCGTCTTTGAAACAGAGCATCGATAGTGGTACCTCCATTCGTTGTATGCACTATTATCAGGCTTACTTATATTGCCATGCCACAATTCAAAATTGTGTGGTAAGTATAGGGTGACCAGACGTCCGCTTTTGTCCGAACATGTCCTCCGTTTTAGGCCTTTGTCCAGCGTCCAGGCGGATTTTTTTACAATAAGAAATATCTTCCTTTTTGTAACTTGTATGCCTGATATTTTGAAATTATCTGATTTGACGCCTTTTTCAAGTAATTTTCCTGTAGGTCGCAGCATAGACAGAATATACTCTTTGCCAACGATCATAACTCTCTTTGCATACAAAATAATATTACAATTACATTTTGTGCGGTCTTTTTATGTATTTTGATAATAATTAAAGTTCCCCTGACTTCCATATGTAGTTAACTGTAAAATAATTTTATATCATTAAGTTTTATCATAAGTATACTGTAATAAAATAGATACTGACATAATTTTAAGTATACAGACGTGGACAAATTATTAGACTAAATTAATTATATGTGCAACGAAGCTGTATTTATCGGTAGAAATAATGAACAAAACCGTATTTTGCACAGATATAATGAACAGAAAATTGAGTCTTGAGATTACTAATATTTTGTGAACATTCCCTTATTCTTTATTAACACGTTGGTTTTGTCAGGGATGCTGGAAACCAAAGTTTGACACTTTCTTTGAATATCAGCATCATTTAGCCAGATATCAGACAATGTTTAAATAAGTCCATGTTTTGTTGTAAGCCTCTTTTTGTTCACTTTCTTCTTCAGTATAGATCACAGGTTTTCAATTTCGTTCATGTCCGGTCTTCTTGCAGGCCATGGGAGAATATCTTCTGCAGTATATAATCAGAACACCACCAGTACCAACATAGCCAGAAAAATATATATTTAACCATTGTAAAAATATACCGGAAGATGTAAACAATCATATTTACAACAACAGATAGTCTGTGAATTATACTGGTAGTTGATATGATGATTATATTATGTTACAAGAAAAACGTTTTAGTCTAATAATTTGTCCACGCCTGTAATATAGGCCTAAGCCTAAATCTAAATAGGGTAGATATTTTCTGTCCTCTTTAATAATTACAGTTCCCTTGACTTTCATATGTAGCTAACTGTAAAAGCATTATTAATAAGTTTTATCATAATTATTTTTGTAATATTAGCATACTTTTCAGTATGACATAAGCCTACATCTGTACTGTAAATATTTTGTAAGAAAATAGATATTGAAGTAATTTAAAGTTTAATATAGGTCTAAGCCTAAATCTAAGTACATATTTTCTGTCCTTTTTTTTCCGAACAATGTCCTCCTTTTTCAAGCTTTGTGTCCTATTTTCTATCGATGTGAAACTGGTCACCTAGGTAAGTAGCCTATTAGTTTTATAAACTACGTAGGCCCTAACATATATATATATATATATATATATAATCTCCATAATCGACTATACAGAATGAACCGTAAGTAATGTCAATAATTTTAGGGAGTTATTCATTGAGATATTTCAAACAAAGAAGTTTAATACAGTTTTGCTCCTTTTTCTTCCTTTTCGAGACAAAAATTGTTTTATATGAAATATTTCATTGCGTTTTTTGGGAAAGCCACTGATTTAATTTCCAATATGCTGTCAATTTAAGGGACAGTGTATTATGATAATAAAATATTGTTAGTTTTGTCCTGTAAATGTGTTGAATTTTGAAGCAAAGAAATGTAAATCTTCGTTCTGAAAAACAATTTTACAATGTTAGATTTCTTTGGATGAAATTTCTGCACATTTAAAGGACAAAACTAAAACTCTTTCAATCATTGATTATCATAATAATATCTTCAATTGATTCAGCAGATTGAGAATTAAATAAATGCTTTTTCCAAAACACGCAATGAAGTGTTTCATATTTAAAAAATTTTATCTCGGAAAGGAAGCAAAAACGAGCAAAATTGTATTAAGCTGTTTCGTTTGAAATACCTCAAAGAATAACACCCTGAAATTAATGTTCACTACGTATTTGGATATATTTTCTTCCCTTCGTTCTGAATCTGTAAGTAGGTCTAACATTTTTTTCGTTTTGAATCAGTTGTAATTACAAACAATATTAAAAAAAAGACCATGTTATAGCTTGAACCTCCATGGTGCATACTCTCCTGTTCTCTTGTATCACACTTATGTGTCACTGACATGGCACCGTTTACTTGAAACTAATTCCATGTAAACAAGCGGGCACGATTTACCTGTGGAGTACTGATGTTGTAAGGCCTGGGTTTGAGCAAAATTGCACTGATGCTGCATGTTATAAATACACCTGAAGAATGTTAGTCTTGTTTATTACGGTACAATTTGCATCCAATCCCTATTACGAAACAAAGCTCTGCTGCGATCATCCTTTGCGAACCGGTCGGCCGCAGGAATGCGACAACACCCACAGCATGCCTGTCGTTCATACTGTTATGTAAAGCTACTGCTCAACTACTATGCTAATGACAATACAACGCAACAATAAAACCTTTATTAGCCCGAAATCTTATTCGACACACTGCCTGGCAGTCAGAACAAGTTGGACTCTAATGCTCGAACAAATTGAGTTGTCCGTCTTGTTCGACTCTTCCTTTGCGGGGGCTCATGACTTCGAACAGGATCATTAACCAGAGGGCTTGAATTCGAACGTATTACATTCTTATGAATAATGTTAACTATTGAGTTAAAATAGTGTTTTTAGACAGTCATTCCAAAACGTAGATCTTTCGATGCTACCAAGATTGTTAAAAGTTGTCTAGCCTATTATACAGTAGTGTGCTAAAAATATTTTTAACACTAGTGCGAAAAGTATTTTAACACTAGTACGAAAAATATAAAGTTCTTTTACCACTAGTACGAAATACTTTTAACACTAGTACGAAAAGTAATTTAATACTAGCATTAATGGTTATTTATGATACGAGTTCGTAAATGTTCTCTTTTTGGCACGAGAGTAAGATTTCTGAAACCAGGCAAAACCGAATTTCACACACACACACACGAGGGCCAAAAAGATAACTTTATGAATTTGTGTTAGGGTAAATTAGGGTCTGTTGGACAGTCGGACATGTTGGACACTTTGTGGGGCTACTTCCGTCATTGACTTCTAGCAGAATGTGGTGCCCACAAGTGGCGAGGTAACACGTTAAAGTACAAAGTGTCCAACATGCCCGACTGTCCAACAGACCCTAATTTACCCTATACAATGTTTTATTTACGATAGCACAAATTTACATTAAATAAATATTTCAAGTTGGAGATGTTACAAGACCACGATTTCATGACCGTGTAATCTCAGAACCATCAAGAAATAAGTATAAATGGAATAACAGCCTGATTTGTTCATGTTCACGATTTCATGGCCGTCTAAACCGGCCATATAATCAACAAAGCGGTTAGAAACAGTTGAATGATATATTTTGTTTATGAATACTACATGTAACTTTAGAATAATAAGGGCTAAAATATAGGTACGAATGTTAAATTTGTTACTTATTTGTGTTACTTGTAATATTTAAGTAATGAAATATGAAGGTAATACATTAATTTCTTACTGCATGAAATTTATGCACTGAATAGGCCTATTACATTTTCTTTGGCAATGCGTAAAATGAATAGCAGTAGCGAAAGTGATTACCTATTTTTTTACGCACTAGTGTTTTAAAGGCTTACTTCAGGCACTGTTAACAGTGGGTAAAATGCAACTTTACGCAGTATCGTAGAAAAAGTATTTTTAACACTCGTACCAAAACCACTTTTAACATTAGTACGAAAAATACTTGCAACACTAGTACAAAAGCATTTTAAATCTTGTGCGGAAAGTACTTTAACTATATTACGAAAAGTGTTTTAACAATAGTACGGAAAATATTTGTAAGACGAGTACGAAAATTATTTTAACACTAGTACGAAAAGTAGTTTTAGCACATGTGAGAAAAGTATCTTAACACTAGTACGAAAAGTATTTTTAGCACATGTACGAAACATTTTTCTAACACTAGTACGAGAAGTGTTTATAACACAAGTAAGAAAACAAGTATTTTAACACTGACTTTCAACTGTTTGTGCCGATTTACAATTCTTTCTCACTAGATGCCACACGGCAGCAATAGCAAACCGTCAATAAAGCAGTGAAAAAAGATATATTTCCATTTATAAATACGTGTTTTTTATTAGCAAATGTACAACACTTAGATAAATTGCTTAAATAACTATTTTATTGAAAACTATATGAAACATGTACGAATTAAATTTAATTACATTATAAAAGGGGGGATACCTAGTCGAATCAGAGACCTGTCAATTTGTAGTCTAGTGCTCTACCACTGAACCATTCCAACACTTTCTACTGACGTGATAAAGTTTCATTGTTATAATGAGGGCTAATACAGTAATTAAGAAGTCGGGGGAATTGTTTCTGTACTAGCACAGACGAACGGCTGTCTGAAATATTTTTATACGATACACACATTAAACATTATTTTACCTGGGTAGCTTAGTCGGTATAGCGCTGGCCTTTTCTGCTCGAGGTTGCGGGTTCGATCCCGGCCCAGGTCGATGGCACTTAAGTAAAAGAACTCCTGCGGGACAATATTCCTGCACACCGACGACGCTGTTATTACCTCGGCTGTTTGGAGCGTCGTTAAATAAACCATATTTTTTTACATTATTTTATTTTGTTCGTGGCATTTGTTATACTCGTTTGTGTCTCGTTTGGTAAATATCCGTACTCAGAAAATGTCATTTTTAACACTTGTATCGTAAATAATAGTACATTATGCAACGAGCCTATAATGAAGGTAATTAAGAAGTGAGTATGGATATTTATGAAACGAGCGCAAGCGAGTTTCATAATTTTCATACGAGCTTATTAATTACCATTATAGGCGAGTTTCATACGACTTTTTATGCTCGACCATATTTCTAACTTGATATTATTAATTTTATTGTATCTGACCTGGAGCAATGTCCCGTATATTGTGAGATGTGCGCAGACGCGAAAGTATTGATTTTTTCCGAGGAACAGATGTGCACATTGACCTTGCTAGGCCATAAGAACCTACAGAGATAACATTGAAATAAAATTATACATTGAAAAACGAGATGACAAATTGAATTTATTGGAATATTATTTACAATTAACGCTAATTATTACAGTAACAGAACATAACCTTCTGCGACAGTATTGGATTTCCAGCCTCCGTGACTTTTCGCTAATTCTCTTTCGATTGCATATCCGAGAATAATCGATACTTGCGGTTTTATAACGGTAGAAAGCTGACCTGTCATTGGCTGAACAGTTGTAACCTGAGTCATCATTGGCTGAAAGACCTGACCTTTAATGAGTAGGTGTACTTTAATGACATGCATTAAAGGTCTGCTACCAGGTGTATAATTACTACATTTCGGCATGGTCGAGCATAAATATTATTATGCATCACATTCCTGTGAACAACATAATATGAAAACTCGATACGACGACTTCAAGAGAACTTATTTTGACTTTGGAGCAGTGGTCGTCAGCACTCGCTGAAATGTATAAAGGGTAAGCGGAGTCGTCCCGTGTGCCCCGTCGTGCAGCAGGAAGAGGTAGAGAGCGTACCCGCTAGCAGCTACGAGTGCACCATGGTGCACTGTGTTCTCCGCGGGTAAAAGACGCTAGCCCCAGGGTGCTCTGTGCTGACGACCGGTGCTTTAGAGCCTAAAAATTGATATGCATAATATACAACCTTTAATAACGTAATTGTCCGTTTGCCATAAAAAGTAAAATAAAAAGAAGATTGATTCGACGAAATCAAATGTAATATAAACATGTAATTAACATCATGCACAGCAAACAATTTGAAAGATTGGTCGTAATGTATATTTAATAATGTCCGGATTTATTAATAAAAATATGAAAAAAGAACATCATTGCTGCCAAGCGACCTGGCAGGAACGCTCTAGAAAACGAAACCCTGCACAGTATCAGATATTATGATTTCCTTATTCTTCCAGCCAAGACGACGGTGAATGACTCGAGGCCCGCGGGCCCCGTTGGGCAAACCCTGTCCCGCTGGTTGCCACAACCGGATAATTATACACATTAAAGTGCATACAACAGGGGGCGTATCAAATGGCACACAACGCTTACCTTCAAATGACAGTCAAATTATCTCGTTCAGTGCTATCAAGATCATGTCGTTTTATGTAAGGGACAGCGCAAAAACTAACCCTGAATTACCAGAAAATTACACCACTTACATAATGAGTTGACAATTCGAGCAATGGAGACATGGGTAGTCGACCACTGCTTCCTTGTTCTCATGTTTAAGGACTTCGTACCTGGACTGACGGGGGCGCAGTCGTGTGGGAGTTGGACAGATTATGCAGAGATTGTGAAGCTATGATAGAATGAATGCGACAGGTGTACCGAAATATCTTTTACAAAGTCGCATTAGTTGGTATCGAGTATCTATCCCTATGGTGACAGACAAGGAAAGAGTGAATTTGCAACTGAGACAAAGACAATATTATATTATTCAGAAGAGGTTCTGATCATTGTTGTGTTAATATAACATTAAATAATCTGTGTCACGGAGATTTCTCATACATTTCGTAAATTTAAAGTACTTTAAAAGTATATCATTAATACGTTATTTATGACAAATTCCAAGTATTTTAACAGAAACTATGAATTTTATCTGTTGCGGTATTATTCGCTTGTAGCTGTAATTTTACTATAGTCTATACAAAACTAGAAAGGTGTTGACAGTTCTCTCTCTCTCACGGTAATGCAGCGACCTACCGAGCGACGTGGCTCATGCGTTCCGCAGGGGACTCGTATTCGGGAAGTTCGTGGTTCGATTCCTGGACCGACCAACCTGATTGTGGTTTTTCCGTGGTTTTCCACAGTTACTTAAGTAAATTCCGAGTTGGAATTAGCATTGCCACGGTCCATTTTCCTTCCTCTCCGTGTAGAAGACTCATTTAGCTATCATATCATTCACCTTCTTCATCTCATTGCATAGACATAATCAGGTAAAGATGCATGTCTTCGTCCGCTTATTTGGGGAAGCGGTCCTCTCCGCAACCGTCCCTGGGTTCCCAGCCTTTCGCAATATCTCTGCCATGATTCATTCCTTAAGAGCACTTCCAAGGGCACTTCGACACCTTCGAAGGCCGTTGGAATGGATCCTGTGCTGCTTGGTTATATTGGCGGTATGAACTTAGGGCGGGAGGGTAAAGGGCTGTCATTGGATGAGCGGGTGAGGGGTTACATGCGACCAGTGGGTTGGTACACCTCCATCCTTATTCATCACATAAATTCGGGGTGCACATCAGAACTCTGTATGGTCGATGTGCAAAGGATCGTCCCTAACCCGCCCCTAGCCTCGTTACCTAACCTAACCTAAGGCAGCGACGTTGCAAAGTAGTGCGGTGTGGCTGTTTGCGCATTCTGCCTCCCGTGCCGTAACTGAGCAGTTGACGCGAACTTGAAAAATTCATAAATATGTAGACCTAATATACGGTACTCTTTGATAATAATAATAATAATAATAATAATAATAATAATAATAATAATAATAATAATAATAATAATAATCATAATAATAATAATAATCCTTGCATGTATTGGGCCTAGCGGCCCGTTACGGTCTCTTGCCAACACTTAAATGGTCTGCCCAAGGATCTCTTGCCTACAGGATGGTAATTTAAAATTTGGCGTGGAATTCTAGAACGAGGCATTCCGATGACATGTGATCTCCAGTTCTGTCTGTATTTCTGTAGGTATTCCGTAATCGGTTCAATCTGCAGTTCTTTCATAATGTCAAAATTTCTAATGTGATCCATTCTCGTGTATCCCGCTTTATGACGCATAAATCTCATTTCTGCCGCCGTTAATCTTTGTGAATCAATATTACGAATCGTCCAAGCTTTACTACCAAAACAGAGTATAGGTCTGGCCAATGTTTTATAAATTCTGGTGCGCGTGTGTTTTTGTACTAAGGTTGGTTTGAATATCTGATTAATTATCCCCATTGCTCTATTGAATTTAATAATTTTCTCATTCAAATCCTTTTCTTCTTCATATGAAATTTGGTAACCGAGATAACTAAAATTTTTGACTTGTTCGATGATCTTATTATTGATGCAAATTTTGCTACGGATTTTGGTTCCTTTCATAAAAAAGCCATCACTTTAGAATTGTCATTTGAAATTTCCATATTGTAATAATAATAATAATAATAATAATAATAATAATAATAATAATAATAATAATAATAATAATAAACGCAAGTGGGAATGCTAATATGACATATAGTGTGCAAACAATAGTCCTAGTATATATAAGCCGCAATCCAAATTTCATGCTAATTAATTTAAAGTTATAAAGGAAAGATACAGTTTCTAGCTCCATGGAATACCTTACATCAGCTAATAATGTATCGTGGAGAAGAGTCAGGACCACATAAATCTGAGTGCCATAATGTGGTGAAGAGTACAGAAAATAGTGAAGCGTATAGCTTATCTGAGCCAGACGTTTCAGATGTTAGTATCAGTTATAATGACGAGGAATCAATTACGCCTAGTTCAGTTCATCCTGATGGCGTAAATATCGCGAAAGATGATAGTGATCCTATTTCTGACGATCCTACAAGATAGAAAATAAATTAATTCCTTCGTGATCTTATCGTTAAATGGAGTTACGTTCCTAAAAATATGGACAGTTATTTAAAAAATTCATACAGACAATATATTTGAGTTTCCGAGGTATAGACCTACTTAAGTAAAATTTTGTTTTACAGAACCATAAGGAATAGCGAAAAACAGCAATGACAATACCATTTCTCTTCATTTAACACCTTAAGGTAATTGATTCTTTTTTATATTTAAAACAGTGTACAGAGAAGAAATGCTGCCGTGGAAAATATTCGCTTCTCCAAGCTTTTTTAAATGTAGGCTTCCCCTTCCATCGTAATATAAATATACATGCCGACATATTTAATCTTCCTGGAAGAAATCTAAATTTGTCGCTCGCTTTTCCACTTTCATTTTCTTTCCCAAGGTTTCAAGTCGGGAAGGCCCATCCTTTTCCTCATTCTACTTGAATTTCTCCTTTCCTGTTTTATCTATCTAGTTTTGTATAGACTCTACATTCAACATTTTTTTTTTTTAGAATCTATAGGTCGTCTCAAAATAAAAACAGGCATGCTTAATACACACTATCTGTACATCACTAAGCTGACAATGCCATTCGGGAATTAGGAGAAGAAACATGGTACGCGAAAACACGTTCTTGAAAGGAAATTTGAAGCTGAAAAAACTGAATAAGTTATTCGAGATCTAAGGCTTTTGACCACTTGTCTCACTCCGAGCTTCGCCGTTCTGCTCAAACAACTTTAGAGAATTTTGAAGAGGAAAGCCGAAAATGGACGTAACTTAATAGCTACCGTATGGGAGAAGAAAATCAATCGAAAGTAACGCTTAGATCAGTAAACAGAATATATCAGAGTGATCGAAGAGAAGCATCACGGGTGTTTGTACTAAATTATTTTTCAAGGAAAAGGCTAGGAAAGTCTTCACTCGCCTAAATTGTTCAAAATGTGAAAATTCTATAATATAAAATCAAATATAATTTTATACCTATTCCAAAATACCTTCCTGGACAATATTAGCTTAAGTAATGGATTAAGAATTTAAAGTTGTCGTTTCATTGGCACACCTTGTATAATTCAGATTGTTCGTTATCACCCATAAACAATTCAAGAGATGCGAGAGTAGGGTTGTGTGGAGTCCATCCAGGCAGAAGGCGATCAGACGGATCTGTTTACACGACTCAAGAGAAAACAAGATTCCTGCGGTTGGATTCTGGGTAATTTTAACCCGCCCAATTCGTTACCTGGATTGCTTCTTTCTCGTTTTAGAAATGATGATGCCTACAAATTTCACAGTCCAATTTACGCCTCTGACTGGAATAACATGATAGCATACACGAAAAATTCTCCACAAATAACTATTGAACTTGTACAGTCAGTGCACTGAATCAGTAGCGGTAACGAACAGTAAGCAGTCAGCTTCTCTCTTATACTTCGAATGTTCAATCCTTTGCGCTGACCTCTGTGATAATTACATTGAAAAAGTTCGGAGAATGAAAGTAACTGTCAGTTCCCTCCTTGTACTCAACATTATAGATGGTGTTTCAGAAAAGAATAGGCCTACACAAACTGGAAGGAGTATTTGGGAGGCCAAGGTAAACACTTTGTCAAACAACATGGATTAGGAGATTCGTTCTTATAAAATCGCGATGATCAAATCTTCTTCTTTTTCCTCTTAAATTAGGATTCTATCCTGTTATATTTCAATCGGAGCTATTGTGTTCGGAGGCAGATGACCAGCTTTCCTGCCAACATTTCAATGGTCGTCCCTGAGGTCTAGGTGTGCCTAGTTTTGCTGCCATTGCGAGTTCAGATAAACGATCGTCCGGCATCCTCAATACGTGATCTCTCCATCCTTTCCTTCTTGCTTTACTATGTCCTGTACATCATATATATTTCTAATTTCCTCATTTGTTTTTCTGCCTTATAAGCTGTATCCTGCGATGCTTTTTAAGCTTCTCATTTCTATACTTGTCAACATTTGCTCAGTTTTTTTCGTTTCCGCCCTCGTTTCAGTAGCATAATTGAGAACGGGCCTAACATATATTTTATAGATTCTAGTTTTACTTTCAATGTTCATATATTTGTTCCTCCAAACGTCGCCTTTAAACAACCTGCATATTTGATGGCTTTATTGTCTGTTCTCTGACTTCTTCTATTAAATTTTCATTATTTGTAATTTTTATCCTAGATATTTGAATGACATAACTTGTTCTATACTTTTGTTGTATATTGCTAGTTTGCATCTTAATGGTTGTTTTGAAATTGTTAATGATTTGGTTTTGTCTCTTAATATTATCATGTAAAATTACTATGATGATCAAATCGTATTAGTAAAATATTGGTAAGGAACATACTGCATCTTAATTATTTTTAAAATTACAACAACTGAATACCTTCTCAGAATAATGCTGCACAATTTATCTAATAGACATGTTTACAATATGTTACATATCCCATCCCTGTAGCGCTAAGATGGCAGATTATATCAAACTATTTTTTTAGTTAGTTATTTAACGACGCTGTATCAACTACTAGGTTATTTAGCGTCGATGAGATTGGTGATAGCGAGATGGTATTTGGCGAGATGAGACCGAGGATTCGCCATAGATTACCTGGCATTCACCTTACGGTTGGGGAAAACCTCGGAAAAACCCAACAAGATATTCAGCTCGAGCGGGGATCGAACCCGCGCCCGAACGCAACTTCAGACCGGCAGGCAAGCGCCTTAATCGACTGAGTCACGCCGGTGGCCAACTATTTATTATTAGGCTATGTGATGATATTGTAGCTTTGAAGTTGATATTCTCTAGAATAACGTTACAAATGATCGAGAAAATGAAGACTTTGACCAATATTTTTATGGATTATGTAGCATTATTCTGGAGAGGTATTCAATTGTTCAAATTGTCCTCCATTAATTTTGAAAGATCACAATAGTCCACAATGCATTGTCTCACTTTTTCCAACATCCCTGGATTATTATGAACCAAATTGCCCATGTGGCCGCACAAACATAAGACCGAGCAGGTAAGATCTGGTGATCTAGGTGGACAAGCAACCGGTCTTGTACGACCAATCCATGTGCAAGGAAAAGTAGTATTCAGAAAAAGACGAACAGTAATTCTCTAAAGATCTTGGAAACCATCGTGCTTGTGCCACATGTGCCTTCTCACCGCCAAAGACACATACTTAATCAAGGTAAGGAGCATTTTCTGGTGCAAGTGGAGGTAAATGTCACCGTCCAGGCGTGGTATTAGGAAGATGGGGCCAGCCATTGATACAACGGAAGCTTGCCAGCTGAGTGATACATGCCAATGGGGCATTGGTTGCACACTTTCAGGCACTGCTCTGAAAAACTTCGTCACCGCGTAGAGCCTAGAGGAGTAACGACAAATCGCTGATTCTATGTTATCTGAAAATTAAAAAAAAAATATTTGACTTGGCTTTCCCTATTACACCGCCTAGTTTGTGTATTGAATTCTGAAACATCTTGTGTATTTCGTTCCATCAAAAGCAACCCTTTCACTTTTGTCTTTCTATTTTCCTTTTCATTTAATTGCATCAAAAACATTTCCTAGCATCCAACTGGAGTTTGATGCTCGATTCGCGGTACCTACTGGCGTATGAGAGCATTGCTGAAGGCGAACTAGAGACTTCTTTGGTAGTAGCTGTGAAATGATCATGTCGGTCGCGGATCGCCTGGGTGGCGTCCTGTTAATGTTCAGGGACGGTCTCTGTAATCTGCTGACCATTAGAGGTCTGTGTGTGTGGTCTCCCCGGCATGTCCAGACTGACAAGCAGCAACAGGATCTCTAATCTCTACATCCTGCTTGTTGAACTGACTGCAAGGCCTCCCCTTACATGCTCATCAACTATGGTTAGTCTTTGAGAACTGGAAATGTATAGGCCTTCTTAAAATTAGAGTTCTGTTGTTCACCTAATTAATATTTCGGGATTAGTAGCCAACTGAATACCCCTTTATTCTGTTATAATTTTACGTAACATAGTACTTCACAGTAATATGGCACTTCAGCCATACATGCCGTCCTAATTTATTATCACAATGTTTCGTCAGTGTTAGCGCTCTGTTCTTTCATCCAGGTGACCTGGATATAATCTTCGGCCAAGGCGTAATGGAATATCTGGTGGACAAAGCAGCGTTGCAAAGGGTTTTTCTCGGGGTACCCCGTTTTCCGTGAAGTCTTTGAAGTAGTACGGGTTTACGATGTTGATATGGGAAGGGTTAAGGGCTTCGGATCCCTTGAGCTTATCAGTGTACTCATCAGTGGATGAAACTTAGCTCTATGAAGGGTTAAGGAAGGTTGACTCGCCTGTCAGCGTCAATTTCAGAAAGGTTTAGGATTCCGGACCGCTGGGGCAAATCGGGCTACTCGTCTGCGGATGGGACCTGGCTCTATCAGGACCTGAGGATGGATGGGTCGCCTGTCAGTATCGGATTCACTAATGTCACCCAGGCCACCTGTCGGACTTGGACGATCATCACATACAGTATACACAGTGTTTCAGAGGTGGTATTACAAACTTCCAAGGATGATAGCGTAGGACACATGTATCAATTTGAGATAAGGAACCACGGTCCGGAAATGACTGAGTCGAAAGTTATAAGTAAAAATAGTTGTGTGGAAATAGAATTGTAATTTGGCACCACGTGTCCTGCTACCTTTAACCTTTGGACAGTCGTGGAAAAATGGTCTGTGCCGGATGTCTCGTACGTGGGTACTTGGACCGATACAATCTGTGAGCTTGTCTGCTGTTCCCATTGGCTCATCTGTATTCGAAAATCAGGTCTGCTTATTCCGCTTTCGTGTACTCCATTTCACTAGGACTGATCGACTGGACACTGCAACTTGTACACATACACTGCTGTCTACAGACGTGCATATCAGGACCGACCATGTCCATTACACATTACGCTATCTGCATTGCTTTAGTGTAGTTTCCTGTCTCCATCCCTCAGACAGCGCACTGAATAGAATACTGTAAGTACACAACGTAAACAACGTCAGATGAATACAGTATGTGTAAGATGTGCAGATAAATACACATAAATAAGGAGTACAGAGGAATACAATTATTTCATTTCACACAACTATTTTGTTTGTAACTTTCGACTCGGTCATTTCCGAACCAGGGTTCCTTATCTCAAATTGATACATGTGCCCTTCGCCATCATCCCTGAAAGTTTGTAACACCACCTCGGAAACACTCTGTATATGTCATACAATGAACCAAAGTCTAAGATCTAAGGTCCAGTCCTCGAAAAGCCAAGACCAGCCAATTCATTTTAATGCCTAGACACCCCGTCAGTAGAAAATGCATATGAAGGTCAAATCCGAAGACTTCCCCTGCCGTCCAGCTAATCTTAAAACTTCGTGCGATGTTGCGAGTGTTATGTGTTATTTCTACCTCAACCCACGCAAGTCTTGAATGAACATAGTTCACGCGGTGTCAAATGGTGGTGCTATATGCGTATAAGGAAAACATCAGTCTTTACCGATAGCCGTATTGAAAGTAGCTTGTTAATTGTGCAGTGTCATTGCTCTTTAAATTCGTGTCTATTGTATTGTTTTATTATTTTCCATTTTTATTTAGCTAATTTCGTTTATTGCTTATTTTGGCATTATGGAGGGTGAGGCTGAATCATTTGTTATAGGATATACAGTAGTCTACACCAGTTTAAAAAGGCAAACGAATGGGACAATCTGATTTGCGAAGTCATAGCAAAAAACCGTTTACAATGCGTATAATTTTCTTAAAGATCTTACGGAACATCCCGAAAAAATTGCCACATAGATTTTAGAAAGTCTCAAGATCCGACTACAAAAATGTTTGAAATTTCCAAACGAACTGTAAACAAGCGCTAAAATCTACAGAATATCTTGTGAAATATTCTTCTCCTAGGAAAACAATCAAACGAGATCGCCATGTGACATATCTCAATGTCTTCGATATGGACGTGTTGCGCTATTGTATAGCAGTGGAAATGAATACATTTCGTGCAGGCATATTACAGTGAATACATTTGATCTTTCCTCTCTCGCATATGGACAGCTGCGCTGTTCTCTGCCGCTTTCGCTCTACGTTCGCGAGCATGGAAAGATAAAATGTATGGACTATATATTTAACATGTATGGGCCAATGTTTTCATAATGGGTATACTCCTCATTTCTTCAAAGAACGGCTATATTTTATAGAGATTAATCTATTTTGCGCAACCTTGTTATATTTAACATACATAGACAATATCTCGAAAACATATATTTCTGATTTTTCTGTATTGTACTGGGGATTAATCAATTTTGTAGAAGCGTATATTAGACATTTATGAGCCAACATTTGCATGATGTGCATATTTCTCATATTTTAAAGAGTAGTTGTATTACACAGAGGACTAAACTATTTTATGCAGATATACAATATTAAATATTAGGAGTCAATGTTTTCATAATGGTTATACTTCTTCAAGGACGGTTATATTGTGCTAGGGATTAATTTGTTTTATGTAGTAGAACTTGTGTAGTAAAAATATGTAGGTCAATGTTTTCATTCAGGGGTATAGCACGCAGTGCATGAAGTCCGCTGGAAATTCTCTTTCCGTAAACGTCTCATGACTGAACCAAAGCGGCAACTATCCATTGACCTTGAAGGGAATATTCAATTTATGCAGACTATAATTGTGATAGGACATCTTAATTCCCTGAAGTCCTATCTTTAACGTTAGGCCTATATTCTTATACATATTTGGAGTATTAAATTATTATTATCATTCTATAGTTTCACAAAGCTTCGCTTTCCAATATTATAACCAAAGCTCGGATCTTGGGGACTTGTGTGTCGTGTGCTTGAGTAAGGTTACAGGCATAACGTACACAAAGCTCACGCTGCAAGTGCTCAGGGACAGTCGTTTGTACTAAGAAAGTGGTCACATCGAATGGCAAGAAGACGAACGAATAAACTGTGTCACGTCGAAGCCAATGACATTAAGAGAATTACAGGTAAACGGTCTGTTTGAGGAATTAGAAAATACGTGTTATTCGAATGGGTGTTATGGAAGTTTGAAAATGCATTTCTTAAATTTTAGGTACAGAATTTCGTGGAGGAATTCTGAGGAGATACATTATTTTCTTCTAATGCAGAGTTTATATCTTGTAAGTTGTACCACACATAAACTAGAGCTGGAAACGGGCATTCATTGAAAGACATTGCAGTCCTTTAAATTGATGGAGAATTTGTCCATAGCCATGGATCAAGTCGTAGAGGGACCTTCCCTAGTAGTGATACACTAATTGAAAACTATTTGCGAGAAAAATTTAGGATATACTTATCTTTCTCAGATACGAGCTCTGCTGAAAATCGAACAGGAAACAGTGACAGTGAAATATTCAGTATTTTATTTAGGCCCAAGACTTTATAATAAAATTTCAAACCATTTTCCAAATTTGAAATTTTTTAAAATTGAAACTTTTAAAAAAGAATTTTGTAAAATTATCCATGATATATAATAGTAACAAATGTACTTTTTTTACCTTTTATTTCTATCGACTATATTCATGTTTTTATTGAATATCACTGGCTTCTGTCGGATTGTCAATTTATATTAAATGTGTATTTTTCTCTCGTTTTCCCTTTCTTTTTTATTCTTGCTCTTGTGTTGTACTTATTGGTTTGAATTAAGTTAATTACTGTATTTAGTAAACTGTCCTTGTAAATTTTATGTTATATTATTCACTAAGACCACACCGTACACGAGCCTGACTCTTACGGTAGTGGCTAGAAACATTTTTATTTTATAAATGCAATTTGTACTCACTAGGTAGCTAGTTAAAATAAATAAAATAAAAAAATTAAAGTTTGCTCCCGTCACTTCATGTGACATGGAAATAAGTTTCCTTCGTTTAAAATCATGTTTAACTAACAGACGAAGAATTTATGGGTTCGAAAATCTTCGAATGATGTAGTCATACACTGTAATGAAATGTACAGAGCAGAACTGTAAATTTGATGTATTTTGCATGTTTATATATATATATATATGTTATAAAATTAGATGTTTCAACCTATCATAATATTATCATTATGTTGTTCCAGCCAGGAACCACTTTTATAGCAGACCTGACAGTACCTCCGTGCTGGAAGCGGGAGTTTGTTGACATTGAAGTCCGGTCGCTTAGCCACGTTCAAAGACACAAGTCCCCAACTTCCGAGCTTTGATTATAACCAGAGGTAGGAAGTTGGTACCAAAGCAGTTAAGTTGTGAGAGTTTGGACTATATCTCTACCGAATGAAAAGTATTAACGAAACTCTCAATGTCAGTGAACCATAACGACAAACATATACAGCTGGGTAGTAACCAAATATGTGATCCAATCGTCCACAGCCTTAGAACAAGAAAATAATAAACGAATAATATAAAAACACAGTAATTTGTAATTATAAACTTCGTAACTCCCAAACTAAAATAATTTACCCACACAGATTAAAAATAACAAAAGAAATACTCCTTTATTTTCAGAAAAAAAAAAGCAATATTTGTACTCTGAAAATATTCGTGCTACGTCACAAGACGTTATTGAAGAAATATCTTAAATATGATATTATAGAATATATCATACTATCATCAGGTGAACAACTACTTTGTGAATATAATAGTGTATCTCATATGTGGCACAAAATATTAAACTAATAATTCTTTTCAAGAAAATGTTTCATTCCTATTGTAATGACGGCTAGCAAGTTCGTATCGTAATCCCGATGTTAAACTTGGACTGTACCGCAACCGAATGCATAGCAGCACGAGACTTCAACATTTAACGTATAATAATGGGAAAAAATAAACGTGTTACATACTCCTGTTTGCATAATTATTTAATAACAAACGAGTTTACTTTTTGGAATCATGAATAATATTAACATTGTATTATTAACATGTTATAACTTTCGTTTCTTAGAAATGAATACAATTTTGAGGGCCTATCATAACATTTTAAGTGCCTATTTTATCATTATATAGGCTTATTTTAGATGCCTAAACATATATTTTTAGTGTCCTAAAGTCATAAGTGTAAGCATTACGTTCGATGTGAAAGAACATTCAGAAGAACTAGTCGAAGTTTCTTACTTAATTTTGAATCAAATTAGTCTATCCCCCAAAATCATGTCATGCACAGCATCGATATTTTCTAAAATGGTCACGGAAATAGATTTTTCAACAGGGTTGTTCAGCTTTGATCTACATTCTTCCTCCCTCAAATTCTGAAACAAAATATCATAGTGACGTAAGAAAGACAATGATCCCTGAATGTATCCACTATATCTTCATACATTTTCTTACCTCGAAACCTTCTGAAAATTAGGCATACTTTACCACCAACTAGTAGCCAATTTTACCAAAACATTTTTTTTATCTGACGAAGAATTAACAGAATCAAATAAATGCTTCATCACTAAACACGAAGTAAGTATTCATCAAACAACACCGCTTTCGATTTTATTTACATTGAAGATCCAAGGGTATTATAGACCTATATCAAGACCCTTAGTATACTGCATAATATTGATTAAATCCAGACAGTTAAAGTATTAATCTTGTTAATAATATACCCGATGTGTAAACTAGTAAGATGAGATTAAAAGGATGTTCGATTATGTCAAACTCCCAGGGAGGAAAGATTCACTCAGGAAGGAGAAAAACCTAACTACCTCTCTGCCAAATCTAGAGTTAGTATGTTCGACGACCCGCGCCGGGGCGTTGCGGTCTAAGGTATCCTGCCTAGGACCCGTGTTACGGAATGCACGCTGGTTTGAGTCTTCATGAGTAAAGGCATTTTCTCATCACATTTCGGCCAGTGTAAGGGACCGGTACCCACCCAGCATCGTGATGCACTTGGAGAGCTACGATAGGGAGCAAAAATCCGGTTTCGCAAACCAGCTGTAACGGCTGTGGGGATCATCGTGCTAATCACACGATATCTCCATTCTGGTTGGATGATCGTCCACCTCTGCTTCGGCATGTGGACGTGAGGCCAGCAGCCGGCTGGTCGGTCTTGGCCCTTCATGGGCTGTAGCGCCATAGATTTACTTTATTTTATATGTTCAATTAAATGTATGCCGAAGTAGACGTTTTCCATGAATTTTCTCATTTTACGCAGCATTTGAGCAATACAGGTTCTCTTTTCATGATTAATGGCAATAATAATTGCACAGCTACAAAAACGAAATTACTACCACAAAAATTTTACTATGCAGTCGTATTAATAGAGTCACAATCTGACAGCTAAGCAATATTTAAAGAAATAAATATCAAAAGTCCTTCAATAACTGTCTATTCAAAATACAAAATATTACATAGGTTACATGAACGTATCTTTGACTAGCGCTTTCGCTATTATAATAGCATCTTCAGGTCAGACTTGCGTGATATTAAGCTTTTCATATAAAGACGTAGATGGACAAGTAACATCGAAATGTGTTAAGGTATATGACGTGAGAATAAAAAAAATTACAATGATAAGAAAAACAAGTAAAATTTGACTTATGAACAGTCGAATATATATGACAGTTGAACCTTCATGAGGTCTCAAAATTAATACATAAAAGTATTTGGAATTAAAGCCTGCAGAAACATGTATGCAGCTTATAGATCAAAATTTGTTTAAAAATTGAAGTCTGCAAAACATATATGCAGCTTAAAATTGAGACACAGACAGTTAAAAGAATAACAAATTAAAATATTGTTTTGCATCAGTCATCACGACGTGGCAGCACATTGTTTAATCTGCAAAAATGAATAATAAGTTTTAGTGAAGGGACCTGTATAGAAACAGAAAGAGAAGTGAAGTGACGATAAACTGTGTTATTGCACCAGTCACTACCACGCTACCGACCAGGCAACATTACTTCTTTTTACTACTCCAACACCAAAGATCTCGTAAGTGGTTTATCGTCACTTCATTTTTCTTTCTGTTTTCTATACAGGTCCCTTCACTAAAACTTATTATTGATTTTTGCAGATTTTACAATGTGCTGCCACGTCGTGATGACTGATGCAAAACAATATTTTAATTTGTTATTCTTTTAACTGTCTGTGTCTCAATTTTAAGCTGCATATATGTTTTGCAGACTTCAATTTTTAAAGAAATTTTGATCTATAAGCTGCATACATGTTTCTGCAGGCTTTAACTCCAAATACTTTTATGTATTAATTTTGAGACCTCATGAAGGTTCAACTGCCATATATATATATATATATATATATATATATATATATATATATATATATATATATATATATTTGACTGTTCATAAGTCAAATTTTACTTGTTTTTCTTATCATTGTAGTTTTTTTTTATTCACACGTCATATACCTTAACACATTTCGATGTTACTTGTCCATCTACGTCTTTATATGAAAAGCTTAATATCACGCAAGTCTGACCTGAAGATGCTATTATAATAGCGAAAGCGCTAGTCAAAGATACGTTCATGTAACCTATATAATATTTTGTATTTTGAATAGACAGTTATTGAAGGACTTTTGATATTTATTTCTTTAAATTTATTAACTTGTCGGACCAACATGCCTTTCAAAGCTAAGCAATAGTAAAATGTAGATCTCTTCACCGCATTAGAAATGTGCTAATACAGGATAATTTATAAGAAGATTATTCCAAGAGTAACTTCAGTGAAAGCCACCGGCGTAGCTCTGTCGGCTAAGGCACTTGCCTACCGATCCGGAGTTGCACTCGGACGAATTCTCGGCCTCATATCGCCAAATATCATCTCGCTATCATCAATCTTATGGACGCTAAATAACCTCGTAGTCGACACAGCGTCGTTAAATAACCTAGTAAAAAAAATGAACTTCAGTGGATTCCTGGGCATTGTACAACATAGGAAACCAGATCGCTGATTTTCCCACCACTAAAGTCCAAACATTCTGCAGATACTCATCAGAGTAATGTCTTCTTGTACACTTAGTCAAAATGAAAGTGGCCGGCGTCTGAGAGACTAAGTTCGAATCGGGTATTTCCCTGAGCGCTGGGAACAGCCAGGCTTTGTTCAAAAGATTGCGTATATTCTTCTTGTAGTTATAATGGGGAACACAACTATTCATTACTGAAATCTTCCGAGAAAATAATTCATATACGAGATTTAAAACAGACACATCTCTCAGAGTGTTAAAACAGTGAATATTGTAAAACATACACTGTATAACAGGTTCTCAAGTGGAGTATGATCATTGCTCGTTACAATGCCATTCTGAATGCAGTAACACTCTTAGCGTAGTTGGTAGAGCGTTATCTAAGAGTTCGTGATGTTGCAAATTAAAATCTTCGTGGAGTTACTAAAACTTCTTTTTGTTGTCATTTAAATTCATCAGTGAAAATATAACAGGTTTTCGTTTTTTTTTTATCCTTAGAATAATTTTCGCTTTATTATTTTTTTCGTGTTAATAGAAACTTTTGATGCTAGATGGAAGTAACACTAAAGACGACAATTAGGGGCTTTTATATTAAAATGCTGTGTTAATTATTTTATTAATCCCTGTTACTTTGCACTATATATCCTAAGGAACATTCAGTAAATATGTTGACTGTTAAATAATTGACAATAAATAATTTGCAAGTTGTGCTACAGGAAATATGATTATCATACTAATCTAAATCCGTAATCATCAGGACCTAAACGTAGTAACTGTAAACAAGAAGAAAAATCATAATTCCGATGGCAAAATATATCCTGATTTTCTGGAATTATAACCACAAATTTTCACCAATTTTGTAATTATCTGTAAGTAACATGAATTAACATAAGCAAAACTATTTGATTATATTACACTAAAAGCAGTTGTAAAAAATAAAAGAAAGGACAAAACAAAAAATTCTCAAAGGAGATTCGAAGCATGCTGTGGAGGTATCCCAAATCAGCGCCTTGTATTATGGAGTTAACTAAAGCGGCGCACGGAGGTTTACGGTAGTGAACTGCGCGCTCACCCGAAGGGACTTAGAAAATTTTCACTGCTCAAGAGACCGGCCACTTTCATTTTGACCAAGTGTACAGCAAGGGCAATACCAAAATGATTTTCAAATCCCATACTCAGAGTCGACTATTACTAAGAACATCAGGAAGAGAGTGAGGAAACCACAGGACGCACACCAGATTCTCCATGAAGTAAAAAAAGCTGTAGCAAAATTTCGACTAACCACAGAACATGAACTGCCTTTAGCGTCATCTACATCGTAGCACCATCTAACCAAGACCCATGTGTCCATTGTGCAATCAAGAGGAATGATGGACAAACGTTATATAACGAGTTGTTCAGCATTAATGGTGACTTTATAAACTAGTCGATACGGAAAGCAAAAAAGTAGATTAGGATCATAACTGTGTTAAATTCCTCCATTTTAAATAAATATTCCCGATGTTTTTTAAAGGCATATTAAAAGCTGTAAGTTAATAAGGACTCAACAGCCGTAGGGAATGCAACAAAAGTGAGGAAATGGCATCACTTAGCAACAATCATGCCAGACTAAATTTGACGTTAGCAATATTTAGCATAAATGTGTATGTAAAATATTTCTGTATTTTAAATTTGTTTGGATAAATTATATATAATTTTCAATGTATTAACTTGATAATTCTATGCTTCGCACAGCCTCTGGGAGACACACCCAACACAGATCATTAATTGCTCAAGCAGCACTAGTTTTAAAACAAGCGATAAAATTAATTCTACGACTGCAGTGGGCAACAAATTTGAGGTTACCTTCAGAATTTTTGTTATTCTGTTTTGTAACCTTGGGAATGGTCTCTTCAAAACCATTATCTGCCATTTTATATGTCATACATCCACACTTTTTCTTACAGTAACGTATTTAAAGTTCTGAGTTTTAAATGGAACTCATCTCAAAGAATCTATAACCACAAAGTTTCTTGACCGTTTGGAGTTAGATAAACACTTGAACTGGAACGCAAAGACAAAATATGTTGAGCCTAAATTAAGCCCTGTCTGTTATGTATTAGGACCCTTACCTTTTACTGGCGATACAAGCACACTTGCAATGGATACTTCGCATAAATTTATTCTATAATGAAATATGGATTAAATCTAGTAATACCAACGGGAGGGAGGTACTTTGTGCTCACCTTCTCCAAAATTTATATTTTGAATATGTAATTGATATATTAAACATTGATATATTAAACATTACAAGAACTAATACATATTGTACCTATAAGTATCCTCTGTACACCATAATAATAATAATAATAATAATAATAATAATAATAATAATAATGTTGTTTAATCAACAGTACGAAGATTGGTTGAAAACTCGTGACACCAATAAGGTATCACTCATGAGGCAACTAACCCAGGAGATAATGAGTAGGTTCTTCAGTCCCCCTTCATTGCATATCCGTATACCACTGAGTGGTAACATAATTCATTAATCAGAATTAAAATATGTACAATAAAATTTTGTTCTTAAGTCGGAGATAATAGCCCTAATAATAATAATAATAATAATAATAATAATAATAATAATAATAATAATAATAATAATAACCCCAACATACATATTGGGATATAATAATAATAATAATAATAATAATAATAATAACCCCAACATACATATTGGGATATAATAATAATAATAATAATAATAATAATAATAACCCCAACATACATATTGGGATATAATAATAATAATAATAATAATAATAATAATAATAATAATAATAATAGTAATAATAATAATGTTGTTTAATCAACAGTACAAAGATTGGTTGAAAACTCGTGACACCAATAAGGCATCAGTCATGAGAGAACTAAACCCAGGAGATAATGAGTAGGTTCTTCAGTCCCCCTTCATTGCATATCCGTATACCACTGAGTGGTAACATAATTCACTAATCAGAATTAAAATGTATACAATAAAATTTTGTTCTTAAGTCGGAGATAATAGCCCTAATAATAATAATAATAATAATAATAATAATAATAATAATAATAATAATAATAATAATAATGAATTTTATTAATGGTTTATTTCAAGCCCAAAAATTGCCTTTCAAGATAACAGAATTTGCACAATTTAGATAGAAATTCATTCAGGTTAAATACTCTCATTACATCGGAATAGAATAATAAAAATGATTAATTGTAGGCTATACATTTTCTCTGCATCAGGGAAAGAATGTCATTAAACCATACAGAAAACCAAAGCCGCTCTGTAAGAGCCTAGCTTTCAGCACACGCATTGCTACGTTGAACTAACTGTGCACGATTCGAGAACTTCCAAGTCCGCAAATTACTGGGAAACGGTGATCACAAATTCAGTGCTGCAAATTACAGTAGCGTCCTCCGTTCTTTGCATATAATCACTTTCAAATGTGCGGCCATAAAACTTAAGTGAAGCGGCTGTGCGCCTCTCGTATAATTTTCGAATAGAATTGATTAAAATTTCTTCTGATGATAGATCTTTAGCGCACAGCTCTCATTGGAACAAAATAAAACCGATGGAGATTTTGTTTTTATGTAGTTAGGCAATGAAAGTCACGACTTTCTGAGCAAACCCAAGTTTCGTCAAAATTAGAGGGCCACAAAATCAAATTTATACTGAAATATGGGTTCAAGGTCATCATCAACATCATCAAAATCACTATCATTAAATCCTCTTCCTTTTACAATTAATTGCATACACCTTGGATAAAGTTCACACGATTCTTGTAATAGGCCTACTTTTTATTTTAAAAGTGTCTTGACTCTATCTATAGAGTGAAACTGATACAGTAACAACTCATATTGAAAGTCTCCGTGAATTTACTCAAATGGATGTACAATTCACCCATAAAATATTTTCTGCAAAGTAAGTCAACAAAAAACTGTCACAATACCAGCAATTTAAAAGAGGTTAATCAGAAAGTGCAGGTAAAGTACAGGTACAAGCCTACTATTGTTTAACATAATGATAAATGAGTTGGATAATATTTTAATAATAGCAGATGGAATTAAATGTGTCATCTTTACTGATGCCTTTTGCTATTTTGACATCACAATGAAAGAAAATCTATAATCAGCTCTAATGTAAAATTAAGGGTGGATGGAGCGGCGAAAAATTTTCTTCGGAACCGGGACTCGAACCCGGGTTTTCAACTCTACGTGCTGACGCTTTATCCACTAAGCCACATCGGATTCCAGTTTCGATGCCGGATTGAATAGTCTCAGTTTAAGTTCCACCTCTTAGTTTCCCTTTAGTGGTCAACCCTCATGCACTGTGTCACAGATGTGTGACAGTGGCACAATGTCCAACACATTATCTGCAGAAGTGGCCGGGATACAACGGAATGAGGACCGTCTTATATCACTAAGTGATTATTTACGCATATATATTATTGTAATGTACCGGTGTTCCGGCATCGGAACTGGAATCCGGTGTGGCTTAGTGGGTAAAGCGTCAGCACGTAGAGCTGAAAACCCGAGTTCGAATCCCGGTGCCGGAGAGAATTTTTCTCCGCTCCAGCCATCCTTCATTATACACGGACATCATTTTATTTTTACTAACATTTCTGATATTAACCTGGCTATACCTTTGGATCAACGGTTGCGACTCCCTTCCACGACTGGAGTCGATGGCGTAATATACAAACAAATCACTTTACTAGGTATAGGAGGGAAGAAAAGTAGTTCATCCATTTACGTAAACTAGGAAACATCACGCTTTTGAGTTTTATAATTTTCATTACGTTTTTGTTTAATCAGAATACAGTACAGTATTAACAATGAGTGTTTTCACTCACGAAATGAGCTGTCCATACAGACGTATTCATTATGCAGTGTATATTATACTGTCTACAGCACATTAGCGTACACTATAGAGAATAAAGTTAAATTGAAAAACAATCATAATATGGATATTTAAACACATTTTTCAAAATGGTGGCGGTTCATTTTGATACAGACTCCAGTTTCGTCCTTCGTACTAGTAACTCATGTTGAAATAATTTTGTACCTACTCTGTAAAAGAGTACCTTACGTACTGTAAATTCAATCTTCACTTCTGCTCGATCCGAAAAGATAAAATTACTCATACATGCTATCTACTGTCCGTCCAAGTGGTTATGTCGCAGGATCGTAGAAAGGAGGGAAATCACGTGACAGTTAATTACTTAACGAAGCCCTTTTATTTAAGTTATTTTAAACAGTTTTATGGGTATAATATTACGTAGATGTCCAATTCCTAACAGAAATTAATGTTCTCAGAAAAGACATAAGACAGCCCAGTCACTAGCCTTTACAGAGAGGCGAATAGAAGCTGGTGGAGAAAACCGGAATGCGACGTAGGCAAATGGACGACAGTACCTGTGCGAAAATGATGCAATATTGAATGCTCTTTCGTCATTGGAAAACGCGAACATATTTTTGGAACGTACTGTGACGGTGAGGCTACTATGACTGTATACGCGGTCTTGGATCTGTGTGGAGAACGGTTGAACTTCATTAGTAGAAGGGGTGGGAGTGAAATACATTAAAAAACTCAGGTACAATAAAAATTGAAGTAAAAATAAAATGATGTCCCTGTATGATAATGCAGAATTCCTGCACGAAGATATCATATGTACTTCGGTATATCACAATAATATATCTCATGTAAAAGTAATTAAGTCTTTCAAATCCTAAACATTTAGTTAAAAATCAGGGCATAGCATCCATGTAAGCATTCATGCTCAAGATTATTTCTAAAATGAATAACATATTATTTTAGTCGCAGTAACTGCGCAGTAAATAATTGATTAGCCTATGCCTTAGTATATTTGGTTAGTTAGAAGAAAAGTCGGCCGAGGCGTGCTACAGTATGTGCGACAGGAATATTGGCCAGTGTTCGCGTTAGGGATATTAGGAACAATGGCTGTAGATTTTATTTATCTTTACTGCTCACAGCTGTCACTTATCACCAATAACGTATGCCTTAGTATTATCTCCTCTTTCGCTAACCACATCATAAGTCAGGGATACAGAACTGGCGAGAGAGGGGTGGAAAGCATGGGGAAAGCGCTGGTTCCCCGTCCACAGTTCACCGGCGTTGAATGACGTATCTGTGATCCGTACGCAATCACATAACACAAACACTGAATACAAATTCCCTTCCCTACCAAGTCAATGAAGCGGGGTTGGAAGGAAGGGGTAAGTGACGTATTCCAATGAGTGACGTAACGCCACAATTGTCGCCTAGTTCTGCAAGCCTGCCATAAGTTATCATCAAATATTTTGGAATTTATTATTTTTCTTCCTACTGTGAGTCCTCTCATGTTCTGAAAACAGCTCTCCATTAAATCCTCCAAGCAGATGTTGAAGAGGGTAGGTGATAAAGAGTATCCTTGTCGTGCTCCTGTCTCTATTCGACTTCCTTTTGATATTTCTTCTCCTAGGCCTATAGTGACTGACTCGTTTCACATTTTTTGTTTTGTTTTGTTTTGTTTTTTTTTTTTTTGATAATGAAGGTACTTTACTTACGTCATTCATCCATATAGAACCAGTTATGTAGATCAATTTACTGACACATTCGTTGCTCAGGTTGCACCATAGGAGGCTGGTCTACGCTACACCCGCTATGATGAGATGAAGGAGATTTGTTGGAATGTCACACGGGAACTGAAGCTCCCGGAAAAAAAAACCTCTGTGTTAAGGCTGGTTCACAATAAACCGAGGACGGAAACGACAACGAAAACGAGAACGGGAATATTGTTAAAATAAATGTATTTAAATGTAAGCATTCGCAACTAACTATTGTGAATGCTAGCATTTAAATACATTTCTTTCAACATTATTTCCGTTCCTGTTCTCGTTCGTTTCCATTATTGTGAACCAGCCTTTACCTGGACTACGGGCTTGCCCAACACAAGTTATAAATCGGGGGTACGACGGGGACCGAACCCGGGTCCATGTAAAGGTTACAGAATAGCTTCCTCTCTTTCAAACCTATACCTCGGTCTTTCACGATGCACGTAAGTTTATTCTAATCCACTCTACCAAAGCCTTTACCAAGTCCACAAATACTACATACACTTCATTATTCTTCTAGAGATATATTTCGCCGATTGTTCGCAGTAGTGTAATAGATAAAGAGTAGGCACTATATAATTTTAATAATACATTCAATTAAAGTTATTGAACATAGAAAAGCGACATAGGCTATAAATTGCTGACAAACTCTACCAGTCACACTGTATCAGGAATAAGGGGGGGGGGGAGGGTTACAGTAAGAATCATGAAAAAATTTGAAAATTTGTTTACTATCTCAATCAATAGAGTACACATTTCTGTATATAATTTCCAAACACACTCAGCATGTTGACAGGGAGGGTGTAAACTATGCAGCAGGTGCTTTTTAGTGTAGGATGTAAGTACAAGCATGACCCAACTTTAGACTCATTTTTCCGATAGTTACATTTTTCTATACAAAAAACATGATATCTCAAGAACCGTTTGTCTGATTTCATTCAAATTTCGTACACTTTTCCTTTGTAATAATCTCTAGAGGTTGGATCACAATGGTTAAATTGGAATGAAAAATTAGCAATTTTTTAGTAAAAAATATATTGAAAAAGAAACATTTTTAATACAAATTAAAAAATTTATAAGTGTAGTATGAAGTCAGCTGTGATGCCATTTGAAGACCAATCTTTAGATTATGATCTCAGATTTAAGGAAAAAAGTAGTAAATGCCTATTATTTTCTCAGTTTAGGTCAGACCTGCAGAACTCGTAAGTAGGGGAAATATGATGTCAGCCTCACTCCACTTCTATTGGGGATGATTGACTTCCGCGTAGAGTTATCTACATTCTCTGGCCGTCAAAGGTCCATCAGTGGCGGCATGTAATTGTCAAACAGGATTGTAATAAATTCATTGTTTTTATAATGCGTTATCTCGTTTCAAGGTTTACAATTATGCTAGATTATCTGTCGGTAGTTTTTTTTTAGCTTTCTTTGCACCTAACCTGTTTTAGATTTTCGAAAACTTTCCTCCTATCATCACCTACGGAAACATGAATTTATAGCATTTAAGTAATGAGCCTTGAAAGTCACTATTAATTTCAATTCAAAATGAACACAACGAGTGACGTCCTTAATTTAGCAGTAAATAAATAAATGATCAATACCGGTATACAGTTCGTAATAATGAACTTCTCCGAAAGTTTGTGCATTCCATAATTCTTAATATGGACTTTGTTGAAATGTTGTTTAATATTGAAATGACGAGTAGAAATAAATTGGATTGGACACAGTAAACAAGCAATTCTTTTGTCTTGAACAACAAAATAATCATATTCCTATTTCCTTTGGAAGTAGTGTTCCTTCACGGGTTTAGATTTTGCCATGTTCCAGTTCTTTTTAAACTGCAGTACGCGTATTATTTGTTTGTTCGTTTGTGTGTTTGTTTGTTTACTTATTTACTTATTTATTTATTTACTTATTCACTTATTTATTTATGTACTTATTTACTTACTTATTTACTGATTTATTTATTTACTTTTTACTTATTTACTTTCCTATTTATTTATGTATTTATTTATTTATTTGGCTGGAGTGCGTTACAATGTTGAATGACAGTATTGACATCCGGTCATATAGCTATCATTCACTTATCAACGTACAATTTATTTATCGTCCTATAACTAGTAAAACCAGTTAAGACCAGTAATACAAGTTTTGTAAAAACAGGAATTAAAATTTTATTAATGCACGAACAATCATAATAAATGCTTCAAAGAAAGTAATTGTTTGTTGCCTGCATGTAACATTTCGGACTTATTTCATTTTAGTAGAATACAGAGCACGGAAAGACAAATCGGGGACTGTACTTAACTTATTTAACACAAAAAGTGGATTTAATCGGCTTTACTAGTAATAGATATATACATAGGTAGACCTTTTTACATTATATGCACACATACATTTTAAAATTTATTTTACATGCCTTTTAATTTATCTATTTCCCTCACTCATTTTTCTCTTACTTTCTAAAGGTATGTTCCTAAGGATTTTATTATCTGTTCATTTGTAATTCTTGATAGCGTGTCGTATACCTGCCGCCGCGAGAATGATTGTTGATGCAGTCGAGCGTAACTAGAACGTCATGACCGCACTGGTAGAAAAGGTGGGTGGGGTAAGAAAGGAGAGTAAAGAGTCGCTTTGAGGAGCTACAGTTCTGCAGGTCTGGTTTAGGTTAAGTCATGTTTTTGTAAGACAATTTTTTCTTAAAAAATTCACGCTTTCAAACATATTCATGATAACTAGATGTATTATATAGGTGTATCAAATTTAAGCTAAAATAATGTAGAATAAGTTTGCAAAATTTGAAAGTAAATGAAACGGTAGACAAGTTATTCAATATTTTGTAAAAAGTGCAACCGCTACTGTATGAAATCCCTTAATCTACGGTAGAAATATCCCAGCTTTACTTTTTTCCAGACGAAGCCAAGCTAAGAATTTTAACGTCAATATTAAAATCCATTGCCCTCGGTTGTTTGAACCAACAAACTTTGGATCTAAAGGCTGCATCGGAATAACCAGACCACTCCACCGGGGTCGACTGTTTACGTTTACAGCCTTATAAGGACTACAGACATTTAAAAATCATAGGTTGCACTTATTATTCTTCATTCCTAATGGATACGCTGTTGAAGGATCTATTTACTGGAGAGAACAATCGTCTAGCAGTGTTGTACATAGCCCGCAGATTTACGAGGAAGTCAAGAGATGCATAAATGTCTATGCATATTCCGTGTTCGATATTGATGACGACCTGCCGTTATGGCTGCCATCTTTTGTTCCGCAACAATTACCAGAGGCATTCAAACACAATGATCACAGCCACTATAGTACAGTCATTGCCGACTAGCAATCAGTTTCTGGACTCCATTATTCCGCACTACTTTCTGACCACACAAAAAGTAATTATTAACATTAGTAGTAGTAGTGTTGGTGGTATTAGTAGCAGTAGTAGTAGCAGCGACAGTAGTAATGGTAATGATGGTAGTAGTAGTAATAGCAGCAGTACTAGTAGAAGTAGTGGTACTACCAGTTACAATAATAGTAGTAGTAGCAGTAGTAGTATTAGTAGTAGTAGTAGTAGGCCTAGTAGGGACAACAGTGGTAGTAGTATTAACAGAAGTAGAGGCAGTAGTGGCATTAACAGTAGTAGTACACACAGTAGTGAAAGTAGTACTAGCAGTTGCAGTAGTAGTAGAGACAAGAGCAGTAGTAGCAACGGTAGTAGTTGTAGAGGGAATAGTAGTCTACTAGCGGTTGCAGTACTATTAGGGCAGTAATGGTAGTAGTAGTTACAGTAATAGTAGAGGCATTAGTGGTAGTAGTAGTTACAGTAATAGTAGAGACAGTAGTGGTAGTAATAGTTACAGTAATAGTAGAGACAGTAGTGGTAGTAGTAGTAGTAGTTACAATTATAGTTGAGACAGTATTGTTAGTAGTAGTTCAGTAATAGTAGAGGCAGTAGTGGTAGTAGTAGTAGTAGCAGCAGTAGTAATAGAGACAGTAGTAGTAGTAGTAGTAGTTAGTTGTAGAAGCGGTAGTAGTAATAGCATAGTCAGTAGTGGTAGTAGTAATACTAGAAGCAGTAGTTGTAGTAATAGCAATAACAGTATTAGTACTAGAGGGAATAGTGGTAGTAATAGCAGCAGTATTAGTAGTAGTAGTAACAGTAGTAGTACTGGAGGCAGTAGTGGTATTAATAGCAGCAGTAGTAATATAGGAGGTAGTAGTGATAGTAGGCCTAATAGCAGCAGCAGTAGTAGTAGCAGTAACAGTAGTATTGCTAGAGACAGTAGTGATAATAATAGCAGCAGTAGTAATGCAAGAGGCAGTAGTAGTAGTAATAGTAGCTGCAGTAGTAGTAGTAGTAACAGTAGTATTGCTAGAGGCAGTAGTGATAGTAATAGAAGCAGTAGTAATACTAGAAGCAGTAGTGGTAGTAACAGCAGCAGCAGTAGTAGTACTAGAGGCAATAGTGGTAGCAATAGCAGTACTAATAATAGTAGTAGTAGTAATGGCAGCAGCAGTAGTAGTAGTAGTAGTAGTAGTAGTAGTAGTAGTAGGAGGTTTAGCACTAAAGGCATCACAAATGGTTGATGTGGAGGAAGTTGAACCTTCAATCGCTCTCAATGAATGGAAATAATCTCATCACCAGGTTCGCGTCGTGTACAGAGTTGCCAATCGATGTAGAGAAACAGGGAAAAGCAAGAAAACACGCGGTCAAGGTAATAAACGAAAGACAACTAGAAACCACGGCAGAATTTTTTTTCTGTTCTACGTCAGCGCACTTCCACTTCCTGTAATCTCCAAATCGACCTCAGGATGACACACAGACTAGTGACTAGAAAGTTAGAAATGTATTTGAGAGCCAGAAGAACTCTACGTGCCCTTCATCAGAAAATTCAACACAATCATGCACGATTAAGATTTTCCCTGGAACATGTGATAGACGAATTCGTGTGTGGAGACGTCCTAAGTCCTAAAGAACGTTTCAAGTTGACAAATTTAATTTGGTCAGGCTCAATCATGGTCTTGTTCCAGAGGGGCAATCCCCCCTGCCCGGATTCCAGAATGCCCCTACTCCAAGAGATTTTTTACCTCTTTAAACTAAAAAATATAACGTATACAATATTATATCCTACTTAAATTTGATATAACTTTCCAGTAACTGAAATTAATTCTTTTATGTAGGCTAGGTTTTCAGGTAGTCGCTTTCTTCAAGGCTGGTGGTCAATAGGCCGATCTTAACGAGATTGTCTGAATTTTCAGTCTTGATTGTTGTAGTTACCACTATGACCACATCACTATTACTACTATCACTACCACCGTCACCACAATTACCACTATTACTACTACCACCACCACCACTACTACCACCACTACCAACACCATTACTACTACCACTACCACTACTATTATACTACCACTACTACCGCCATCACTACTACTACTATAACCACTACCACCACCATTACCACTACCACTATCACTACCAAAGCCACCACCACTACCACTATTACTACCACCATCATCACCACTATTATTACCACCACCATCACCACCACATTTACTACCACCACCATTACTACTACTAGCACTACCACCACCATTACTAGTAATACTACTACTAACACCACGACTACCACCATTACTACCACCACCGCCACCACCACTACCACTATTACTAACACTACTACACCACCCTTACAGCAGAGTCCGTATAGGCCAGTTTCTATCTGATGCTTTTCTAATTCATTGCGGGCTAAAGCAGGGAGATGCATTGTCACCTCTATTTTTTAACTTAGCTCTAGAATATGCCATTAGGAAAGTTCAGGATAACAGAAAGGGTTTGGAATTGAACGGGTTACATCAGCTTCTTGTCTATTGGGATGACGTGAATATGTTAGCAGAAAATCCACAAACGATTAGGGAAAACACGGAAATTCTACTTGAATCAAGTAAAGAGATAGGGTTGGAAGTAAATCCCGAAAAGACTAAGTATATGATTATGTCTCGTGACCAGAATATTGTACGAAATGGAACTATAAAAATTGGAGATTTATCCTTCGAAGAGGTGGAAAAATTCAAATATCTTGGAGCAACAGTAACAAATATAAATGGCACTCGGGAGGAAATTAAATGCAGAATAAATATGGGAAATGCCTGTTATTATTCGGTTGAGAAGATTTTGTCATCTAGTCTGCTGTCAAAAAATCTGAAAGTTAGAATTTATAAAACAGTTATATTACCGGTTGTTCTGTATGATTGTGAAACTTGGACTCTCACTTTGAGAGAGGAACAGAGATTAAGGGTGTTTGAGAATAAGGTGCTTAGGAAAATATTTGGGGCTAAGAGGGATGAAGTTACAGGAGAATGGAGAAAGTTACACAACGCAGTGCTGCACGCATTGTATTCTTCACCTGACATAATTAGGAACATTAAATCCAGACGTTTGAGATGGGCAGGGCATGTGGCACGTATGGGCGAATCCAGAAATGCATATAGAGTGCTAGTTGGGAGGCCGGCGGTAAAAAGACCTTTGGAGAGGCCGAGACGTAGATGGGAAGATAATAATAAAATGGATTTGAGGGAGGTGGGATATGATGGTAGCGACTAGATTAATGTTGCTCAGGATAGGGACCAATGGCGTGCTTATGTGAGGGCGGCGATGAACCTCCGGGTTCCTTAAAAGCCATTAAGTAAGTAAGTACTACCACCACCGCCACCATCACTACCACTATTACTAACACTACTAACACTACCAACACCATCACCACCACCACCACCACTGCTACAATTACTGATACTGATGCTGTCCATTAGCATTACTACTACCACTACCACCACCACTACTATTACTACTAGTATAAATAATAATAATAATAATAATAATAATAATAATAATAATAACTCGTGTGAAGAAAGTTATATTTGCTTGAAGAGTCTGTTTGAGACTTAATTGTGAAAGGAACGGGTCTGTTCACAGTATAAAAAGAATATAAGCAGTAACAGATGAACGAATTTTGCACGAAGAGTTACAATTACTTGGACAGCAATTAATTTATTAGTAGCAGTTTATGAAGCGCCAGAGGATAGCAGGTACGGAATGATGTTTCAACAGCATTCCTGAAAGTGTCGTATCACAGGAGATAAAGTGAAGCTTAAGTAATGTAACATCGTGGAAAATCGCACAGGCGAGGTCAGATCACGAATGCAGTCAGTACTGTCCAGCCCAAAAGCAACACCTGCATCTCTTCATTTCTTCACAATCATTCATTCCTATTCGCAATTGGTAAATTTCTATGGAACTCCGTGAATACGGAAAACGCAAATGCGAAACCGATAATTCTGTGAAGTGGAAGAGGATTAGGTTTCTACGTATGATAATGATGATGATGATGATGTTGCTGATGAACATTCTAAGATGCGGTTCTCTACATGCTGAGTTTTCTCCTATTCCATTTTACATCAACAGTTTCATGATTTACTATCTCAATGGAAGATAATTTTGAAAAGATGAGATTCTAAATGTTGAAGTTATGTTCAAATTTTATTCTCAGATTTCCAGTCCTGCCATTGCCTGTCAATAACGATCTTATTTAATTCACTCTCTTCTATAAGCGGTCTTCCATGGAAACATTGTGGCTGCAGCACGCTTTCTTCATCATCAACACAGCACTGGATAATTTACCTTAATCACACACAGACTTAAACTTAAAAAATTGACTAGACAAGACAATTAAATGTTAGAAATAACGACTAGGAAGCAAAAATTGACTAGACATGCTGGGTTTACTGTTCGCAACAGAAACCACATTCGTTTAATGCAAGTTCCCAGCAAGGCACTAACGAGATTGTTAGGATGTCTGCAACAATGCCGCGATCACTATAATCCTGATTGTCTTATTACAACCCGTCGGGATCATTATGTATTGCACAAGCCGATGTCATGACATCAGAATTGTTGGGGGTCTGATCTAATAACAGTATTCCATGTTCGATGAGCTGCACACGTCACACCTCTGCATTGAGAACTTGCGGAGCACAGCAATTGGGAGAGAAAGAGAAGAATTAACAGGGAGAAATAAAAGGAAAAAGAAACAGGGAGAAATAAAAGGAAAGAAAAGAAAGATTCAAACAAATCGAAGAAAAATTAGACTAAAAGGAGTGCATGAAGAAACAAAAGAGAAAGAATAAAAAATGCAAAAACTAAACTAAAAAACTAAGGAAAATAATACAACGAATAAAGAAAAACAAACACACAGGCGAACGAATTAAGAAACAACAAGAAACAGAAGTAAAGAGCAGAAAGATAACATGAAAGCTGTAGAAAATAAATTATTGCAATGTGTCAAAATACCTGATTTGAGCTCTTGGATTAGGAAAAAGCATCCAAATTGCTCTATCGAGTCGTACTTCTGAGTTATCGGTATACCCCTCCAATATTTAGGAACACCAATGCAGACATGCAGTTATTACCTCTAAAAATTACAGCTCTTATTGCACATATTAAGAAAATACAAGAAACTAAGTATGATTTTAACTTATAAGGCATGTAAAGATTTTCAAATAAATTAAAAGAGCTCGCACATTGAATCAGAAGTATGTTTTTGTTGGCTTTCGTTTTTAGGTCGAACCTGGTGCTTCCCTGTAGAGAAACCACTGGGTTTTTACGTTAATCCTTGTTTAAAATTAGACCGACAATCGACAGAGGGGGTTACCAGAATGGAAACGCGATGTAGGGTAAACATTGGTAATTTCGTGGCAGTGGTTATTTCGTGAAACTTTTTCTTTGCTCTTTCGTGAACTAACCAATGGTGTTATGAGATTCAAACTTCCGCCAAGGGATTGCATATGTTGTCCGGTATCCAGAAACATACAGCTACTCTTTGTGTGGCTATTGTAGCTGCTTCAGTGAGCTTTTATGTTTGGAGAGAGCAAGTTAGCGTCGACTTCTCAGGCGTACAAATTTTGTGGATGTATGTAATTACATTACAGGCTTATTACTAAAGGTAAGCATATGATATTTGGTACAATGATTTATTATATCTCAATGAAATTTTAGGAAATGTTTTTGGAATTTTAGATACAGCTGTAGTCGCCATATAGGCTTAGCTTTACTGATAGAAATCTTAGCTGTTTGAAGCGAAATTCTGTTGAGCATTAAGCGTTACATTTTATACTATTTTAAAAATTGTATTACAATACGAATTTTAGAAATCTTAAGATAAGATGTGATAACAAAAAAGAAAAGGGAGACGCAATGGGTTCAGTGTAGCTTCTGTTTGATTTGTTATCATGCTAAGTGCCAATGATAAGTGCTAGATGACTTACTTGCAAGAATTGTGACAGAAGATGAAACATGGCTCCACCATTTTGGACCGGAGACAGAGGCAGACGATGGAGTGGCATCATGCAAATTCACCAAAGAAATATAAATTCAAGAGTGCACCTTCGGCAGGAAAAGTTATGGCTACTGTGTTTTTCGATTCAGAAGGACTCTTGCCTGTGGACATCATGCCATACGGAACCACCATTAATTCTGACGCGTATGTGGCAACTCTCAAGAAACTTCAAGCTCGACTGAGTTGTGTTCGACGATATCGGGAGAAGCAGGATGTTCTGCTATTGCACGACAACGCACAGCCATATGTCAGTCACAAGACCACAGACCAGATCAGAAAATTCGGATAGACAACACTGAAACATTCGCCTTACAGTCCTGAACTGGCACCATGCGATTACCATCTCTTTGGTAAACTGAAGGATCCCTTCGCGGAACGAGGTTAGAAGATGACTCCCTTGTGCACGCTGCTAAAGTGTGGCTCAGACGTGTTGGTCCAGACTTTTACCGTGATGGTCTACAGGCCCTCGTTCTTAGGTTACGTAAGGCAGTTGAAAGGGACGGGGATTATGTAGAAAAGAGACATTTTGTTCCTAAAGGCTGTATCTACATTCTGTGAAAATAGCAAAGCTGTAGGATAAAAATATAATTTTTAAACAAATGTTATGCATTACTTTTGGAGTTACCCTAGTAATATCGGCTATAGTAAAGTCCGTAATAAAAGTGTTCACCCTTTCGGGGCAAAGAAGATCCCTTTTCAATTTCAATTTTTACTTTGATTTCATTCTTATGTATTGATATGTATTTCTATGTTTTCTTGCTATGAATATTAGACGGAATTACTATGTTTGAAGTCTTGTAACAATAAATGAGAATTTCATTTGACTGTAATGAATTTTTCCACAATTCTTCTACCTCTCACGAAATTATCAACAGTAATCTCATTAGACGTTTTGATTTATCTAGAGAAAATCAAAACTCGAGTGGGATTTAATTGACTATTACACGATTAGAAGAAAGTATATAAAGATTAGAAGTAACGAAGTACTCCAATACAATAAAATATTAATTGACTTACGAAAATACAACTGTCTTCAAATGTGTTATTGTACCATCTCAACATTACAAATATTACGCTAGATGGCAGTAGTGTCTTTATACAGACACTGTAATGACTACTATTCAATAAATCTTAATATTAAACAATCTCTGATACGTGACTATCCATAATATCATATAGCAGAAGCTATAACATAACCTAACTAAAATAAACAAGTGTTAGAAAAGTTTTAATTAACGACGATGACATAAAAAATAAACGTAAAAGGAATAATTATTGAATGTACAATTTTCAAATTTCATTGTGGTTGGTTGTTCAATTGATGTTATATTGGACGTGTGCGTAATAGAAGTGGAACTCGTTGATTTAGGCCTACATGGTGTATTCAACTTATTCAGGATTTCCGAATGGTGCTCTTCATTTATTTGTAAATCGGATTTCAGAAGATGCATAGGTATGATCAGTGATTTTTATTAATTCTCGTTCTTGAATGCCAATGCGAGTCATATTTGAAACTGCTGTGCATCGACTGTAGTGGTTTGTAATTATATATATATTTTTGACGTCCAGACCAGCGCAGTTTCAAATGTTGGCAAACAAAGAGACAAATGCTAGGGACGCGATAAAATTGTGCGATAAGCAGCCATGATTGGTTGAAATACGTCCTTTCGTACCGTTTTATTGGTCAAAAGTAGTATGACGTAGTAAGAGTGTAATAGTCAATGTAATATCACGAAATTACCAAGGTTATCACGAAATAATCAACCTTTTAGCTTAAGTTGTAAAAGTGGTTTTTGGCACTTGTTCTAGAACTTGTCCAATCTTTTATGTCTCCAGATATGTACAGCAAATTATCGTCTTTTAGATGAAAAAATCGGAATAAGGATATATTTACACATTTGCATTTTAAATTAATTTTCATGAAATTATCACGAAATTACCAATGTTTACCCTAATGTTCGCAGGGTGATCAATATTAGGACACTAACTTCATGACACTATTGAAATAAATGTGGTCTTGTTCGGTCGGACATACTATTACAATGCGAGCTTGACCTTGAGTTGGCGACACGCTTGAGCGAGACGCTGGTGGAGGTCCGCGGCGACTATTTTGGACAAGGGCGAAAATTTCCAGGTTATATATCTCGCGATTCCGATGTGCTAGCACGCTGATTTTGGTGCCAAATGAAAGATATCGTGAGGTTTACATGAATATGTCTGACTTAAATAGACACTGATGCCACTTTGGGATAAACAATTTTATTAAATGTTTGGTTTTTGCAGTAAATCTTGAAATTCTTGTCAAGTTAAAGTAGCAATCGGTCACATGATCTTTAGGTTCTCGTCAAATCATCGGAACTGCAAAACGCATAGTTTTCTTCATTCCTTCTTGTGACTGGAATAAAATAACAAGCAAGAAAAAAACAAAAAATGCCCAACCCTACCCTTATCACCTAGCGGACAGCCAAAATTGAGTTTGTAAGCTTTTGTAACTGTGTGTATAATGTTCTTCTTTTGTGATTTCGGAGTGAAAAAAAGAAGAAATTATTCCAATAATTTACACACCTGCGAACTTCAGAACGTGTTATGATATCTTGGAGAGAAGGATTTGATTAAATCATCAACCCTCCAGTGAGGGTGACCACAAATATCCAGAATATAGAACATTGTGAACCGCTACCACTATAATTTGTTTCATCCGTGTTTGAATTCGTTAAAAGTTAAATAAAAAACGTATCACCACAATAAAATACTTCTTTAGATAACACTCGCACTTGTTACCTCAATCACACTTTCTTTAAAAAATTTTTGGTTGAAAAGGTAGGATATTGAGCTACGGGTTGAGGGACGACTCAGGTACACCATTAATCTTTCCCTCCTCCCCCTCCACCGGTAAACCTAACCTATATTCATTAAGGGACTTTGACCTTGGCGCATATACATAGAATAATACACAAGCCTTTACCGAAAGACAAAATTATTTCTTTAGTGATCAGTGGCTGTCTTTGTGACTAACGTGCACAAAAATGTCTGTTTTTGTGTATGTTTTCATTCACATATACTTTGTAACTGAAAAACAGAGCCAGATAGAGACTTTTTAGTGATATATTTGAATTTAGCCTATAAAATCATGTAAGATTACATGTTTTCGTTTGGATTACAAAATAGCTGTTGACTAGTTTAATCATAGAACGTCGTACCCAAATATATCTTATATAGAACAAATGGACTATGAACACAAAATCAAACAGGAACGGTCAAACGTCAGTCCGATTAAGAACGAGGCAACTGAGTACACTGATAAATTGATGAGGTCAAACCAACATCGAGAAAAGAAAAAACATGAATCGTCCAGCCTTAATTGCGGATGACCTCTAGGATCCGGAAATTAATAGCATTTGATGAATTAAAGATGAATATTAGTATGAAAATAAATTGTAATAATTAAGCATGTCAATATCAATTATAATATAAAATCTTAAAAGATAGTCTTAAATTAAATTTATAAATGAAAGATTTTAGTTAAAATTAACATGTGGCATATCTTTAATTAAGACCTACTGAGTGGTATAAAAAGAAATTGTATAATCTGCAGAGAATCTCTAAGAATTTGGGTGATGTTTTTTTTAATTTTCAAAGACAGTATTGACAATTATTTAAAAAAAAATTATATGTAAATTTTGTTAAAAGAACCTCGAGCACCAAAATTTAAACCTATTACTGATCAATTAAAGAGAGGAGTGTTTTACTTGGCACTAAGTTGGGAGTATAAGACTCATAAATGATCATCTTTTCATGATCAAGCTGATAAGCTTGGTTGAGATCTCTCTATGCGTATAGTTTGATCTATGATAACAGCCTTTTGTTGTTGCTTGTTTATTGCTGTTATATCTGCTCTTCTGTGAGAGTTTTCTTCAGAAATACAGTGGACCTCTTCATCTTTCCAGCCCTTGTTCCGAAGAAAACAGGCTAAAACTCTACGGACACTATAATGCTGTTGCTGACAGAAGCCCAACATGTGACCGAGGGTTTCTGTCTCGTTGCAGTCAGGTTGAGGGCAACGGGTCGTGTTGAAAGATCTCCCAAGAACGGAGCGCACTGCAGTAAGGTTGCAGGAAATCTTGATTGCATTAATGTATTCCGAAAATAACAAATTCTTTTTAGTGCTGACCCATGAATTAGCTGTTGGATATTTTTCGTAGATGACTACACCTTTGCCCTTACGAGGTAACTGACACCAGGACTCAAACGATCTCTGTCTCAATTCATCACGTACAGTAGATGTTTTCCAGTAGTTCGAGATGTTATGCTGGTTTCAGGAATTTTCAAGGTTTTCAATTCTTAGATCACTACGCATAATACTCTGTTTTTAAGAAAACGACGCTGCATTGTGTGAAATGTATTCAATTTAATTTGTAAATAATTCAGTGCTGTCATGGAGGCCATACTGCGCATATGAGAATCTACCATTTCTTAATAAATCGTATGTTTTTCATACGGAGCCATTTTAGTAGGTTATTTTATGACGCTTTATCAACAGCTTAGGTTATTTAGCGTTTGAATGAGATGAAGGTGATAATGCCGGTGAAATGAGTCCGGGGTCCAACACCGAAAGTTACCCAGCATTTGCTCATATTGGATTGAGGGAAAACCCCGGAAAAAACCTCAACCAGATAACTTGCCCCGACCGGGAATCGAACCCGGGCTACCTGGTTTCGCAGCCAGACGCGCTGACCGTCGGAGCCATACGGCGTATGGATGCATAAAGGAGGTTTTCAGTGATCTTGAATAATCTCTTGCTGTTCCTAATATTAATGTATTTTATTTGATGTTCATAAACATAAATGGTCCACCTCTCCAGTGCTGGAATCCAAAACCAAATTATATGAAACAATGTTGGAAGAACGTCGAAATACTGCAGATAAACGCTTTAGGATTCAAGACGTGTGCAACCACAGTGAGAGCTTCTTCAAATCAGGCTTGTTTTACAATTTCATTAAATGCTAAAGCAAAACAATTTCGTTCCTTCTTCTTTAACATAAAAACATCCATTAATGACGGTCAGAGGAATAGAGAGGAGAGAAGAGTAAAATATATTTCAGTATAGAAAAATAAGGGGTGGGGCGTATGGCCGAGAAAGAAATTATCATGACAGCACTGGTGAATATTACATATCACGGTGTAAATTATTGTATTTAAAGATGTCACTAGTGAGTAGAATGCATGGAAGCAGTCTTAAGAACTTCGTATCAAAACATTGCTTTCAGGTTGACTGCAGCCAGGGATATAGATCTATCGCACTAGCATACTATACTATGTTCATATAAACAACTCACAGTATATCAGCAACTATATGAGTGGATGATTTCAGTCACTACATTACAAAAATATGCATAGTAGATAACCAGCATCAATACTTGGTAACGGTAATGAGAAGTTTTCAACATGACAGAAGTTAAATCTTTCAATCACAAGAAGTTGAATACAATACTCAAAGAATTTCCTGGTGACCATAGTAACAAACATTTTACTGAAAATTACGTAATGTGGAAATGTAATATGTAAAACGAATAGTAGTTCAGAAACACTTCCTATGAAAAAACCCGTGGATTCCTCTCTTTACTTGGGGAACACATCAATGAAGAGAAACAGTCTTCTTCAAAATCTAAGGATAATATACAGAATTCTTTTTCGATATAAATGTACCTAATGTTATGTTGCAATATCCCTTCAAACAGTTGAATTGACTATAACAATTATTCTGTTGTATTTCGGAATTACGGAAATGACTGAAGCCATGAGATAACTGGAAGAATATTATAATGAAGAATAAAGGGTGTCAAAAAAGTATCCAATATTTTAGGAGGTGCTAGTATGTATCAAAACAAGAAAATAATGTCTAATAAACTTGGATCCTACAACACATACTTTCTGAGATCTGAACACTTGTTCATAGGAGGTGATCAATGTGATGTCCATTCATGGCAATGCATTATTCTGCCCCTCGTCGTAAGGAATCAAGCAATCTTTGAAATTTGTTTTAATACGTTGGTAAGAAAGTCCTGATAACGATCCCCAGTTAATCTCTGTGGTAGCACTTATGGCCCTATTAATCTATCACCAAGAACGCCTGCCCATAAGTTGATTGAGAATCTGTGCTGATGCCTTGTTTCTTCAACTACATGGGGATTTTTATCAGCCTGCACATGCTGATTACGAAAATTCACACAATCTCTGCTGAACCCCGCTCATATCCGCAACCAGACTTTTGTTTTCAGTATTCTTTGCGACGTATCAGTATTCCATGGCGGGGGTGTCAACTACGGTATGATTATCTGGTAGTCTGCTGTATTGTAGGGCAGAGAAATGCATTACCATGAATGGACGTCACATTGAGCACCTCTGATAACAAGTGTTCAGGTCTCAGAAAGTATGTGTAGTAGGACCCATGTTCATTAGACATTATTTTCTTGATTTGATGCATACTATCGCCTCTTAAAATATGGGATACCTTTTTTTTAACATCCTGTATATACCAATCCAAGTCCCAATATTTATTAAAACAAATATGAAAAGTGTTCTTGAAAATAATTATGGGTTAAATATGATGTATCACATATGAGATGCATTATTAGAGCATTATTAGATTCACAAAGCTATTATTCACTTGAAGATATGGTAAGAAATACTGTACCATATTTCAGATTTGAAAAGTCACGTCTTGTGACGTAGGGCGAATATTTTCCGCATACAAATAGTTCTCAACATGGAAGGAGTATTCCTTTTGACAAACTGAAAATCTTCTTTCAGGTCTTTTCGCCCATGAAATTTCACCCACTGAATTTTACGCCCACTATTTTTTGTCCATGGAAATCTTGCCCACGATTTCTCGCCCAAGTACTTTTCTTACATAAGAATTTTCGTAATCCGAATATATGTATGTACAGAGATTATTTCGACCAGAATTTTTTTTCGCCCATGACAATGCTGTGTGTACATTGTCACGTTTTCACGACTACCTGGTTATTTCCTGGCGCAAAATTGGTAAGCGTACTTTAATTACTGTCGAAATTGCTAAATTAAAAGATAATGGATACTAGAATCACCAGAAGGAGAGCATACAAATTTTAGGAGGTACATTAATAAGAAATATCTGCTAAACCAAAATCAAATTGATGCCATAATTGAAAACTACCAAACATATAAGGACGAAGATAACATCCCACAATACCTACGCGCAATATCGTACAAACTGAAGTTGTACAGCGAGGAGTTCGTGAAAAGTGATGAAAATAAATATTAATACACCTACAAATGAAATTGAGGACCGTTTTTGCAAAACTTGCTAACTGCAAAATTTGCAAAATTGAGATTTTGGTGGATTCGTTAACATAAAGCAGGCCTCTACACGATGTCAAAGTTATCTTAGTAAAATTGAATTATTTCTCTTCATTGTAGTGTGTCAAAGTGTGATGGTTGCATCTATAACCTGCTTGTCCCCATTCAGTTTTTTGTGTCTCCTATAAAATTTAGTTTTTTCAGTTAGCAAGTTTTGTGAAAACGGTCCTCAATTATAGATCCAATAGATGATACTACATTTCAGGCTGTATAGGCATCAGGATAATCAGAATATCGTCGAGGTATACCAGCTAATCCAAGGAAATGTTGTGGGAAGAATGTTATATTTACTCCTGCAAATATAATTGCTAATTATGCTTTTAATCATTTTGGGTTTATAGTTAAACCTGTAAACAGTGGATACCATTGGACAAAACCTGCTATAATAGCAAATACTGCTCCTATTGATAGATCATAATGGAAGTGGGCTACTACATAATAGGTATCGTGTAATACAATATCAATTGATGAATTTGCTAATACAACTAAGGCTGAATTATTGCTATGATTATTATAAATCAGTATTCTCTATGAAAATGTTACAAAATTGCATAAATGAATTACAAATTTTTATTATAAGCTAATATTCTGTGTAAAAGTGTTACATTACCATGCATTCACACAAATAAATGAGCTACATAAGACGCTTGTAGAAAATGTATTAGTGGACAAAAATTTCCGTGGGTCAAACATTCGAAAATATCGTGCCCGTAATTATCAATGGGCATAAATGGTAATAGGTAAAATGACCACATGAGCAAGATAGTTTATGGGCGAAAAGTTCGTGGTCAAGAAGACTGTTAATAGAAAATGTACATTTTAAAATATTGTAGAGATATATCACTACATGTTTGATTTGGTAATTTTATAGATATGCGTAAATTATTTTAGATTTAAAATTAGGAAAACTCTAATTAGAGTCTTTTTACATTACTTGCATATTGTGTTTCTTGTTCTATGCCCATGGATCATTGGCATAAAGACAAGTTTGGTTACCACCCGATTGTACAGATGCAGAAACAAAACATGGGCTCAGTTACTGAGCATGCGTAGTATGTTATAACTGGAATTTCAGGTGGCCCAAATTTTGTTTCTGGGTCTGTAATGTCAGTTCTGATGATTTTTTGACGTTTAGACCTGCTTCATTACTGTTCATTCGGTACAGATGTAGTCCAGGTTCACACAACTTAATAGATTTGGTACCAACTTCCTAGCTCTGCATGGAAGAAATACGCTTCCTACTCACAGGTCTACGTACTGTATAGAGAAATGTATAAGATAGTATTTAGACGCATGACTTTCAAAGTCTGCTCTACATCATCGGCGAAATTTGAAACTTTCCTGCAGAGCTTTTCCATCTAATCTATTCCAAATTCAGAAGTATTACGAAAATTCCTGACTTGTCTCATATCATAATCGGATATTAATTTTTTCTACTAGATTATGTCTTAAGATAAACAGAAGTAAGACAGAACAGAAGTCTGACACTAAACAGGGCATCCTTGTGGACCCCACGATACGTTTTGAAGTAGAATGTCATCAGTCAGCCGAGGTCCATCTTGAGGGGAAGTCGATCTATGAGCGTAGTCAACTATTTCAAGCTGAAATATGCCTTAATTCACGTTGAGGTATTCGGCTTGCTCATAGGTGCTCGAGGGACTATACCAGCTTTTTTCGAAGAATTTCGACGACAGTTTGCCCTGCCAACATCTATAAGGGATGACATTGTGATAATTGTGTTAAAAAAATCCTGCCAAATCCTAATTAATCACATGGTGCCACATTAATAACATTTGTAACTTTTCACGCTCTTTTCTTTGTTTCTCTTCTTTAAAATTTAATATCTATGTTTACATATGTACATTAATTTTCTTGAGGATATACTGAGTCCGTAAGGGCAGTTCAATATTATTTTATTATTACATTATTTAATATTCTGCTTTCAACGAATAAATGTTTAGTGACAATAATATACTATCTCCCTGTCCGGTGATAAAAAAAAATAAACCCTGGTCCCCTTAAGTTATTGCGGTTTCAACATTAAAGTCCATAAACTAAGCTAAGCTATTCACATGAAGTTGACGTTGCCAAATTAATTTCAAGTTGTGTTTCCTCCTTTGTTTATTCAGTAGTTGAATTAACAACAGTAGTGTACAACGACCAAATTTATGACCATGTAATGCATGCATGATTGACACACCTTCAAGCTCAGAATCGCACACAATGCTTTACACTCGTTCCATATGCCTTTTAAATACTCTATTTTACAATGCCCCACCCAAGGTTCGAAGACAGGTGAACACAATAAGGCGCAGTGAATCCATTAGAATCATGCCAGTCACAGTATGGCGCGTTTTTAAATCCCTTCAATTACCACACCTCTTACATTGACTGCACACCCCTACATAAACCTTCGATCTGTGCGCATATGGCGGAGTTAATTATCACTGTAATATACCGGGTGATTCTATGACTTTGTTACAAACCTTTACGTATGATAGAGATCATTGTACTGTTACTTTAGTTGTGTGATTATATTCATATGTGTTAATTATTTTTTTAGTTAATACTTGTATACCGGAATGTATTTTCCTGTTTGTGATTATATTCATACGTATTCAATCTCTTTTTTATTTTATTTTCTTATTATTTTTTTTCTATCTAAGTTAATAGACCTACTTGTATACCGGTATGTATTTTCCTGTATGTGCTTTGATCCTAGTTGAGTGCAAGAGAAGGCCTCATGACCCTATTCTGCCAGGGAAAATAAAACTATTATTATTATTATTATTATTATTATTATTATTATTATTATCATCATCATATTATTATCATCATCATGAACAACTTTCATACAGGAACCAGAGTTCGCTTCTGCTTTCTTTTCCTTTTAACAGCCATCTATAGGCCTAAGGTTATGGGCCACAAAGAGAGAAGTGACGTTGCCATGGAAACCATTTGGTCTTCAAGTGTATCAAGTAGGTTGTTTTAATTGCACTATAAATCGACTTTGTAAGGCCCGAATTCGTAGTGAACACATAAATAAGTGAAACTTGCACTCAAACTCATTTCATATACAGTGGAAACCCGATTATCCGTCACTCTATTAACCAATTGTTGGATTATCCGTCTGTCTCTCTCTCGCCTTTTTTTTTTTTTTTTTGCTGCAGAAATATTACTACATATTGTATTAGCATGCTATTTTTCTAGAGTGTTATTACAAGCCTTTACCCTTGCACAGTATGGTGTACTGTTCGAGTTATCGTGTTGTATAATAAGGGTGCGAATTAAGATTTCTGATGAGAGGGGGATGGAATCCTAAATAGAGAATACCACACATAGCATTATTATTATCCTCATTCGGTACGGCTCAACGCTTGGTCGCACTCAGTTGCTTGTCTTGCATCTTGATCATAATAATAATTATATCCGTGAACAGGTTTAAGATAAGATGTGTAATTCCTAAGTTATTGATTGTTGTCAGCTTGCCAGTGATGATAATACATCAATATTATTTTCTTTGTTTTTTACTTCATAAAGTACATATACTCGTATTAAAACAATTATATTTTGTGAGGAGGGGGGAAAGAAGTTATCCCTGCCAGGGATGTTAATATGAATTTATGAGAGAGGATAACATTCCAACAGGGGGGAAATCACCCCATCCCCTCCGTTAATTCGCACCCTGTGTATAACTTCTGTATATAAATTCTTCTAGGGGTTTCAAAACAAATGTTGTTGTGCTAAGTACCGGAAAAAAAAGTGTAGTCCTAAAAAATTGAGTGGTTTGGCGAAATAGAAACTGTGGCTCATCTCGCATCAGAATACGAGATTGGAGAGGATAAATTATGTAAATCTACAACACGAGACCTCCACTATTCCTGTCTTTCCACAGACACACTTTTCCTTAAAATCTGTCGTTGACAATCAGACTTACCACTATCTAGCGTGTTAAATACAAGACCATGGAGGAATTTACCAAAGTGCATTATTCTCTAAATTTACGAAAAATTTTCATGGTACGAATTATCCGACTTTTTCGATTAACCGTTCAGCCCATCCCCTTCATTACGACGGATAATAGAAGTTCTACTGTACATAGTTGCCCATCAGTCACAAATGAATGCTCAAATAAGTCAGCACTCATTCCAATAAATGAGGTAAGATGAACAAGTGTTAAGGCTAGCCCACAATAAACCGGGAACGGAAAGGACAACGAGAACAAGAACGGAAATATCGTTAAAATAAGTGTATTTAAATGTGAGCATTCACAATTAATCTTCACGTTCCCGTTTCCGTTCCCGTTTCCGTTTCCGGGCTCCGTTAAGCTTCTCGTTAATTGCGAATGCTTACATTTAAATACATTTATTTTAGCAATATTTCCGTTCTCATTCTCGTTGCCGTTTCCGTTCCCAACTTATTGAGGCCAGCCTTTACTCTTTCATATTGATTTCTGACCAGAGTAGTTGTTCTTCAGGAAATAGTAACTTAATGGGAAAAGTAAATAATAATTATTTTAATAATGACTTCGCAAAATATATTGAATCGTATGCTGGCGATGCTAGGCATATCCTGAGCAAATAAAAACGATATAGGCTATAGGGGATATGGAGAATGCTTTAGACATATGTAATGAACAGCAATTGAAGAATAGTTTTCGTTTCAACTAATGGATTGTTGTGAACGTTTTGGTGCCATTAACAACAAAGAATGTGACCAACAACTACCAATACCTCCATTTATGAAAGTGATTCTTGCTCTTAGGTTCTGAAGAATTTCCTTTTTTCAAGTGAATATTTACGATGGTTTGTTATTAGAATTAACCTTCAAATTGTAATAATGTGGAATATTTACTAACTATTATTTATTTTTTCTAGTTTGTTTGTGTGGATTCATATCGTGTGACTCAGACAACAGTGTGTCTTTCTGTGAAATCTAGTATTTTCCCCTCAGTTTGTTTAGTTGTCTAACATCTTTCTAAAAGAAAGACATTTTTTTTTACAGATATAGATAAATAAAAGTATAATAAATAAACAATATAAATCATTTACGTCAAAATTTTCAGGATTGCCACTGAATTCCAAGAAAATCTTCTTCCACATATTATTATTTTTTGTGTGGAAAGATAATAAGTTTGTTTTCTATTATATATCTGTATTTAGATACTAAGTATTGCAGATGAAACCTTTCTTGGTCTGTAAAATGCTTCCCTTTAGATATAGTAATTTTAGTTTAAGGCAGCAGGTTGAAATACATCCGAAAGATAAAAAAAAACCACACACACACACACGCACGCACACACACAGTTACTCTTTCTGATCAGTTTCAACATCATTCTTTCTTCACCCACTTTTTCCGGCACAATTTCATTTCTTATTCTGTCTATCCAATTCACAAGCTCCATTCTTCTCCATACTCATATTTCAAGTGTTTCCATTCGCTTCTCTTCACTTTGTCGTAATGTCCATGTTTCTGTCCCATATAATAGCGCACTCCACACAAAGCACTTCAATAGTCTCTTACATAGTTATTTTTCCAGAGGTCCGCAGGAGATGCTCTCTTTCTATTAAAAGCTTCTTTTGCCATAGCTATCCTCCTTTTGACTTCCTGGCTGCAGCTCATGTTACCGCTTATAGTACATCCCAAATATTTGAAGCTGTCCACTTGCTCTACTGCCTCATTTAGAATTCACAAGTTTACCTTCTTCATTTTTCTTGCGAAAACCATGGTCTTCGTCTTGTTTGCATTTATCTTCATCCCATACTGCTCACAGCTCTTATTTAGCTCTTGTAGCATATCCCTTAGTATCGTCTCCTCTTCTGCTAACAACGCCATATCATCAGCAAATCTTATGCACTTTGTTCCTATTCCTCTTACTTTTACTCCTTCCATGTTCCGAAAATAGTTCTTCACGAACTCCTTCAAGAAGATGTTGATTAGGGTGGATGATTAAGGGCACCCTTGTCGTACTCCTCTCCCTATTTCATTTCCATCAGACATTTCCTTCTATCATCATGACTTTAACTCGTTGTTTCATATATTGGTTATTGAACAGCATCCTGTCTTTCCAATCTACACTTATTTTCTTCAGGATTACATCAGTTTGTTCCAAACCAATCTGTCAAACGCCTTTTCTAAGTCCACAAATACTGGTATATAGCCTACACTTCTTTATTCTTCTCTAGCTATCTTTCGCAGATTGTTCGTAGTTATCCAATTGCATCCCTTGTACCTTTTCGTTTTCTGAAGTCAAACTCCTCTTCTTCTGCTGTTCTTCCATCTTAGAATATAAACGTCGATTCAGTATTCGCAGGAGAATCTTCGCCGTTTGCGATAAGAGGCTGATAGTCCTGAACTCCTTACATTTCTTGGTATTATTTTTCTTCGATATTGGCAACAACACCGTCTTCGTAAAATCTTCAGGCCATTCGTCTTTCTCATACATTTTGTTGCATAAAAATAGAATTTCGTTTTGTCTTCACCCAAGGATTTCACCAATTTAATGGGGATTCCATCAACTCCTGTTGCTTTCCTATTCTTCATTTCCCTAAGCGCTAGTTCAACTTCTTCTCTTAAAATAGAAAACGCTTTTTCATCTTCTGATACGGTTGCTTTGTCTTCTATGGCTAACTTATCTGGACGATTCCCTGTCTCATATAACTCTTCTACATATTTCGTCCATCTGTTCAGTATTCCTTGTTTGTTATTTCATTTCTATTTCGTCTTTATCAACCACATGGATTTTTTGTTCACAAATGAGAAGTCGTGTTGATGTTTTTCAACTTTCTTCTTTCCTCCATCTTCTCCAACATTTTCTCTGTGACCCAAGGTTTCTTCGTTCTGACACCTTCTCTGTATCCTATTGTTTCTTCTGCTGTTGTCTGTATACAGCTTTTTAGATGACTCCAGTACTCATTACTATTCTCAGGTGTTGATTCTAATGTAGCGGCTTTCTCTTGAAAATTTACTTGAACATTTCTTCTTTCATCTTCGTTCTTCAGTTTTTCTATGTCAAATTTCTTCGTTATCTACCTTCCTCTTATTTTCTTCAGACGAATATTTACTTCACCTATCAGTAGAACATGATCTGAGTTAATATCCGCTACTAGTAAAGTCTTTGCTTTTTTTAAGCAACTCAACAATGCACTAATAACAACTGATCCACGCTCTGCTAGTCCAGTGACAGATCCAAAAGGCCGTGACAACACAGGATGCATGCTGCCATATCAAAGACGTTATAATAGTATACTAGACTCACACAGAGCGCTGGTGTGCTGTCCAAAATTGAAACCAGTCTGCGCATGTTTACGCCGCCATGCTGCTGGTAGAAATAGAGCGGTAAACACGATTGTCATACTTGTCCTTTGTTTTGTCTCGGGTGTTTTTAGTGAATAGTGTGAAAGTAATGGCAATATAATTTTGAAAGATGATATATTATCGCCGCGGACACATGCTTAACATGTCGGCATCATACAATAACGTGCGGTGTGGTTTAAAAAAATAATTTTGCCGACGATTGTTGCTCTGTAGGTTTCACTCTAAGCGTCACGTTGTCACGTCTACTTTCTCGATAAGAATAAGCACTAGTTTGTTATATTGTTAAATGGCTATTATTATTATTATTATTATTATTATTATTATTATTATTATTATTATTATTATTATTTCATATACGAGTACGTATAACTCTTTAATAATAATTTTTAATCACATACCTTAATGTTCGTCCTCAGCACAAGACATTGCAACCTCGGGTTAAGTCTACGTGGATTAGACAAGTAAGTGTCATTTAATAATAATTGAAGCAGCTTATTGGTTGCATTATTGAAATTGAGGCGAGTGATTGGAGCGGCGACACAAGAAATTGAAAACAATAATCCAATTAAATTTCAAAGACCTGCCGAACGCATGAGGCCGCTCAAAGACCTGCCGAATGTTAACCATGAGAGCGCGGCGATAATACCATCCCTGTTTAATTTTCCAAGCTATTTGCAAAAGGTGCGATATAATATTATCTCTGTTGTTACAATATCAATATCATTAAAAATCAATCAGTAGTTTACGACAATAAAGAATACTTAATTGTTAGTACAGGTATATCAGATTGTAGAGAAATCCCACTGAGTGAATTATTTAGACTTACAAATCAGATGTTAAAACATTAGTGGAACGATAACTTTTTGTTTTTATTATGTAAATGAATTTATCTGCAAGATGATAAACTTTCATTCAAGATCCATATATGGATAAATAAATATACAGATAATAAATAAATAAATAAATAGCTATAATAGTTAAGCCTCCTTTGTGAATTTATGATTCAGAGTTCACCTATAAATAACTCTTTTACATTTTGCCGGATATATTTTATTAACAAAAGCAAGGAATGGCATCTTATTGATATTGTATATGTGCATAAAAATATGTACCATCACTCCACAAGCAATGATATTATATCTATTTTATTTATTTAAAATAAAAATACAATATGTAAAAAATCCACACATAAAAAGTATGTGGTTTTTTTATCTTGCATAAAGTGATTGTTTAGTTTTTAGGTCTTCACGTTACCTATTGTTTGCAATGTATTAGGTACCGATACTTTTTATAATTGATAGCATTCCCTTTATTAATTGAAGAATGAATTCAATGTAATTTGGCTACCTTCGCACATTATATTTTGCGTGGTTACTTACGTCCTGTGGTCTAAAAGTACCGGTAATATAATTTATTTTTGATTCTCTAAAACTTAACAACAAGTCTATACTGATTATCGCATATTTATTTCACTTAGGAATTTGATTATAACAAGAACTTGTGTAATCAAGGTGCATATATTTATGTCTTGTGATCTAAGAGTTAATATGTTAATATAATTTTAGATTCTCTGAAACCTAACAATTTGCTTATTATCGTAAAATTATACAATCTATAATGTGTATTGTGTAGGCCTATTTATGGATGTATCAGTATGTTTTCTATAAATTGCTGCATACGTATTTTCTTTTCTTTAATGTTCTAACACATATCAATGAAACTTTGAATATGTTTATTTCTCCTAATTTTACGTTAAACGTCGAAAATGGCCATAATATGTCAATTTTAGATCATCACAGCGTTAAATTGCGTGACTTACGCACTGCTATTATTTGTCTGCTCTCCAACAATATGGCGGCAAGCGCAGCGTTCAATTTGCCCCGGTTTCCTCGTTTCGCGCAGCCGAGACTGTAGGGGCTTGTGCCATATATCAGTTATAAATGCCGCTCAATATATAAAATGGAAACAGATAATAGTGACTCACTTATCATTCATAAGCTAAGTATTCCACTTATTTATAAGTATTCAATATGAGTTAGGCCCTTAGTTTTGTTATAACAGTCCTTCTGAAGCATGTCTGCATCGTATGCCATGTGGAATGACTAAGGATTTTGTTGTACGGTCACCTAACTCCATGTTGGACACCCATGGCGCACTGTTCAGGTTACGTGATGGGATAGAGAGATAAAAATATTCATTTGCAGCCTTAGAGCGGCGCTTATTGCCGACCTAACTTTAATTAATCTTTCCAACATGGGAACAAGGAACGGCACTTCACATGTCGGGAGGAAGCTACCGGGATGCGTTAAGATGTAGAACACAGGCCTTCTAAATAAATAATATACAAATTCATTATTAATAGATTATTCATTTTATTCTATCAGTGTTGGCTATACAAATAAACTTAGCTTTACTACATTCCAAACAAACTTGTTCAATTCATATAAGAGTTCTGAGTCTACGGGTTTTGACACTTCACCTCCGGCTTCAACTGTAAGTGCTCCGGCTGTGTTTGAGGTGTTTCACGACGGTAAAATCTTGGAACAAAATACGTACGTCCAACTTCATTCAACGAAGTTATTACATCTAAGACCTTTTTCCTAGTAAATGTACATGAAAGCAATCTTCATGATGGAAATGCTCTTTCGAATGAAAAATGAAGTTATGAATAAATGTTATGATAATTGCTTTAACAATCTGCCTTTAGATAAAATATGGGAGAAAATATTTCAAAAGTCCAATTTTCCCCAACTTCTTACTGTATTGACTAAAAAAGTAACATATAAAGACAATATAATTATTACAATATTAAAACACACATTGAAAATCATGTTTGAATCATACATGTTTCAGGACGTGCGGTCCTATCTTCAGTGGTCATCTGTAAGGAGAATATCATCTTCATATTTTAATGTTACTAAAAATTACAAAATTAAATGTTATAATCAATTGAATGAAAACACTGTCGAATTAAGACTAGGTTTTAACATGTCTGTTACAAGCATGTCCAACCTGGCCCCGGAACAATTTTTCCCTCGAAATTATTCAAATCAACTTTACAGGGAGTTATACCTGAAAGCTTTATTTGCATAATACACGTCACTGTTCGTTAACAGAAAACCACAACTTAAGTCACACAGATTTAGTGTGCACTCAGCGTTGGTTGCTTGACGGTTGTCAGCCCACTTTGAGGTCTGTGAATATAGAGGGAAAAATTGGATCGGTGTCTGGTAGAGTTCCCGGGTAGCTCAGTTGGTAGAGCGTTGGTACGTTAAACCAAAGGTCCCGGGTTCGATACCTGGTCCCGGTACAATTTTTCCCTCGAAATTATTCAAGCATGTCCAACGTTCATATTGTATATTGGCGTCAAAGATAATTTCTGTACCAGTTAACAGTGTTTATGTCGAGAACGTATTTTGTCCGATGCCCAATGTCTGGAGTGAAGAGAGACATACATTAAGAGTAAATTTAGTTGAATTTTAAGGCGACATGTCAGCAATTTGCAGAATATCTAGCCTGTAATAATCAAAATGGCCTATTAAAATAAGAAAAAAATATATATGGTTTATTTAACGACGCTAGCAACTGCAAATATTATATCAGTGTCGCCGGTGTGCCGGAATTTTTGTCCCGCAGGAGTTCTTTTACATGTCAGGAAATCTACTGACAGGAGCCTGTCGCATTTAAACATACATAAATGCCATCCACCTCGGCCGGGATCGAACCCGCAACCTCGAGCATAGAAGGCCAGCGCTATATCAATTACGCTACCGACCTAAAACACGGTCTTGTCAAAGTAATCAGAAATACAATCCAAAGTAAAGACAACTTATCTTTACTATTCAATATATACCCATTTATAGCTTAATTTACTGATTGAGGTTCTGGCTTATACGTACAGCCTTAGACACAAAAAAATGACCGCTCTCCTGTACCGTGAATTTGTCTAAATCCACTTCGGGCAGCACCTGGTTCACACGGCTAGGGAAAGGATGTTTATTGTGCAACTAATTTACTGCTTAATATATTTCGTTAAAGATTATTCATAACACTTGACGTATAAACAGACAGACAAAGCAACAAACGAACAAAACAAAGAAAAAATAGAGCGGAGTCGTGCATAAGTAATTCCTTCCTTTGTAAACTTAAGCTCTCACGGAATGAACCGAAGTTTTCCGAATGGAACTTGGCCATTTTTTTTTTGTCTAAGATTTTACACCTTTCATCAGACAGTACATCTCACTTGATGGTCTGTGTCAAAGAAGAACAATTATTTGTATACGTCTGAAGTCTGATTAGTGTAATATGTTACTAGTCCGCGATTATGCAATGAAGGGGGAAAGAAACTGGCCGCTCTACCCCATTATCTCCTGTCTTAGTTGCCTCATAAGTGATGCCATGTAGGTATCACTTGTGAAGTTCAGATCTGTCTTCGGACAGTTGACTAAATAACAACAGAAATAGCCTAATTGATAAACTTTCTTATTTCCATGTTTACAATATAACCATTGTGCCGTACGATTTGTAGACGATACATTTTAGTTATATAAGGAAAATAAGCAGACTGCACACGTCGATGTAAATTATTTGTAAATATTGTAATTAGAAGGTGATGGGAAGCACGAATACATAGAAGTGGTGGCAACCCATTACTAAACATCAGCTGTAGAATAGTAATATGCGTTACAAGAGCGGTATGTTGAAGTTTTCATGTTCGAGGAAAAGTCTGAAAAAGCGAAACGTAGTTGAGCTTTTTTAATTTCCGAGAATTGAAAGAAAACATACCGCTCGTGTATCGTACATTATTTTGTGCGAAGATCGTTTATTACATACCTGAAAGAGGAATTTATAATTAGTTGCAATGAAATCTCCATCTTGGTTTCTGTTCAATGACGGCAATTTTGGAAAACAAAAATATCTATCTTCAACATTGTTGCTTTAAAATGTTTTCTGTGTTACTATACTCCAGCAGGCCGTGATATGCGTTTGTCTTTTTTTTTCCCCAGTCTATAAATTAGAACTTAAAACAAACGGCTTCCTTAATGTTACATGCATCACGAATGCAGTACCTTAGTGGAGTTGTAGAGTTTACTTAATTTTTGCAAATATTTAAAAACAACAATTAACAGTGCAATTTAGGTGAAATTGCAGTGGTAAGTTTCCAATTTATAATTATTACTATATTGAACGTCTCTAAAAATAATATGTTAAAAGCCTAAAGCAGTAAAATGAATATGTCACTTAAGCGGTAAGAAGAGGGAAATTGTTATATGTGTTCGGTTGGGAATACTGAATGTGGAATTTTAGACTTACCGCGGGTTGGTTTTGTGCGGAAACCAAGCAAATACGCACGATCTCGCACAAATAAATATCATATCATATGATATTATCATATCAATAATGTATATATATATATATATATATATATATAAATGTTTGCATGCATCTGAGGTCTGATTAGTGTCAGCGATTGAAGGGGGAAAGGAACTGGCCACCCTACCCCATTATCTCCTGGCCTAGTTGCCTCAGAAGTGGTGCCTTGTTGGTATCACTTGTGAGGTTCAGACATGTCCTCGGATAGTTGACTGAACAACGTTATATATATATATATATATATATATATATATATATATATATCGTGACCACCTTTCAGTTAAGTTTAACCCCGAGAAAAATAATGAACTTTTATTATCCTCAAAGCTTACATAAATATGTTTATTATTTTTCTCGGGGTTAAGCTTAACTGTAAGGTGGTCACGTTATATACGAGTACAATTCATGAATAACAATAAAATGTGAAGGAGAGAAGAATAGGAAGAGAAAGTGGGGAAAGAATAATGAAATAAGATAGGAAGAGAAAAGATGGGAGACAGACAGAATAACAAAGACAGGATAAAGAGATAAAGGGAGGGGAAAATGAAGGGAGGGAAGGAAAGTCAGGAGGAGAAGAAAGGAGGTGCTAAAAAAATAGTATGAAAAGAAGGGAAAGCAATGAGTATAATAAACAGAATACAAGAGAATTAATGTAAGAATAGAGAGAAAGGGAATGTGAATGACAAGAATGAAAAAAAAGACGAAGAAGGAAAAACAAGGGAAGAAATGAATAAGGAAGGTCAGAAGAGAAAGAATAGGAGAAAGAAGAAAGAAATTAGGCAAAACAAAGCAACAGAAATGGGAAGAATTAGAAGAAAAAAGAAGAACGTGATGAAAATAAACAAAAGAGGATGAAGAGAATAAGGGAGAAAAGGAAGGGGAGAAAAACAAGGTCAGTACGGGAAAGGGAGAAAGAATAAAGGGAGGAGAATGGAACAGAGAAAGAGAAGCGGTAGGAAGTGAAACGGAGGTTGAAGCGTTCGCAGCAGGTGACTTTGCAAGACTGTGGATGTGGACTTTCAACGTGAAAAGTTTATGCGCTTAACATTCGAGACATCTGGTCACACTTTCTGTTAATACGGTGACGTCATTAATTACAAAAGGCCCTGGACGACTGAAATTATGATGTATTTAAAACGAAGTACGAATAGTTTGAAATTCAGGCAGCCGTGAAAAAAATAAATAAATGGGAAAGGAAATGAATGTGACATCATAATGAATTCATTATTATTCGTACACAAACGGGGTGATTAATAAATGCTGGGAATATAAAGACATAAATAGTTAATTTAACATAATCTACTTCTAAAGTGGTTAACTGTGGTATAAATTTTTTAATTAATCTTATTCTCTATAGGCTAATAACTGGGGTTCCGGAAATTCATGCATTTGCATGTACCTTTTCCTGGAGGATAAAACTATAGGCTTACACATTATAAATACCATTATCAATTTTTAGCTTATTTAGCATGATTTTATGTTACACATAAATGTATATTTTCGTCATTTTTATAAATGGTATATATTTTCAATACTTCGAGACATATACAGTGTATTTATAAAATGTACAAGATATTTTTTCTCGTGAACGCAAAAAGCAGAGAGCTGATTGAGGGAATATGGGAATCACCGTGATGAAATGTCAACACTTAAACATCACGTGCTAGCTCCCTGACTTGCATGCCTCCATAAAGAAAACTGTTTTAAATGCCCATCGAAAAATTCAGTAATTTAGACTAATAGCAGCTAATATTCTACTTCCATCTGCACTCGTTTTAACCCAATAGGGAACATGGCGGTCTTATATTACGGTGAGTATGTACAAGCAGTTAAGAGGTCATGCTGATCATAACCGCCTGTGGTTAATTCGTTGAGTCCAGTAATAGAGACATTTCAAAATATACTGGCAAACAATGATTTATAAGGGAATCTTTTCCAGTTTACCACGTCACTTGAAACTGTTGGCACACCCTTATATGTGTCACTAGCCGTTTTTCAAGGAATTAAATCTAATCAGAGTTCTGTTTCTGACAGTGTGCGATAAAAAGTAGAGAGAAAAGGAGCTAATTTTATTTATAAAAAGTCCTGCATACCAACAGTTGTCCGATATTCGATGTATTCACGAAGGAAAATCCTCCATCACACCAAAAGATTGATCTCTGTCTGCGGAACAATTTACATAATTTAAATACGCCTTAATAACCTCGTGTGACGTCGAAAGAAGTTTTCAAGGTACAAAAGCAACTTCAAGGACAAGAGATGAAATTCCTCAATTGAAAACTTCAGCCGCGGTTGATTGTGAATTCCATCTCTTCGCTGATTTTATAGAAAGGAATTGCCTTTGCTTCTAAGGAATAATGTAAGTTCATATTCATCGTATTCACTAGGTTCAGCTGTTTCAGACTAATTTCTATTTACAAACACCAAACAGTATTTGATGGGAGAAAAATTCTAGAGAGATAATGATGTAATACAACAGTGAAATGACTAGTTTCAAGCAAGAATTTCTAAATGCTCTTTCAAGGGAAGAAAAAATCTTTTGAATATTACCAATAAAGCCACTGACTTCACAAGGGAATGTGTGGAAATATAAATATGTTTCCGTCAGACTTATCATGTTCTGTCAATAGGCATATTATACAATATATCAATCCTACCCTCTTAAATTTCCTATCTGTATTAGCAGAAGAAATAAATGAGGCGTTTTCTGGAACAAGAACATAACTACACAATCTTGAATTTGAGATAGCCTACAGAGCATCAGACATTTTAGATCTGGTATAACAGAATTGTGCAGAACGATATTCAAATGTTTCTAGAGGGCGTTGTGTTTGTTGGAAGAAAATAATATTTTGTCAAGGGGGGAAATGTGTTATTGAGGATTCAATATATACTAGAAACAGAAAAACGACATAACGTACTTTAAGTTGTTATTTGAGGGAATGCGACAATCGGGAAGAATGTTCGCCTCACATGGAACTCCACTAGTACAATATTGATTTCAATTAAGCTTTACTTCTCGATAAGCCTGACGTACTTTGAATACAGCAACATGCATTACTATGTTACAAGCGGGAGTATTTGCATAATGTTTTATACAGCCATTAAGGCAGCAATTAATACGTCACATATGATGCATGTTAGGGGTGGGAAACTAGCAGTTAAACTGCTATAAAATCAGACTTGCATGCTATTACGGTAGGGACATCTTTATAGCGCGTCAAGTTGGTATTCTGTGCGGAAAAAAGAATACAATTTACTGTAAGTGACAGATAATAAAATACTAGCCCCTATCTCTCTTTAATCTAAATTTCAAGTCTATTTCATTTGTACTGTTATACAGGGTGATTCACGAGAAAAGGTGAAAAATTTAGGATACGATACCTTAGGCAATTTTGAGTGAAAAAGTTCATATGAACATAGGTCCGTTTTTGAACGATGGCGAACCTAGATGCATTTTTTTTTTTTTGTAAAACGTCTCGCACCAATGTGAATCAGACGTTACTATACGTTGCTGACGTGAGAATTGAAACAAGGTCACCGATCGCAATGAATGACATAACATTGGAATCTACATTACGAGCGATGTAGATAAGAGAAGTTCATTCACCTCACAAACCGGGTGGTGGGGCATTACAAATGTCCAAACGCCTACCCTTGTCTGATGTAATGACACAGAACCAGCAAAAAACACAAATGCACTATCACTTATCAGTTCACAGCAGTTCAGTCAGCTGCCTTACAGTACAGTAGTTATACAGGTACAGTTATCGGAAGTGTTAAGTTGTGTTTTTAAGATGCCTTATAAATTTTCGACTGCAGAATACGCCGATATTGTGTATATTTATGGTTTGTGTGATAGAAGTTCCTTGCGTGCCGTCGCTGAATATGAACGACGCTTTCTGAACAGAAGGGTACCAGATCGAAGAGTATTTACTGTCTTTGGGGTTGGCTGAAAGACTTTGTATACCTAAGGAAGGTGGAAACGAGAGAGGCGCTAATCAACCGTATTTTGGGTGCTGCACGCCGCATAAAGAACAGCCATGAGCAACTCTCCCGAGCGATGAGCGCAATTTACGCACGAGCGCAACAGTGCATTGAAGCAGAAGGAGGTACCTTTGAAAATGTGCGGAGACATCGACCCCGAGTCTAGAATATTAGGTATGTATGCATACGTGAATATAAAGTTTAAATTTGTCCGTTATCTGTCTCTAAATGCGAGTTAGTACAATGGAATCCAAGAAGTTTCTGTGAAATCAAAGAGCCATATCTCCGTAACCGTTCCAAAACGGACCCATATTCATATGAACGTTTTGACTCAGAATGACTTCAGAATTGACATCCTAAATTTTTTATCTTTCCTCGTGAACCACCCTGTTTTTATGAAAGGGATAATCCTACACTCTATCTTGAACACCGAAATACCATCATAATCTTACAGAAGTTTATACATATTATGGAGGTTCCCCACGACGGCTGTAATGGCAAATATCTGGCAAGAAATCCAAACAAACGGCACTTTAAAGAGTGATAAAAATCTTAGCATGGCACCCTCTTGGAAGAAAGTAAAGTTGTGGGTCACGTGTCGTACATTTGCCATTTTGAATTTCTTGTCAGATATTTAGGCTTATCGTTACAGTCGCAGTGGAGAATTTCCGAAATATATATAAACTCTTCACAGATGATATTATTATTGCGCTCGTTTCATAAACAAACATACTCGCGTCTTAATTACTATCATTATAGGCTCGTTGCATAATGTACTATTGTTATTCTAGGAGAATTTAAAAGAATTACTACACTTTCCACTTCTGCCACGCGTAGAAGCTACGCAATCATTTTTACAGGCTAGTCTCGCAATATATTGATCGCCCTTTGTACGTTACATCTGTTTATAAGCTGTAGAAATGCAACGTTTACATACACTTTTTCAAGTGCATCCTAAGTCCAGCCAAAGCTCTGTATTCATTCAGGTACATTTGCATATAGCGCCAATAATAACAATAAAAACAATAGGAAGAATACTAATACTACCAACAAATTATCTAAATAAAATTCCAAAGCATTACTATTTAAAAATATAGTATGATTTTTACAGCGAGGGGATGAATCACCAGTGGAATAATGAAAAAAGAGACACCGAATAAGTAAACATATTTAGAATTCAACAACATTTTAATGTGCAACACTTGCGCATAAATTTATGGGTAGACACTCACTAGAACGAATATCCACGGAGTTGTTTGTGCTAAATCGTGAAAACACACACACTCACTGCTTGCTGAAAAGCACTTTTTTTTAAGGTTACTTACACCTAAACGAATGGAAATTCATTACAAATTTATTAATCACAAAACGTTACTGCTATAATGTGGCTGCTTATACAGCATTGTAATGAGTCATTTTGGTATATTTTAATGTGTGAGGCATTACTCAGACGTTTCTTTACACTCTATTACATAATATTAAGGTTATATATTATTAAATTATATTGTAATTATTATTATTTAATATTATTAATTCAATTTTATTCTTGTATTTATCATATTACCACAAGTTCCTGCGTTACTAAATTTAGAGCTTCTAAATAAGTAAATTCAGTACATGCTCTTCTTTTTAATTTCTATCCACGTTTACCTCCTATGCACATATTATATTCTGTTTTATCCCAATTCAGTGTCAGGTAACATTTGCAATATTCTTCATCCAATTTTTTTTTATCATATAGTCTACATCTTCCAAATCCTGAACAAGCACCACCTGATCATCTGCATAGTGAGGTGTAAAAATATTAGATCATCAACTGGTATGGCCATTCATCAGTATTTTCTTCTCCAGATTTTTAATGTAGGATCCTTCTCGAAGACCCTTTGTTACCTGGAATGTTACAGTGAATGATAGTCCTAATTTAATTTTTAACTTTATATTTCTGTATAATTATTTAACAGCATTAACTGGTGTTTTAATCGTAGATTCCTGTAACAGTTTTGTTAAAGAAATGTTATCATTCAACAAAAACTAAATGTGTTGCTTGATTCACTCTAACTCGTTTTTCTATTAGCTGAAGTAAGCAAAAGATGTTGTCTGTTGTAGATCTTCCTGCGCTAAATATAATTGCTCTCCAATTTATATGGATCATGTCGTTTCTAATTGTATTACTGTTGCTAAAATTCCTCCATACAATGTAGCCTACTCATAGTTTCAGTAACTGATAGTCCTCTATAATTTTTACACTGCTTTTTAGAGCCCTTTTTATATATTGGTATAATCCAACTAATCTTCTATTCCTCTAGCACACGTTCACCTTTCAGACATCTCTCGAAAAGCTTTTCACTAGATTGTAAAATTTAAATAGCTGAAATTTTCATAGACTTTCAGAACTCAAGTAGGCGCTACGTTGAAAGTAGGCATTATTATGTATTATGTATTATTTATTGTTTTATTATTATTATTATCATTATATCATTGTCATTATCATTATTATTACAATAAAACCTTGAATTATGAGCATAATTCGTTTCGAAAACGTGCTCTTGATCTAAAACAATCGCATATCAAAGCGACTTTATCCATAAAAAAACCAATGAAAACTCAGATTAATTCGTTTCACAACCTTTGAATCATATGAAATACATTAGGCCTATAATTTAGGTAAAATTCAATACAATAGTGTAACAGAAATTACTTTACTGTATTCTGTTTCTGAGTGTCTTTCACCTGTCTACTGTTTAGTAAACTTCTTGAACGTTTTAAAGAAAACATTTTCACTATTACTAACGGAATCACTTCGGATTGCTTGACTGACTGGAATCCTTTGCTTTGACTAAGAACTTATCCAATCACACCTACTTTGGCTTCGTTTTGAAGATTTTGCGGAAATGTAACATTACGTTGTCGTTAAACAGATTTATCATACGCACTGCTACAACCTTATCAGGATAGTGAATTTGAACAAATTTTGTACCGTACTGCTTGCCACTTTTTACATATTTCTTTAATATCATTTGAAGCTCGTGTTGCAAGACATCGCTCGTTTATCAAACAAAAATGTTTCCTCATTATTCGCTCGTTTTTGAGAACACTCGCAAACCAAGTTACTCGTAATCCAAGGTTTTACTGTATTGCTATAGGCTTATTCATATAAGAATTTAAGTAGATTGAAATAAATTATGAATTATAAATACAGAATGATTCTTCATATTAAATAATTTTTGCCATCAAAACTAATCACAGAAACACTATTGTAATAGTACTGTTTAAAGATTACCTTATCAGTAACTACAACAAATAAAATAAATCTGCTTACGAAATCCGTTTTTCAGATTGTGTTCTCATACTGGAATAGGATTGTTATTTTTCCCCCATATAATATGTATTCTGATGATATTTTCATTTTTCCAGTATATTATCATTTTTTTCAATATAATCCTCGTATAATTATATGGATAATCAATTAAACTGATATGTCTTAATTCAGTTAATGTGTAATAAGTTGAGTTCTACAAGTAAATAATTAAGTTGAGATGTCCTAAATAAGGTTGATATGAAATATTAATTTAGTTGACATAAGCTAACAGGTGATCAACCGCACTCATGTAAGTTTCGAAATGCATACAGGTTGCAATGGTAAATTTAAGGTACAAATTTGGTTTTCTTTAATTAATTACGCTTATTTTAAATTATGCTCGCTATAATTTAGTATGATCCTTCTTTTAATCCAGTTTTTTTTTCAATATCCGATTATGATTATTATTATTATTATTATTGATTATTATTATTATTATTATTATTATTATTATTATTATTATTATTATTATTATTATTATTATAAGCGAAAATAGCTACCAGGCCACCGAGTGTTTATCCATTTGGATTGTGAATAAATACATAGGCCTACATACCATATTCGAGTTTCTGTGGTGAATGTATTGTTTTATAAGGAATTTGAATTCCGTAAACATACAATGTAACTGCCTTATACACTTACCGCTAAGGGGCACTGGTGGAGATCAGACAACTCGTTAAGATTTGCCCTAAGGTTGGAGGCCACGCTGATATTTCAGGAAGTTAAGGAGATGAATTGGCCAAATCAGCGAAAAAATCAGACATGTAGTCTTTTTACAACCTGTGTTCTCTGTCTTTGAGAAAAGAATTCAGCTGAAAGACATTGTTACTGGGCTGTGGAGAAACAGCACAACAGTATCTCTGACAAGGGACTTACAGTATATTTTCCCGTCTATGCGCGACCAATTGAAGTGTAAAACGTTGGTATGTAACTTCGTCTGGACACAATTTTATCTCGGGTCAAGGGTACAGGGAGAGGACACAAAAAGAAGGCACATGTAAGTGTCAAGAGCTGATCCAAACAGTGAACCTGTTCTTTTTTTATGTATGGCATTGTGGCGACAGAGACAAAGTCATCTCGAATCTAAATTTTCAGGGTTACAAGTTTTCCAACCTTTAGGAAAAGTGTTACGTAATGAACTCATCCTTGAACACCCTTTTAAATTTATTAATTCCGTGTAGAGCAATCATTTCCAACTGGCCGAGTTGTAATGTCGGAGCACGCCTTCGCTCTCGGAGAAGAGGCCGGGAGAATTAGATAAGAGCTCAGAGCTGTGATGGGTCGTGCATTGCCAGACCTACTAGCTCTGGTAGCTTTGGTTGAAGTAGCGTGTGCAGTGTAGGGTAATAGCACAGTCTAATATATACAGTCGCGCAACTTCAACACTTTTTTTGCCAACATTCACGACACTAGCGCTCAAGCGGCAGGCAAGGCACTGGTCATAGGGTTAATACAGCCAGCACGTGCTTTAAAGTTATGCGTGATGTTATAATAACGTTTTAATCATGCGTCGGAATAAAGGCAATGTGTGCAATGACGAAAATGAGTAACAACAAGTTTAAATCTCCGAATTTGTCGTTCTTCAGATTCCCTAAAGACCAAGAGAAAATCATAACTCAGTCATAACCTATAATTCATGCTGTAGGTAGCCTACGTATTGTGTTCTATAAAACATTTATTAGTTATCAGTTACCTATTTGTATGTCAGAAAGGAGAGTTTAAATAAAAACAAAGTAAATACCTGTTACAGTATATTATTGTTTTGCAGAGATCATGTGTAAATGTGTAACCATTCCGATTTTGGATAATGTATCTACAGTTTTTAATGCAAGTAATTCCATAATTTTTGTATTCGTGTTTTTTTTTCTTTATATTTTTCAAAAGTTGAATGTTATATTGCATTCAAGTAGGGATTATGGTGTTAATTTTTTCAAGAATTCATGGCGTATTATAATCCTTTTGCAAAATATTTACTTCTTGAATAAATCCAGACTGTGTCGATAAGTTTCTGATGTGTTGGTGTAGATTCATGTGGCAGACGTATTAAGTTCTCAAGAAATAAAAGAGCCTTTTTTAATTTAATATAAAAAGCAATCTTTTCTGTAATAATTTGCATGACTGTTATTGGTGTTGATTTTACATTACCAGTGATTATTTGAGCCGTTCAGAGCAGAAGTGGTATAAGTCAAAATTAGGTAATGAGGTTTAAAATAAAATTTCTGTAAAATACAGCGCAAAGTAGCAATTAATATATCCTTCGTGCTATTCACTGACTACTAATAGTTTAAATAAATTCAATATTAACTGGTACTTTGCGCTGTATTTTACAGAATGTTTACTTTAACCTTTATTACTCATTTTTTACTTACACCACTTCTGCTCTAAAAATAAAATTAGGCCTACATTTTCTGAGTTAATTGAAGTTACAATTTTTTCAACAAAGTTGGGTATTCATTTGTTCTCACCTACGTCATAATAACAGTAAGTGCATGTAAATTGCGTATTATATAGATAGGGTAAGTTAAAATGAAGCTTATGTGTGAAAACTGAAAATATAATGTAAAATGCGGTAAACTTTCCATAAAAATTTAAACCATAATATCAGCACTATTAGCGACTCAAAATAATAATAAAAAAAATTGAAAAATAATGAACTTCATAAATCAATGTCTGTCAAATTAAGGTTTAAATCTTCCCCTTTTTTATTTTTAAGTTTACCTCAGCGGCCGAGTTTACCCCAATTTGCGGTATGGAAAATAGTTAATTTCTCAGGAAATAGGGAGAGGAGTTCACCACGCGATGTACCCTACGAGATATGCCCTACAATTTTGACTCTTCTCACAGGAAATATAGAGTTCCAATGGTTTATAAATATATTTAGGAATGAATTGAATTAACCGTCCATGTACAAACAATTATATTATTTCAAACCATGATACGTGATCAGGGTCATGATTCAGTTGTAAGGAGCAGAAAGAATTACGTTTATTCCCAGCTTCTGAAACTTGTAAATTAACTGCGTGTGAAATTCTTCCAGGATTCTAAAGTAGAATTAGTAAGAACCATATACACTTATTGTATAGCATAAAAATATAAAATAAATTACGCAAAACCCGTTTTCTGATGTTATCATATGCAGTGTGCACACTTTTAACTTGCCTGCCGCTAGAGGGCTACTGTCGCGCCAGCTGTCAAATGTTGGCATATTTTATACGTATGAGTTGCGTGACTGTATCTATTAGACTGTGGTAATAGCTTCAACGAGTCATACGCCTACTGCAACAAAATTTATTTATGTCTGGGAATAATTGAGGACCGTTTTTGCAAAACTTGCTAACTGCAAAATTTTCAAAATTGAGATTTTGGTGGATTAGTTAACATAAGGCAAGCCTCTAAATGATGCTAAAGGCTTCTTAGGAAAATCTTATTATTTCCTTCACAGTAGTATGTTAAAGTGTGATCGTTTTTTCAAAACTTGCTTTCTGCTATGTGAGAGCTATAGTAAAACTTGCAGTTATTTCAGTTTTTTGTGTTTCCTATAAAATTTAGTTTTTACAGTTAGCAAGTTTTGCAAAAATGGTCCTCAATTATTCCTGTCTATGGATTGTGGAGCAGTAGCAAAATGTTTAGTATGTGCCAAGGAAATGTAATATGTGCAAACATTCAATCTACAGAGACATTATTTGTTCTATGCAACTGAATATCATAAATATCAAAGAGAAAAATGTGCTGAAATCATCATGAAACTTAAAGACAAATTGTTAAAAAAAGCAGAAGAAAGATGAGAAGAAGAAGAAGAAGAAGAAGAAGAAGAAAAGAAATTTATATGTTATTCGTTTGCTGTAGAAATAAAATATCACATCAAAGTTTGCAATCTGCATTTAGATTAGGCCTATCTGTGACTCGATCTTTTTGCTCAATATTAAGAATAATAATAATAATAATAATAATAATAATAATAATAATAATAATAATAATAATAATAATAATAATGGCTTTATTTAACCTGGCAGAGTTAAGGCCTTAAGGTCTTCTCTTACACTCAACCAGGATTAAAACTTGCTTACACATTTGAACATAAAACTTGATCAGAATTAAGTAATTACATACTGATTACATAATGAGATCAAAAGAGGTAGTTACATAAAATTTACCTCATAAAATAAAAATAAACATAGTGAATTACATATTAATTTGTTAGAATCAAATGCGAATCACATAAAAACAGAAGCCGATAATTCAATAAAAAAGAAAAATGTACACAGTAAAAATAAAGATAAACACATTAGTATACATATTAATATTAGATTACAATTAAGTAGGACTTACATAATTAAATCAGAAGCCGACAATTGAATAAAATGTACACAAAAAAAATAGATTAATAATAAAGAACAACGACACAGTGGGATACATATTGGCGTTAAGTGATAAATAAACACGATTTAGATAATAAAAACAAGAAAAAAATAATAATAGCCTTAAATACAGTGGAACACATTTGCAACACGCTAGGTCTGGCAACTCATCATAAGATACTTTTCTAATTTACATTTAAAGGAAATTAAAGTTCGACAGCCCTTGACTTCAGGCGGCAGAGAATTCCAGTGACGAGAAGTAGCAACAGTGAAAGACGAAGAGATGATGTGTGCAGTGGTATTTCTAGCGTGCTGTCATATTGTGACCGAGTATTTAAGTTATGATACCGAGAAAGACTGTGGAATCGGACAGATAAGTAAGAGGGAGTAGAGGTGTGCAAAATTCGGTATAAGAGAGAAAGGGAATGTAACTTTCTCCTCTCGTTTAACCTGAGCCACAATAATTTATCGAAAGAAGGCGAAAAGAATCCAGAAATCCAGAAAAACAGGTGGAAATAGAATTTCAATAGAATATAAGAGTATAAAGTAGGCATAAGTAAGTTGTTTTTCATATTTTCCACTTCTGTTTGTTATTTGCAAGAAAGTTGTAATGTGTACATCTTAATTTTTATACACGTTCATTGATACATGGTTTTAAATTGTTGTTTTTCATATTTTCAAGTTATTTCTGTTCCTTATTACGATATTAGCAACGAAGTCATAATTTGCACATCTTCATTTCTATACAAGTAGTTTACTGATTATTTATCAACAGTAATCTCACTAGACGTTTTGATTTATCTACAGAAAATCAAAACTCGAGTGGGATTTAATTGACTATTACACGATTAGAAGAAAGTATATAAAGATTAGAAGTAACGAAGTACTCCAATACAATAAAATATTAATTGACTTACGAAAATACAACTGTCTTCAAATGTATTATTGTACTGTACCATCTCAACATTACAAATATTACGCTATATGCATGCTAGATGGCAGCAGTGTCTTTAAACAGACACTGTAATGATTACTATTCAATAAATCTTAATATTAAACAATCTCTGATACGTGACTATCCATAATATCATATAGGCCTAGCAGAAGTTCTTTTTATCCTCTCAGAGTAGAAGCTATAACATAACCTAACTAATATACACAAGTGTTAGAAAAGTTTTAATTAACGACGATGACATAAAAAATAAACATGAATAATTTTAAAAGGAATAATTATTGAATGTACAATTTTCAAATTTGAATGTGGTTGGTGGTTCAATTGATGTTATATTGGACGTGTGCGTAATAGAAGTGGAACTCGTTGATTTAGGCCTATATGGTGTATTCAACTTATTCAGAATTTCCGAATGAATAATTTTAAAAGGAATAATTATTGAATGTACAATTTTCAAATTTGAATGTGGTTGGTGGTTCAATTGATGTTATATTGGACGTGTGCATAATAGAAGTGGAACTCGTTGATTTAGGCCTACATGGTGTATTCAACTTATTCAGGATTTCCGAATGGTGATCTTCATTTATTTGTAAATCGGATTTCAGAAGATGCATAGGTATGATCAGTGATTTTTATTAATTCTTGTTCTTGAATGCCAATGCGAGTCATATTTGAAACTGCTGTGCATCGACTGGAGTGGTTTGTAATTTTATATATATTTTTGACGTCCAGACCAGCGCAGTTTCAAATGTTGGCAAACAAAGAAACAAATGCTAGGGACGCGATAAAATTAAACAAATGCAAGGGACGCGATAAAATTAAACAAATGCTAGGGATGCGATAAAATTGTGCGATAAGCAGCCATGATTGGTTGAAATACGTCCTTTCGTACCGTTTTATTGGTCAAAAGTAGTGTGACGTAGTAAGAGTGTAATAGTCGTTCTAATATGATTTGTAAGCCCCACATGAACTCGGTGTGCATTAAATGTGACAGAAAGATAGCCTACCAGAATTTCTTTAACTATAATAGTATGTATCGACCACGGTATTATTACTGTAAACACTACGTTGTACTGGTTTGCCATACACCACTGCTTCGCGTTGCGATCTGCTCCATAGTATCCACCTGGATTGATACGGAGAAAGAGAGAAGCCTGCTATGACGTCACAGAGCATCCAGAAGAAATCACTGGTATAGAGCATATATTTATAATAGGTCAATTCAATGTCTACAGAAATTCAGTGTACTGTGCATAGAAATTCAGCGTTTTCTATAAGCGTTATAAATTATATTTATCAGTAATTTTAAGTTATTTCCTAAATTAATCTTCTTTCACAGAAAAAAGTTTTCTTTATTAGTATAGGTTGGCCACTGGGTACGTGTGGATTTAAAAAGGGTTCTGTAGTACCATAGCAATGAGGACAAAATAACTGTTTGTGAAAGATAAACTTCAATATGTGCAATTTCGTTTTCCTGTTAACTTCTTAAAACAGCTTCGGCATTTTGAACACTTTAGTAACCTTCCACGTAAGTAATGCATTACACTCTGCAATATCTTACAATCAATATTCCTTATTTCTTCTCGAATGCACTCTTTAAGTCCTTCTATACTACACGGGCGATTCTGGAAGACTTTAAACTTTAAATATCCTAATACATTCAAATCCGGAGATCTTGCCGGCCAAATTATGTCCTCAAATCTTGAAATCAGCCGATCTGGAAACATGGATAAGAGGTAGTCAAGATTTCTCTTGCGGTATGCGCCGTTGCACCATCTTGTTGAAAGAGAAAGATTGTTTATCCCATGACTCCACAGTTCTTCTAAGAGTTGTTCTCGGAATATTCAGACTGTCTCACTACTAAGATGGCCTTACTTCTTGCCACGGCAATTCATTTTTTTCGGGCGTTCGAAAGAAACGTGTAATACAGTCACGAAGTCATGAATTGACACTGCCTTGAACATGAAAATTACTCTAACTCATTTTAAAAAAGCATCTCGTTTAGGTATACTTCCATGTCTTGAAACTCTAAACTCAGCTACAAGGTACAGTTTATATTTTGGTGGAGATGGATTGCATTTATATTTATTATTGGATTATTATTTGAAATTTTATTATGAAATTGGATTTAATTGTAATTTTTTGTAGATTGTAATGGTGATTTTGGCTCTAAAATATGTACACATCGCCCGTCGCTCTCATTATTTATTAATTGAGATAAGTCGTAACGTAAATAAAATTTCTTTATGTCTGAACAATTGTCCCGATAAAAAAATTATCTACAGAAAAACATATTGTACTGATAAATATGCCATGGTTTATCAAACTGCATAACACAGAAAATGAATTTTCAACAAATAATAAAATTGTCAATTGTTGCGTTTGCATTCCACAACCTACAAAAATCCATTCGTAACCAATGATCAACGATGTATTTGCATTAATAATAATAATAATAATAATAATAATAATAATAATAATAATAATAATAATAATAATGTTAGTCTAATATGTCAGTGGTGTATACAATGGAGGCGGAAAGGAATTGACAACCCTACCCCATTATCTCCTGGCCTAGTTGCCTCATGAGTAATGCATTACAACAGTAATGATGTTCCGATCTACAACCAACTGACGGGTGTACGCCTGGAAACAGGTTTAGCTTAGTACGGAGCCGTTAGAATAATAATATGAGTAAGTAACAGCCCACTTAGCGGTGATTCAGCGCGTCAGCTTTCGGCAATAAACTCTTTGACATATATTGCATTAAAGATGTAATTTATTGGCTTACTTTATAATAAGTACTGTTTCTGTCGACTATCCTCTTTAATACAGTATATATTTCACATCTTTCCCAAAATTCCTAGACACATGTTGGATTTCGTCTCTATGGATAGAATTGAACCCTAGGCCCATAATTCGCTTCATTCAATTTATAACCGACTGTAATACTATAATACTTTAGTCTTAACGATTTCGTTGCTTTCCAAGGTACCGAATATGTCTTGGATACACCTACATGTTAGTTTCTTAACTGTTCCGTGGGAGACATAGTACAAAGCCTATTTCAACGAGTTTTTCGTAAGTTACAACGTGATTTATCCTCTGTTTTTATTTAAAATTTAGCTGGTTTCTCTCTTCTTCTTCTTCTTCTTCTTCTTCTTCACTAATTCCAGATTGTTGAATCCGATAGTTGTTGAACGCGAGGACACTAGATGAACTGAACAAATACGAATAATACGAGTAAATAAAGTAGTACCCCAATAAATTATGTCCAAATTTCGACTTTTCTTTCTAAACAATTTTAGGCTCTTTCAGCGAAATTGAGACACACGAGTGGGGTAAGTGGCGCACGACCTTGGATCCAGCTCATATGATTCCTTTCTCGCAGCACCAAATTCCGTTGCAAGGACACGCGCTTCGTACCATTAGTTGCTTTTCCTTTCCTCGTATCCTTCTCAATAGATAATTAGATAAGGAAATAAATAAATATAAATAAATAAGAAAATAAATAAATAAATAAGTTAGTAAGTAAATAAGTGCGGTAACTAAGTAAATAAATATGTGAGTATACATAAGTAAATATGTACGTAAGTAAGCAAATAATTAACTAAGTAAATAAGTAAATAAATAAGTAAGAAAGTATGTAATTAAGTAAATAATAAAAAGCCAGTAAATAAGAAATAGATAAATAACTAAATAAGAGACTAAATAAGTAAATAAGAATTTAAATTAATAAATAAGTCAGTAATTAATTAATAATTAATGAATCAATACACAAGTAAATAAATAATTAAGTAAATACTAGGTAAGCAAATAAGTAAGTAAGAAAGTAAGTAAATAATTAAATACATAACTAAGTAAGTAACCAACTAAGTCAGTAAATAAGTTAATAAATTAGTAAGTATATATGTAAAGAAATAAGCAACTGAGTAGGTAATGAGTTGTTAAGTAAATAAGTAAGCAAATAAGTAAGTAAGTAATATGTAAATAAATAAGTAGGTATATAAGTAAATAGGAAAGGATCTCAGTAATTAAATAACTTCATAAATAAATTAATATATAATTTAATAATTAAGTTAATTATAGATTAAAGAGTACAATAAAGATATTACGTACAAACTGTCACATCACTTAGATAAAGCTTATTATCTCCCAGAAATAGCACAAAACGTAAGAAATGCAAAGCAAGCATTGCCAGTTGTTGGAATTTACTACTTTCACATCTGATATAATTGTTGCAACAAAGTTTCTAAGAAGCTATTCGCTACAAAACTTGCGTGATTCAAGCTTGCATAAGCCTCCGCGCATCTGTCAGATTTTTTAAACGAATGCTGTCGCTTAAAAAGGACACTTGCATAACTTGAAGCGTATGACCAATCCTGCTTTGAGCAAGTGTAAATAAAACAGAGTAGCAAATTGAAGCCTTATGCAACAGCTCAAGATTTCACAGTTTTCCGTGATTTTACTCTCCCAGAAGTAGCCAATTTTTATTGTCTTAGTACAGTCAGTATTATCGTAATGGTGGGAAATATTTGCGGAAAAACATATTTCCAGCATCTCTGATATCGAGGGGAGGGGAGGAAGAAAGACAGGACAATAATGGAATCCTTATAATTTCGTGAAATGTCTATGCTGTTCATAATTGTTATTGTGGGCATGGTTTCGATTGTAACGATGTTTAGGATTTGGAAAAAAAAATGATATTTTTTTCGTCTCTCTCTTCATACTTTCAGCATTTAATTTAACAAGGCGGTGCCTCCTCGTTAACTACGTAATATCGCTCCCTAATTTCTTGAAACCTAGATTCGAGAGATGAATGCAATTGACACTCGAAACGATTCACACATTAATTTGACGCCAATGAGTTTTTTTAATTGGAATGCAATATAATAATATTATCTCAATACAGAGGATTGGATTCATTTGAAAATGAATACCACGATTAAGTACTTTAGAAAGAGACTAAGTTAAATTAACTAATTCTTTCTTTATACTCTCCATATTAATTAACCGCGCCCATTTGTGTACGAATAATAGTAATGTTTTTATTAAATTAAAATTAAGTTTAATATTTCGTTAAACTTTCACATTTCACGTGAATCTTTTCCAAGTCCACCTGACACAGAAATCATAGACCTACAGCAACTATTTTAAACGCGACCCGCTTAGTATTAAGATATTATAAATCACTTAAATAAAGAGACATAAAAATATGTGATTCATTAATATGTGATCATTATTATTGGAATTACCTACATGAAGATACAATATCCCAGATGGCTAACATGTTTCTCTCAGGAAATACTGCGGTGCACATAGCCTCCTATACACAAAACCAAAAGAGAATGGATCCCGCAGCATAATAAGATAGGTTGCGACCTCTCTTTGATCAATGTAGTTACACAAAATGTTGCGAAATATGTATCCTCTTAAGATATAAAAAAATTAGGATGTATCCGCTAACATAATAACCACAGGTTGAGCATTCCATTTGATCAATGTTATATAAAACACACACACACACACACACACACACACACACACACACACACACACACATATATATATATATATATATATACATACAGGGTGTTTAAAAAATACGGGGCATAATTTCAGGTATGTATTTCCCACATGTAGACAATCAAAATAGATCATTACAACATGTGTCCGGAAATGCTTTATTTCCGAGTTATGGCCTTCACAACATTGAAATTCACCGGGACGTTTTTCTTTCTGCAGGTCGTTGCCGTCAAATGAGACATTAAGAGGGCACTCTGACAGTTCATTCCGAGACGAAGGTTACATTCAGTGTTGTGTAGGCGTTAGACTGTGCGACATGTATTCAAATCAAGAGCTGGCAGAGATACACTTCATGTACGGTAAGGCGGACGGCAATGCTCCGCTGGCTCGTCGTTTGTACCAGGAGAGATACCCACAGCGACAATGTCCAGATCGGAAGACATTTGTACGTCTCCATTACTGTCTGTGCGAGTATGGAAAATTTAACTCTTCTGGTTTGGGAAGGCGACGACCAAGATCTACAACTCCAGAAGTACAGGAGGAGATTCTGGAGGCTGTGAACATGACTCCTTCTATCAGCACACGAAGGGTAGCGTTGCAAGTCAATGTTCCTCATACGACTGTCTGGAGACTTTTGAAAGGGTATCAATTGTATCCTTATCATCTGCAACGTGTATAAGCCCTGTCACCAGCAGATTACCCTGCACAAGTAAGTTCTGTCAGTGGTTCTTGCAGCAGTGTGGTGTAAATTCGAACTTTCATGCCTTAGTATTATTTACAGATGAAGCACAGTTCACACGAGATGGCATAACAAGTTTCCACAATCAGCATGTATGAAAGCCCACGTGCAACTGTTCCATCTCATCACCAGGTGCGGTTTTCCCTCAACATGTGGGCCGGTATCATTGGTGATCGATTAGTTGGACCCCATGTACTTGTAAACAGACTTACGGGGCAGGCGTACACAAACTTCCTGGAAAACACCATACCTCATGTTTTAGAAGACACTCCACTGATCAATCGTCAACACATTCACATCTTGCATGATGGCGTTCCTGCACACTTCAGTCGTACGGCTCGCCGGTACTTGGATCAAAGGTTTTCTCATCGATGGATAGGTAGAGGTGGCCCAGTTGCTTGGCCTCCAAGCTCACCTGATCTGAACCCTCTCGATTTCTACTTGTGGGGCCATTTAAAATCATTGGTTTATTCGTCTCCGGTGCTTGATTTGGAATCCCTTCGGAATCGAATTTTGGCATGTTTTGAGGACATACGCAATACTCCTGGAGTTTGGGATCGTGTTCGCAGGTCAATGAGACATCGATGTCAGGTCTGTATTCAATCAGGAGGTGGACATTTTGAACATCTTCTGTAATGACAACGACCTGCGGAAAGAAAAACGTTCCGGTGAATTTCAATGTTGTGAAGGCCATAACTCGGAAATGAAGCATTTCCGGACACATGTTGTAATAAACTATTTTGATTGTCTACATGTGGGAAATACATACCTGAAATTATGCCCCGTATTTTTGAAACACCCTGTATATATAGCCTATTAGAAGCATAACGCAGGTCTTGAATGAACAAGTGAAGCCTCTTACCTAATGAATGCATTGCGGGTAACATAAAATCCCATAAGGGAAACGTTGCAATTTTTATTAGTTTTCCTCGAGTGGTGCGCAGAAAAACGTTCCACGTTCGAAGTTGAATTTGCATGTATCTGCCTGTCTATGGTTCTGTTTTCAGTAATTACTTCTAAACCATTAGACGGATTCTGTTGATACGAATCAGTTTATCGGTAACTCCATGAATGTGACATACGGTAATATTGTCAAATATATTATTTTAAATCAAAAACAAGTTAACGACGTCTTATTTATAAGTGAACGATATTTTTTCTCTCTAGTAATACGTAAAATAAACTGACAAATAAACTGGGTTGCTAAGTATCTACTGACATTTTGATAAGGTCTTCACAGAATCCCTGTAATTGCGTAAAAACATCCTTTATTGTCTTGTATTTTATTGTTAATCTTCGATCATTAGGGTTAATGTGTAATAACTTTTATTTCAACTCTTTCACTCATACACGAATCTATTATATGGACTCAAGTGATGTCATAACTTGTATATCTGGATCTATGCAGATAACGCTATTTGCTTATTAAATAACGCTTATTCACTTGCAAGTAAATTATGCAACCTTGACAGATGACAGCACGCGTCAGCTTTGCCATTTACACGATTTAGTGGAAATTTATTAAACTTCGTGTTATTAAAAAACGTTACATTTTCTCGTAAATTCTACTTTGAACGAAGATGTACTTACTGTCAAACTCTTGGCTGAGAGAAATTGGTTATTACACCCGTAATTATTTCTACTTTTTGTCCCGAATTTATTATAGGCCTAAGTCTTATCTCAGAAAAGTGCAAATCAAGTTACAATCCCTGCGTCCAGATAGGGCGGGATCATAGTTAAGAATCATCATCCCTTTGAAAGTCATCGTGAGTAACTAATTGAAGGAAAGTTAAAAGATTCAGAATTAAAAGGAAATAATCTTGATATACCACTAATATAAAAGATCACACAAAAGTTGCAAAATATTTGAAATTCTCGTAACTTTTTTCAAAAGTATGTATATAGTAAAATAATATGGTTTTGTTCACAAAAGAATGGGGATATTCAAAACTCTGGAAAGGTTTGGAAGTCCTAACTTTGTTACGAAGTAGGTCGATAGAAAAACAATTAATATATTTCTCTAATAAAAGAATGGGAGTTATTCTGAGAGATTTGGTACTACACTAAAATTGTTAAGTTACATAAATAATAATACAGTTTTGTTCATAAAAGGAAGAGGTTATTCAAAAGTCAGAAAAGATTTGAAAGTCGCCTAACTTTTTTAAGAAGTAAGTTTATAATAGGATTTTGCTCATAAAATAATGAGGATTATTCAAAAGTCAAGAATGGTTTGAAAACCTCTAAGTTTGTTGAAAAGTAAATTAATAGAAAAAGAACAATATAGTATTGTTTATAAATGAAAAGGCGTTATTCAGAGTTCAGGAAAGATTTGGAAGTCCTCTAACTTTGTTAAAAAGTTATAGAAAATAAATAGTATAGTTTTGTTCATAAAAGAATGAAGAAGTTATTCCAAAGTCAGGAAAGATTAGGAAGTTCTCTAAAATCTTTAAGAAATAAATTTATAGAAAAAGAATAATACAGTTTTGTTAATAAAAATGGAGGTCATTCAAAAGTCAGGAAGGATGTGGAAGTCCTATAACTTTGTTAAGTAAGTAAGTATATAGAAAATCAATAATACAGTTTTTCTCATGAAAGAGCGGAGTTTATTCTCACAGGAATTTCTGTTCCAATTGTTTCACTATCGTTGCTATGGCAAGTGAAATAAATCAACAGAAATTGAAGCTATTCTGGAGTGAACTAATGTTTTTTATTAATACCATCAAATGGACGGAATTACGCAATAATAGACCAACCGACAATTTGAAAAAAATGAGATATTTGCACAAATCTGTTGAGGTCAGGGTAATTTAACTCTGAGAAAATCAAGAATGCGATATCTAAATTTTGCTGCTATTTATAAGCAAAAATTCGTCTATTGCATAAAATTTATTCATTTATTTTGCATTTAAATATTAAATCAACTGCTGGTCTTTTATTAAAAATCGGTTAGCCTTTCTTGGTATTATTTGTGCTATTTTTTTGTAATAGTGTGAATGTTATAATACTTCTTGCATAAAATGCTTTATAAAACAACAGATTTATTTCAATGGACTGTAACTCGAAACAGATTTTTGGAGCTTGGATCACTAATGCTAATCACCGTCCAAATAATGGTTTTGCATCTACAAATGGGAAATGGCCTTATGCATTGTTACTAGCCTTTGAATCTAATAGAGCTAAGAAAATCATACACTGTAAATGGATTGAGGTACGGACCCTGCAATTTGTCGTCATTGTGGACACTTCTAAAAAATTTGAGGAGACCGGTTTCTTAGAAGAGAAAGAAAGAAAGAAAGAAAGACGTTGTGGTAGAAGAAAGTCCTTAGAAAACGATGTGAATACTGTGATGGTTCTGTTTAGAAACTGAATAAACGCCATTATTTGAAACGTGATTATTTGAACAAATTTGTGCAGTGCAGTGTTCAGCGGCAGATGATGACATAGAATGTTACACTGTTGTGCAACGGCGGTGAAAGGCGGACGATCTCAGTGCAGTCGCATACATATGGCCTGCAAATAGGGAAATGAAATTAACAACAAGCGAGTCACGTCTGCTGTAAGATTCATCATCCCATTATCGGTACATGGTATAATGACCCTTGAGGAAGATGGAACTGGAGGTAATGGAAATCTGCAGTATTCGAGTATAATGAATGATGCCTGGACCACGTCGCATTTTTGCACTGACAGGTTGATTACTCTCAAGTGAATCATTAGAGACGAGGAAGTGTGTCGAAGGCAGACATGTCGTTTGTGTAGCCCGCGGGGACCCTGTGGACCAGTCGCCGGCCCACCCACTACCGCCTGCGACCAACTGCATAGCCATGAGTTACAAAACAATAGACAGCTAGTTTATATCGGTAAAGTAAACATAGAGTAGTGGGTAGGGCCAGGTTGTCAAAAGAATTTCTACAGATGGCGTTTAAAATTCCTCGATTTGGTCCCTATATATACGAACAAGTAAACATTCCTATGGGAACAGACAAAAAAAAAATGTCACTTTTTTCTTCCGCCATGCTAATAATGTCAAACCAAGTCCTTATACAAATTTTGGCCACTCGAACGCAATTACGACGAGCAGATACAGTAATTGAAGCCATGAATTCCAAAACAGCACAAGTTCATATAGGCCTACTGTAAATTGAATGGTAGTCTGCATAGCTCAACTGATGAATTGTTTATGATTATAAATTGAATTAATCTACCTGATATCAATTGCACAAATTTGTATAGCTTAATGAAAGTATCCTTGTAAATTAAATTATTCTACTTACTTTGTGTAGTATATATTTGTATAGTTTTGGCCGATGAATTGTATATGCTTTAAATTGAATAGTAATCTGTATAGCTCTGTCGATAAATTGTTTGTGTTTGTAATTTGAAGTAGTTTGCATGATATGTATTATCAATTTCTGTGTATCACAACTGGTTGAATTGTTTATGTCTTAAATTTAATTAACCTACTTGTTTTGTAATATACATATAGCTCAACTTATGAATGATCGTTTGCGTTTGTAAATTTAATAATCTGATTGGCTATTGTATACTTTTAGTAGAGCCATCGATGTAGCTCAGTCGGCAGACTCGCTGGGCTGCTGATCCGAGGTTTTCTACAGTCGTGAGACTGAAGACGGATGGTCTATGGCGAGTCCTCGGCATCAACCCCTTTGATTTGATTACCTGGTTGGGTTTTTCCGAGGTTTCCCCAACCAAAAGGCAAATGCCGGGTAATATTTTGGCGAATCCTCGGACTTCACCTCATCTCACTACATCTCGCCAAAATATTGTAAAAAATTGCACAAAATTGTAAAAATTGTAGAAAAGTGCTAAATTGTAAAACTGTAAAAATTTGTAAAAATTGTAATTGTAATATTGCAAAATTTTGACTTGTTACACATCTTAAAGCTTCATTGCTCATGTAAGATCTATGGAATAAAATAAATGAATGAATGAATGAATGAATGAATGAATGAATGAATGAATGAATGAATGAATGAATGAATGAATGAATGAATGAATGAATGAATGAATGAATGAATGAATGAATTGACGCTATATGAGTTATGGTTATCACTGGTATCGTCTTGTCATAAGCTTTCACATGACATTCAGAACAGCATAAAAATTCTCATTTTCAGAGATGTTCCTCGAATGATGATAATCAAAACATCACAAAGGCCTGAATAAATGTTGTTCTGACTCTCAACGCAGATACTTGTAGTGAGCGCGGCTGACTTCCAGAACAACACAAGTACATACAGTCTCCACGCGCTCTCGCTGAGAGAAGCTGCTTCCGCATCAGTTGTTGCATTGTATTTCCGTGAAAAATTTTTCTTCTTTGGATCATTTTATTAAACATTACGTTTCCCCGAGTGCGAAAAAGCTGTATATTTTCACTGATTCATGTACAGCTCAAACCGAAACAACACTGTCGTCAAATATCTAGATCACTTAGTGGAAAGTGGACGTTTTCAATACATGAGACATGTTTTTTTTTTTCAGTGGGTTATTTTACGACGCTGTATCAACATCTCAGGTTATTTAGCGCCTGAATGATATGAAGATGATAATGCCGGTGAAATGAGACCGGGGTCCAGAACCGATAGTTCCCAGCATTTGCTCATATCTATTGGGTTGAGGGAAAACCTCAGAAAAACCATCAACCAGGTAACTTGCCCCGACCGGGATTCGAACCCGGGCCACCTGGTTTCACGGTCAGACGCACGCACTAACTCTTACTCCACAGGTGTGTACTGAGACATGTTTATCCTTCAAAAGACGACTCCTATCTACCCTGCGATAGGGATTTTGCTCGAATAGAGTTAAAAAAATGAAGCATTCCTCAGCAATGATGGATATAATGGAGAAGAATGCAAGTAATATAAACATTGTTCACGTCGATCAATCCATGATTATGGATTACAAAACCTTCTTTGAAAAAGTGAAAGAACCTGTGCTACTGCCGAAACATGAAGAAAAGTGGAAAGTGACATCATACAAGAATATTCAGTATCGCAGTGATGATTCGATTGTTTGCACATCATCTAGTGGACTAGTGACACAGACTTTTCAAATCAAACAAAATCGTGTTTCTAATTTGACAGTTTTAAAGAAAGTTTACAACAGTGAAATTGCTAGTTTTAAACTTGCGAAAGCGAGAGACATTTTGAAGTATGTATCTTCCATTGCTGGAAACTCAGGCAATGATTATGTTGCCTCATAAAGTGAAGGCTGGGACTCAGAGTGAACATTTTTTGTGTCATGTATCTTCTGAAATCTTTGTAAATATGATTTAACAAAAATTAAAGTGTTGTCATTTATATTTTATGCAATTAAACAAACATTAACATTTCATAGTTAAAAAGAGTTCAAATGATTTTCAAAACAGCACAAAAACACGATTTTTTTCATTTTTTTATACTGAACCTATTCATAGATTTCATGTAATACTTTGCAAGTCACAAAGTGATTATTATATCTATACATAGAAGAAATCAAAGTAATATCTTTAGTAGGTTTAAAGGTACACAAAAAAACTGTTTATCTCAAATGTTTGATAAGTGGACTTGTGCTTTTTTGAAATTCAATTGTTGAGCTATTTTTCAACATATTCCCCACCGGAAATGAGACATTTATCATACCGTGGGATCAACTTTTGTATCCCTGTGTCGTAGAAATTTGCCGCCCGGGATCGGAACCAGTGTGTGACAGCCGTCCACGCAGCTCTGTCGATCCCATGGCAAGACAATATGTCGCTACACTTTATAGCATTTGAAATTCCGTGATTTTCGTCACAATTAAGCATTCCTTGTGAGATCACACATTTTCCGCGTACGAAGTTGCAGACAATATGGAAAGTATTTTAAAATGGAACAAAAATGTGCTTATTCAAAATGTAAGACCATCGAGTGCCTTCATTTCTAGGAGTAGTAAATTCTTACTACAAGACACAATTTTGTCACACTTGACGTCTATTTTCACATAATATTTTACGAATCAAAAGACCAACACTGCCATACAGTATTCATTTAGTGATTTAGAAGACTGCAATATCTGTTAAGGTACAAATCAACAGTGTTAGTAGCACAGATGTCAATAGAACGTGACGGGTAAAGGAGAGTCTAGAAGAAGGCAGTAAACGTGTTTTATATCGGCCCATTTCGCTAAGGGAAACTCCATTATAGGAATTAGGATACGTACTGGTTTCTTTCGATTGACGTTCAATGATCAAGGAAAGAGAACAACTGAATGAAATCAGTGGCCTTCAACATATTTGTCACTCAGCTAGAGTCTGACCTAACTTATGACAGCTGTAGGAAGTACGACAGAGAAAGATAGTGATTGTTGTCAACAAAATGTTCGAGCGTACTATCTGAGCTGAAAATATGGCTCTCTTAAAGATGTCAAATATTAGCAAAACTAATAGATAAAAAAATTAAGACTTGTTTACTTCCAAATAACTTCTATTAATCACTAGCGTTAGGACTTTCTACGATGTCGTTCAAGACTATTTGTGTACACGGATTTCTCCTAAGCTACTGAACAGATTTTGTTCATTATAATATATTTGGGTGACCATAACAAACGCTTTGAGATCCCAGCCAAAAACGGGACAATTTTATAATCGGCCCACATTCATCAAGCAAGGTACAAAATCAAAACAAAGCACAGCACATTTTCGTTGCTTGGAATTATGAAAACACAAAGTCCTCGTATTGAATCTTTCAACACTTGACGTTCTGTAGAGTCAATAATGTCTGCTGAAACTAGTGGAATGTCTGGGTTCGTTGTGCTTCCAGTGTTGAAAAATGTCCGAGTATATTCCTTCTTGTATACTAGGATTAACTTCCCAATATTTACAAAGTCTTCTACTATCTTTCCTGCAGTGTTCGTATTCTTATATTCTCAGCTGGGTGACGCTGCACTGAAATCTTCAATGATTACTGCAAAACGCTATGAATGAATGAATATATATTTGCACTGCAAACCCAGCATTCTCCAATCTTTCCTATTTTCTACCTTTCTCTCAGTCACCGCATATGATCCATATATCTTAATGTCGTCTATCATCTGATATCTTCTTCTGTCCCGGACTCTTCTCCCGTTCACCATTTCTTCCAGTGCAACTTTTAGAAGAAAGTTCCTTCTCAACCAGTGACCCAACCAATTTATTTTTCTCTTCCTGATCAGTTTCAGCATTATTATTTCTTCACCCACTCTTCCCAACACAGCTTCGTTTCTTATTCTGTCCCTCCATTTCACACTCTCTATCCTTCTCCATATCCACATTTTAAATGCTTCTAGTTGCTTTCCTTCAATTCGTCGTAATGTTCATGTTTCTGGCCCATACAATGCTACACTCCACACAAAGCACTTCACTAGTCTCTTCCTTAGTTCTTTCTTCAGAGAATCGCAGATGATACTCCTTTACCACTGCTATACTCCTTTCGACTTCTTGGCAGCAGCTCATGTTACTGTTTATAGTAGACATCAAGTATTTGAAGCTGTCCACTTGCTCTACTGCCTCATTTAGAATTTGCAAGTTTACCTTCTTTACTTTTCTTCGTATGACCATGGTCTTCGTCTTGTAGGAATTTATCTCCATTCCATACTGCTGACAGCTGTCATTTACCTCCAATAGCATATCCCTTAGTATCATCTCCTCTTCTGCTAACAATGCCATATCATCAGCAAATCATTTGCAATTTATTTTTCTTCCTCCTATTATCACTCGTCTCATGTTCTGAAAACAATTCTTCACTAAATCCTTCAAGTAGATGTTGAACTGGATAGGCGATAAAGAGATACTTGACGTAGGCCTACTCCTCTCCCTATTTCACTTCCTTCCGACATTTCTTCTCCTATCCTGACTTTGACTCGTTGTTTTAGATAAAGTTTGCTAAACAGACTTCTCTCTCTCCAATCCACACTAATTTTCTTTAAGATCCCCATCAGTTTATTTCATTCCACTCTGACAAAACGTCTTTTCTAAGTCCACAAATATTATATACACTTCTTTATTCTTCTTTACTCATCTTTCGCCTATTGTTCGTAGCATCCAATTGCATCTCTCGTACCTTTTCCGTTTCTGAAGTCAAACCGCTCTCCTTCCATTTTATAATATAAACGTCGATTTAGTATTCGCAGGGGAATCTTCGTCGATTGCGATATCAGGCTGATAGTCCTGAACTCGTTACATTTCTTGGTATTATTTTTCTTCGGTATTGGCAGTAACACTGTCTCCGTAAAATATTCAGGCCATTCGCCTTTCACATATATTGCATTGCATAATACTAGAATTTCCTTTTTGTCTTCATCCAAGCATTTCACTAATTCAATGGGATTCTATCAACTCCTATTCTTTCCCATTCATTTCGCTAAGCGCTATTTCAACTTCTTCTCTTAAAATAGAAAATCCTTTTTCGTCTTCTGATACGGTTGCTTCCTCTTCTATAGCTAAGTCATCTGTCTCATATAACTCTTCTACATTTTTCGTCCATCTGTTCAGTATTCCTTGTTTGTCTGTTATTTCATTTCCGATTTCGTCCCCTATCAACCACATGGATTTGCTTTCCTTATTTGCGAAGTTCAAACATTTAACTTCGCGGTACATTAAATCATATCTTCCTTTTCTCTCTAGATCCTCTATTTCTTTACATTTTTCTTTCATCTCCTTAGTTCGCTCTTAATTTTCCTGTAGTTCCTTCTACTTTCTACTATGTTGATGTTTTTCCATTTTCTCCTTTCCTCCACCTCCTCCAACATTTTCCCTCTGAGCCAAAAGTTTCTTCATTTCTACATCTTCTCTCTATCCTATTGTTTCTTCTGCTGTTGTCCGTATACAGCTTTTTAGATGACACCAGTACTCATTACTATTCTCAGGTGTGGGTTCTAATGTAGCAGCTTTCTCTTGAAAATTTGTCTCAAAATTTCTTCTTTCCTCTTCATTATTTAGTTTTTCCATGTCAAATTTCTTCGTCATCTGTCTTCCTCTTATCTTTTTCAGATGAATATCCACTTCGTCTATCAACAGGACATAATCTGAGTTAATATCTGATCCTGGTAAAGTCTTCGCATTTTTTAAACAATTTCGGAATCTTTCCTGTACGAGTATATAGTCTATCTGGTATCTGCTTTCGTCCCTTGGGCATCATTGATTTTTTTTCGCTGAAATTTAACAAATATTCTCCTCTGTCATTTCTCCTTCCAAATCCATATTTTTCAACTGTTCTTCCTTCTTATACGTGTGTATATTATATAGAGCATCGACTATCCGAATACCGATCAACCGTAACATCGGTTAACCGAAAACGTTCCAGTCGGCAAATTTCAATTTGCGCGCACGCCATGTAGAAGTTTCGCTAGCGCTGTTTGCGAGATTTAGAAAAAAAAAAAAAAAAAAAAGAGTCTCAGCTCTGAAGCAAAAAAAAAAAGTTTGGACTTCTTTTCTAAACTGTAGGCCTACTTTAATGACCGTTTTGAACTTGTCAGACTAGGCTAGTTAGTTTTCGGTGTTATTTCTAAGACGTGTGATACAAAATATATACTGTATGTATAGTTTTCTGTTTAATAACAGTGTTTCTTTGTTTCACAGGCCTACTCCTCCTATAACACCGGTACAATTTGTTTTCTTAAATGATCGGTTATCCGAAAAATCAATTATCCGAACACTCACCGTCCATAATTGTTCCGGATAATCGATGCTCTACTGTGTATGTGTGTGTGTGTGTGTGTGTGTGTATATATAGGCCTATATGTAGATTAAATTATTGGAGATCATCAATGTGGTTTTATACGTAAGATATCAACTAATGATCACATTTTTTTTTGTATTCAACAGATATTGGAGAAGAAATGGGAGTAAAAGGTACAGTAAATAAGTTATTCACAGATTTCAAAAAGGCATATGAATCGGTTAAGGGAGAAGTTTTATGTAATATTCTTAATGAATTTGCTATTCTCAAGAAGCTAGTTCGATTGTGCCTCAGTGAAACATACAGCAGAGTCCGTATAGGCCAGTTTCTGTCTGACGTTTTTCCTATTCACTGCGGCTAAGTCAAGGAGATGCACTACCATCTTTACTTTTTAACCTTACTATAGAATATGTCATTAATTAGGAAAGTCCAGGAAAACAAGAGAATTGAACGGGTTACATCAGCTGCTTGTTTATGCATATGCGTGAATATGTTATGAGAAAATCCACAAACAATTAGGGAAAACACCGGAATTTTTTGCTTGAAGCAAGTAAGAAGATAGGTTTGGAAGTTAATCCCGAAAAAAAATTATATCTCGTGACCAGAACATAACACGAAATAGAAATATAAAAATGAGAAATTTATTCTTTGAAAAAGTGGAAAAATGCAGATACCTTGGAGCAAGAGTAACAAATGTAAATGACACTCGGGAGGAAATCAAACGCAGAATAAATATGAAAAATGCCTGTTATTATTCGGTTGCGAAGATTTTGTCATGCAGTTCTGCTTTCAAAATATCTGAAAGTTAGAATTTATAAAACAGTTATATTACCGGTTGTTCTGTATGGTTGTGAAACTTGGACTCTCAATTTGAGAGAGGAACTGATGTTAAGGGCGTTTGAGATTAAGGTGCTTAGGAAAATATTTGGGGCTAAGAAGGATGAAGTTACAGGACAATGAAGAAAGTTACACAACGCACAACTGTATTATTAATCCAACCTAATAGGAACATTAAATCCAGACGTTTGAGATCGGCACGTATGGGCAAATCTAGAAATGCACACTAGTTTTAATTTTTATAAAACAGCTTTCCCAATGACGGGACTGCCTCATTGGACAAAGCATAACAAACATATTGAGTGAAAACAGAAACAGACCACAAAATAGAAAGGAGGGGAACGAACAAATGGGAAAATTAAGTACAGGAAAAATAATAGCATGCATATAACAGACCTAAACATAGTAAACAAACAGATTAGACATTCGAGCAAAATTCTCCCTTTTTAGGAAACAAAGTACAGATGGTATTTTAAAATGTCAAGTGATCCTCTGATAGCGGCAAGGGAAACATCACGACTGTTAGGTTGGAGAGCTGGGGGAGAAATACCTTTGGGGAGGCCGAGATGTAGATGGAAGGATAATATTAAAATGTGTTTAAGGGCGGTAGGATATGACGGTAGGTACTCAGGATGGGGACTTATGTGAGGTCGGCAATGAATCTCCGGTTCTCTAAAAAGCCATTTCTAAGAAATATATTAAGTTATATTTTGCTCTTTCTATATCGTGATTATTTCACGCTAACGTTTTTAAGTCAATCACTAGTATTTTTTTTCCAATGAGTTCAATTGCCTTATTCAAATATGATTGAAAGTTTAAGAAGTAATGCTAGAAATCAAACACATCACGCACATAATATACTCAACATGGAAGTGCCATTAATAATAATAATAATAATAATAATAATAATAATAATAATAATAATAATAATAATAATAATAATAATAATAATAATAATAATAATAATTGGATTAATCTTGCACAGGATAGGGACCGATGCGGGCTTATGTGAGGGCGTCAATGAACCTGCGGGTTCCTTAAAAGTCATTTTCATAATAATAATAATAATAATAATAATAATAATAATAATAATAATAATAATAATAATAAAAATAGACCTAATAATAATAACAATAATAATAATAATAATCACAACTTGAAACGATTAGTTAACCGCTCATTTATGAATGAGTTTCTCTCAGATCTTCAAATAAAGAGTGGTGGCAAGAAATGGACTGGTCTTGTTGACAAGTCAGAGATACTTTCTGATCACCCCCTTAAAGAGACTGTAGCGCCATAAGGATTGCCACAGGACACGACTGTCTGGCGGAATATTTATATAAACTGGGTATTTTATCATTACCTCAGTGTGTCGCTTGTAATGAGGAAAATTCTATTATGAATTGGGAACATTTAAATGATTGTAAAAAAACTATGGGGACTTTGTACTGGTCTGCCAGAAACCAAATGATGTTGAATCAATCTGGTTGAGCATTAAATACATGATGATAATAATAGTGATAATAATAGTCATAATAATAATAATAATAATAATAATAATAATAATAATAATAATAATAATAATAATAATGGAATTATTGTTGCAACTTTACTTCCTCAGTCTCTCTCGCAGAAAGTTACACAAAACGTAAAACGCTTCTTGTGTGTGGTACATACTCTGAAGTGATGTAGTCCACGTACTATTAAGCATCAATTGCAGGGCATTACGAGTTCAATTCCTCAGAGCTCCGTAATTACCGGGAAGGGAGGAGGTGAGCGAAACGTCTAACAATCAAGGAGGAAAGTGTTAGGGTGCAATGTAATGATAGTGAACACCGGCAGCCTACCTGTTAGGATTTTCAGACATGGATTAAATATACTTTCAATCTAAGTGGCAAAGGTAGCATTTCATAAAAAAAGCATGTAGTTGTGTACGAAGCAAGATTCAAGGACAAAAGGGATATGTTAGTTCAGTAGAATGCAGGTGTGTGTAGGCAGTCCGGAACGTATTGTAAGTGTGAGCTGATAAAGCAGGGTTACAGACACAACGGACGGCAGCGGCAATCGGGAGCAAGGACGATGTTATCTGCTGGAATACGGCACATCTGTGCAATCCAATGACAGCGAAGGATAAAAATGGCTTAAGTTTACAAAAACAGGGATCTGTAAGTTGCACTGATGCCGTCGAAAAATGTGCAAATCAAGGCTTCTTATACCTTCATCATCATCATCATCATCATCATCATCATCATCATCATCATCATAATCATTATTATTATTATTATTATTATTATTATTATTATTCGGTATATTAGCGCAAGCTGACTGGTCCACCATATTCACATAATAGAAGAAGAAGCCACTTTTGCCAACAGTAGAAAAATAAATCACCACTTTTTGCATTACCAGTACAGAAAAATCACCAAATGAAAAGATTTCCAAAGTGACGTGTATCCAAAACTAATGATTTTTCTTTTTTTTTTTTTTTTCTTTAAAAAATAGTTTTAGATCTCCTCAATTTATAGCAAACGTTTTAAACTTAACGCGTCTATTATCCCATGTTAATAGATATCTGAATACTGCGTTTATTGCAAAGCAATGTAATTCCAATGAATATTTATTTCCAATGTGTTTTATATCCATTTTGGCCAATCCTCTGGCTCTCTGAACGTCACGTAATATGACGTAGAAACATACTGCTTACAGCTGGTAGTATTGAATACTTATTTTGTGCTTTATAGTGATAAATCAAGGCCATGGATAACTGAATCTATTTTGTGAATGGATGCAGTGTCCAGAACAAAAATTACATTGTGCTAGTAATGTTTAACAAAGTTTCTGATCAGTTTGCCATTACTCTTCAAGGAACGACCACTCATATGAATTGAGGGAAAGAAGACAGAGGACGGACACTGGAAAGTTTTCTTTTTTCACTCGTACTATCAAGGACTGGAATGCTTTACCTGCAGACTTAATAAAGGTTTTACCAATGACCAAAAATGCATTTCAAAATAGGCTTAAGGACTTTACTAATAGACGGTAGTATGTTTATTATGAACAATATTTAAAGGATGTAATTGATGTTTTGTTATTTGAAGTGTTGTATCAGTGAAGTTTTATAGTTTATAATGGTAGTGCAAAGTATTTGAACAGTGAAATGTTTTTGAAGTATTAGTGAAATCAGGATAGTGTCAGTGTAATGTGTCGTAGTTCCAGTGCAGTGAATGAGTTGACAGCGGGTACTTGTGCATGTATGAACATATCATACTCGTAGGTTTTAGTTAGAACTTAGAGTTAAGATACAAATTTGATTTACTTTAAATGGTATTTTAAGTGATCATGCTTCATTTAATTTAGGATGCTCCTTGTTAATATTATTATACTAATATTATTATTATTATTATTATTAGCATTAATTATTATTATTAACATTAATTATTATATTATTATTATTATTATTATTATTATTATTATTATTATTAATTTATTATTAATTGTCATTATTGAGTGGAACTAGTTAGCACTTCCATCAGGTATTTACCCATTTGCAGTATGAAAAAACACTCACACACACTACATTACATTACATACAGTACATACATACTGTAAACGTAGCATTCCCTGTGAAAGAGTATAGTTACTTGCCTGTAGATCGCTCATTTCTAAGGGCCAAAAAGATGCTGCAGAAAACCGAAAATGTCCTTTTGCCGACTAAGTAGGCTATAGCAATATTTTTGGAAATGTTGGCATTGTAAATGTTCTTGCAAGCACTGACATCTCTACATATGGAGAGCCTAAGATTGGAAACTTCTTAAATCGAAACTAGATTTTAATATTTCGGAGTTGAAATTTATTGAGATGAGTGCAAACAAAGTGTTCTGCAATCGTACATATTCAGTGATGTCAGGATCTTTTCACACATTGTTGAAGAGGGGTCAAAATGGTCGTCTCTCAAGCCCCAATAAGTACAGATAAGCCACCTAGTGAAACAGGAGAAAATGAAAGACATAAAAATGCTTCTAAATCAACTCGGCATAATTGAGAACTATCCTGCAATGCCGTTTTATCAATAAATGTTTTGTCTTCACAAGCTCTTCAATATCCATAATGCTAGTAATAGTGTTGGCGTTGATTGAAGACAATGTAATGTACTTCATGTTTTGGACATTTGTTTTAAAGTGTATTTTGCTCATGCAAATACTGTAATGAGTGGTAGGTTTCATTTATAATCAATAGGCCTATTTGAAATGTAGTTATGCAATGTTGCATTTAAATCATTTAAATGGTCTTAAATCTCACTCAAAGCATATGACAATAAATAATTTAGTTCCAAAACGTCGTAACTCCAGGTTACATGAGGTAATTGTGATAATTTCCAATGACACGGGATCTTTAAAACACAGCGTCACGATATGCATACAAGTAATGAATGAAACTACAATATATTCGTAATCATATCTGAATTGTTCAGTTAGAATAAAATAAAAATCGTAATTTCTGAGGTTTTGTATTTCATGGATTTACACCACTTTGGAAAAAGTTCTTCAAATATTGTGCTATCAGTGAATTGTAAGAAAAGATTATTAATTCAAATGGATTTAATCCGTAATCATTTGGAAGGGTCAAGTCTTCAAATAGTCATAAGTAGACTTCGTAGAATTGCCACAAGAATCGCAAGGTTTACTGTGCACGCGGTATAGACTGTATGAGAAGGGGGCGTGGAACGGATTGAGTATGCCTCTGATGTAAACACTGAGCAGTATATTGCGGTTACAATAAAACCTGTATCCTGCATTCAAGAAATGTAATGAATGATCATTGAAGTAGGAAATGTCTAAACATGTAAATACACAATTATTTTATAGTGAGATATATTAACTCTTAAAATTTAATGTAAGATACTCACATCATCCTTGAATATGTGCATTGCAGTGAAGAGTTACGTACATTTTCAGCGACTGCAAAGTAACCTCCTCCGACGGTCACTTAAACAGTTTTTATTTTGGGAAAAATGTACGTTCAACATCACACGATGTAATACGTACATATTTGAAGAACGAAAAGTCACTACTTCAGATGTCTTGTCGTGACCCGATAGTACATCATTTATAATACGAAGTTGTGAATAGGCACAATTTTTAGCAATAATGTTTCTCAACTTACATTTCATTTTTTCTGAAATTCGTGAATTGTTATTTTGGATAACGGTTTGTGATACTTTATCCACTATATTAAGGGCTTCTAAGAGTTGTAGTTTAGGCGATTCTAACAGGATGATGCTTTTGGACACAATTTTAAAATTAGAATCAATGAACAGAATATCTTCCAATAGCTGTTCAGAAGCCAATGATTTTACAGCAGCAACAGCGGAACTGTCTGTGCTATCCAATTACCTCCATTATTTTGCCGTAATGTTCTGCATAATAATTAACAGCATCCAACCACGTTCCCCAACGGGTCAAGACTGGCTGCGGGGGTAAGAGTATTCCAGGGGCAATTATTTGTAACAGCAACACTCTCATTGTAGTATGTTTGATTGAATTCTTGTCTGCACTGAACAAAATATGTTAAGCTTTGACTATTCCAACCACAGTAATGCAAAAACAAGTGCTTACTTAGGTATACATTAGCTGTAGCTGCTCTATTATTTGGACCGGTCACAACTCTTAACATGAACTGCTTATACTACGAGACCGGGCGGTCGCCCACCTCCTCTATACTACTGTACATCGGCAACCTGATAGCATGCTGCGTGTGGCAATTCAACGAAGTCTAGTCATAAGTATCTTACTGACACTGCTGCAAACTTTCCCTTTATATCAGACGTGTTCAAAGCAATAGATAGCGCCGAATCACTGCTTAATGCAGTCCGCAATACTACAGTCTAGGTTTGAGGAGTGGGGATGGAGAGGTAGCTGATATAAGTCACAGAGTATGGTAGTAGTGGATTACTTCACTTCGCTCTTACCAATGGAGGTTTATTTATCGAATTATCAACACAAATAATATATATTTTCACAAAATTATTCCATGAAAATATTTCCTCATAGTTACTTTTTAAAATATAAAGCTGATCATCCACCGGAAGCCCGCGCTAAAAATGTCTATGAATACGGCCCATAGTGCTCAATGATCGCCACTAACGTTTGCATCACTAAATGGACACGTCTGGCTTACATTGAAGCAACATAACGCGAGAATTTAAGCAATGGTAGACTTAAAGAAGTATGTATTTTGAAAACAGAGAAAGAGAGTATTTTCCCTGGGCCAAAAATGCAATACAAATGGAGAATATCAATAATGTGGTCATTAATGTCTAACATTACAGCTATTGTCAACATTGTCATAACATTTTGAGGAAAGATTCTATCGTTTTGATAATAATGTACATAAATGGGTGAATTCCTTGAAAGTGTCAAATTCAGATTTAATAAAAATAAATTTAAACACAATTTGATTTCTCATTTTATTATTTTTCGTATAAATGTTCGTACCACATTAGTGTTACTAGTTAAGGTATTGGCCTGGTTTTTTGGATTTCATGAACTATTTAAAATTTGTATAACATTTGGCATGCTTAACATATAATGATAGAGGGCTCAAACATAATCATTTTTATGTATAAATCATAAAAATGCCCAAATGGATTGAGCGAATTTTGGTATCTATTGTACACACAATATTAATGAAATATTGGGTATATGGGTTATGTATATACATGGATATCAAATAAAAGACACTAAAATATTTAGAGAAAGTACATATTGCATTTTATTGAGAATAATGTTTTTAGCTTTAGTACAAACATTAATACAGTATGATATAATACAGTATGGTATAATAAATTGGGGTGCAGTAGCATCATCTGTACTTAATCCATTAATTTTATTACACAGAAGATCAATAAAAATTTGTCTAACCAAAAATATGGATTAGGCCTACCCAACAAATTTAATTTATACAGATTTTAAAGTATTAACTATTGAAGAAATTTATGAATATAGTTTACTAACTTACTACTACAGAAAACAAATAAAACATAAATAATCTAATCAACATGAATATCGTACTCGAAGACAAAAGTCTACTTTCCCCATTAATGGTACCTAAATATCATAAACATGGTGCTAGTTTCGCCCCAAGACTTTGTAATAAAATTACAAACCATTTTCCAAATTCGAAATATTTAAAAATGGAACGTTTTCAAGATTTATAAAATTATTCATGATATATAATATTAACAAATGTGTGTATTTTTTACCTTTTATTTCTGTCCACTATATTCCTATTTTTATTGAATGTCACTAACTTCTGTCTGATAGTTAATTAATATTAAAAAGTGTTTTTTCTCTCTTTTTCTCTTTCTTCTTTTTCTTTTTTGCTCTTGTGTATTGTTTGTCGGTTTGAATTAAGTTAATTACTGTTTTTTGTGAACTGCCTTTGTAAATGTTATGTTATATTATTGGCTAAGAGTCCCGCGCCGTGGCGTCGCGGTCTAAGGCATCCCGCCTAGGACTCGCGTTACGGAATGCGCGCTGGTTCGATTCCTCTTGGAGGAAGAAATTCTCATGAAATTTCGGCCAGTGTGTGGGACCGGTGCCCACCCAGCATCGTGATGCACTTGGGGAGCTACGATAGGTAGCGAAATCCGATTGCGAATACCAGTTATAACGGCTGGGGGGATCATCGTGCTAACCACACGATACCTCCATTCTGGTTGGATGATCGTCCACCTCTGCTTCGGCATGTGGGCGTGAGGCCAACAGCCGGTTGGTCGATCTAGGACCTTCACGGGTTGTAGCGCCACGGATTATTATTATTACTATTATTATTATTATTATTATTATTATTATTATTATTATTATTATTATTATTATTATTATTATTGGCTAAGAACATGCCGTACACGTGCCTGACTCTTACGGTAGTGGCTAGAAACATTTTTGTTTTATAATTTTAATTTGTACTCACTTTGCCTACATAAAATAAATATTAACTTAATTCGGGTATAGATGTTTCATGCTATCATTGGAATTTTCTTAACTCCCCTATAAATTCTTTAGTATTTAATTAGTTTTCTTGGAAATCTTCTTCACCTTCATAATTTGCATCGTAGGCAGCTGGATCCATTTACTTAAACAAGCTCTGCAAAGGATCCGCTCCAGTGGCTGTCCAGTGCTCTGATAAGTAGCTCATGGCCAGGCATGACTCTGTCATTACTTGACAAGTTTCCAAAACACGATCACACGCAGGGTCAGCGGGTCAACATGAGTCTCGTTGGATCGAATCCAGGCAGCTACCATCAGCCTTCAGACTCACTCAGAAACGTTCATTTGTCTTCTCTCTTTGATCCGTGTTCGATGCCCCATATCCGCACGATGTCATTGTCATATCGCAGGTCACTTTCAACAACATGGCTGTCGGCATGCTTTTACAGCAAAGGAATGAATTTTGCATCTTTGAGACATAACAGATTCGCAGCTGCCGTGAGTGCGAATATGACTATTATGAAGGTGATAGGTATATTTTCATAATAATTATATTTCGTGCAATCCGAAAAAAATTAGTTCCTCAAGTTATCTGTTACATTCTAGTCTATTTTCAATCCGAAAAAATTAGTTCCTCAAGTAATCTGTTATATTCTAGTCTATTTTCAATCCGAAAAAAATTAGTTCCTCAAGTAACCTGTTATATTCTAGTCTATTTTCAATCCGAAAAAATTAGTTCCTCAAGTTATCTGTTACATTCTAGTCTATTTTCAATCCGAAAAAAATTAGTTCCTCAAGTAATCTGTTATATTCTAGTCTATATTCAATCCGAAAAAAATTAGTTCCTCAAGTAACCTGTTATATTCTAGTCTATTTTCAATCCGAAAAAATTAGTTCCTCAAGTTATCTGTTACATTCTAGTCTATTTTCAATCCGAAAAAAATTAGTTCCTCAAGTTATCTGTTACATTCTAGTCTATTTTCAATCCGAAAAAAATTAGTTCAAGTTATCTGTTACATTCTAGTCTATTTTAAGTAACCACATTCTTAAATTACTTCACATTCGTTCTCTGTTACCCCGCGCGGCAACAGACATCTGAATACAGATTCGCATTTTCACACCAAACAGCTATTCATATGATAAAATAAACAGAGCAGAAACAAAGACCGAATTAAAGAAAGATGGAAGTATTATTATGAGAATTAGAGAGTTATTCAAATCAGGAAAAATTTTAAGGTCCTCTAACTTTGTTAAGAAGTAAGTTTATAGCAAAATAATAATAAATTTTTGTTCATAAAAGTAACATGGGCTTAACGAAATCCCTAAAATTGCGAGAAACGTTTGTGATTATTATTGTGAGCATCCCTGTCCTGGATATCGAGTCTGTTTCGTTGGATTTGTAATCACTCATTGGCTTGGCTCTACGGGGGTTGGACCTGGGACGGCGGTTCTGTACATTTAGGCATACTACGGCCAATTATAAGCGATAATTGTCCAAGTCCGAAAAATAGTCTAGATGACACTCTTGAATCTGACGCTGAAAGATGAGCCATCCGGCCTCAGTCCCTGATAGAGCCAGGTCCCATTTCGCGGACGAGTATCCCCAAGGACGCCGAGCACCAAGCTCTTCCTAATCAGCCGACGCTGACAGGTGGGCTACCCTTCCTCAGCCTGATAAACTTCCGGGACCCGGAACCCCAATCCCTATTTTTAATATTGCAGATGATTGATGAAATGAGGTGGAGGTGGAGAATGTACCCTGAGAAAAAACCTTTGCAACGTCTGCTTTATCCACCACAAATTCCATCACGACCTGGCCGGATCTAGAACCTAGGCTGCTTGGATGGAAGATCAGCTAGAAGAACCACAGAAGCAGCTGCATTAGCCTATATCGAAAGATAAAGTTCTTAACGGCTGGTGAGGACAGGGTCTGAAGATAGCAATGATGCAGAAGATTTCGTACAATGTTTGAGATGTGAGAATGTACCATACATACGGTGGCGTGGCTAACACCTCTCCATGTGTTGGAGCAAAGGGCAGGCCAAGCGATAATTGGACAGTCTGTGCATTTCGGAGACGCAGCCAACCGTAACTCCACGTACGCTACATGTTTGAAAAACATGGAAGAAGTAGCTCTTAAGTTGTTTTATTGTAATTGAACCAGAGATGTAGGAACGATATGAGTGTAGCAGATTCAGAACGTCCGAACAATGAAAAATATTAAATTATTTTCACTGTGTTAGGGATCAGGTGTTCAAAGAAACCAACTTCTATGCGGAATACCGTTTTAAAGAACTTAAATGGGAATAAATAACTTAAATAGGAAACATTGGAAAACAGACGTAGAAAATCTAGAATAACATCATTGTATAGAGCATATTTAAGTCAAAAAAACATGGGTAGACATAACGGCTCGGCCAGAGAAGCCAACGTACTATGGTAGAAACGATCATTATTTTAAAATCAAATGTAGGAAACAGAAAACGGATGAAAGTAAATTCTCATTTTTAAATAGAACTATAAATGATTGGAATGACCTACCTGCAGCGGTCTTTGAGAGCTGTCCTTCCTTAAGGAGATTCAAGAATAACTTAAAACGTGTATAAAGTGTAAATTAAAATTAAGGTAACATGTATTTATTTAGCCTGACGAGTTACTTCTTTGGTTTGAATTGTAAATTATTTAAAAATAGCTTGTAAGAGGGTCTTAGACTAGAAATGTTTAGTTTAAATGTAGTTCTGTTTATGAGTATGAATAAGGGTGTAATTATTTGTCTTATTTGAACTGTTGTATCAGTGGTGAGTCAGTGAAGTTATGGTTTTACAGTGCAGTGAATAGTTGCGATCAGTGAAATTTTTTTAGTGTCAATGAAATATGTTCTATAGTGTCAGTGAAATGTGTTCTAAAGTGTCAGTGAAATGTGTCGTAGTGCCAGTACAGTGAGTGAGATGAGAGTAAAGTGAAAGATTATTATTAGTACCAATGTGAAACTTACGTAGGGCCTATATATGTAGGTTGTAACGTAAAATGAGATTCATTCATTAATTAGGTTATTTTATGTATTATTATTAATTGTAATTATTGTGTATATTGTATATTGTGTATATGTGTATTGTGTATATAATTGTATTGTGTATTGTAATTTTATTGTGTATTGTTTATATTGTTTGTACCACTGCCACCGGGTGCTTGCCCATTTGCAGTGTAAATAAATACATACACATATAAAAAATGGAACAAAAGCGGAACAGTCATAATATATAAGGAAGATATTAGGTATTTGGATCTTAATGAATACACAGGGTGATCCAAGAAGAAAGGTCATAACTTCAGGATATGAATCCTCTAGATTCAAAACCCTCTAAAGACCATTTTGTTCATAGTTGAGTTATGGCAACATATAGCTTGCAAAGAATGAATTCTAATGTTTTATATAGTTTGAATTCAAAATTCCACTGAATTTAAATTAAAAGGTTTGTTAAAAGTTACTGTCAGGTTGAAAATTTCCTCTATTTGTCACCAGTTACTGTAAAAATCCTTTAATTTGTGAAAGTGGATATAGGGGATTTTGAATCTATAGGATTCATATGTTTCTTTAAACTGTTCTGAGTAAAAATGTTTACATGGTGAGTTCGATTTCGAACGCTCAAGGAGTTAAGGCTATATTAATCTACAAAAAGATAGACTATGCTTTTACAGCTCTACAACTGAGAGGCAGAAAATTTCACTTTACGGTCTTCGATCTATTCCGGTCCTTTAAGTTTGTTCCCTCTATCTTTTCCAAGTGCGTCCTTGTCTTCGTAGTCCTCTAGCTTAATGCAGTGCTGTTTTGGTTATTCTGGTTTCTAGCATAATATGTTGCAAGTGCTCATACCAAATTATTCCTATATGCTGTGTGATTATTGTCTCCTGTACTCTGGACATTCAGTTCTAATTTCATTGCTTGGTTTATGGTCCAATAATGTAGTCTATGGGAGAAAGGAACTGGCCACCCTACCCATTATCTCCTGGCCTAATCGTCTCATAAGTAGTGCTTTCTTGGTATCACTTGTGAGGTTCAGACCTGACTCGGACAGTTTGTTGTCTAAACAACAACCAACAATGTAGCCTATATTCAGAATCTTATTTCAGTTTATTCTAAACCTACAGTATGTACAGTAACAGTGTTGTTTGTACAGTTCTATTTTTTCAAATAAAACGCTAATTTAGCGTATGAAAATATATACTTTAATTTCTTTTCAAATGAGAGAACTATTGCACATGGACTTTGGAATATATTAAAGTAAAAAAATAATATATACACTTCTGAAAACATTAAACAAAACAAAATAAACAAAACCATGTCGAATTTCTATGTAACAGAATTGTTTGTACACTTTGATTATTTACACTTTTGAAAAATATTAATATCTTGCAGCATATCCTTTTGACTTTATTACTGCTTGGCATCTCCTTCTTATTCATTTTACCAAGATTTTGAAACAACGCATCACGATTGTTGTGGTTAATGACCATGCAGGTACGTTACCCCGGGTTTGAGATGAACTAGATTATCTCCTTGATGTGTATCGTGTAAAACAAGAATTCATTTTAATGTTTTGATTAATTTAAATGACGATCGTCCAAGAATCATTAGATTTATCTAATACACACGTGTTAAGTACATTTGAATGGGTTATTTATGAAAGGGCCTAAGTCATTATTTTGTGAAAATGAGTTTGTAATGTAATAACTGTTCTTTGGGTGTAAATACATCGATTTAGATATGAAGAGGATTAAGTATCACCCTCTAATGCTTTCTAGAATTTATGAAACAATTTTTATTTCAGCCTTAAATTTCACAATTTCGGCCTATAAACAGTTTTTCTTAAATTGCTAACAATTTAGTATTCAAGACTTAGGCCCTTTCATAAATAACCCATTCATTTAAAGTTTTAGGAAATAGAAAAAAACATGACTTTGTCTTTCCCCCCCCCCCCTAGATTCTATAACAACGCGCTTATCACACTTCGATCAAAATATTGTAATATATATATATATATATATATATATATATATATGGTTTCCTTTCTTACTTCGTATTTTAAAGTACGTTGTATTGTTCTTATCAACCTTCTAAATTTGTTACGCTTATTATAAGTATATATCCTGTGATTTTCTATATGTGCTCGTCGATTTTCTATATGTGCTCGTCTAGACTCTAGATAGTAATTATATAAAATCTGCTACTTGTATAATTTTATTATCTATTTTTATGTTTTCCGTTCTAATTGGTTTTATTCAAACAAGCGACATTATTTTATTTTATTCGGAAGATATTTTCAAACATTGAATTCTTAGGGAATGTTCTGTCTTTCCAGTTATGAGCTGGTCGTCAGTAAGTAATATTATTTTCTCCATGCCAAGAAAAAATTACACGTGATTAAAGTAACTTAGTTTTTCCACAAAAATGAATTATTGTGCTGCAAAACATTTTTCCCTCGAAAATTCTTAGTAAAAAATATTGGTATTGTATTCGCCAAACTTAGACGACCCCAGCTCAGAGGAAAGGAGTCAAAGAAGTCACGTCAACATGCTCTCGATGTTTATGTTATGCAGTTGGCCGCGTCCGATAAGAGAATTGCTTTTTAACAGCGTTGCCAAACATAAACGGCCTCAGCCCGAGTAGAGAGGTCAGATTATCTTGACGCAAGAGACAACTACTAACTTCTTTCTTAAAAAAAAAACATCATAGTTGTCTCAGCCCAGCGGCTGGGCTGATTCAGAGTCATAATGTGACAACGCTGCATAACTAACAGCCATGCACGCTAGAAATTCCACTTCACACATCATCTCTGTATTCCTCATCTTTCACTGTTGCTACCTCTCGTCACTGGAACTCTCTGCCGCCTGAAGTCAAGGGCTGCCGAACAGTGAAATCTTTCAAATCCAAGTTAGAAAATTATCTTATGACGAGTTGCCAAACTAACTTACTATTATGACAAGTGTTGTATTGCATGTTTCCACGTATTCACATTTTTTTTTGTTCTAGTGATATTTTTGTTTTCATATTTTCCGATAATGGTATATCTATAATGTGATAAGTTGAGCTATATATAATCATAATTTTCCTTATTGTGTGTACTTTAAAATATTGTATTCATTGTATGCTTTGTACTGCACTATTTTATTACTATTGTTATTATTATTATTATTATTATTATTATTATTATTATTATTATTATTATTATCAATAATTGTCTTATTTTTTATACTTTGTATGTCTCATACAAATGTCTCATACATTTTATTATGCTTTTTTTCTTTCTTTATGTTATATATTATGTCTGATTTCTACTTGCTTGTTGTTTACATTTTATTATTATTATCTTATTCAGTTTTGTGTGTAAAATTGTAGTGTACTTTGTAAATTTGTAGTGTCTTTTTGTAACGCAGTTTTACTCCTGGTTGAGTGTTAGAGAAGGCCGTATGGCCTTAACTCTGCCAAGTTAAATAAATCATCATTATTATTATTATTATTATTATTATTATTATTATTATGCACCGTATGACTTTGTTATGTTTTGGGTAAGACACGAGTTAGCAGAGTGGTGTGAGTGAGGTCGTCTAAGCTTGGTGAGAACTGTATATTGGTTGTTGTTACATATATATTATTCAAAATGAGAACCATTTTCCCGTTTAATTTAATTTATCATTAATGCGAAATTCTATGCCTCCAACCAGATGGGATTATCAGTTTCAGTTGTCACCTGATGTCGAAACAAACCATGAGACCTAATTACTATGATATGCAGTGACGAAATTGGTAGCAGGAAAAACATACTGTCCGAGAACACCTGTTAGAACTGGACTCTTGTACCAGAATTGCCTGTACCTCATCATCTGCCAGAATAGCACCGTGCGCCGTGTTAGTGTGGGCGGGACAGGCGTTGCGTATCGCACTTGCTATCATGTAAAGTGTATACTAATTGCAGGCACGTCCTGCAAGACTTACAATAAAAGCAGATCCATCTCCAGCCAGGGCCATTTTTCACAGTTACGTTCACTTTCAGATGTGTGCGGTGCGCGTGATGCAAGAGCCGCTGCAGTTCTCTAAGGTCGCATATACTCAACGATCGCTACTCTGCGTTAATTCTAATTTAATCTGATTAACGCCTGCCTTTATTTCAGTGGCGTGACGCCATTTAAGAGTGTTGAAATGCAACACAAAATTATTGTACCGTACATCAAATAAAATGAATCTGTTCCACGTTATTTTCTTTGAATTGTGTTTTAATTTCATTTCGGGAGTGTGCGCAACAAAAATTGTATAAAACTACCTACTAATGACAACACATCTGTCTGTTCACACAAATATAACAACTCGCCGTCCGTGGAACGGCTTTGTACAACATTTTATATTTTATTTTTAACTTAATCCTGTTAATCCTGTTAAAACATTTCGAATTTTTTTTAAATCGCACAAGTCTAACAGCCCCTTTAGAGAAAATTGGAGATATATTTTTGAATATATATATATATATATATATATATATATATATATATGTACAGTATGTATTTTATAAATTATATATCTTCTCACCATTCGTGAGCTGCCACAAGGGACAAAGAGTATTTAACCATAGAAATTTTTACATGTTCATGAAAAACCATTGATTTTGTTTTAACAATGAAATTCCTACAAATAGTTTCCTGCAAATAATTTTTTTTGAGATTAGTGAAAATATATCTATTTTTAGAAAGATAAGTGTTACAAAAAAGTAAAGAATGCTACTGAACTTAGTTTGATTTCGAATATAGTTGATTCTTCAGGAGAGCAATTGATCCTTTCAATGCAGCTAAGGTTACAATCGGAATAATAGATGTAGGTATTCCAAGCCTCTTAAACACATCTTTCATGAAGAGAGTAGCGGTACCTCTTGCTCCAACCAGAAGTCCGATTACTTCAAGCTCTTTTAGCTGGTATTTTTGAGGCAATAGGGAATGGTAGGATTGTAGATATTCTTTTTTTCATTATCCACTTCTGCTGGCTGTTCCTCATCCGTTTCGAAACGCACAGTGGGATCAATTATGAATCCAGATCTTGTAGATTCCTTGAAAGCTATTATATCTATGCGCCGTGTACTGCCAGTGACGGAGAGACCATGTATTTCTTCAAAGGTGTTGTAATCGGCATGGAAGGAAGATAGGGTAGTACATTAATTGTGGAGTGTGATTCCTTAAAATATAGGTAACAAAAAAGTGTAATATCATTTACTCGTTTTTGCGAGGTTTCTGAAGAAATAATACTTTTATGCCGACATTTCGATCCCGAATTTTACGAATACTGCTTAAAATACGGTTTAATTTCTTATATAACGACGAAGAGAACGTTTGTTATGTTCACGTTACAGCAGTATTTCAATTAGAAAATTCACAGATTTGGAAATAATCGATTGAATAAACATTGGAAACATTGATTATCGAGTGACGGACAGAAGGTCTGAAGTCTGGCATCGCTGTTGGGACGGCAGTCTCGTAGTACTCACAACTGATCAGCTGTTGTGATGTTTACATTGCACTAGTGTACAGCGATAGAGTTTAGTTTATTTCAAAACTACGAGATACCAGAGTTCACAAATCGTGAGTACTTAGACATGATCCATGCCCCGGAATAAATTCGGAACAGTGGACTACTGGCCAGAGTTCGTCATAATTGGACTAGAAGATGTGAAAGCTGTATGCACGCTGATTGTGGACATTTTGAACAGTACCTGTAAAATTTGAGTGAAATGTAGTTTACTGACTATAAAGACTATAGGATAAGTGAGGCCATCTATTTGCTTATCATATAATATGCCTATGTAGTATTATTAACTATATTACATTTCATTGATTAACGTTTTCGGCATGATATGCCTTCATCAGATCATAAGAAGCTATTACTTTATACATGCTTAATATTGGTACAACATAGGCCTAGGTTAAATGCAGTATATTCAAATAACAATGGTCATGGTTACACTAGTTATATAGGCAATGGTCGTTGGTTGGATATGTCCTAATTCAGCTGTTAAATTAAACAATGTGTAAATATCATCATACATATTATGTTAAAATTGAATAAAACTATAAAAACATTGACATTTGAAATAAATTCTTCAGAATGAATATATTTTTTTGTAATTCACTTTTATGCGTATATTGTAAACAAGCAAATTAGGAGCATTCATAGTTGCAGTTGGCTTTTTTGCTTTGATTGTGAATTGTGTTGCATAAATTGCATTAGATATTATCAAGTATTACCAAGTTTAATGGCGTTAAAATTGAGTTAAAATGAATAATATCGATTAAAAATTAAAATTAACAGCTTGAAGTGAACATCTATTATACAGTTTTTTCAGGATGTCACATCTCGAAGCTCAGTCTTTTACTTAAAAAAATTATTATTACGCAATTGTACGATAAGCAGCCATGATTGGTTGAAAGACGTCCTTTAGTACAGTTTTATTGGTCAAAAGTAGTATGACGTAGTAAAAGTGTAATAGTCAACATAAAACTGCAAAACAACGCTATACTACCAGTACTTGAAAGAATCGTCACTCTTACGAAGGTGTTTGGGGGCAATCGACCCAGAACAATTCCAGCCCTAAAACAACGTATACGAGGTCGCTGCTATACCTGTCAATATGCTGAGAGGGGTTATGCAACAGTTCGTGGCCAGACTTGAAGAATGTGTGCGTTTCAATGGTGGTCACATGGCTGACATAATTTTTAAGAAATATTTTTTTTTCTTGTTGCATACCTAATGGTAATTCATGTACTTTTTTATGCAGCACATTGAATTTTCTTTTAATACAATATCTATATGTTGTAAATTATAAAAGATGCATACAAACAATTAATTTGTTATAAGAAATTACAACTCAAATAAAATACGTCAGCATACATAGGTCTATATGTACATTTTTTAATACACAGTAATAAAAGTAAATAGGTATATTATATGCAAATATTTTGTGCATATATAATATCTTCAGTGGCGGCCGGGTAGCTCAGTTGGTAGAACAGCTGGCTACGGACTGAAAGGTCCGGGATTCGATCCCAGATGGTGACAGGATTTTTCTCGTTGCCAAACTTTCAGAACGGCCCCGAGGTTCACTCAGCCTCCTATAAAAATTGAGTACCGGTTCTTTCCCGGGGGTAAAAGGCTGTCAGAGCGTGGTGCCGACCACACCACCTCATTCTAGTGCCGAGGTCATGGAAAGCATGGGGCTCTATCTCCATGCCCCCAAAGTGCCTTCATGGCATGTTACGGGGATACCTTTACCTTTTACCTTTTTATAATGTCTTCAGTATAATACAACTAGCATAAAATAGCAACAATATTGAATCATACAATATACATCCATATCCAAAATTATTTACTTTTTATTACTTTGTTTATATTTTGCGAATATACAAAATAAACTTTAATTCAATTTTGAAATTAAATTAAACTCAAATTTACTCAATTAATTGATATAATAGTAAAATTTCATTGTTTTTCTGCACCTTGAAATCTTTCCGTTTGACTGGCCCACCTTGTATTTCAATCACCTCTATCTCCATCCCTTTCTTGAAAGTTTTTGCAATCCAGACAATTTGTGTTTTGTTTCTGGAGAGGGAATACCAAACTTTTCATCTGGTGATTGTCCTTCATGGATTGTAATATTGATCAGAGACAAGTTACGACACTGTATTTTCAATAAGTAGGCCTACTCAGGGATGAAATTCAAAAATCGTTAAAAACGTGATAACATTAACCGAATTATTGATTACACTAAACAACGTCTCTTAAATGTTTTATTATCTTCTCTCAATACGGGATCTCATATTAGCCGACTGATAACACTATTCGTGATTACAATAAGCGGCGTGTACTGTAGCCTATATTACTTCATTTCATATGTGTGAATACAAGCTGTGAGGAAGATGAAGCAATAACAAAGGAACAAAGAAACAAAAGAAGAGAATTTTGTGAATTCTGGGTGAAGCTATTAGCGAAGATGGTATTTGAGAAGACACCTGGAGTACAATGAAGTTTGGGTGGGGGATGATTTATTGCCGAACTCCGCTCGAAACAATAGACTCCATGCTGTCCTTCGTGGGCCGACTACCGCCGCTGTCAGATATCTGATACTCTGAAGCAGGAGGAGGAGGAGGTGACCCCAACAGGATGCACCGAAAGCGTATAGTGTTACCATTACCATATTAAGTCACTGCCATTCAACTTTCCGAAGTGCAAAGATCGGTACAAAGAACATGTGGTCTAGATGTCGTCCTCAGGAGATCTAACAGTTATCGTCCTTCATTCTGGATCAAAGTATCACGGGGTCAAACTTGAATGAAGGCAATGTTTTTTTTTTCTTTAGAAGAGAAATATCATAAAAAATTGCGCCTCATAATGGAATAATCTGAGACGGAACCGCCTCTATAAAAATTTGGAAAACATTTGCTATTAATATTAGTCCTTAACCTTCATTAATACTTGTTCTGTGCTGGCCTATTCTGTGATGATTGTATGATTCAAGAGAGTGAAAATCATTTTTGGAAATGTATATTGAATAAGCAGTCGTGGACAGCCGATAAGGGGTGATCCTCCAGCTTGGGGGTTGGGCGAAGGGCTAACAACCCATCACCGTAAAAAAACAGCTTGTTACGAATCCCTACAATATTAAAATGGATTTGAGGGAGGTGGGGTATGATGATAGAGACTGGATTAATCTTGCACAGGATAGGGACCGATGGCGGGCTTATGTGAGGGCGGCAATGAACCTTCGAGTTCCTTAAAAGCCATTTGTAAGTAAGTAAGGTAGCATAAGCGAGTCGTGAGTTGAGAGGCGTGGACAATGTCATTTAATTTTAATTGGAGCTAAAGTTCTTTGCCTGTCGCATTTACATAGGCAAGTTCCTCATAAAAGATGGTAAGTACGATAACACCATAGACAAATTCCGCAACAACAAAAATTTCAATTCCAATACCCATAGGAAAGTTCCGCACAATGTTGAACAGGAAAGTGAAAAGGGCGACATGTTTCTTCCCATTTTTTCTAGACTTAGGACTGGCTGATTTAAAAGAAATCAGGTGTGGTTTATTTGTGTCTTCCCATTTCTGGGCGTCAATGGTAATAAAAGAAGTTCAATAACAAATTTTCGTCACTTACAATTACGATATTTATAAGAATCAAATTTCACTGCTGATATTCTATGGACACTCCACCAGTGTTGCCACGGCCTACTCACGAAAATCAGGAGAAAATCATAGAAAAAAACAGGAGATTACAGTAGATTAATTAAACATGAATTTCCTCTTTGTATTATAATATTAATTACAAAACAGTGTACTGTAAGAAAGATGATACTCTTGTATTACTATATAGCACTTCCCTAACCAATGAAATGGAACAATTTTGCTAAATATAATTACTGTTATCTCTACTCAGCGTACGTATAAAAGTCATGTAAATTTGTTTTTACACAGTAATGTCTTATTGACAATGTCTCGCATTAAATCTGGAATTTTTCATGTATTCACGAAAGATTTATTTTAAAGGTGTTATTAAATACAGTACTGCATTAGCTGCGACTATAACAGACGAAAAATTATCCCCTTTCTTGCTTTTATATAACTATCCTTTAAACTGTTCACCATTTTCCCACTATAATTTATAATATTCGGGGAGTATTTACTTTTTTTCTTTCTTTCTGGGACACTTTTATTCATTTTAAAAGATCACTGTGCAAGATAGGTAACACTAAAATGCCATTACCTATACTTCACTCTCTCATTGTTTCACGCGCACACAATCAGAAAACTTCACTATACTGAATAAGTTTAGTTCCTCCTCTGTTCCCCGAGTCCTCAAAACAATAATGAAATAACTTAATTCTGTCGTCGATTTGCAAAAGGGGATACGTCCAAAATAACAAAGTGTTGGAAAATCGCCAAAAAAAAATCATAAACTTAAAATATTAAAATGTTCATGGATCCTGAATGTATGTATCCATAGTGATCTAATTAGAAAAAAAAATATGAACATTTTAATTTAACTTATAGTTTTGCGATTTTCCAACACTTTATTTCCGAAATGTCTCCTCCTGCAAACTGACGACAGTTATCACATGCTTACGTTGTATGAAGATTATATACTTTGTATGTATGTGTGTGTGTGTGTTTTTTTCTTGTGTGTGTGAGTGTGGAAGAGGGTTTGCTTCCTTTCGTGGTAAGGTTTCAAACATTCGTTCTCTATGGATCTGTAATTATGTTTAGACTATCGAGTGGATTGGAGAGACCCATAACTCTGAGCCATGTGTATAGAACATGGTCTTTATCTGCTGTGTGCTGATATCATAATCCGCCGCTGGACTCCAGGCGAGAGGCGACTTTTTGCTTCTTGTAAGCATCATTATGGCGACACAATATGAGCAGGGAGACAAATGAAAGCATTGACTTGTGTATAAGATGAAAAAATAAGACATGATGACATAATACGTGGTACAGTCATTAAGTTCTAATACTGAGCGCATAGTGGCGTTGTGGTGCACTATAGCGCATAGGTTGCGCCATGGTATGATACCTTGTCAATTAGTCTCTCGACCCAACAAGAGACAGTTGAGTGCATGCACTGTAAGCAGAACTACGGTCTTTGTTGTGACGGTGATTTGAATGCGCGCGTCGGAACTCGAGTATGTTGCAGTTTGAGCAACGGGCAAACGTCACGTTCTGTCAGAAATTAGGCGAAACTGCTATAACCGATCATAACTGGAGACGAAACATGGTGTTTCTTTTACGATCCGCAACTGAAGCGACAATCCGCCACCTGGAAAACGCCATTATTTCCACGACAGAAAAATCCGCAACAAGACAGGTCAAAAGGCAAGGTGATGCTTTAACAGTTTTTTTTTATTCAAATGGAATTGTTCACATAGAATTCATCCCACAAGGTGCAACTGCAGACAAGATCCTCTACAAAGAGATTCTTGGCCGTTTAAGCAATTCAATTCGTCGTAAGCGTCCTGAGCTTTGGCATAGGAAGAATTGGCTGTTGTTACACGACAACGCCCCTGCACATCGCTCCATCCTTATCCAAGAGGAACTTGCAAGGCAACAGGTCGCTGTTTTGCCACACCCTCCGTACTCACCTGATCTCGCACCATGCGATTTTTTTCTCTTTCCCCTCATGAAATCAATCCTACGTGGGCGTAATTTTTATGCGGCCGAAAAGGTCATGACTGCCACAAGAGAAGCATCTTCCTGCCAACATCTTTCAGCGGTGCTTCCAGCAGCTACACCAACGTTGGCAGACGTGCATAGCGGCCAACGGCGACTATATTGAGGGAGGATATCGATCTGTTTAAGTGTACGCCGTATCACGCGGCATCTTCTGAGACATCCAGATTCTTGTGGGTGCCTACCCTTCAGGCGTCAGTGTCAGAACTTAATGACTGTACCACGTATAGGCCTATGTGTACTAAAGTAATGAGTTGAAAATTCGGGCATAGAACTAGGTCACTGCAGCATGGCAAAAAGGCAGGAGAAATTCGGACTTTTGACATAAAAATCAGTAGAGCAGTAAATTCAAGAAGCAACAGGAAATCTCCTGCTAAATCAGTAGGTATGGCAACACTGCACTCCACTCCTTTCCCCTTTCAGACACACAATGTTTCACTTCCATGACAACAAGACGACGAGAACCAATAGATGAAATAAGAGAGTACCACAGAGCATGCGAGGACCAACCAAATGAAACAAGAGATTACCACTGAGCATGCGAGGACCAACCACATGAAACAAGAGACTACCATTGAGCATACGTGGACCAACCACATGAAACAAAAGACCACCACTGAGCATGCGAGGAATGAAACAAGAGACTACCAGTGAGCATGCGAGGACCAACACATGAAACAAAAGACTACCACTGAGCATGCGAGGAATGAAACAAGAGACTACCACTAAGCATGCGAGGACCAACACATGAAACAAGAGACTACCACTGAGCATGCGAAGACCAACCACATGAAACACGAGACTACCACTGAGCATGCGAGAACCAACACATGAAACAAGAGACTACCACTGAGCATACGAGGACCAACACATGAAACAAGAGACTACCACTGAGCATACGAGGACCAACACATGCGTTCTTTCGAATTCACTTTCACGAAAAATAATATCAAAATAGCATCCAAATAACATCCCCGTGAATTCTAAATGGGAGAAGGACTGCCAAATGTAAGGCCAACTACCACTGAGCATACGAGGACCAACACATGAAACAAGAGACTACCACTGAGCGTGCGAGGACCAACACATGAAACAAGAGACTACCACTGAGCATACGAGGACCAACACATGAAACAAGAGACTACCACTGAGCATGCGAGGACCAACCACATGAAACAAGAGACTACCACTGAGCATGCAAGGACCAACCATCTGAAGCTGAATTTCCCTGTGGCACAGGAATCACTGATAACATCTTTACGTAATTTACCCATGTGAAAAATACACCTGAAAATATTTATGCGGTATTGATCAGTGTGTTTAATTCAATCTGAAATTTTTGTGCGGGATTTGACTTTCCCGTTAGAGAATCCCCATCTTACTCGTTGGCCTTACATTTGGCAGTCCTTCTCCCATTTAGAATTCACGGGGATGTTATTTGGATGCTATTTTGATATTATTTTTCGTGAAAGTGAATTCGAAAGAACACATTAACTGCTTTAAACTGAATAAGCAGAAATTAAGCCTTGAACAGAATGTATTGTACAACCAAACACAGTAGAAAGTGGATATAACGACATCCAAGGGACCTCAAAACTACATGTTACAAACAAGTATCAGTAACCATTATATACATATAGGGTGGATTGGAATGGAATGCAATTTATGGGAGTGGGACTATGGCCCATCACTACTAGCTGTTACGAACTATTGCGTTAACGCTCAAGCTAGGCGCATACCTAAACCTACACCGGCTGAATACACTAAGGTTCCCTGCGTACCCAGGTTTCGAGAAGGGAATCCCACTCGTCCCTAGGCCAGCACCCTCCGTGCGTCTCCAGCCGGCGACCGGGGAATGTTATGTAATGATGAAATAGAGGAATGGTACGTAATGGTGTAGATGCCTATATGGGGAAAAACGGGAAAACCCTGTGAAAAATTCCAACTGTGGCATTGTCCGCCAGAAGTGTCATTATGGGTTTTCAATGAGAAATTCCAGATCTCGGGACTAGAACCCGAGCTGCCTGCTTGACAGGCTGGAGGTCAGACCACTAAGCCACCGCGAGGGCTACATATAGGATAGGAGTGCAGATTTCAAGAGCTTGTTACTTGGATAAAGTACAACAAAAGAAAGTGTAATACCATACTAGTCTCAATAATTTCCTCAGAACAAAATAATTTTCACCTCAATATTAGTACTGTTTTACTCAAGTACTATCAGTACGATTTTGATTTTTACTCTTACTTATCATTAGAGAATCTGAGAAAAAATTATTTATTCATTTGCAGTTATGAAATAAAATGGACGGTTTTCTTACAAATTAAATATAAATATTAATAGCTATCATTATTTCCTGTCATTACAAATTTGACAACCCTGCTGTAATGAGTAAGGGACAGAATGCTGCTATTCAGACAGAGTGCGTATATGTGTACGTAGGCGATCCATAAATGCGATGTTGCCAAACTTCGCAGAATTTTAAACTAATCTTCTAACCACACTTAATTACATAATGAATAGAAGTTTTTTATATTTATTTTAATGTATTATATTGCTCCCTTCAACCTGTAACTATATCACTTCCACCCTGTATACTAAAAATATGGTAATTCAGGAGGAACAGTAAATATTTTAGGCAGTGGTAATATCGACTATTCTGAGTAAACAGATCATATAAACGTGTGTCCAACTTTTAACGGATGTAGAGATACAGCTGTTTGAACGTTACACACAACATGTCTTATCAGTGAAAATAAGAAAAGATAAATGGCTTAAAGAATATATTTAATGCTTATTTACATGAAATTAATACATTTCAATGCACTTTTCCGCTTTGTTGACAACAGTAGTATTGCTCGTCTAAGGTCATTCTGTCTCTCTTTTATGTGGGCAGCTCTATTCTTATTGCGAGAGACCAAATTTGTCCGTTGCATTTACTTTATCTTTATACTTATCTTTTTAATCGCCTTTCATCTACCACTATAGACAAAAATTGACAGGAGTAAGGTCTGGGGACTTTGGTGGCCAATGCACGTGACCACCGCGGTCGATACATTCTTCGGGGAATGTGAGAGTTATATTATGTGTCCACTGACAGATAAAATGTACAGGTCTGGAAGAATACTCCCATCCTTGTAGCCAAAGAAACTACAAAGAGCTGTTTCTCAATACCTATTATAAACAGTGCTGTACTCGGACGATCTCATAGGAGCGACACGTACTGTTCCTTTGTTTGTAGTGAATAGTACGTAGTCAATCTTCATACCATTTGTATCGTTTGTTATATGTAAGCTTAATATTGAAACAGCTGTATCTCCACACCCGTTAATAATTGACAGGGAATTTAAAGAATTCCCAGTCATTGTGTGAAACGTCAATAATCGAATTAAAATAATAAAATACAATATGTAAGCTACTTTCTTTGACACTGTAGTAGGATATTTTATTTGACAGTCATTCATATACGTATTCCATATACTACCCAATATTTCCATCACTACTGTATGAAAAACTTCGAGGCACATTAAATAGAGACTGGATCGAGACGGACCGAGCAGAAAACCACTTACACATACTTTGTTTCCAAGATACCACGAACGACGTCAGTGTAAAGTTTTTATGTCAAAACGTCACAATTCCTCTTTTTTTGTATCTCGAATTATCACAACACGTTTATTCGAATCTTGAAGTCACCGAATTTTAGTTTTCATATAAACAATCAGTTAATAAATGGAACCTAATGTTCATGTTGAAACACAAGAATAACAGTCCATAAAGTGAAAGAATTACGCAACAGAATCGCAGAATTTAATAACGGAGTTCACCGGTGCCTTTTAATCTCTACGCGGACAAGGTCATCAGAAAACGGAATAATATTATAGGTGACAATTTTACGATTAGGAAAATTAAATTAATTGTGTTATTTTCGCTGATAGCAAGGCCGTTAGAGCAAATTCAGAATACAATCTCCAACTAGCGTAAGTACACTCTGGCAAACAACCAAGGATTTTTTACTTACATATCTTTGTAACAAACGAAAACTTTGACATGATATTTCGTCTTCGACAATTCAAAACGATTGGGATCATTAATTTTAATTAATTTCGATGCAATATATATATATATATATTCCGTAAACACGTCTATATCGAAGGGTCAGTATGTCTGAACCGGGTAAGGGAATCAGGCAGCGAAGATTGTTTAAGTTGTAAGCCTATGCGTAACATGCCAGGTGTCTCATGGTTTTCCACGCGGTGCATCTCATTCCATTCTATATAAAATCTGCCTCGTGGATTTTCATTCGATACATCTAACTCCATTCTCTATTTAATTATTATTAGATATAATGTTGATCAGCCACTTAACGTTCTACTAGTTGACAGTCCTTTCGGCTTTTTTCCATGCAAAATTTACTTAAGTTCCTTAAGTAGGACAGTGTAAACGAAGTGAGACAAATAGCCATTAAGCTAGGAGCTCACATAGGTTAAAATGAGTGCCAAGAGCCCTTTCAAGGACGCGATTATCATCGTGTGTCTTTCAATTGATAACTTCTTCTTTCTCTCTCTCATTCATTCTTTCGTGGATAGAACTTTCAAGACAGTTAATATCAGAAACTATATTTGGGAATTTTTCACGTAAATAAGTCTATATTGTAAGATCACAGGAGAAGCTGGGAGTGGGGATGTAGTGGAACTGATAAGAGGTGGTGACAGGCTAAAGGTCTGACCATTCAGCTAGCGCAGGGGTTGATACAGGTATAGTGAATCGTTAATGTTTTTACGAAGCTGTGGACCTTATCAGTTCAGAAGCTGGTGAATAGGAGCGTGGTATCAAGTAGCTTTGGAGTGAGTAACAGTTGATGCATTCCTTTTGCATTCTTCATAGGGCCGGTGAGGTGAGTCTCTTATAATAGTTACGTCAAACTCTTCGGAACCAAAGTTCTACTGTCAATTTTTAACTCAAAAATGGAAAGCAAAATTGAGGAGTAGAATGCCAGATGTACGTAAGTCCATATTTTGTACTTTTCAGCAGATTCATAATTGTAATTCTTCTAGTCAGTGACTACATCAACGGAAATGTATTTTCACCTATCGAATGTGTACAAGTACATTAGACACTGTTACTGAAATTACGAAAATGCAGAAATTTTATCTCCAAATGTACAATAGTGGAAAAAAAACCGGACCGACTCTTGTAGCTGATTTTAGAGCCTTGTTCACTCCAGAACACGGTAGACTGGTAACCAAGACCTTCGTGGTTCGAATCCTGCCTAGGGAGGAAACTTTTTTTTTTGTTCTTTATTCAAGTTTATTCCCAATACTTTTCGATTGCTGATAAAATTCATGTTCTGGGAATAATAAGTTAATTAACTAGTAAAATATCGCTGCAATCGAAAAGTATTGGGAATAAATTTGAATAAGGAACAAAAAAAAAAAGGTTCCTCCCTAGGCAGGATTCGAACCACGAAAGTCTTAGTTACCAGTCTATCGTGCTCTGGAGTGAACAAGGCTCTGAAATCAGCTACAAGGGTCGGTCCGGTACTACTGTACACAAGTTCATAAATCTAATCAGAGAAGCTCTACAGGTTACATTCAAGATGGCGGCGCTCAGCTGTATACGTGTCTGGAGTTAGCTGGTGCGAGTGTATGAACTGTGTTTAGTTTATTCCTTGATTCAGTAGGTTAATGTGTGATAAGGCCTTTGTGTTAATTGAAAAGAAAGGGCACAAGGTTGACAATATAGTTTATCATGAAGATTGGATAGCTCTCATTGAAAGTGCTCGCACAGATGTTCTTATATCTACATTCCTTCCAAAGGAAAATATAGTATACATTTTTATCATCCTTAAAATTATAATTGTCCACGGTTGGGTTTGAATTCCAGAACTCCGAACTCAATATCAAAAGTGATTACCAATAGACCACAGAAAATAAAGAAAGAGCTGGTCTATAATGAATAGCAGAGTTTGTATTTAGAAGCAAAAAACTAACTTTAAACACTTCTGAAAATGAGTGCATTGTAGCTGAACACAAAGCTACTGTGACTCGGAATCAAAATAGTTTGGGGTACAAGCTAATAGACTACATGCTTTAATTATCATGGCACACATTTAGCCGAACGGATTGAGTGTCGACTTTCCACGCTGATAACCAGTTCGAATCCCAGTGGGTCCAGTGGAATTTGCGGCTGACAAAAAAGTGCTTGGTGGTACGTTTTGCGGGGTACTTCCGTTTCTCCTACTGATATTCCATCATCCATCATTGCTCCATTAATCATCCTTATGTGGTGCTATGCAGTCTGTCTCCCATGATGCAACAAGGGCAACACTTACGGCGGCTAAAAGAACTATAGCTTCGACGCGGCGCCCAAAGGTACTGATTGACGTAACTCAAGTACCAGAAATTAAATGAAAAAGTTGGTATCATTAGTATACATAGGTTCTGGAGACAAACAAAACTAACTGCCGCTCTCGCTCGCTGTGTTCGTTGTACTTGTCTTTCGAGTCTCGTTTCGTAACTATCGTGCGCTTCGAGTCTTGGTCATCTTTCTCGGAATAGCATTTTGCTGACGTGTAAAGATTTCTTAACTTCCAGTAACATATATAATTGAAATAAATGACATTAGAGATGTTTAATTGATTCAAAAAGACAAAAGGAAACAGTATCACAGTTATAAAAATGTTCTGGTTCTATTATTAGATATTATAACTCCACCGAGGCGAGTGGAGACGCGGGGATAATATGAACAATCGCGATGACGCTATACGAGTACAGGAGACGTACAAGTGGTGCTCCGGGCTGTATGACTCCACTGGCCATGGTCGAGTAATACCTACGGTTATGTAAATATAAAAAAAAATTCTCAAATAAATTTGCATTTCTAAGAAACATAAACCATAGCATTAAATAAAGTGTTAATATATTTTTTTTTTTACTTGAGATTGTACAATTGATCTCAAACATGTGAAAAAAAAATCCTAGCCTTTTAACAAGGGCCTAGTAATTAAATAAAGTTTGGGGTACGGATTATTATACACTGCTAGGTAGCGATGATGTCTCAAATAGGCTACTTGATTGTTTAGACATATACAGAGTGATTCACGGAGATTTACCTTCCTTACGAAGCTTATTTCCGAAGACATTCTGAGCAAAAAAGTTATATAAACATTTTCCCTTATCTCAATATTTTCAAAATTACACTAATTTCAAGTTGTTACTAATATACAATTATTCTTTAGCTTTAAGGGTAAATAATATTGCAGATAAACAATGAACTATTCAGGAGTATTATTTCTTTAATTAGCTAACAATTTGAAGCTAAAAATATGTTGTGAATTGCTTAGTTGCTTCGTACAATTTTCTTGTTCTTTTTTTCTTTTTTTTTCTTTTTTTTTTCGATTTTTAACTACAAAATTTAATTTTCTTATAGCCTACATTTTATCGCAACAACTGTTACAAATCACGCCACTCTTGTGAATTCTTTAAGACTGTATTAGGATGCATAATTAAACTGTAAAAAATGAAGTTCCTGAAGTCTTATGATTTGTAACAATTTTTTTGATAAGTGCGTATGAAAGATGTCATTTTTAATTAAAATTGAAAAATACGATCTGTGCAAAACAATTAACAACACATTTTTAGTTTCATAACACTAGCCAATTTAAGAAAAGTCACTTCTGAATAGTTCATTCTCTATTTGTAATATTTTTTACCCTTAAAACTAAAGAAAAAAGGTATTTTACTAACAACTTCAACTTAATGTAACTTTGAAAATATTGAGATTAAGACAAATGTATATATGGCATTTTTTGCTGAGGATTTCTTCGGAAATAAGCGCCGTAAGTGACGGTAAATCCTCGTGAATGACCCTGTATAACAGTTGTCAAAATAGATAAAAGGTCAGTGTCGTTTGTGAGTATAAACAACTGTGACGATTCAAGGCTGTTTGACGATCGAGAGTTGATGACCACTCTCGATGTCTTGAACGTTCACTTGATTCACTCACAAGCAGTCTTTGTATCAACGACGGGTTAACATTGTCGTGCGGGTTTACGGCTTTGCGTGCTCTGTTGTCTTGCTTTCTCGCTCATTGTTCAACTCTAGTACGTTCTTAATCGGACCCTGAAGTGTATATTCCACACATTTTGAAACACACTGTATATTTTGAGTGACTTTTTTTTCAATTCCTTGAGTGTATTTCAATAATAAGCTACATCTCTCTGCTAACACCTTCCCTTTCCTCAATTCACAATCTTTCTATCATCTCATCGACACAATCGTTAAGCGATCTGATAAGAAAACTCAACACTCAGAAGCCTGCATTTGTTCGCTTTGTGTGAACACCTGAACAGGTACGTGCCCCCGGGGCCTCCGCGATGCCTCGAGGTATAACCACGGATACAATTGGACGTGTGGAGGTCTGTGAAAGTACGAATAACACAATAACTCTCATGTTTGCGGGGAGGAGCTATATCTGTCACCGGGGTTGAGGTAAGCGTAACAAAATGGGTAGGGGAGGGCGGAGGTTCATGGAAACCCCCCGCGGGGGTCCGCCACACCGAATGAAGCGAGACGTCATCTCGCAGGCTCCAGTTGCACTTGCTGGACACGGTCTGCGTACTCTCGCGTCCGCGGAAACTCGAGCACTTTGTGCTTGGTGCTTTCAGGCCAAACGTTTCATATGTTACTCTAATTTGATTGAATAAGTTGCTGCATCAGAGTGAGGCAAAACCTGGGAATAACTGCTTGCATAATTAAAAATAGACAAATTTGACATTTGTGCTCGCCTATGCGTTTCGTTTCAGCGGGATGTTGTCACAGTGTTTCAGACGATGCTTTTGGGTGAGTTTATTGCATTACGAATGGGAAGATACTCAGAATTGAAACTGAATTTATTGCAATTGAAATTACATGTACATATCGGTATTTAAAATATACAAAAAGAGCAAATGCTCGTACTTGGGGTGGTCCCAATTACATTATATAGTACTACAAGTTAAGTGATATAATTAATGGTGTTGTAAGTACACGCTGGGAGAGAAACACTAGTCGAAAAAAAAAAAAAAAAAAGAAATAAAAACATCTAACCCTACATCAAAGAAGTAAATGATGGACAGTCTCAATTTAAGATATTAACATTAAATTCGTCTTCCCAGTTTCATAATATTAACTTCAAATAGTTATAAAATTTCTAATTTACTTTTTCTAAAGTATTCTAAATTTCTTTTTTTAGTTGATTATTTAACGACGCTGTATCAACTACTAGGTTATTTAGCATCGATGAGATTGGTGATAATGAGATGGTATTTGGCGAGATGAGGCCGAGGATTCGCCATAGATTACGGATGGGGAAAACCTCGGAAAAAACCCAACCAGGTAATCAGCGCAAGCGGGGATCGAACCCGCGCCCGAGCGTAACTTCAGACCGACAGGCAAGCGCCTTAACCGACTGAGACACACCGGTGGCTTTCTAAACTTAATTATGAAATACAATCAAACAAATAAAGAAAATCCATTTTTCCGATTTAAGGGCTCATTTTCTACATAGAGTCACGAAGACAAAACACAACATAAAGAACACAACAAAATACAAATAGAAAACAAAACACAAAATAACACGCCAATACAAAACAAATCAAACAACACAATTAGACCTATTTCAGAACAATAACACAAATACAAAACAACAACAAAAACAAAAATTACAACAAGAACACAATTTACAACACAAATACAAAAAAAAAAAAAACAACACACATCACCCTAAGTGCTAAGCGGAAAATTGTATTAAACGATTATTCGAAACTAGCAACGCTTATATGGATCTGAACCAATTTTAGCATTTACAAAAAAAATTCAACACTTCGAACACTTACACTGTGCTTATTTACTCGTATTTCCAGAACCTTTCACAGCACTAAACGTTTCCAGCAAACACAAACGGATGAGCAACGAAGGAAACGCAAAACAGAACACAGGAAATTGTAATGCCACATAACAAAATAATCACATATTCATTTCACATTAACATAATTATAAATAACTTATAATTACGATACCCATTTTTATGAGATTTTGTTTCTGGAGGGCGCAGCTTCTTAGCGGCCCAGAACAACACGGGCCATCACGCTTGAAGGGTGGTTTACACGGCACTGGTTTTATTGGTTTGGTTTCGAACAAGCGTTTTTAGTTGCTAGCCAATTCGCTGGCAAAAACTTCTAAAAGACGCTGCTTCTTTTGTTCGCTAGCGACTAATTTTCAATTCGCAGCGTCTAAAACACGCTCGCTGAAAAGTTAAATATGATCAACTTTAACACTCCCTCAAAGCGTTAAGAGAGCGACTGCCTTTTGCTCATGCGCGAGTCGGCCTGCTCACTACAAAGAAAGTACAAACTACATTTTTTTGAAAAATCACTTGCGAAGTGTAGTGAAGTGTTGTATTCTTGTCCTGTATAGCCTATTTTTTTTTTTTCTTCAGTGAACTGGCGCCGAAACTCAACAAGAAGATATTGTTGGAACATTGTGCCATTGTCTTGTTGTTGGTTTGGCGACGCTGTTATCTATTCTGTTATCTGTTTTCTTGCATTTATTCTATGCCCAAAGTTGCGGGTTCGATCCCGGGCCAGGTCGATGGCATTTAAGTATGCTTAAATGCGACAGGCTCATGTCAGTAGATTTACTGGCATGTAAAAGAACTCCTGCGGGACAAAATTTCGGCACATCCGGCGACGCTGATATAACCTCTGCAGTTGCGAGCTTCGTTAAATAAAACATAACATTTCTTGCATTTATTCACATTATTAAATCCGGTGTTCTTGTTGGGACATCCTATACTTTTCGGTACGCGATTGGGTCCTCCAATGTTTGTTCCTTAAATAGATTATCTTAAGCCCCACGAGTTAATCTCTAACCTATCCATTTATATACCCACACTCTTGTTTTCGTTTTCTGTTTATTTACAGAATCGCGTATTTGAGCTTAAACAACTCGTGCACAAAGCGTAACAGCGACTCGAATAACATCATCCTCTGACGCCATGACTCTTAACACTGGCAACATCCTAGATTTACCAGCACAATGTACACGTTTATCAACTAGCGAATTTTTTTTATCAGATAGTCACTCAGGGAAAGCGTCAAGGTGGCGACAGAAGAAGCTAGCGACTAGCGTCAAAATCAGCACCGTGTAAATCACTCTTAAGCAATGTTGCCTAGCCGTGTTGTTAAGACGCACTCGCTGTTATTTATAGTATCTTAAATATTACATGCGCACAGACTTATAATTATAGTCACAAAAAGATGAGACCTATGAACTAAGTCGCGTGAAAATCATTATGATATTCTTATTATAACAACCTATTTAAGTTATTTTGAACCTTTTAATTGTTGGAGGAGAGCTCTGAAAAGCCACTGCAAGTAGCTAGTTCTAATATACAGGAACATCATTTTATTTTTACAAATATTTCTAAAATTAACCTGGCTATATCTTTGAATTAACGGCTGAGGATCGAAAACACTGTTTGTTACTCCTTCCACGACCGGAGTTTGATGACACTAGCGTAAAATAAAAACAAATCGCTTTACTAGATATAGGAGAGAAGAAAAGTAGTACATCTATTTACCTAAACTAGTACTGTTCTCCAGTCAGGAGATTATCGAAGACTTTTTAAGCATATCTTCGAAAAAAGAATGTATTGTTTCTTGAATGTAATTCTTTAATTCTTCTGTTGTTGTAGGATGTTTAGCAACCATAACCGTTTTACAATAACCCGAAAAGAAATAATGCAAAGCACTCAAATCAGGTGACATGGGGAGCCATAATCCTGCTCACGTTGAAATAGTTCTCTATCTACTCTATAACAGAGTACCTTACGTACTGTAAATTCATTCTTCACTTCTGCCCGATCCTAACAGATAAATTTACTCAGATATGCTATCTATTGTCCGTCCAAGTGTCACAGGTTCGTAGAAAGGGGGAAAATCACATGACAGTTGCTTAACGTGGCCTTTTTATTTAAATTATTTTAAATATTTTTTGTGTAATATTACGTGGCCACTAGCCTTTACAGAGAGGCCAGTAGATATGGGTGAGGGAAACCGGGATGCGACGTAACCAAACGACGTAACAGTACCTGTACGAAAATACCCATGATTCAATAATGAGTGCTCTTTTTTCACTGGAAAATGCGACCATATTTCTGGAACGAGCTGTACTCACTCATTCAGTACCGTTTAGGCCTACTATGATCGAACGTCTCTGACTGCATATGCGGCCTTGGTTCTGTGTGAGGACGGGTGGAAGTTTACTAGTAGAAGGGGTGGGAGGGAAGTAGCATACATTCAAAAACTCAGGTACAATAAAAATTGAAGTAAAAATAAAATGATGTCCCTGTATTATTGTTCTATTAAAAAAAAACTTTCCTATCGTTCATCTGCTTTCTACTTTTAATTTTGTGATTATGTTTGGCCTTGAGTAATACGTACAGCAAATTTTTCAATTATTCGTTATTCGATTCCCTATATCCCTCGATGTTCTATGCCTTGTGTATGCCTTAAATGTGCACAGAGCTCGATATTAGATTCCGCCTAATCCTTTGAATGCCTCAACCCAGTTCCTGTACTTCTCCTCACTCATGACTCATGTCACCTTTTATTAATTTTCCGCCCCTCTGTACCATTATCTACGTATAGCAAGAACAACAAAACAACAAGAATCAGTACCAGCAATACCACGAGAGGGACGTAGTTTATCGTTTGTTGTGTTGGTTTATGGATAGTTTCTATTACAGCCGCTTGATCCTTGCATAGGCACTCTCTTAAATGAATAGGCCTACTCTCTCATTTGCCTCCTATCACTAACCTTCTTTTACTTTTTTTTCATAACCACAACTAACAGCTAACATCGGCGGTCACCGGCGTATCTCAGGCGACAGGCGCGTTTGCCTGCTGATCCGGAGTTGCACTCCAGTATCGATTCGATTCTCGCTTGTGCTATTACGCCTACTTGTTTGGGTTTTATTCCCAAGTTTTCTACAAATGTAACACGAATGTCAGATAATCATATGGCGAATGATTGTTCTAATCTCACCAAATACCATCTCGCTATCACCAACTACATCGACGCTAAATAACATAGTGGTTGATACAGCGTCGTTAAATAACCTAATAAGAAAAACAACATCGAAGTAGGACTGCGTTCATCGAAGCGGAACAAGTAAACAAAAGGCTATAAGCTCTAACAGATTGCTTTCACATGCCTCTGAATCCTTGGGCGGACACGCTATTTAGATATGTTTTAAGTGCCTTTCTTTCCACTTTTCATTTTATCCACCATCATCATAATCATCATCGTTTTCGTCATCATTACAAATAACACTGCCAACAATACCGTTATGTGTTATGAGTGTGATAACGTTTATCAAAGTGAGACGAGTAACTAAAAGTTTACGAGTTTGCTTCACATGTCGGAGACTCTTTGTAGTTTTCGGATATGTTATTTCTCGTATGTTTTCAATTAATTTCCTCCCATTTTCCCTTTTAATCATCACAATTACACCGTGGAGCTTCATACAATTCTATGTTTTTATTGATTTGGCATTTTGAAAAAGTAGAAGTGGATCTTCGCCAATCATGGTTTTTAAGTTGGAGTAAGCCAACTTTTTTTAAATTCATATTTCGAGGGTTTTCCCTTTAAAATGCATAATATATATTTTATCTTCCATATTTAAATACATAGCCTACATTAACACCTTTCCTTGTTTTGCACTATTTATTAACTAGGCCTTAATAAATTACAAACGACTTTTAACGAACCCGCAGGTTCATTGCCGCCCTCACATAAGCCCGCTATCGGTCCCTATCCTGTGCAAGATTAATCCACTCTCTATCATCATATCCCACCTCCCTCAATTTCATTTTAATATCCTCCCATCTACGTCTCGGCCTCCCCAAAAGTCTTTTTCCCTCCGGCCTCTCAACTAACACTATATATGCATTTCTGGATTCATCCATACGTGCTACACGCCCTGTCCATCTCAAACGTATGGATTTAATGTTCCTAATTATGTCATGTGAAGAATACAATGCGTGTTTTTCTGCGTTGTGTAACTTTCTCCATTCTTCTGTAACTCATCCCTTCTAGCCCCAAATATTTTCCTAAGAACCTTATTCTCAAACACCCTTAATCTTTGTTCCTCTCTCAAAGTGAGAGTCCAAGTTTCACAACCATACAGAACAACCGGTAATATAACTGTTTTATAAATTCTAACTTTCAAATTTTTTGACAGGAGAGTAGATGACAAAAGCATTAATAATAAAACTCATTTCTCATATTTATTCTGCGTTTAATTTCCTCCCGAGTGTCATTTATATCTGTTACTGCTGCTCCAAGATATTTGAATTTTTCCACCTCTTCGAAGGATGAATCTCCAATTTTTATATTTCCATTTCGGAGAATATTCTGGTCACAAGACACAATCACATAGCCTACTTTGTCTTTTCGGGGTTTACTTCCAAACCTATCGCTTTACTTGCTTCAAGTAAAATTTCCATGTTTTCCCTAATCGTTTGTGGATTTTCTCCTAAAATATTCACGTCATCCGCATAGACAAGAAGCTGATGTAACGCGTTCAATTTCAAACCCTGTCTGCTATCCTGAACTTTCCTAATGATATATATTAAGTAGGCCTAATTTCAAAATTTGTCTCTGATAAATATAAGAGTAATTTCCAAGAAATATAAAAATTATGTAAGAAATGAAACCAATAACAATCATTTAATTACTGTTAAGGACATGAAATCTATGTGACGACAATCGACACCTCTCCCTAGTGTATAAGATAGGTCGTTTTCAACTTTAACATGAGACTAGCATAATTTTTCAGGAGCCAGAGCGAAAATACGCGTCGTCTAGGGCTATACAGACTTTCTCCATCTTTTACTCTGATTACTTAGAACCAAAAATGAATGTATTCAGATACATGTGACAATTAAGTCATGAATTGCTGAGGCCATGAAATTGCTGCGAAGACAATGCTGCTAGTGCGCTCTAATTTCACAGAAACAAAACTGAATAGTGTATTTAAACACGTGCGGGCAATAAAGTCTCGCGGAATGTAAATTTTCATTTCAGTAAGTTTTACTGTGCAATCAAGCGAAGAACCAGTAAGTGATCGATCTGCTTACAACTTTAACCACCGACATGCCGAAAGAAAAAAGTACCTACCAGAAAAGATTTAGGCCTATTAAAGAAATGGTTTTCTGAAGACAAATGTTTTTCTACTTATAGTAAAATCGTCTTATGTGCAATATGGCTTCTTGGCACTTATTACTTTAAACTATTTTTATTTATATCATTTTATTAAACCTCTAAAATGTATTTTAATGCATATATTTCAATTTTAGCGCATACTACTTCAACATTTTACCGCACAGTTGCATGCATATTTTCAGGTTTTTTAGTACATGAAGTTCTGTGATCTAATCATAATTATCATCAGCGCCATCACCACTAACAACAATAACATCACGTTTGACGGCATTTATCGAAATGAGACGAGTGACCAAAAGCTTACAAGTTCAAGTGTTGGTTTCACATGTCCCTGACTCCTCGTAGGGTTAGTCTGCACTATTTCGTGTTACGCTTTAAGTGAATTTCCTCCATTTTCCACTTTGTCTATCATCATCAGAAGCACCATCACCAGCACTACTGTCACCACTGATAACAACAATAGCATTAAGTGTGATGCCGTTTATGAAAGTAAGACGAATAACTAAAAGCATAGGAATTCACATAGTTTGGTTTGACGTGTTAGACTCCTTGCATAGATATGTTATTTCGCGTGTATTTAAGTGATTTTCCTCCTATTTCCCTTTTATCTATCTTCTTTTTGTTCATCATTTTCATCGTCATCCTTATTCAATTTTTTCATTAGCTTTCGTCTACATTTATTTAATATATGTCTCCCTTATTATTCATAGTGATACATTGAAATGCTGAAGCATCTCTCTTTGTTATGTACATATATACTGGAATAAAAATGTGAGGCTTTCTTCTTTGTAAAATAATACTATTTACCTTAAGAATAAAAAAATGCAGAAATAAGTAGGCCTAGGTCTACAGTATGTAGTGTCATTTAAGAACAGGCTCCTTTACACATCCTTCATAAATGAAAAATATATTTTTTTTAAGAACTTAAAAATGTTCCTCTTTCATCTCTTATAATTTTTGTACACAGAGCATCATAAAATTAAAAATTTATAAGTTACTGTACAAGCTGTATTTCATACTTTTACACACCTTATACCCAGTATAAACAGTAGGCTAATATCGTCTGTGAGACGCTGAATAAGCAAATTGTTGTGAGAAGGCAGTATGTATAATCTTCCTAACACTCATGTTAGTGGAATGAGATATGGGCCTATAGGGTAATCCTGAGGGAAACGGAAGTGCATCTATAAAATTCTGATCCTCCGAACTTGTTCACAATTGTATTACAATGACAAGCCTAAATTTATTACTGACGGAAAAATATTTAGGCTATGTATGCACACATCTCCATAATTGTTAACTAAGCACGAAGTTCAGAGAAAATTGTGACTGAAGTTGAAAATTAAAAGTTGGTGCCCTAGTAATATAGGCCTAATAATAGTTAATGTCACCAAAACAATATGCTTAAATTTCCATGTGAGTTCTATTAATAGTGAATTTAATTTTTTCGATAATCATTTAAAATGGAACCAACACATTAATTAACTTTGTAATAAATTACGTAAATAATTTATTATTTTGTTTTATTGAGGAATTACTTGTCAATAAGTTTATTACTCACAATATCTTTAACTTTATTTCAATCGGTAATTATGTATTGAATTATAGGATGGGGTAGCTCATTTAAATCCAATTTTAATGCACTTTATTTACTATAGAAGAAAATAATTAAAATATGTCTTCATAAACCTATTGATTTTCCATCTCAAAAATTGTTTTTAGACTTTAATGTACTTAACGTAGGACAAATTTATTATATTGTATTAATAAAATTCATACATGAAAATCGAAATAATTCTGAATTCTATTCTCACAGATATGAAACAAAAGGTATGAATTGTTTAAGATTGTTTGAACCAAAATGCAACACTGTTACAGTGTTTAATCATAGTAGTAATTTAGGCCCAAGAATACAGAACAAATTTATATTTAAATATCCTAATCTTGTCAATTCTAATAGTTCTAGTATTAAATTTAAAAAGTTATGTATGGATTTTATAAAAATTTAAAAAGTAAATTTAAATTTATATATTCTAATTGCATAGTAGACATAAGACAAATTGTATTGTATACTTATTAATTTCAATTCAGGAATCCGCCTCTGAGCACGAGTTCTATTCTTTCAGGGGTGAGCTAACGTTTTCCTGTATATATTATATTTTATGTTACAATTATTAGCAAAATAAATAAATAAATAAATAAATAAATAAATAAATAAATAAATAAATAAATAAATAAATTGTATTCTGATGAGTGACCAAATTATGTTAAATTTTTTGGATTGCATGTAGCCAAAATAATAAACTTAGCATGTTTTGCCATTTTATATTTAAGATAGTTTTTAAATAAAATGGATTCGATCTCAATTTACTATTCGTACTTAAGTTATATCATATTTTTATTCGGTAATTCTGTTAATACGAATGCAAGTTTCGCATCTCAGGAACGTATTATAAGATCAATTTGCAAACTTAATAACGACTAATGTGAAGCTCATTTTAGAACTTTTAAAATGCTTACATTCCTTGCATAAATATTTATAAAACAAGATTAACTTAAATTATTTAAAAATCGACTAAAGATTTCCACAACTATAACATACTATATGTTATGAAAATGTCTTCTCTATTGAAAAATAGAAGCGTAGCAAATATCGCACCCTCAGTAAAGTAGTGTCGTAAATCGAAAATTATGAGTTTTTAGTAGCATACACTAAAGTATAATACAAATACGCTGCTTCCTAGTAAAATACTGCCGTAATAATAGTTTAGTAAAGAGATAGCAAACACCTAGACCACTGGTCGTCAACACTCGCTGAAATGGCTAATGGGTAAGAAGTGCATCGCAATATGCATCGTCGTGCAGAAGGGAGAGGGAGGAAGCATACCCGCCAGCAGCCCCGGATGCACGCCAGTGCCTTGTCTTGTCCGCGGGTAAGAGACGCTAGCCCGAGTGTGCACTGTGCTGATGACCGCTAACTTAGACAATACGCTATTTTGTTATTAGAATTTTATACCTCGAACCAGTAAAACAGTGTAGCAAGTTACGACAATAATATTCTAGTAGCCTAGTGCTTTCAATACCGTGTAGGGGAGAGTTGGGTAGTATCATACATCGGGTAATATCGGACAGTGTGTTTCTTTCATCTACCACCAGATGATAGTACCTGAAAGATATGGTTACGTTTCTGTATGCGACATCACAGAAACGTAACCATGTCATTCAGGTACTATTATCTGGTGGTAGATGAAAGAAACTCACTGTCCGACATTACCCGATGTCCGATACTACCCAACTCTCCCCTAAGTTAAACTAGTGATCATAGATGATCAAATCGTGAATCTCGATCCTTGTGAATCTGTCTACATGCACACTGCATCTGAAAGCTTCAATCCCGCATCAGCAACATTCCTTCACTCTGTGTTGACGTTAGAACAACTTGTAGGCTACTTATTCACTGTTGGTGTATGTGATGGATCACGTTGTCACCCTACAAACCATGTACCTCAAGAAAGAGGGAATTTCTTGCATAGTGAGAAGAAGATAATAATATTATGGTTTATTTAACGACGCTCTCAACTGCAGAGATTATATCAGCGTCGCCGATGTGTCGGAATTTTGTCCTGCAGGAGTTCTTTTACATGCCAGTAAATCTACTAACATGAGCCTGTCGCATTTAAACACACTTAAATGCCATCGACCTGGGCGGGATCGAACCTGCAACCTGCACAGAAGACCAGCGCTATATCGACTCCGCTACCCAGGCCGACTGGGAAGAAGAGTATTTTTGCCTTGATTATAGTGACAACGTACAATTTTCCAAGCGATTTTGTATAAATAAATATGCATGTCTCGTTTCTTTGGATATGCTACTGAAGCTATGTTTGGTACGATCTACTCGTATGTGTGTGAGCAAGTGTTTACGGTTATGAAAATAAAATATAAACGCAGGCCTCGAGAAAGTCATCTTTCTGATCAACTGCGACAGGCAATTACAAATATAACACCTGAGTTTCAAGCACTAGTTGAACAGGTTAAAGAGTTGTAATTATTTTAAAATTATACTTTTTTGTTTAGGTGTATATGTCAGTCTTATAGACAAAAAAGTTTTGTTTCTGTAACTCCTGTTATTTTCATTATAATTGGAGGGCTTCCTGCTAAAAGGGGGTGCTTCCACTTTTTGGTGAAATTGATGTTTTGCTTGTTCATACGTTAAAAAATATGCCCGATCTTTTAGTGCAAGAACGGTGTGATTCCGAGCATTTGGTAGTAAGTTACAGTGGAATTGGAGCTGAGCTCCCAATCGTTTCGTTGCGAAAAGGAGGCAGCTCCTCCTAGAGCTATATACAGAGAGAACCGTAAGTAGTGTCATTAATTTCAGGGGGTTATTCATTGGGATATTTCGAGCAAAAAAGTTCCATAAAATTTTGCTCGATTTTATTTCCTTTTCGAGATAAAAATTGTTTTATATGAAATATTTCATAGCGTGTTCTTGGAAAGTCATTGATTTAACTCCCAATATATAATCCTTTCGCTGTAAGAAAAATCCTAATATAAACAATAGCACGTGACTGAAGTGAGGCTTCATTGGCCACTGTTTGGCGCCATAGATTCTCAGTACGTGTTCCCGCCTACTGTTGTACATTCTGTTTCATGTTAAACATTTCCCGTTACTCGTCAAGTAGGCCTAACCTCACTATAATGCATTCATTTGCTTAGGAAACATTTACTTTATAATTACTGTAATTAAAATTCACATAAGTTATTATATACATTTAAGACTATTTCTTTTTCTCCGCTTTTGAGAGGGTTTCCACTCTTAAGTTTAATAATCACACACACACCGAGGTTGCAGAAGCCATACTTCAGTATGCCCCCACATGGTTACGTGAACAACTACGAGCTCAAGTGATGCCAGCTTGTTACAAGAACAGACCACCTCGGTATTACGGTTGGTATTCATCCGCGTTCATAGTACATAACACAATATAAAAGTAGCTTTTCTTTTACTTATCGTTTTACATATGAGTGAAGTTACATGTTTCATTGTATTTAACAACTAGAATTCAATTTTTTATTTTCAAATAATACAAGATGATAGTTTCCAAATACGGAACTATATTTTCTTGCGTGGTGTGAGTGTTTCGACTGGCAGCCAATCACGGTTATGGCAGCAACGTGCTTGTGTCTACATTAGGATTTTTCTTACAGCGAAAACAGTATAGACCTACTCAGTCAATTTAAGACAGCAGTGTATTATGATAATATACTATAGAAATCATTTCAGTTTTGTTCTTTAAATGTGCAGAAATCTGATCCGAACAAAAGTAACTTTTCGTTCTGCAAAGGAATTTTACAATGTTATATTTGTTCGAATCAAATTTCTGAACATTTAAAGAACAAAACTAAAATCCTTTCAAACACTGCTCTCTTAAAATTACGGCGCATATAGGGGATTAAATCAACGGCTTTCTCAAAACACGCTATGAAATGTTTCATGGAACTATATATACAGGTTGAACCGTAAACTACAAAAATTTTTATTCTAAAAAAATTTAAATTTTAGCTAAGCTTCTTTCTTTTCTCAGAGTATGTCCTAGGTACCTAGGAGTTTCATTTTACCACTCAATTATTTGTTATAATAAGCAATTTGAGGGTAAATATAAACAAATAATGGAACTACACCATTTTTGCAATAAAATTGGATATAATTAGCCACGTTTTGAACTGAACACACAATTACTGTGTCAATATCATAAACTACAACAGTAGACAGAATTTTTTAGAATATTAATTTTTGTGGTTTTCCACAAGTTTGTAAAAGTGGAGCTACCTCGTTTCTGCAGGGAGTCCTTCTATTGCTGTCATGAAGTGACGAGTTCATTAAGTGCTGTATTGTCTGCAAACCTGGTTATAAATGCTCCACCACTGGCAAGCTTGCGTTTGTTGCTGAAACACTAACTTATCCTTCACTCGTTGCATCACCCTGTCCTCTATTCTGCATGGCGAGTGGCCGCATAACTGAATCGGGGTTGGACTTCAGACTGGCCGTCTATTAGTTCTAGAATAATAGTCTCATGAGAGTTACTACAGTTTTCGAATGCGATTTTTCCCCCATTCTTATTGTTTTATTCAATCTCAAACTATAAGTTTACTATAGGCCTATATGCTGGCATTAGGTTTTGTAACAAATTGTCCAAGAACTGAAGGGACTTAATACTAAATAAATATGAAACTACAATTGAAATATTTTACTTTACTAATTCGTTTATTTCACACTGGAATTTTCAGACCATGTAGTTTAAAACCATGTTACCTTTTATTATTATCTACAGTAATCTCACTAGAGGTTTTGATTTATCTAAAGAAAAATCAAAACTCGAGTGGGATTTAATTGACTATTACACGATTAGAAGAAAGTATATAAAGATTATAAGAAATAAACTACGGTACTCTAATAGAATAATATATTAATTGACTAAAATTATATTTCACTTGTGTTAGCTTCAACAAATCGCTTGAACGGAGCCGCCATTTTCAGTTGACTATCTATGCGGTAAACAAATGACGATCGCAAAGCATGTTTTATAGTACCGTCAAGAATTTACAGTTTGAAATGTTGGCAAACAAAGAAGCAAATGGTAGGGAGGTGATAAAAACAGATACAGTTTTTAAAGATTAGAAGAAATAAAGTACTCTAATACAATAAAATAGCTATTAATTGTACTACATTTCTTTATATTTTACTAATGTTAGCTTCATCAAAACGTTTGCACAAAGCCGCCATTTTCAGTTTATTATCTATCCTGAAAACAAATGACGATCGCAAAGCATGTTTTGTAGTTCCGTAAAGAATTTACTGTTTGAAATGTTGGCAAACAAAGAAGCAGATGGTAAGGAGGTGATAAAAACAGAAGAAAGTGTATAAAGATTAGAAGAAATAAAGTACTCTAATACAATAAAATAGGTATTAATTGTACTACATTTCTTTGTATTTTACTAATGTTAGCTTCATCAAAACGTTTGAACAAAGCCGGCATTTTCAGTTTACTATCTATGCTGGAAACAAACGACGATCGCAAAGCATGTTTTATAGTACCGTAAAGAATTTACTGTTTGAAATGTTGGCAAACAAAGAAAAAAATCTAGGGAAGTGATAAAAACAAACAAATGCTATGGAAGTGATAAAATTGTAGCGATAAACAGTCATGATTGGTTGAAACACGTTCTTTCGTACTGTTTTATTGGTCAAAAGTAATATGACGTAGTAAAAGTATAATAGTCAATGCAAATGTAATTGCTTGTATGATAAATAAAATCATTATGAATATGAATTTGAAATATCAACGCCGGGTATCGAACTCGAGGTCGGAGAATACAAGCCTAGCACAGAGCTATGGAAATAATATGACCATGTTACAGAAACGCTGCAACTCAACCCATAGCGGAGAACATAAAATCCACAATACTGCAAAAGATGTACCACTACTTCTAATTTTTCTCAGAACCAGACAGTATGAAGGATTACCCTATCTACGTCAACAAGGCAGGATGACATCACTTTAGAGCCGTTCCATGTACAGCAGAGGTTGCAACTTTCACTGTCATCGAACCGGACTGTACGTGTGATGCTGCAATCTTTTGCAGGAGAGGGCGGTATCGGAGCTACATATTAAAACTGCGTATTTCAACATAGCTTCGCAATTTATTACATGCTGGGAGAAACTAAGGAGTCCCTGTCTGTTTTTATTCCACATTGCTCAGGCCTCTCCAAGGCTGAGATGATCCCCTTTCTCAGCTAGCGTCTGGCTTACAAACTGCATATTATGCACTAATGGATCAACTAATTAAAGATTATATGGTAATTTACATCAAACGAAGGATGCCACGTAATATTTTAGGTATGAAAAAACCCGTGAAGTTGCATTTAGACTGGTGTCTGAATGATCTGATACATTTAAATTCAATAAAACTAAACTGGATATCGAATACTGTGGAACTGCGATCAACAAAAAGAGGAAATGAAATTGGAAATGCAAGTTCATTAACGCAAATTTTGGCCCAGGGCCGGCGACTGAGATACCGAAATATTCTATAAAAAAAAAAAAAGCAGTCAAGGCCTGGTTGAAGAAACAAATATTAATTCACTACGCAGTGAAAACTGAAAATTCTTTATTTAGCAAGTGCAAAGAAAACTGAAGATCCTTTAACAATAATAATAATAATAATAATAATAATAATAATAATAATAATAATAATAATAGTAATAATAATAATAATAATAATAAACAAAAAAAATCATAAGGTTCTTCAGACTGAAGAAAACAGGCTAACCGAGATAATACTCCTAGAAGAACAAACAGGATTTATTTAGAAGAGGAAGAAACTTTATCGACCGTGTTTCCACTTTTAAACGAATAATAGAAAAGCGAGGAGAACAAAATATGGAAACACGTCTTAGACAACTTAACAGCCTGTGACAAAGTACCAAGACTGATAACAAGACTTAGGATCCGGGATACTTTAGCAACCAATGCAAGCACAACTTGACTATAGAGTTCCTTGAACATAGTAGACAGACACACCACAGTCTAGTAGCTATATACGGGCTATTCCATCTCAAATCGACCGAAATATAGAGAAAATTGACCTTGCAATTTTTAAATACAATGAAACTTTTTCTGTCCGTTGACAACTGTGATACAATGCTTTGTGCAAAGTTTCAGGCATCAGAACTTCATAGTGTTTAAATTTAAAATATTTAAATTTATCGTATTTTCATAAAATTAGCAAATTTAAACTGTTGTGGTTCCGAAACCCTTTCACCCAATGATCAAAATCATGGTTTATTTTGATGCTGAGAAATTAAAGTTTATATTGACATGTAAACAGTTTTTCTTACTTTTCATGGAAATGGAGAAATTTAGATTTTTCTTCATTAATACGCCTTTGCCCACGAAAAAATATTTTTAAAATATAAGGTTAGATTCCGCATTGAAAGTACAAATAAACATATATTTTTACTGGTACACCGTTGATAAGAAAGTATTGAAAATATCAAATAAAGAAAATAAATAGTACGCACGTGAACTAACCAGCTGACTGTGAGGCAGGAGCTAGCCGAGGCAAGCAAGGCCAGGAGACATAAACACGTGATGTTTCGTCTAGTAGCGCATAGCTGGGCTAGCTTTATCGCAAGTTTTCATAAACACAGGAGTAAAATGACGCCCATCGCTCGCTTATCTTCAGCTCTCGGCCAGTGCGTGCGGTACTGCGTAGTTCAAGTCTAGGCGTGTGAAAATAATTTACTTAATACCCTCGAAACGTATTGCCAAGCCACTAAGCAAACAATGCCGAATCCCTCTTAATAATGCAAGGTTTTTTCTCAATTTTTTTACATTTTTACAAATGGGCAAAAGACCTAAAAGTAAGTAAAATAAGATTATCTGTTTCTCTGTGTACAATAAAAATAAGGATTACTTCTTAACATAACCTACGAAATGTCAGCTTCAAAATAAGCTCCCGTTGAATGTTCTGCAGTAAATGGTTGCAGAGTTCTGAGCGCTGAAAGAGGCTTGTTTTTATAAAATACGCTAAATTTGTCGCTCAATAGTTTGACTTTCGATAGTATATTTTTGAAAATGCACTCTCCTCAGCACCTTGCATAAATAGGGAAAAAATTAGAGTATAAAAAAATGCGAGATTTTTTACTGATCGATTTCATATGGAATAGCCCATACAGTCACGAAGCTTGAGTTGTGAGGGTGCTAGGAACAATAGACTGTGCCGGTACTATTTCGCATTATCTATAATGAGGCGATATTAGCGATCCTAGTGGTTAGCAATTATTTATGGATGCATATTTACTACGTATTGAGCTTCGTGACTGTACATATTAGACTGTAGGCATACTGTGAACGTAAACAAAGACGTCAATGTGCTGCCTTATATTCTACTGTTAATAGTACTGCTAATTGGGATTTCCCGGTCTTTGATCGGGTCAAAAACCCTGATAGAACTGATATTTAACCCTTGCGGTGAATTTCAGTGAAGTCTGATGGGCCTAATTAATCAAATCCACTCTCCTCACCTTCACGCTGAGGCCTCATGGGATCTTTTAAGATGCGAAAGAGAGAGTGGTGTGCCGAAAGCAACGGGAAGTTACAGCATTTACCTTTCCCAAGAAAAACTGCAATCATGGCATGATGAGTCTTTCCAAGGTAAAAGATTCCGGACGTAGTTTTTTTAGCGAAGAACTATTTCCAGAACACAGGAGGTGTGATAGTAGGAGGAAGAAGAATAAAGTGTATAAGATTTGCTAATGATATGACGTTGTTAGCAGAAGAGGAAATGATACTAAGGAATATATTATTGGAGCTAAATGGCAGCTGTGAACAGTATGGAATGAAGATAAATGCCAACAAGACGAAAACTATGGTCATAGGAAGAAAAGTAGAGAAAGTAAACTTGAGAATTCTAAAGGAGGCAGTAGAGCAAGTGGACAGCTTCAAATACTTGGAGTGTAGGCCTACTATAAGCAGTAACATGAGTTGCTGCCAAGAAGTCAAAAGGAGAATAGCAATGGCAAAGAAAGCTTTTAATAGAAAAAAGAGAATGTTCTGCGGACCTCTGGAGAAAGGACTAAGGAAAAGACTAGTGAAGTACTTTGTGTGGAGTGTAGCATTGTATGTGTACGACGAAGTGAAGCATTTGAAATGTGGATATGGAGAAGGCTGGAGCGTGTGAAGTGGATAGACAGAAAAAGAAACGTAGTTGTGTTGAAAAGAGTGGCTGAAGAAAGAATGATGCTAAAACTGATCAGAAAGAGGAAAAGGTATTGGCTAGGTCACTGGAAGGATGCACTGGAAGGAATGGTGAACGGGAGAAGAGTTTGGGCCAGAAGAAGATATCAAATGTTAGACGACATTGAGATATATCATATGAGGAGAGAAAGAGGAAGGCAGAAAATAGAAAAGGCTGAAGAGCGCTGGATTTGCAGTGACCCTTCGGCAGAACACAATGAATGAATGAATGAATGGATGAATGAATGAATGAATGAATGAATGAATGAATGAATGAATGAATGAATGAATAGTACAATCTAGTGACGGTGGAAAATGATACATGCCTCACAAGTTTTTATATCCCTCGGCGACGTTGAACGCGTTAGCTTTGCCATGAACAACCATGTACATACTTGCAACTAGTTCGAAAAAATTGTTCACTATGAATTGAAAATGCACAGTGATAGCCTGAGCTCGTTTCGTAGGAAGAGACGAAAGAATACTGTACCTCTGAACAAGAACCGGATTGTACACTAACGCACAAGTAAACAAAACTCAACGCACCACCTCACTCCATTTGTATTCTGTTGCACTGTAACTTCACTTCATTCTTAAGTTGTCTCGGATCCTAAACTTGCTGATAACTATGGGATACTTAATGAAACATGGGCATGCCACTACACTTAATAGACGTATGAAAAGTATATATGATAAAACACAAATAATAAATAATAAAAGAAAACCGACAACAATTCGATGTGTTCCAGTAAAGTCATTTCTTGTGCAAATGGAGTTTTGTTCCCCAGATGAATACACAACTTGTACAAGTGGATGTGCAAAGACAAAATAATACCAGTATTTGATTTGTTTTATTTGTGTAGAAAATTATTTTCCATAAGGTTCTGAAGTTTAATTTTCATTTATCTCAAAACTCATTTGTATGACTTATCTCCCTTTATCCATACACCATAGAATTAATGGTGGCGTAAAACAAGGTTGCTATTTATCAACCACACTTTTTAATTTGTATGTAGATGAAGTACCCAAACTTTTCAAAATAAAAATAAAAAGAGGAATCAATGTAGCACGAACAATAACTAAGATTATGATGTTTGCAGACGATCAAATTTTATTGGCCACAAACAAAGATTGTTCCAAAGAATCCTGTATTGTCTCAACAAAGTTGCCAAATAAAATGGAAATATCCAGAGTAAAAAACAAAAACGATGCCTTTAAAAACATATACCTTGTTACATCCAAAATAACTATAGAACAAGTATTACAGTTCAAATATTTAGGGTTTAATATCACATACTAAAAGTTCAAATATTTAGGGTGTAATGCCTCGTACTAAAATGAAGTTGACATAAGTAATAAAATTAGTTCTAACACATTTAACTAACTAACAGAAAGATTACAAGGCGCACTTGAACACAAAGCAACGAAAGACTATAGTAAAGCTTCATAAATCTATGGCAATACCAACATTTACGTATGAATCACAAACAAGTACTCTAACGGCAAGGCATACATCCAGTATACAAGCAGCAGAAATGAGACTCATCTGATCAGTACCCGACCACAAAAAAAAAACTTGACAGAAGACACAGCTATCCGAGAATAATTAAAAAAACTAAAAAGAACTAAATTTAAAAATAAATAAACAGGAAATCTGACAACATGCAGACGGGAGGAAGGAATTCAGAATGCCTAAACTAGCCTTAAAATACCAACCTAACGCCAGAAGAAATCTAGCTAAGCCAAAGAAGAAATGGTCCAAACTGTTGAGTAATAATAATAATAATAATAATAATAATAATAATAATAATAATAATAATAGTAATAAGAATAATAGAAATGCCTGCTATTATTCGGTTGAGAAGCTTGCCTCATCTCGAAAAAGCTGAAAGAATTTATAAAACAATTATATGACCGATTGTTCTGTATGGTTGAGAGGAACAGAGGCTTAGGATGTTCTAGAATAAGGTGTTTAGGAAAATATATGGAGCCAAGAGGGATGAAGTTAGAGGACAATGGAAAAGTCACACAACGCAGAACTGCACGCATTGTATTCTTCACATGACATAATTAGGAATATTAAATCCAGAAGTTTGAGAAGGACAAGCCATGTAGAACGTAGGGGCGAATCCAGAAATGCATATAGAGTTTTAGTTGCAGGACCTGAGGGGTAAAGACCTTCGGAGAGGCCAAGACATAGATCGGAGGAAAATATTAAAATGGATTAAATGGAGGTGGAATATGATGGTAGGGACTGGATTAATCTTCCTCAGGATAATGACCGATGTCGGGCTTATGTGAGGGAGGCAATGAGTCTCCGGGTTCCTTAAAAGCCATTTGTAGGTAATAATGATAATAATAATAATAATAACAATAATAATAATAATAATATTAATATGCCGATTCGGAGTTCCGTTCGCCCGCGGGTTCGATTCCCGCTTGGGATGATTACCTGGTTGGGGTTTTCTGAGGTTTTCCCCAACCTTAAGGCAAATGTCAGGTAATCTGTGGCGCATCCTCGGCCTCATCTCGCCAAAATATCATCTCGCTATCACCAATTTCATCGACGCTAAATAACCTCGTAGTTGATACAGCGTCTTTAAATAACCAAGTGAAAATAATAATAATAATAATAATAATAATAATAATAATAATAATAATAATAATAATAATAATAATAATAATAGGCCTAATACGGAAACAATGACATTTCAGTTGGATCCTTGTAAGTGCAATTATTTTGGAAAGTTACAATTTCTAAGGAGAAATGTAGAGTATACCAGTGAATTAAGTGCTTTCGAAACACCCGGTACTCGGATTGTTGTGTAGAGCTGAACAATGAGACACCAAGCTGTCGCGCCTCTTCGCAATTCTTCTCCCAGTTCCCACACTTTCAACAAATTTTTTCACGCTCGATCGAGTTGCACACCCTTTCTCCTCTAGGGGCGGACAATTGACAATCATATTTTTACAAATCTCGTGCAATGCGTTGTTATGGTTACGGACACCGTTCTCCTTACACTGGTACGTCTCAGGTTAACTCCCTCATACATTGTTATGGTGGAATGTGTTTCAATTACGCTTGCTCAGGAACATATTCGTGATGTTGCAGGGAGGAGCTGCGACGGCATCGTGCTGTGTGAGAAACAACAACCGAATTATTCTTAAGAGTATTGATAGACACTTACGTGAGGAAAAACAGTTAGCTACATCTACAGATTTCAGCACAAATGCAAGAGTCTCGAAGGTGTCTATATGAAAGAGGTTCTTCCACTCTATACTGTAGATACAAAACTGCAGAAACTAAGTTTGAATTTCTGTGGGAAGGTGTATATTTATTTCTTTCCTAACTTGTCTGGAGAAATGATCCTCGTTTCTTTACGAAATTTTAGGTTTTCAAGGTGGTTGTTCTTAGAAGATTAAGTTCGAATTTTGCACCATGTATTTTAACTCAAAATATGCAGCGTTTCGGAGATACAGGTTTCACCACAGAGTAATTCAGAACCAGAAATCAACTGAAACAGATCAATGTAACGTAATATACTAAGTTGCAACTTCAATATTTTTGCCCCATTACTTGACCATCTGCTTAAAATTAGTGATTTTGTAGCTGTTAGGTTGACTTCACTACTGGCAACATTTCCTCGAATACATGCATGTTACAGCCATTTATTTATTCATTTATGTATTGATTTATTCACGTAGGTATTTATTTATGTAATTATTTATATTTTGATTTATATATTTTATTTATGTATTCGTTTATTTAGGTATTTATTTATTCGTTAGTTCATTCACGTATTCATTTATTTGTTAATTTATTCACGTATTTATTTATTTGTTAGTTTATCCAAATACTTATTTATTTGTTAGTACATTCATAAATTTATTTATTCATTTATACAGGTATTTATTTATTTATTTATTTATCTATGTATTTATGTGTTCATTTATTAATGTACGTATTTATTTATGTATTCATTTATGTAATTATTTATATTTTCATTTATATATTTATGTATTCGTTCATTCAATTATTTATTTATTCGTTAGTTTATTCACTTATTTATTTATTTGTTACTTTATTCATGTATTTATTTATTTCTTAGTTTATTTACTTATTTATTTATTTATTTATTTATTAGTTTAATCATGTATTAATTTATTTGTTAGTATATTCAAATACTTATTTATTTGTTAGTTTATTCACGTATTTATTCATTTGTTCGTTTTATTTATTTATTTATTTATTCGTTATTTAATTGGTTGGTTGTTTCGTTGCTTGGTTGGTTGGTCGGTCCGTTCGTTTATTTATTTAGCCTACCTAATTATTTATCAACGTATTCATTCATTCACTCACTCACTCACTCACTCACTCACTCACACTTCCATGAAAGTACACAAGTTACGTGCTCATCAAAGCACCCTCTCCACATAAATATAAATTAACAATACAAATATCACAATAGTTAGTCATTTTGTAACTGTTACGTTGGCACAATTTGAGGTATTAGTCAGGCGGGTCAAGCTACTCTAAATTAAATTCATCAAGCTACTCTAAATTAAATTCATCAAGCTACTCTAAATTAAATTCACCGCTTTTATTCAGATGTAATTTTGTGTGTGTACTTTATATTTCGATTATAACACAACACATATGGCAGAAAGAAAACTGGAGAGTGCAAACAACAAATGTTGTAAGAGCCATTTTTTGTCATTTGTAAGCGGGAAGCCCAGTAACCTACTAAAGTCATATTTAAATTTTAAAGTGGAAGTAAGCCCTAGTTAATGTTCAATCACAGATGTCACCAGCAGTATAATGATTTGGATGGAACAAAATGTTTTTTGTCTCTCCTGAAAAAAAAAAAAAATTGTTCTATGCATTTACACCCTTTCTTGTTATTCATTTATATAATGGTTGTGTGAGAAGTTACTCTTACCATCACATCACTTTCTTAACCCATGAACATTAATTATTTAGTAACATTAGTGATTTAGGTTCAAGGTTGGTATCTTTGAAGTGCCAGCCATCTATGATATTTGGTATCTAGTCATAGGGCAGACTCGGCTAATTTCGTGATACTAAGGTTCTGGTGCAAAAACAATGTTGAAATTTAAAAAAAACAATTGAAGACCACCCTCGAATAAGGGTGTAACCAACAAATCTATAATATATGTTTCAGGAGATATGAAAATAACTTCAGGGACATATTTCGTTAAGCCTAAATTTACTGGCAGAACCATTTGATTAATCAAGGATACACATTTATTCAGCTATTGGTTGCATTCATTTATTTTTATAAATGAATGCTTCATAATTGGCTTTTCCAACAAAGTTACATGTTTCATTAATTTGATGTTATACCTTTTTTCGAGGGAGGTCTTCAATTAGTGTTTTTAATGTACGTACATTATTAGTTTCAGGAAATTTCATGACAGAAGTTTTATCTCAAATAAATTTATACAATAATTACAAACAATGAATACAAAAAAAGCACTCTAGAAGGATTGGTATAATTTCGTGATAGTACAAGGGTATTTTCGAGATAGTTCTTAAATTCAAAATATTTTGGCTTATTTAGTCAAATTTTAAATTCCTCAATATAAAAAATAGCATTCTAGAAGAATTGGTATAATTTCGTGATAGTACAAGGGCATTTCCATGATATTTCTTAAATTCAAAATATTTTGGCTTATTCAGTCAAATTTTAAATTCCTCAGTCAGATTCATACCCAAAACCCAAAGAATTAAAAGTTATTTCTGTATTTTTTTAAATGTATTGATATGTGTAATTAAACCACTGATCACAACTGACACACGGAATTCATCTTTCACCATGCTTGTCGTCGTCGAAATTTCCTGAGCAAGATCAGCACAAAAACAATAAGGTTTATCATTCGGCTTTTCTTTAAGCACAGTTCTTATTTGTTAGGTTCCTGAAGATGATGCTATATCGTCGTCTACCTCTTCTAATTCACTTGAGAGACCGAAAATGGCATTCTCCTTGACTGCTGCTTTGGTCCCTTCCTGGTCCTCGTCGAACTTGCCAAGAAAAAGGTTTCTCTGCGTCAGTTTTCCATTTTTTTAGACACAATCAATTGTCTCTTTCATATCATGTATGTTGTATTACTTTTCATAGATAAACCTGCGGTTATCTGTTAACTGGAACATGCACAATATATCAGAGATGCTATGAATATATATACAAAAATATTTTACGTTTCATGCATTTTATATCACTACATTTTTGCAACATACACAATATATCAGAGATGCTATGTACAAATGGCTTTTAAGGAACCGCAGGTTCATTGCCGCCCTCACATAAGTCCGCCATCGGTCCCTATCGTGAGGAAAATTAATCTAGTCTCTATCGTCATATCCCACCTCCCTCAAATCTATTTTAATATTATTCTCCCATCTACGTCTCGGCCTCAGCAAAGGTCTTTTCCTCTCCGGCCTCCCATAGAGGAGACGGGCTTCAGATATGGATGGTAGCTGCGAATATATTGAATAAGCAGTCGTGGACAGCCGTTGTTCTCCAGTTTGGAGGTTGGGCGAAGGGCCAACAACCCATCACCGTAAAAAACAGCTTGTGACGAAACCATGCTATGAATGCAAATATGTTATGTTTCATGCATTTGATATTTTTTTGACAATAGAATGTTGTTATACCATAGAAAAAATTTAAAGAGAAAAAATGGCCTCGTGGAATGAAAAAAAAAATGCTAAGAAAATAACTTCCCAAGATAAGGCTGCGTTACATAATGGATGCATTGATAAGTTTATATTTTGCACCAAGAAATGTACAATGTCAGTACATACCATTGGATACAATTTGGACCACAACACACAGCAAAGAACACTTCTTTTAACAACGGAAATCGGATTTAAAGCTATAGATCTCACAACTCTTCAAGCAGTTTTCAAAAAATTCGTTCACGTCACTTCAAGAACGCAATGAACAAAATCTATATCCTGCCATTTATATTACACCATCAGGATTACATTTGTCGCTGGTATAATTTCGTGATATATTTAAATATACATACCACGAAATTAGCCGAGTTAGCCCTATATTGTTCTCGATATTTGGTTTAATTGTTGGGATTAATCGAGTTATTATGAACTCAACGATACTGGTGATCTTTCACGTCTGGTAATTTCGTTATAAGAAATAAAGATTGCGAAGCAAAGGAATGCGACTGTTATCGGATGGATGAACGAACGAATGAACTAATGAATGAATGAATGAAGTAATGAATGGGAGGAGAAGCATTAAAAGGTACGTAAAAACGTGTCTTTGAAAGGGAAATTTGGGATGAGAGGAAGTGTCTATGTGAACTCCATGCCTGCTGGCCAATTGTATCACTCCAACTTTCGCTGTTTCATATGAAAATATATTAGAGAATTTTGAAAGGGAAAGCAGAATATGAAAGTAACCTAATGGCTATCAGTCCTCTCAAGAGAAGTGATCCCAGCCCTTGCGTTGTGCGACTGACACTCGACTAAGCTCGCCTCAGAGTATCGAAAGCAACATGCGAAAACCAAGATTCCGAATTCAGAAAGCTTTAATTTGAAAATTCCGAAATTTGTGTGAGGGCGAGAAGATGTACCTAGGTCCGTGCACCATTCATTTTAGAGCTCATCCCGACATTTGTCTTACAAAGTCCGTTAAGAAAACAACTAAAAACCAGAGTAAAGATGAGTTGTCTCACTTTAGGAGACTAGGCAATTGGATGTGATATGATTAATAAAATATGACTTGATCGATCTTGAGGGCATTAAGTTGGGAAGAATGTGTTATTGTTAAATTTTTTTGAAACCCCAAGTTGTATTTCACAACGAGACAGGATATTGGAGCGATTTAATATACGATGAGCTGGGGATGGGTAGTGATCTGAGACTCGGTCAGGCAACAGTTGCTTGCAGCTTCATAGATCACTTTTGATGTTGCATTCAAGGTCGCCAGAGACCGAGTTCAGCTCCGTCAGCTCAAATAGGATGAGGGAAGTAACGAGCACAGGAATTAAGTGCAGTGGTTCTGGCTTTTAAGATGGGCTGAAGATGGGACCTGATGAGGATTCTCGAACAAGCAATGAGGGCTTGCTGCTCTTCATGCCATTCCCGATACATTGTTCAGGCATCCAGAAAACGAATTTAGCTCTAACAAAAGCAAGATTTATATGAAAATTAAGCCCGGTTTAAAATGAATGGGTAGGGAGGCTCGTACATGCAATGCTTGCATGTCACTGGCCACGCCGTTCCTTATGCCGTATTTTATCGGATCAATAAGAAGCACGTGACCAAGATGCTGGCCAATTACGTTTATAAAATACTCATCGCCACATTAATTAATTAATTATATTATTTTATTCATCATCATGGACTGTACTGTCTGGACCATTTGGTCTACTTTATTTTAATTCGTTATATTTTACGATGCTTTATGACAAAAATAGTTAATTAATTCTTCCCATCACCCCAATAAAATAAATTATTAAATATTAAATAAAACTTCAAACAAAATAAACAAAATAATATATATAAACTCCATAGAGTCTTATATGGTTATCTAGCGTCTTAGTAAGATGAAGGTGATAATGCTCGCGAGATAGGTCCAGGGTCCAGCGCAGAAAGTTACCAAGAATATTTTTCTCTTAATTGGTTGTGGGAAACCCCCGGAAAAACCTCAACTACGTAACTTATCCCAACCAGGATTTGAACCCGGGCCCACTTGTTTTACTGTCAAGCCGATAAGAGCAAACGCTGGGGACCTTTCGGCGCTGGAACCTGGAATCAATACGCTGGCATTACTCAGACGTTAGATAAGTAGCGCTATAAAATAAACCAATAATAAGAAAAAAAATTAACATCAGTTTCTTCTGCATCAAACATATGCAACAAATTTATTTTTACGGGATCTCACTTCCACAATAATTGAAAATTAAATTAAATTTCCAGTTTTTTATTTATGTTTATTATTTCTATTATTACGTGTTTGTATCATTCATGTGTATTTAGAGTAATTAACTCTACGACTCTGATCGCATTTGTGAATATTTTCGTTATTTCTTTTTTTTAGTAGATTATTTTACGACGCTTTATCAACGTCTTAGGTTTGGATAATTTCAAGGGAAAAATTGTTCCGGGGCCGGGTATCGATCCCGGGACCTCTGGTTGAACGTACCAGCGATCTACCACTGAGCTACCCGGGAACTCCACCCGACACCGTCTCAACTTTTCCCTTTATATCCACACAACTCGCGTGGGCTGACCAAACGCCAGAGACCCACATCGAGTGCACACAATCTCTGTGTGACTTGAAATTGTGGTTTTCTGTTAACGTACACAGTGACGTATATATTATGCAAATCTAGTCTTTCAGGTAAAGCTCCCTGTAAAGCAGATTTGAATAATTTCAAGGGAAAAACTGTTCCGGGGCCGGGTATCGATCCCGGGACCTCTGGTTGAACGTACCAGCGCTCTGCCACTGAGCTACCTGGGAACTCCACCCGACACCGTCTCAACTTTTCCCTTTATATCCACACAACTCGCGTGGGCTGACGAAACGTCAGAGACCCACATCGAGTGCACACAATCTCTGTGCGACTTGAAATTGTGGTTTTCTGTTAACGTACACAGTGACGTATATATTATGCAAATCTAGTCTTTCAGGTAAAGCTCCCTGTAAAGCTCAGTGGTAGAGCGCTGGTACGTTCAACCAGAGGTCCCGGGATCGATACCCGGCCCCGGAACAATTTTTCCCTTGAAATTATTCAAATCTGCTTTACAGGGAGCTTTATCTGAAAGACTAGATTTGCATAATAAATACGTCACTGTGTACGTTAACAGAAAACCACAATTTCAAGTCACACAGAGATTGTGTGCACTCGATGTGGGTCTCTGGCGTTTGGTCAGCCCACGCGAGTTGTGTGGATATAAAGGGAAAAGTTGAGACGGTGTCGGGTGGAGTTCCCGGGTAACTCAGTGGTAGAGCGCTGGTACGTTCAACCAGAGGTCCCGGGATCGATACCCGGCCCCGGAACAATTTTTCCCTTGAAATTATTCAAATCTGCTTTACAGGGAGCTTTACCTGAAAGACTAGATTTTTTCATAACATCTTAGGTTGTTTAGCGTCTGAATGAGGTGAAGGAGATAAAGGCGGTAAAATGAGTCCGGGGTCCAGCACCGATAGTTACCCAGCATTTACTCATATCGGTTTGAGGGAAAACCCCGGAATAAACCTCAACCAGGTAACTTGTCCCGACCGGGAATCGAACCTGCCACCTGGTTTCGCGAGAAGACAAACTAACCGTTACTCCACAGTTGTGGACTTGGTTCTTTCTTTGCTATGGACTAAAAGTAAATGGGATATCGTATACTTTACCAGTACGCGCTACTACACTTTATTTATCACTTTATTCGCGAAATACAGTAGCTCTATTAACTACCACATAAAGCGATCTCAAGTTTCTTAACATAATAAGAACCTCTTTTGATGTTACTTATGAAATAAAGTTTCTTTGTGATATTATCACATCTCTATTTCACTCTCTACCAATATTTATTTCACATCAAATTTCTGCAAATTTAAAGGACAATTCTAAAATTATGTCCATTATTTATTATCATAATACACTGTTCTCTTAAACTGACTGAGCATATTTGGAATTAAATCAACGTCTTTTCCAAAACATGTTAGTGAATTGTTTCATATAAAGCAATTTTTATATCAAAAAGGAAACAAAGCAAGCAAAATAGTATTAACGTTTTTTGTTTGAAATATCTTTTGAAATTGACATTACGAGTCACCCTATATGTGAAGTATATAATAGTATACTTACAATTATGAAAATAAATAATCTACAACATGGTATTATGTTGTTATCCTAATAATTATAATCCTCATAATCATAGCATTAAATTAAATATTATATTGCAACATTAATAAAATGGTAATCCAAAAATAAAGTTGTAGTCACTTAATATTCACAACACTTCAGACTCTATATTAAATTAACCATTCTATTTAATATTCTCTATTCGTAGCTTAAGAGTACAAGGTAAACCTATGCCATGTCATTAATTCGAGGTGGTTATTCTTTGAGATATTTCAAACAAAAAGTGAAATACAATTTTTCCTGTTTTTGCTTTCTTTTCGAGATAAAAATTGTTTTATATGAAACATTTGGCAGCGTGTTTTGGGAAAATCATTGAATTACTTCCCAATATGTTCAGCCTTTTAAGACAACAGTGTATTATATAATAAATGATTGAAAGAATTTAAGTTTTGTCCCTTAAATGTGCAGAAATTTGATCAGAAGAAATGTAACCTTTCGTTCCGAAAAAGAATGTTACAATGTTAGGCCTACATTTGTTCGGATCAAATTTATGCACATTTAAAGGACAAAACTGAAATTCTTGAAATGAGGCGTGTAGTTGCAAAATCAGAGACATCACCTTTTTTTTTTTTTTTTTTTTTTTTTTTTTTTTTTTTTTTTTTTTTTTTTATGCTCCAAAGCCAGCCAGATACATCACATGAATTTGTATGATGAAAGAATAGTATTGGTTGCAAATCCTTAGTTCCTTTCAAACTTTTTCCTTCATACTGAAAAGTCATGTTTTAGTGATGTATCTGATTTTGCAACTAAACGCCTCAAATCATTTATTATCATAATGCACTGCCCTCTTAAATTGATTTAGCATATTGGGAATTAAATCAATGGCTTTCTCAATACACGCTATGAAATATTTTATATAAAACAACTTTTATCTCGGAAAGGAAGCAAAAACGAGCAAAATTATATTAAACTTTTTTGTTTCAAATAACTTAAAGAATAACTCCGTGAAATTAATAGCATTACATACGATTCGGCCTGCATATATGCCAAATAATCTGATATTAGGTTAAATCACGATATAGATAAATCTGAATGTATAATTTATATGTCTTCGTTGTTCCTGCAATAACTCCTATGTTACATATTTATCGATTTTGAGATTCTTGCTCTATTAAATAACTTAAATAGTGATACAGCAAATAATAAATCTCCTATATGTAATTATATTTCTTTTTTTCGAAAATGTAAGAATTTACGGCTGCCATAGGTAATAAAATATGTTTTTTTCTTCCTACTGAGAAATTTTATATTTTGCACATAGGAATTATTGCAGGAACAACGACAATATAAGGTATCTTAAATAGGTTAAGTCACACTAGCTAATGATGTAACGTACACAGATATTTTTTAGGATGTTTCTAAGTATAACCTTAACAAAATTTTGTACAATAGGATTTTTCTTAATAAATGGAGATTCAATAACAATTTATAAGTACTTCATATATGTAAATATTGCTTTATTATGGCTTTAAAAATTGCAGATTTGAAGCCATATGACCGTCGTAATCAAAGCTACGATATAAATCCCGTGCAAAATGTTGCGTTAAGTTCTTCATACTTCGTTCTGTTATAAGAATATATTATGACTATTTCCATTGAATATATGACCAAAACAACTTAATTTACGTTTCTGCTTATGTTCGAACCCAACAATTATAGAACAATTCGATTTGTTTACAATGGTGTTCCAGATATCTCCATTTTCTAAAACACGTTGTTCGATTGTTTCAGTGTACCTTAAAGCAATAAATGAACGCACCTAGGCTAAGACATGTAGGAGTAATTACTGTACTCTGTGGCCGTGAGGTTCTTCCGCCTTCACGATATGTTAATAATTTACACTAACAACAAATCTCGAATTATCTTCTTATCGTCGAGAAAATACAATAAATCGTGGTGCAAAACAATCGACAAACTGATTTCGATCTTCAATAAAAAGGAGTCGTGACCCCCTGGAACCTACATATAAAGTCATGGCCTCCTGTGGTCACTCCATAGCAAATATTAACAATGCTGTTAATGCTCATGTCAAAACAAAATGTCGAACAATCATATTTTACTTCAATAGGTCAAACCGTCTCGCACTGATACTGACACGAACAAGTTGAGAAATTCCATCACAAAGGAACTCAAGTCTCATCTATACTATTACAAATGAAACATCATTTTTCAATAATGCTGCTGAACGTTGTATTATGTTCAAAATCAAGATACTTATAGTGCTAAACAGAACATTAATTTCAGTTTATAAAACAAATCAAATCTCCATCTATCCTCTTATCTCTGCTGTTACAAGAAAGGAGTTCACTATTCCTGTACAGTGAAACCTCACTGAAAGACCATTACAATTAAGAGACCATCCCTCTTAACGACTTTTTCTTAGAACCGACGTAAAAACCTATAAAACAAATGTATTTTATCTCCATCTAGGGACTTTGGTCAATGTTTTTCGATCAACGTATGTATGGGTCACAGCTACATTGGTCTCTCACATTTGGGTCACGTTTTTTCGCTCAAAGTTGTATATCGGTTACTGGATATTGGTTAGAATTTTTCTGTCACTCAGCACATTTGGGTCACGATTTTTTATTGGATTATTTTACGATGCTGTATCAACATCTCAGGTTATTTAGCGTCTGAATGAAATGAAGGTGATAATCCTGGTGAAATGAGTCCAGGGTCCAGCACCGAAAGTTACCCAGCATTTGCTCGTATTGGGTTGAGGGAAAACCCAGGAAAAAATCTCAACCAGGTTACTTGCCCCGACCGGGATTCGAATCCGGGCCACCTCGTTTCGCGGCCAGACGCGCTGACCTTTACTCCACAGGTGTGGACGACACGATATTTCGGTCACTAAAATCGGTAACTCATTTCTTCGGTCAGAATAAAAGAAGAGTAATTTCTTACTGCATTTTATTTTCGTTGTTTGAATACTTACGTGGCATAAGCACATGTTATTCGTAACCGTCTTCACTATCAATTTTTCACAGTTCTCGCTTGGATTGAAATTCAGTGTGTATGCTACATCTCTTAAGTAAATAGCCATCTGTCCGCCATCTTTATACTCTTCATATCTTTGGACTACAGCTAGAAGTCGCTCCTGGTTGTTAATATACTTCTTGTTCAGGACTGAGCTCACATTCCTCTGTCCTCCAAGGAGCCTTGGAATACCTTGTTCATTGTCATGTTCTGCTTTGAGCTTATCTATAAATTTTCAGAGTGAAGGTTGAAATGTAGAAATTATTTTCTGGAACTTATTGTGCCAGCTTTCGACAGCATTATTGGACTGAATTATTTTTGCCATTTTCACCACAGTAATTTAGTTATAAATCGGGATTTTGTGAAAGTAGTGACGGAATGAAAATTAAAGTGATTCTAAACCGATTACGAACGATGTACATTGCTAAGATACAGACGATAAAATAGAGTATTGATAGTGCTATCACAGTAAAGTATATACAGTCACGAAGCTCAATACGTAGGGAATATGCATCCATAGATAGTTGCTAACCACTAGGATCGCTACTATCGCCTCATCACAGACAATGCGAAATAGTACCGACACAGTCTATTGTTCCTTGTACCCTCAACAACTCAAGCTTCGTGACTGTATACACTACATAGTGGTCCTATGATATAGCCAACACAATCGGATGACCATTATGTCCGTGATTCCAAATGTGGCATTACCCGAGTATCGTTGTACCTTAATGTAGTATTGGCTGAAATGTTTTATTGTCCGAAATGTCGTATGACCGAAAACTTTCGTGAGCTAAAAAGAGAGACCAAAACCGCTAAGGCAGAGATACAGAACTGACGAGAGAGAGGTGGAAAGCATGGGAAAGCGTTGGTTCCCCGTCCACAGTCCACCGGAGTTGAATGACGTATCTGTGGTCCGTACGCAATCAGCCAAACACATAAGACAGACACTGAATACAATTCCTCTCCCCTACCAAGTCAATGAAGCGGAGTGGAAGGGAGGTGAGAGTGACGTATTCCGATCAGTGACGTAACGCCACAATTGTCTCCCAGTTCTGCAAGCCTGCTCTAAAGTCTAAGGAATGTGCGAATTTCTAACGAGAAAGAGGTTGTCGTTAAGGATTGTGACCTCTGCACATGACTTCCAGTGTCTGATTATGGATTGTCTATATGGTATTTGTTTAACAGTTTCACTTCATTTGGATTTTATAATCTTGTTGCGAGTAAAAAACATGCTCTATAAAATGAGAAGTGTATTATCGTTGAAAAGCCATTTGTAAGTAAGTAAGTATGATCCCGCCCATCTGTTCATGCGATTTTCATTTTCATCCATACAAAATACAGAAAATACATAAATTAAAAATTGCGATATTCTCAACCGGAGGAAGTTTTGTGAGAAGATTTTAAATCGTATACTTAAATAGCATAATTTTTTCTTTTTCGTTTTTTCCTTTGGTGAAAATCGTTGTTATTTTTGAAGTATTATGCGTTAATTTAAAGAACTTCGCGTTTTTAAAGTGATTCTTGTAATGTTTTGCGAAGAATGTATTATCTTTCTTTTTACAGATTTTCAATAAAAACAGGATACATTTAAAGAATTTTGGAATTTTTATATATATATATATATATTTTTCATTTCATAGTGACCATGTAAATAAATTATCGAAGGACAACATTGAATTTTTGTCCACATTATTTCCTTCCATGTCGCAACTCAAGTCCCTTTAAGATATAGCATATTATTATGAAACAAGTTTGTAATGTTATATTTATTGCACGAGTCATATTCATACGTCCCAATGTTTAATCTCTTCTCTTTTCAATCGATACCAATTTTCTTCAGGATCCCCATAAGTTTGTTTGTTGAAATTCACTCTGTCAAAAGTCTTTTCCAGGTTCATGAATACCAAGTAAATTTCCTTATATTTCTCTAGATATCCTTAGGTGTCAGGAGTGATAAAAGCGTGTATTTATGTTAAAATCTCGGAATGGAATTTAGGAGCTTCACAACATATTTTGTTCATACTTCATGTAGTGATAAAATAAACTCCACTTGAGTTTAATGTAGTGTAGCACAAATTAGGCGAGGTAATCGTTCATCCCTAGAAGGAGTTGCGAAAGGCTCAGTATCTTACACATGCAGAGTGAAAGGCACGGTCGGGCTGACCTCTGCGAAGAGGGTGCGCGCGGCGCTATCAGATGTAGCGGTTCTCACGCCGCTGTCAAGGTTCCGCCGACAGTCCGCAAGTATGAATTTGTTTGTTTAGAAGCAGTGATGTTTATTTTAGATGCAGTAACGTGCAGAACACCGCCCCGACGTGACAACTCTGACCTCGGCTTCAGCGCCTCCTGTGTTGTGATCCCGGCCCTAATTTAAGGCTCATAAAGTCTCACAGACGCACCGTTAGCATAACGGATTCAGCGTCGGTTTCCACAAACTGCACAACTAACAATCATTCAAGTTTATCGGCAAATGAAATTTGTTATGAAATTTTCTAAGGTTACACCAGATTCACTTGCCATCATGGTGCTCTGTGGTTATCATGCTAGTAATAACACCTGAATTTCGTGGCTTCAGACAGGGACAAGAACGAGGATTATACAAAGGTTCATAGAATAGTTTAACATGTACTTCCTTTGACACGGGAAATGATCGCACTCTTGTAGCGTGAATTTGTCTAAATGTCGTTCGGGTTAATGCGAGATTCACACGGGAAATATTAAGTACAGAAGTCCGAGGATGAAGACAAACCGTAGCAGCGACCTACTTGTATGCCACGGAACGACATACTTTATTCCCTACGAAGCCTTTATGGGATAGCGATACAACTATTTTTTATCGTTACAAAGACCGGATTTCGCATGTATGTAAAACGCACGCGTGTAAAGACAGCGCACACGATGATTCCCGATCTATTTCGAGGCAGGACTTTGCCTCTGAAAAGCGACTAATTTCCGTGTCAAATGGTGTATCTCTTTCGGAAATGAATTAAGGCTAAGTAACCCCCGTCATACCGCAAGTTTACGGAATTTTAAATAACTCTGTCCCTGAATGAGAGACCTTTAGATAAAAATTTATCAATTATTTCGCCGCCTTGCTGCTAAGTTTCATGCAAACCCGAATTTTAGTTATGTGCACGAAACTGCTTTACTTTTTTCTAGGAGATTTCAACGCAAGGTTAGAAGTGAAACTTCTATACCTTCAGAGTGGTCAATTTTTTAAAAGAAAATAGGTAAATATTTTAACAGGTTACGAAGAAAATTTAGCACCAATTGATGTTAGACACTTTCTTCCTTTTAAAATACTTGAAGAAAAATCTAAGCCTATTTACATGTAGATCTATGTTAACAGGTATATAATGCATACCCGTCTTCCTGTATCCAGAATTTATGACACTTTATTATTTTTTCCGTTTCAGCCTGTCTTCCCAATTCATTTTTTCTTACCCTTTGTCTCTGAACGAAGAAATGGGGGAGAAATTGGAGGAGAAACATTTAAAAGGTATGCTAAAACGCGTCCTTGAAAGTTAGTTTGGGGCTGAGAAAAACTAAATATGTGAGCTCCAATCCTGTTTGCCACTTGTCTCACCCCGAGTTCCGTCGTTCCACTGAAGGAACTTTAGAGAATTTTGAAGGAGAAAGTCGAAAATGAACGTAAACTAATAGCTACCACATAAAGTGGGGGAGGAGAGAGAAGCTGACAAAACAGATCAGGACAAGGAAACGCAGGAAGTTTTAAAGGCCTGAGAGCAGAACAAGGGTAAACTTGCCCATATACCGAAGGAAATATGCGAAATCTAATGCTTCGATTTCGAAGACTTTAATTTGGAAAAATTCCAAAACTTTTGTTGGGAGAGGGATGTAGTTCCATGGGCCACTTTTTGGGGGGGGGCGGGGGGCTCATCCCGACATTTGTTTTAGCGCCTTAGGAAAAACTACAGGAATCTAGCCAATTGGCTCTTTGGTGAGTCTATTAAAGTATGGCTGGATTGACCCCGAGGGCATTATTTGAGAAGGGTATATGTTGTCATAGTAATAGCCCGAGTGAATTTCACCATGAGACAAAATTTAGGAGTGTTTCTGACATAATATGATCTGCGGATGAGTCTTGATCCTGAGCCTCGGTCAGACAATAAGGCGCTTTCACTTCACAGGTCGCTCTGAGATCTTATTCTGGGTTGCCAGGGACCGAGTTCGCTCAGTCAGCTCAAATAGAGTAAAGGAGGAATGGTGGCAGGAATTTGGGGAATGGTTCCCACCGACCTTCTAACCACATGTAAGCATGTGACCTTAGGTCGACTTCTCGTCTTTCTGCCAGATGGATTCCATTTTAAAATTCTTCTGTATAATTTATGCACTGGTAATCGTCTTAAGGTATCCATTCCGTTCTCTCTTTTTTATATAAAATCTAATAAAGAATTTTGAACTTACATTTCTTGACTAATTATATCATTTCTGATTCTCTCCAGTCTGGAAAATCTCGCTGATCTTCTCAAAAATAAATTTCTGTTGATAGTAATTTCATTTCTCTTGATGTTCACTTCAACACTTGTTATGATATATAAAACTTTTTTAAAAACTTTAAACTTTAAAAGTGTTAAAATTGTTATGTATGACGGACGGCACCGTTTCGACACTCGCATCGTGTCTTCGTCAGCGTCTTTTGGACTACTGCTCCTTCAACTCGTCTTGCTCCTAGTTTCGGTGTTTGTTGTCGTCTGTGGTGGAGATATGCTGTTTTGGTGATAATGGGGATGCTTGTATGTTATGTACTATTAAATCGAATAATGTGTGTATGTGCTAAATTGTAATTATGTGTTAATTGTATGTTGTGGAAATGCTATTGTGTGCTTATAGATTTCATATTGTTCTAATATGCTTAATTCTGGACTTTTTGGTGTGATGTGTAGTATCTCCATATCTGAATCTATGTAATTTGAGCTAATGTAATATTTAGTTATTGCTTTAATGTGCTCATTATACCCTATTTGGAATGATTTTCCAGTCTGTCCTATATAGAAATCTGGACAGATATTACATTTTAATTTGAAAATTGAATTATACTTACTGTATTTGTTTGTTTGGTGTGATTGCTTAGAAGTCTTTATATTATGTTATTTGTTTGTTTGGTGTGATTGTTTAGATGTATTTGTATTATGTTATTTGTTTCTTTGATGTGATTGTTTCGATGTCTTTATATTATGTTGCAAATCAAGCTTTAAGGTATAACTTCCTGTAAAGTTGATTTGAATGATTTCGAGGGAAAAATTGTTCCGGGGCCGGGTATCGAACCCGGGACCTTTGGTTTAACGTACCAACGCTCTACCAACTGATCTACCCGGGAACTCTACCAGACACCGATCCAATTTTTCCCTCTATATCCACAGACCTCAAAGTGGGCTGACAACAGTCAAGCTACCAACATTGAGTGCACACTAACTCTGTGTGACTTAAATTGTGGTTTTCTGTTAACGAACAGTGACGTATATTATGCAAATCAAGCTTTCAGGTATAACTTCCTGTAAAGTTGATTTGAATAATTTCGATTAAACAAATAACTAAAGATTACATTAGCTCAAATTACATAGATACATAGATTCAGATATGGAGATACTACACATCACACCAAAAAGTCCACAATTAAGCATATTAGAACAATATGAAATCTATAAGCACACAATAGCATTTCCACATCATACAATTAACACACAATTACAATTCAGCACATACACATATTATTCGATTTAATAGTACATAACATACAAGCATCCCCATTATCACCAAAACAGCATATCTTTGATTTGATTTGTTTGTTTGTTTGGTATGATTGTTTAGATGTATTTGTATTATGTTATTTGTTTGTTTGATGTTATTGTTTCGATGTCTTTATATTATGTTATTTGTTAGTTTGGTGTGATTGTTTAGATGTATTTATATTATGTTATTTGTTTGTTTGGTGTGATTGTTTCGATGTCTTTATATTATGTTATTTGTTTTGTATGCTATCTTGTATTTCAGTTTCTTGAATGGAACTGCAGTTTTGTGTTTATTGGTATTGTGATATGCTATACATTTATTCTTTTGTGTTGTTTGTGTTGGTTTAGTGTGTTATTGTTTTTTTTCTTTTTTATTAACGTGTCTATTTTACCTATAGACTTACTATAGTGGCTTTACCACTAACCGAAAATATATTTAAAAATAGGCTTAAAGACTTTACTAATAGACGGTAATATATGAGCCGTTCAGAGCAAGAGTGGTGTAAGTCAAAAGTGGGTCATGAGGGTTAAAGTAAACATTCTGTAAAATACAGCGCAAAGTAGCAATTAAGATTCAATTTATTTAAACTATTAGTAGTCAATGGATAGCAAGAAGACCATATTAATTGCTACTTTGCGCTGTATTTTACAGATTTTTACTTTAAACCTCATTACCCAATTTTAACTTACATCACTTTTGCTCTGAACGGCTCATATTATACGCACCATTTAAAGGGTGTAATTGATATTTTGTTATTTGAAGTATTGTATCAGTGAAGAAGTGTGTTGTCAGTGAAGTGTGAAGTGTGTTGTGTCAGTGAAGTGTGTTGTGTAAGTGAACTGTGTTTGTGACAGTGAAGTTTTATAGTTCATAATGGCAGTGCAAAGTATTGGAACAGTGAAATGTTTTTGAAGTGTTAATGAAATCAGAATAGAATCAGTGAAGTGTGTCGTAGTTCCAGTGCAGTGAGTGATTTGATAGCAAAATGAGTGTAGTGCTGAAAGATACTTGTGTAGGTATGAACATATACTCGTGGATTTTAGTTCGAACTTAGGGTTAAGATACAAATTAGATTTACTTTATAGGGAAGACCAGGTAACTTGATACCCTAAGGGTGAAACCTAACCATTTTTCCCCCATTACTACAAATGCTAGTGGATTATGGTGATTTTCTAGTTTGAAGGTTGAATTTTCTTTTGCCAACTTCGTTTCGAATTTCGATACTGACAAATACTATAAATGGTAGTGATTTTGTAACTGGTATGTTGGCAGCTGAGGCAAATATCGACAATATTTGCCGGTACTGGAGTTCCATGAAATTAAAATTGTACTAGATTTCTCAGCCGGTTACTGGAAGATAGTGAAATTCGAACTTATTAGTAATTAATTAATATTAGTATTAATATTAGTATTAATATTAATACATAATAGTTATTTTATGTGTTGCGTTGTGGTTATAATTCAAGAATAGTCAGATAACTACGAATAAATATAATATACTTGGGCGTGATAATGCACGTGGGTAATGGATAGAAATATTATTTCAAATTTTAATGAATTTCTTTCGTGTTTAGATTTTTATTACTATGTCAAAAAAATGAAATAGTGTTGCAGTGACTCCTCCAAGGAAGAAAATGTGTGGCATTCAGAGTACGCTTCAGAAATCTGTAGTTCACGTGTATAATGAGTTGAAGAAAGAAGATAATGAAGAAGGAATTATGCTAACGGAGACAGCAATTACAACCAGAATAGGAAAATTATTAGGAGTAAGTATTCTTAAGCATACATTTCAAAGTGGTATTCAGTTTTAGGAGTTTGCACTAATAATTTCATGATTGTGGTCAAACAAAACAAATTTTTAAGTTAGGCCTAGATGTTTAATCAAGTCAGTGATTTTCATATTGCCAAACTAAATACATTTAAGATACTGTAATACTGCAGTAGGTGATAGCTTAAATACATTTACAAATTAGACGAACAAATAATCAAACAGCACGAAAGTAAATTTCCAGTTTTCTCTTTTAGTATTAAATTAACCGTTCAGATCACAATTTACATGCCACATCGGCCGAAGAAAATACAAGTCATATTGTAATTATTAACTTGATATTGCAGCAAATATTACATGAATGTTGGCCTGTTATGGTGCTTAAAAATAATTCAGTTTTATATAATAACTATATAACATACTCTATAAAGCATAGGAACGTTGACTCTGGCTGAATAATTTATTCATGACTGGTCTAAGTAATATTAAATATGGTGTCTCTTCAGAAAAGCTACCCCACCCAAAGTACTTGTTAAGATATAACACTCGAGAGGACGAGGACGCACTACTGGGAAACTAACCATTTCTCTTCGTCATGGACCTCTCGCATGTTATATTGGTAATTAGTAACAAGTTTGAGGGAGGGACTACAACAATGCATTAGAATATGCAGGTAAGTGTCAAAGGATTTTTGTGCTGAATGTATTTGTGGCTGTGCACTAAAACCACGTGTTCATCACTATGTAAATATCACAGAAATCAATTAAACAAAATAAAATTATGCCTTCTTTGATGTAGCTTTTCTGGAGAATTACCTAAATATTAGCCTACTTAAACCTATCGTAGATCCAACCTAACATGTTGATCATTTTCTATTCATATAGCTGCAAATGTTGGTATCATGCATGAATTTTATGATATAACAATTTTTAGAAGTGTTATGTTATTGTTTGTTATTACAGCTTGGCTTTACTACAGCCACGAATGTGATAAATTCACAGAAGGGGACCCCACTTGTGACACCAGGAAAACATAGACTACGTAAACATCCAGTGACTGATGCTGATGACTTTACGAAAGATGCAATTGCGAGATTTATTTATGACAAGTTACATAAAGGTAGGGAAGTTACAGGAATTATTGTGTTGATTTATGCAATGTAATTCTGATATTAGTCATATGTATAAAAATATGGCATAATTTTCATTTACTGTTACAGGGGAAGTACTAACAGCAGCAAAAGTTCTGGAACATATGAATGATGATTATGAAACATATTTATTTAGAGTATCCTTATCATCGGTGAAAAAATTTTGAAAGAGATGAAATTTCTATGGAGCAAAGGGGATCCTTATACATATGTACGAGAAAGTGATGTTATTCGTTTTTAAGAGAATATATAAGAAATGTGGAGCGTGAGAACCCTAAACCCGTAGTATTCTTGGATGAGACTTGGATTTTTATGAATGGTAAATTTCAATGTATTGTGAGACATTGAGTGATTGAATTTTTTACTAACAAATAGGTTAACACTTATGTGGAATATGAAATTGCAATTAATATAGGCTACTAGTAATGAATTCAGGTGGGAACAACATGTTTTGCAATTAATAGTTTCATATTATAACTAGAGGTTAGTTATAAAATTCTTAAACGGTTTTCCTGTCTTAAAAATGTTTGTCTCTCTTAGAGTGTCAATGTGAATTGCTTTTCTCTCTCTGTTTTTTTAAGTAGGATCACCCACTTATTCATGAAATAAACCAGGTGAAGTTTCCAGTGACATGAATGGTGTTATTCATAGACCAACAAATGAGGGTGGAAGATTAGATGCCGGAACGAAAGGTGGATTTATACTCGGTAAGTTATATTGATTTATATTTTACATAAATTTGGCAAGAGTAATTTTTTTAATCAGGGTACAAAAATATAAAAATTGGTGACTAAATAAAAACGTGGGAAAGCCTTTCACCAAAGAGGATCTCATGTCATGTTATGTTATGTTATGTTTTATTTTCTTTATTTAAATGCTGTGAATTCATGTGACGTAATTATATGCCCAGGTATAATTTTTATTGCAGGTGCTGATTTAATTTTTTCATGCAATTGAAAGAAAAGTCAGGACTACCATAGTGCCCTGTAGTTGAGAAGTGGGTGCAAACACAGTTGTTGACTTGAGAACATTAGGGCAATGCGTTATTGTCATGGATAGTGCTGCATATCATAGCAGACTTGTGAAAAATCAGCCAACAACAAAATGGAGGAAAGAACAGCTACTGGTGATTGCAACTGAATATAATAGATTTGTTGTACGAAATGATAACAGTTGATGGTGTGAAATCACCTTTTGATATTATATTTCAATATTAATTTCCATACTTTGCAGTTATTATTATTATTATTATTATTATCATCATTACTACTACTACTACTACTACTACTACTACTACTACTACTACTACTACTACTACTACTACTACTACTACTACTACTACTACTACTACTACTACTACTACTACTACTACTACTACTACTACTACTACTACTACTACTACTACTACTACTACTACTACTACTACTACTACTACTACTACTACTACTACTACTACTACTACTACTACTACTACTACTACTACTACTACTACTACTATTGCAACCGTTTCTCTTATTTCTCATAATTAGGCATACTTATAGATGCTACTTTTTTCTTTCAGGTGAAACTGAATCTACATAAGAATCCTAAAACAACAGAGCCTTGCCAATTACTGTTCTGAAGCGGCCTTGTCTTATGTGTTGTGTCTATATACAATTAATTCTTTCAGTTTTTTTTTCCCCCTTTAATCTAATGAAGTTGTTGGTTGATTGATACCAAGTGTTCAGCAGTTGATGTCATTTGTTATCTTGCACTCCAATATTTAACCAGATGATTGAAAGCTGTGTAAAGTTAAACAGTCAAGACAATGATCCATATCTTCATTGAGATTTCAGAAATGGCATGGGGAGATTCTGAAATATCAGTTCTTTGTAAATATTTGAGACAATCATGGCCTGTGATAATATGAGTACTGCCACTGTAGATTTTCATAGAAGTTCAGTTATTAAATTAGGTGTATTATTTTTACTATGTATTGTATTATATTTTTGTTTCGCTTAATTGATGAATTATATATGCTGTAAATTCAATAGTAGACTGTAGGCCTATAGCTTAACTGATGAATTGTATGTGCTATAAATTATACAGTAGGCTGTATACCACAAATGATGAATTGTTTATGCTTGTAATGTGAAGTAATTTGCATGATATTTATTATCAATTTCTGTATATTTCAACTGATTGAATTGTTTATACTTTTAAATTGAATTAACTTGCTTGCTATGTATTATATTTTATAGCTTAACTGATGAATAATTGTTTAGGTTTGTCAATTTAATAATCTGAGTGCCATGTACTTCATATTTTTAGTGGAGCCACCAATGTAGCTTAGTCGGTAGACTCGTTGGCCTGCAAATACAGAGCTGCACTCGAGGGTAGTTTGGATCCCCCATTTGGTCTGATTAGTTGGTTTCTTCTGAGGATTTTCCTCCATCGTGGAGCAGATGCCGGATGGCCTATTGCAATTTTTTCATTTGCTTTAGAATCATTCCGATTTTTGTTACCACATTGTCATGTTCTGATCTTGTTATTCTTTTAACAGTGTGGTAAGATGCAGGTATAGATAACCTTACAGTAATTTTGCTACCTTTCAACTACCTCATTACCTCCCACTCCATAAAGTTCATGGATCCACGGAAGTACCAGTCGTCGATGTAATTCGACCATTTTGCTTAAAATATTAAAACACTGTAAAATATTGAGATTTCATGCTGTTACGTCCAATACTGCAGCAAGAATATCTGATTTTGAATCTGATAGTATGACAGCCTTCTCAGATTTATGAAGTTGATACTGGAGATTTTGTAAGCTTAAAAGTGTATCTGAATTTTCACTATCAAAATTAGTCAGTGTTTGAAGTTAGTTAGTTAGTTAGTGGCGTTTAAAAAGGGCGCGTCAGCTACTATGGCTATTTGCGCCCTTATCTAAAATCTTTCACTAAACACAAACACAATACAATAACCAGAAAGTTTAAAAAACTAAAAAGCGTTGTCACGGTTAAAATGGGGCAAACAAGTGTTTGAATATAATTCCCTGTAAAAGGGAATATACTGGTATTGTACTACAACACCACTACATCTATGGCTTGGTAAACAGGATCCATCCATAAAAAATACTGTATGTAGTCACTCACTGACCAGATCATTTATCGTTTCTAATGATTTTTAAAATGTCTGGAGAAGTATCACATTTCTTAACATCATCTGTTAAAGTTAACTTATATACTATTCATTTTGAAATAACTTGGGATTGTGTTTTATTAGTAAAGTTTCCCTTGATTGAGCAAGTTTGAGTTCTCCAAGTAGAGTCAAAAAGTCTGTTGGGATTTTGGCTCAGTTTATTAATATTTGTGGACTGTGATTTTTTGTTCTAGACAACCATATTATCTGCAAATGATGAGATTATCATAAGATCTATTTCTTTAGTTAGACCATCGACATTAATATTGGAAAATGTATTCCTGAAAACAACAATGTGGGAAGCCCAGATGAATCTGTCTCTATTTACATATTTGTGACAATGAATCAAATAATCAAGTCACTGACCCAGTGTAACACTTTATCATGGACACCCTAAGTTTGCAATTTCTTAAGTGATTTATATTTACAGAGCCATATGATCCTTGAAAATAAATTAAAATTGCTAAGGTGTTTTGTTTTCTGTTTAAAATATCTTTAATATCTTGACTAAAATTTAAAATCTGTCCATTTGTTGAATGTAATTTTCTTAAGTCAACTCAATAAGATGAAAGTTAGTTACTAGATTCCAGGAACCAATTCAATCTATGAAATCATCTCTTCCATAATTTTGGCTATCATACTGGTAAGTGGTATCTGTCGATAACTCGAAAAGATATTAGTTGAATAATTGCTTTTCAAAATTGATGTTATGATAGATTTTCTCCAGACAGATATTGTATTTTAGATGAGATTACAAGATAAAAGTAGTGAGTTTGCTTGTTTGCCAACATATTTAAGAAAATCAGCATGTGTATTGTCTGGACTTGGAGATGTTTTGGGTCTTATGTTATTAAATTAATAGTAATATTCAGTTCTTGATTAAATATTGTTATATAAAGTAGATTGTAGATTTAATATTTCTTTCAGTTTTTTCTTAATAGTCTGACGTACACAGATAAAACTAACACCCACACCACCAACTAATCTAATAGAAATTAAAATATAATTAAATGTAGAAAAAGTAATTAAAATTATAAATACACGTAATAAACCATACCCCCTAATTTCAACAATATACTATTTTATTCCCTTTTACAGCTTGTAGATAATTATTAATTATAGTTATTACTTATTAGCATAATATTTATTGAACTTATTGGCTATTTCACTTCGTTTGAAAGATGTTATTGTGTACAAAAAGCATTTTTTGATGATCGTTTCATGCTGTATGTTGTGTATAAATATGATTTCTGGCCATCTGTTCTGTGTAATCCATCTTTTTTATAGAATTAATAAAATATTCTTTTGGTAGTAATTATTTTATGAATTGAGTATTTAATTTTCACCAGCTCACATTTCTTGAATCATTTGTTTTTTCTTATTTAAATTTAGGATACAAGAGCCAAAAAGAGACTTCACAGTTATGTATCATACATTTTTTCAATGACAGACGTGGAGTTGCAGAAATAATAAGTGTAAGTGTAACATTATTAAGCAATTTACAAACAAATGAAATCTTTAAAAAGGTATCTAGAAGTGAAATTACTTATGGCTTTTAAGGACCAAAATTATTTTTGTAAGTTGATTTATTATTATTTCAGTTTTAGCCTAGTTGTATTATCCATTTCCTTACTAATTTCAAAAGATAATCAGAAGTTCATTCGAATTCCAACCAAAAGTCAATTGGTTATTAATTTATCTACCTTTAGGAAGTACAGTATATGTACGCTGGAATCTTTGAAGTGAAGTGACAATAATTTAATTGGTCTTGGAACAGATTTGATTCTTGAATATTATATACTATACTTTGTTGTATATTTACGTCTAGTAACCTATTAATGCTAATACTAATAATAATGTAAAGGAATAAAAGAATAGAACATAGCAATACATTTCTCATTATTATTGAAACTATTTAGAATAACCTTCCAACATTAAGGTAAAGTACTGTGAGTAAAGAAGTCATTCAGTACATAGGATCGTGATTTTACTACATGTGGTGATATCTGGTAACAGTTGGCAACACTGACAAGGCGGAAATATTTGCTGTTTGGGAACTGAACTTACGTGATCCTCACTATACATGTAATTTTAAGTGGTCGTAATTCATTTAATTTAGGATGCTCCTTGTTGTTGTTGTTATTATTATTATTATTATTATTACTATTAATTATTAGTATTATTATTAATTTATTATTAATTGCCGTTATTGAGTGTAATTAGTTACCACTGCTTACCCATTTGCAGTGCGAATAAATACATAGGACATACATTATATTAGGGTTGTAACTATTGTCTTATGCTACAGGTATATGTTATTGTATTCGGGTATTCATTGTAGTCGTCGCTCTTAAATGTCTGCTAATTATTAATCTGTCTATCATTGTAAAGAAGGCTGCATGTTTGTGTTGTATGGAATGGTTTGAAGAGTTGTGTGTGTGTTGTGGTTCTAGTGGGTTTCCTGTATGTTTTTAATTCGTGCTTTTTGTTTGTTTATGCTCGACCATGCCGAAATGTAGTAATTATACACCTGGTAGCAGTCCTTTAATGCATGTTATTAAAGTACACCTATTCATTAAAGTTCAGGTTTTGGATTATTCTCGGATATGCAATTGAAAGACGAGGGAAACGTCACGGAGGCTAGAAATCCAATACTGTCGCAGGAGGTTATGTTCTGTTACTATAATAATTAGCGTTAATTGTAAATAATATTCAAATAAATTCAATTTCTCATCTCGTTCTTCAATTCTAAATCAATTTACAGGTTATACATTCTTTACATTACATCAAGGTCAATGACATTATTGTTCCTCGGAAAAAATCAATACTTTCGCGTCTGCGCACATCTCACAATTCACGAGCTATGAACAAGGTCACTTCCGATCTTCTGTCAGATACAAATAAAATGAATACTTCTGAATAATTTCAAGTTGGAAATGTGGTCGAGCATAAAAAGTCATATGAAACTTGCCTATAATAGTAATTAAGACGCTCGTATGAAAATTATGAAACTCGCTTGCGCTCGTTTCATAAACAAGCATACTGGCGTCTTAATTACTATCATTATAGGCTCGTTGCATAATGTACTATTTTATTATTGTGATATCCAAAAAAATTATAGATTGGTTATGTTATTTTTAAACACTTTTGAGGTTTTTAAGTTTTGAAAAATTTTGTAGTCTACGAGTATATAATAATTTCAGTCTAGTATCATCTAGTATTATGACTCGATTGTTAAGTTTCAGATCCGTATTTTGTAGTAATTCCAGCTATGGATTTACAAATTGGAATTTGGTGTCCTTTGTTATATTTTTAACCGATATTGGCGTATTTTAATTTTAAATTATTTGCGAAAAAGAAATTCCAAATTAGTCTATATAAAATCCTTACCTCACTTCATTTTCATGACAGCAGGAATTAAGTTCGATTTGAGTAGCAGAACCTGAGCCGATGAACTTCTCAATACAGAGCCACGCTTTCGCACTGACAGTTTCATTAATTAAAGCAACAAATTAACGGTGATAAATTGTATACATATCAAATCACAGTTAGGACCAAATCATTACTAATGGTCCGAAATGTGTTAACGAAATTAAAAGCTGCGACCGTATAAGGATTACTTCAGCCATAACTCATAATTTCTCGAGGAAGAGGACAGGAACCTTATAGTTGTAGTTGGAAACGAGTTTATCTGATACTCTGACCTAATTTAATGTACGTGCCCAGAAATAAAAACAAAATGAGATTAATTGCACGATCTTACCTTCCAGGGTCACCGATGATTGATTGCGATAAAGACCTCCTCAACCCGCTCCGATCTGGGGTGAGTGGAAATTCCGCACGGATCGGATCGCATGCGGTTCTCGGAATTGGGAAGACGCGGGGCGGGTCGAAAACGATTTATGCGTTTGTATGTTGGCAACGGACTACATTGTTTTAATACAACTTCGGAGAATTCTATTTTAGCGTATTACTTTAAATGTGGTACTGCGTAGTGACTAATGCGGTAGAATATCCGGCTCCAGATCCTGCGGACAGGAATTTGAATCCGGAAAGGAAGTGGATATTATTCTATTTACTTCCCGTGGAGATTCAGCTTTATTCCTGTACTAACTGCGTAGTTTGAAGGGATTTAGGTGGAGGAAAATATATATCGGGTGGAAAGTGTCTAAACAGGAGAGAACAGAGAATGTAATTTAAAAATGCTCTCGATGACGTCAGAACTCGCAGAACAATTGAAATATATATATATATATATATATATATATATATATATATATATATATATATATATATATATATATTCCATAACAAATCGTCGGATGTGAGAAACCGATTTAGCTAGGTCTCGACTCTGGGAAAAGTCATTTAGGAGGTTAAATTAAACAAGCATTTCTTGTACGAATATATTTGTAAATTTTATCTTGAAAACGTTCGTAAGGATTTTGATGAAATCGGGTGAATCCACATTTTCCGGGTTCAAGTACGTGATTTAGCTATGTTCGACTTTTGAAAAAGACTTGGGCATTAAATTTAATAATAGATTCTCGTATAGAGTATGTGTAAATTTCAATTTAAAAATGAGCTTAATCATTTTAATGAAATAGATTTAATCTACAATTTTCGGGTACGAAAAAGCGATTTACCTAAGTTTTGGCTTTGGAAAAACTCATTTTGAGGATTAAATTAAACGGAAAATTCTTTCATATTAATAATTATTATTGCAAATTTTTTCTTGCGAATGGGCATAAGGATTTTGATGAAATGAGGTGAATCCACATTTTTTGGTTGCGAGAAAGCAATCTAGCTAGTTCTGAACTTTCGAAAAACTCATTTTGAGGGTTAAAGTAAACGAGATATGCTTTTATATTAATAACTAGCCATACCCATGCTCTTCGCTGCACTTGTTAGAAATAAATATAAATTAATTACATAATTAATAAAGGACATTTGGTCCTGAGAACATGCGTGTTTAATAGAAGGATAGATAGTTTAATATGTTACTTAATTGAAATTGTATTTAAATAATTAAAATGCGATCATTTTGGTCCACAGTGTAAGGATAACTCCTTTAACATGTTTCTTAATTATTGTTATTGTATGCAAATAATTAAAATAGGAAAATTTGGTTCAAGGAACATCCGTTTTTGGTGCAAGGATAATTCATTTAACATATTTCTAAATTAGTCTTGAAACCATAATTTAATAAATCACTTCACATGAATGTCAACATAGAGTGTATTGTGTACGAAGATAATTTTTTATGTTGGCTTCACTGTGCATCTATTTTTTCTTTGTTAAGTTTATTTATACACTCTTTAACGTCTATGGTCATGTCGCATGTTTAGAATGTATGGGTATACCAGTAGGCCGTTTTACTTTTGTTGAGTTTCTGTTTCTATTGTGCGTTGTAGATGGCTTGTGTTCATGTAACTGATTATAGATTTTGATTAATGTTTATCGTATTGGTAATTGAGGTTGTGATGAATCATGACATGTAAATTTCCAATCATAAATTTACCTTTATGACTAAGGGAACCCATGAAAACCCCAGTCAGATTGGTCGGCCACAGAGTTTGAACACGTGGCCTCCTGAATGGGAGTCTCAAACTCTACCGTCTGAGCCAACTCGCTTGCTTATGCATCATTGTTTATGTAAATAAAGGAATTAAAATAAATGTGGTACGTAAATATTATTTTAAGAAACACAGGAAACGAATATGGGTAAATTATGAGCGTAAGAACACCATTTCATGACATTTTGTAAACTAATTCAACTTTAGTGAGCTCAACGGAGCCAACCTGTCTTCAGGCAGTTGACTAAAGAACGACAATTTAAAGTAGCTAAAATATAAACTTCTTTTTATAGACGTTGCCTTTTCTTGCTTTCACACTAAAACAATTTTTCTACGATAGTGCGTAAAGTTGCATTTCACTAAGTGTTATCACTGTATAAAATGAGTCTTTAAAGTACTGGTGCGTAAAAAAGTAAGTAATCACTTTACGCACTACTATTCATTTTATGCACTGCCAAATAAAATGCAACATTCAATATAAAATATAATTCAGTAAGAAATTAATGCATTATCTCGATGTTACACTAATCAGACTTCAGAAGCATAGAAACAAATTGTTCTTCCTCTGACACATATGGTCCAGTGAGATGTAAGTATTGCCCGATTTTCTTCTTATTCTACATGTTCTGAGTTCCACATCCGTTGAGGTTCTCAATTCCGGTATTTCAACGGAATTTCGATTGCTCAGTACTTCTCTTCGGAAATGCATGATGCACTTTGGAATGTCGTGTCGATCCATTCCCTGGAGGTGGGCTGGGCAGTTGGAGCGATAGTCGTGAATGATTTGGAACAGCTTTTCGTTTCTAAGTTATTCCTTATTGCTTCATTTGAAATGTGGTTCTGTCTTGTCACTCTCGCTACACTTCCCAAAAAGTTCTTCGCAGCCGCTTGAATTCTACTTCTACTTGGCTCTTGCCGCTCCTAGCTACTATGGAGACCAGGAGCCTCTCATAGCGATAACACTGACAAGTGACAAGCGCCGTCAAGTTGTTCATTTTCTGTTTCTTTAATTGATGATTAGTGACAGGTGAATAGCGAGCAGTTACAAGCTACCGTACAGTAATTTTTAATAGATGATAGTTTCTTTTGTTTCTGAAAATCCACTAATAATTCTTTACTCAGTTTAAGTAATTTTGAATAAATTTACACCATATAGGGCTTTGAATTACTATCACATATTTCTATGCCCGCTCCTTGAAAACAGTTGCCTGAACTACATCGTGTGATTAAAACTCAAAAGAAAGGTAACTTTAGCAAATGTTATCGCCAAAAAGAGTGTTGGTGACATTAGAGATGTAATAAAGGCGGTTAAGGATGGACATCGACATTAGAAACAATTGGCACAATTAGGCCTATATCGGAGAGACTGAAGAAGATGAATCTAGGAAGGTAATGCCATAGTATGACATCCGTGATTGTTACAGATGCCAATCAAAAAACGTAATCGGATTTGAAGTGAAAGTAAGATCACCGTGTACGTAGGCCTACTTAGCCTGCGTGATAAATTTGTTTTAATTTTTTTCGTGAGTACTGAATGTTGTAACTTTTAGGGGAGGTTTATATTTTATATTTGAACTATTTATATTAAAAAACTGATTTATAGTGCATTTCCGAGAATATATAAGGTTTAAGAAAAGATTGGTGAGTAATAGTAGACTCCCAATGTACCACATGGCCAAAGATCTGTGGATCGTCCTGCTAAGAGATGGCGTGAAAATTTTATGAGACCGTAACAGGCCTTGTGGCTTAACACTTGTGAAGAAGAAGAAGAAGAAGAAGGCGAAGAAGAAAAGATTGGAAAACGAATAATAAAATGTACTGATCAAATATGGAAATTTAGGTGGGAGATGATTTTCCACTGCATTTCCCATAGACACCGTTTGAATATTTAATTAACGGTAACCAGAAATGCCTTTTTTTATCTTTTTTATGTTTACAATTAGTTTTTATTTTATATTAATTTTACTATTTTTTCTTTATTACTTCCTTTCTTCTTATTATTATACTACAGTATTTCATTGTATTTTCTTCGTGTATTGTATTTATTTATTTATTTATTTATTTATTTATTTATTTATTCTGGTGTAGTTAAGGCCATCAGGCCTTCTCTTCCACAACACCAGGAATACAAATATCGCGTGTGCTCTACTGTATTGTGAACTAATTGCATGTAGCTACTTTACTTGGAGCCTAGGTCTGTTGTAATACATACTGTATATCACAAATAAATACTTAAATAAATGGATAAATAGACAAATAAATAAATAAATAAATAAATAATTAAATAAAATAAATAAATAATTAAGTACCTTAGTAAATAAATAATTAGTTAGTTAAATAAGTAAAAACGTGTATGAAAAATAAATAAATTACTAAGTAACTAAGTAAGTACAGTGGACACTCCTAAGTTCGACTGAACAGAACTGAAAAGTTCAGTCCCGTATGGGTAGTGGGTGGTGCAGGTGAAATGAATACAAATTCTTATTGGTTATCCGTCAACGAATGCGAAAACTGTGTATTTCCTGCCCGCCCCGAGACTTGTGTATGGGCTTCTAGTACCACAGTGGGTTTAGATAGTTCCGTCTCACAAACGGCACAATTCTCTAATAGAAGAAGAAGAAGAAGAAGAATTCATTAATTTAAAATCAGTGATTAAATATGAATGTCCTAATCAATAAAATATTTGTTTTCCTTTATCAAAAGTATCACTACAAGACACAGAACCAATTTCCATTCAAATGATAAACCCATTTCTTAGTGCCCGCACAGGCGCGTGTCTAATTTTCTTATGTAAGCAGTCGAACTATGAGATGTCGAACTTGTTTTCTGTCGAACTTAAGAGCTTCCACTGTAAATTACTAAATAAATAAATAAGTATGTAGGTAAATAAATGAATACATACACAAACAAATAAACAAAGAGATAGACATTCAAATAAATATATAAATCTGTGAATAAATAAACAGTAAATAAGTTTTAATCTCAAAATGTTATTTGTGAATGTAGGGGTAATGAGTATTTATCACACCAATTCTGAGTATAATACCCTTTCTGGTTTCTGAGAAAAAGTGTATTTATGAAAACAGATGAGCACAGATGACAGGTTTTCTCATTTTCCAATAAACTTACAGGAATTAAAGTAACTTAAGAGATATTTCAAAATGTCTCGTTGCCAGCACAGACCATAAAAAGATGTCACGATCCAGGACACTGTCAACTCAACCCTGATGACATCTCGTGGGATCTCCTCTATGCACACCTACAAGACCAGAACGCCTTTTATTTCCTATTGTTTTAATATGGAAATTAGTTTATGGGTATCGAAAATAGACTGCAATTATGTTCTCTACCTGTAGTTTGATATTAAAAGTTGCAAGGAGAACCTTGACACATTTCCTGTATATAAAACAGCTTTCAGGTTTTGCAATGCGTTGCCTAGTGATGCTCGTCAAGTAGTTCATATTGACTGCAACTGCGCAACCCACGATTACGCAACATCCTCCAATTTTCGCGTCGCATCTCAACAAATCATTACAACCAGTAGCATCGCAGTAACAACATGTGTAATTACCATATCGGGTTATTACAAGCGAGCGTCGGCCGCATCCTTTCACCGGGTTGGCGTCACGCTTTCGCTTTCCTGTAATTCGGCTTGAATTATGAGCTCATGTCGGCGTAATTACCCGATCACACGCCAACCGTTCATTAGGAAACCATCTCTTGTGGATTAATTAAACAATTACATTAGCTACATTTATTTATTATTTAATCAGCCTTCCGCTTTGTCTCAGCCAGTATGGGTGCAGTAGACTCGGGTTCGAATCCTGCAGCGGCAGAGCAGAACTATCTCTCTTCAATAGCGATTATGGTACTACGTGTCATTGTTACCTACATAGACCTATTCCATGTGGCCCAAATAATCAAGGAAGGGAGTTCTACAGGAACATCATTTTATTTTTACTTCAATTTTTATTGTACCTGAGTTTTTGAATGTACTTCATTACCACCCCTTCTACTAATGAAGTTCAACCGTCCTCTACACAGATCCAAGACCGCATATACAATCATAGTAGCCTTAAGGCCATAGTTCCAAAAATATGTTCGCGTTTTCCGTGACGAAAGAGCTTTAAATATTGAATCATTTTCGCACAGGTACTGTCGTCCATTTGCCTACGTCGCATCCCGGTTTGCTACACCAGCTTCTTTTCGCCTCTCTGTAAAGGCTAGTGGCTGGGCTGTCTTAGCTCTTTTCTGAGAACATTAATTTCTGTTAGGAATTGGACGTCTGCGTTATATTATACCTACAATTGTTTAAAATAACTTAAATAAAAGGGCCTCATTAAGTAATTAACTGTCACGTGATTTCCCCCTTTTCTGCGACATAACCACTTGGACGGACAGTAGATAGCAGTCTGAGTAATTTTACCTTTTTGGATCGGGCAGAAGTAAAGATTGAACTTACAGTACGTAAGGTACTGTTTTATAGAGCAGGTAGGCCTACAGAATTATTTCAACATGAGTTACTAGTACTAAAGACGAAACCGGTAATTGGAATTAGGTACAATAGTCTATAGTGCGATAATATGCACATTAGAACTGAAGCCTGTATCGAAATGAACGGCCACCATTTTAAAAAATGTGTTTAAATATCCATATTATGATTATTTTTCAATTTAACTTTATTCTATATAGTGTACGCTAATGTGCTGTAGACAGTATAATATACACTACATAATGAATAAGTCCGCATGGACAACTCAGTTCGTGAGTAAAAACACTCATTGTTAATACTGTACTGTATTTTGATTAAACAAAAACCTAATGAAAATTATCAAACTCAAAAGCGTGATATTTCCTAGTTTACGTAAATGGATGAACTACTTTTCTTCCCTCCTGTACCTAGTAAAGTGATTTGTTTCTATATTACGCCAGTATCATCGAACTCCAGTCGTGGAAGGGGGTAGCAAACGGTGTTTCCTGTCCTCCTGTTGATCCAAAGGTATAGGCAGGTTAATATTAGAAATGTTAGTAAAAATAAAATGATGTCCCTGTACTACGGAGTGAACCAACCAGGGCTGGACTTCTAACCGCACTCATGGCGGCTGATTCATACGTAAAGACGTTACCATATGCGGGGGATTCGTTTCGCGCTTTTGCGGTTAGTATTGCATAATGATTAGGGAAAGGAAGTTCATGAATTTGCATATTTGTTCTCTATCGTTGTGTGAATATGCTGAAAGATTATCTACATGAATCACAAATTTCTGAATACAATGATATTACTTTTATTGTGCATAAAAGTACATATTTTGCATTTATTTATAAAAGCATCATATTTTAACAATTATGCAGGGAAACTGCATATTGTGTATGTTTGCCTTTCCCTCATTTTTAAAAATGTGTAACCTTGTAAACACGACTAATTTATGATTATCAATTTTGAACGTAACGATGACGCCCTCATAGGGAGCCTCTCAAGTTAGCAATTGGTATTCCTTTTCTGCAGTATTCAGCAGATTTCGATAGAACAATATCCAGTTTAACATCAGTTCCAGGAAAAGTAGGAGATAAAGTGAACGAGAAACCAGCAAATATTCTTTCCAAAAAGCCTGGCTATTATGAACTTAAAGAAATTCAAAATATTCTCGAAGGAAAAACATCCCAAAAACAAACAAAATTTTCTATAGAACAGCTCACAGCAAAAGTGCAAGCCCTCTTACTTCTTGTGACGTAGAACGAAGTTTTTCGCGCTACAAAGCTATGCCGAGAGACAACAGGCGAAGAATGACAACAGAAAACATACGTCACTGCTTAGTTGTGAACTGTAACAGCATAAATGGAGCATTCGGCAATGAATCCATAGAATCCATACACTAAACGTAAGTTACCTATACCTTATTATTCTGTTAAAATAATCTCAGACTGATAGTGCATATTTTGTAGCATATTTATCTATTTTATGGCATAAATGCATACATATTCTTCACGTTTTTAGGGCATGAACTTCCTTTCCCTGGTAATTATGTACTTATCGAATTCACAATTGAAGGGCTCAGAGCCAAAGGCGACCAACCCACAATTTTGTATTGTTCATTATTAAGCCTTTTTTCAAAACTATACATCGTTGTTATAGATTCATGATATTTTTTTGTATTTATTCAATGTAGACCAATTAAGATAAATTGTGAAACCAATCATTTTTGGCAGGATCCTCTTAATATCAACTCTTATTTACTCATTTTGTAATTTTGGGTTAGTCGCCTCTGGCTCTGGGCCCTTCAATTCATGTTCGAAATGACGTCCTTGTGATTTCTGGCAGGCTGCACATCTCCTGAAGACATGTCCAGCAATTCGCCATATATATATATATATATATATATATATATATATATATATATATATATATATATATATATATATAGAGAGAGAGAGAGAGAGAGAGAGAGAGTTCGTTAAGTGAATGTGGGTTATTCGCGTAAACTTTACTTTTAACACTGAAGTGGAACCATGCTTCGTCAATATAAAAAATTAAGGTGGAGTCATCATAAACTGACTGTTGGAGCCACATGCAATACCCAAATCTGTTGTGATAATCGCGTGCCGTTAGCCTCTGAAACTACACGAATTTTGTAAGATTTTAATTTTAATTGTTTCGTACCTCTTATCACTGAAGACTGTGACACCCCTACCTGCTGAGCTACACGGCGCAATATGTCATAGGACTTCTCTCTAGTCGGTGACCAATTTCATCTAACATCTCCTCAGTGAGAACACGCTTCACACATGTTCGTTTCTTATCCAATACTGATCCAGTTGTGCGAAATTTCTTCACTAAATTGTAAATCATTGCTTTAGAAATCTCTGGAGAATCAGGGAATGACTGATAGAAGTTTGTTACAACTATTCTCCAAGATTCGTATTTCACAACACTCTTTGTTCAAGGCTATATTTCATAATGTACACACTACCGTACTCTAAATGTACGGAATACAGCTGCAACATCACTGTTGAACGTGTTTACACAACTAAACACGAAACGTACGCGTGCAAGAGGTCTGATCACTGCGATAGCGCAGCAGTTACAACGCATACGACACCGGTCTAGCTCTGGCTGACTCACTCTGTATTTGTGAATTTCTAGTGTTAGTTTATAATCCTCTCAAGAGTGAGTGAGTGAGTGAGTGTTTTGAACGGGTATAAATTATTTTAACCTAAAGTCAGACCCGGTTCTAGTACGTGTGCAGTGCGTGCAGGCGGAAAATTCCTTAGAGCGGCCGATAAAATAAAAGTGAAGTATAATTTGAAAATATAGCTATGTAATATAGCAATCGGTAATGAAATAAGAACCGTAGCATTGTTGAAACATTCTGTAGGATGTGTATTCATATCTAATGACTAGTACTTTGAAATGTGATCATTAACTACAAGTTTTCAATTAAATACAATAAATAACAAATAACAAATACAAGAATCTCATATATATAAACAAAGAAGGCCCACCTCCTCGTGGTGAACCCTGTGGCGTCTACTGATGGTATAGCGGTCTATAGCTCTCTTTCTTTTTTTATTTTACATAACAGTCTTTAGACACTGAAATAGTGTAATAGACCTTGTCAAATACAATTAAAAGGTAGAGTTATAAATTTCTTGCACATCATAAAAAGACTTTACTAATGAGCCAATAAAGATAACGTTTCTAAATTCATCATTGCTTAAAGTAAGTAAATACGTGGACATTTTGTTAGACACTTTTATTGCCTATACTTAAAAATTTTTGCTGGTTTTTGTTAGTCGAAATTTGATTGATGAAACATACTAATTGCCTAGTACCATCATCGTGACAATATTTAGGAATATTATATATATATATATATATATATATATATATATATATATATATATATGCTTTCAAATGTTAACTAGATTCGAAAGCTTACCCATTGGGATTACCCATTTCCAGCATACTAACAGAAACATTCTTATACTACATAGAACAGACATATGTACTAAACAAAGACAACAACAAATACGCAGATAACATATATTGGCACAGATACGTAGACGACACACTAATACCACATTCTAGTAGATACAGTCACGAAGCTTGAGTTGATGAGGGTACTAGGAACAATAGACTGTGCCGGTACTGTTTCACACTGCATTTGATGAGGCGATAATTGCAACCACATCTATAGCAACATAAACACAGACATGGAAATTCTACATCTCCAACTGAAAAACCAGAAACTAAACACATTAGAACAGTACTAAATATGCAGCCACATAAAACACATCCGAATCAAATCTTCAACACACAACTCAATTAAAAAAAAAAAGCGCGCGCGCACACACGCACGCGCGCGCACGCGCACGCACACGCACACGCACACGCACACGCACACGCACACGCACACGCATACACACACATACACACTCTCTCTCTCTCGCACAGGAAACGCAATCAGAAGGCTCGAAGACCACCCAGTTCTGAGGATAGCCCACAGGTTGAAATTAGACAACAAAGTAACCTAGTTAATTAACACGTGAAAACATATACATTATATTTCGAAGTGATATAGTGTTAAAAGTTGTGTAATCAATATGGACAATATTTCCTAAAAGTGTAATTATTAAAACTGTGTTGATATACATTAATAATTAAAAAACATATAAACTGATAACAGTTAAGATCTTCTCGTTAATAAATAAAGGACGACAATGTTCATGTTAATGAGAACTGGTAATAATTCTGATGGCCTTTTCTGTAATTTAAAATCTTGATGACATGGGTGCTGTTTCCCCATATTAAGAGACCATATTTTAAAATGCTATTAAAATAGGCGTAATAGACAGACTTAATATAGGCTATTTTAATGGTAAAATCACTTTTAAACTTTCTCAAATAAATAAAATCCTGGATAATTTATTGTTTAAATGCTCAATGTGTTGTTCCCAAGTTATCTTTGTGTCAACCACAATTGAAGAGTCCACTGCAAGAATGATGGTTGTCATTTGGAATACATTTTTCAGGAGAAGCAATTGAAAGTTTGAAATGCTTAGCACTCAAAGCTTAACTGTGATTTTCCGATCATTACTAGACAATGACTATCAGCGTTAATGCCATATAACTCTCTATGTACATTCTATATATCTTAAGCTATGCATTGACAGTCTTGGTTTATTTTCGACAAGAAAGTGACATCCGTCATTCTTGCAGTGGATTCTTCAATTCCAAGCATGTTATATGAACGACTCGTTTAACAAGGTTGTAAACTAAAAATTAATTATTCTGTTTTATTTTCATTTAAGACTAAACCATTAGTTCCAAACCATTCTTCAATCAAAATGGCTAATAACGGTAAGCGTCCTCACAAGGATAATACGGGAGAATATTCGTAGCAATAAATTCATCTTTAACAAATTACTTATAATTGCAACCCTTCCGTCTTCCGTTAATCTTTAAGCGATATTTACTGTACTCGTATATTATTGTTTTAGTTGTTGAAGTTGAAGGAACGGAAAGAAATGCAAAGAGAGAAAATGTACACGGACGTAATTTGAATATTATTAATGCAGAGAGCAGACCTGAAGTTCGCTATTTTGATTACGAAAGTCCCAAATGGAAAAATTGAAAATAAAAAAAATGGTTTATAATAAAGTTTATTTTATCTAATAATAAATTGTAAGCACTGCATTGAATTCCATTAAGGAAAGATTTGGAAATCTGAATAAATGTAATAATGTATTTAAACTTCTTTGCGAACTTAAAGAAGTGGCCGAAGATGAAATTCTAAAAATCTCGTTTTGATTTAGATGTTTCCCTTCAAATTAGAAATATAAAGCATAAATATTTAAGAAACTGACCACATGATGACATAAATTACAGAAGTTTGCACAGTAGCGTTATAGAAAATGACCCATTAAAAATTTGACTTTTATTTGAAAAAGTAACCTGATGCCATAATTGTCTAACTTGTTTACAGCTTTCAGAATTTTTCTCACATTACCAGTTTATAATGTTTAGCTACAGAAAGGGAATTGTATTAAAAATTATACTTATCAGATGTTATTGATGAATTGGCAAATAGGTCTAATGAAGCAAGAAGATCGCTATTCTAATAGTTAATAGCTGCATCTGTTTGATACTTTGTTTAGCCTGCAGCGTGTAACAGCCCAAACCTGGTCCTGTATATAGCCGACCTATATTAATAGAGGGGGTTGCAATATAGCCTATTGCAAAAGTACTGCTATTCAATATTGTCTTTTGGCATGGAAGCGAAATAGACGCGTGCACAATACATGGGTAACTACAGAAAGTACAAGCTTGTTGTTACGCAAATACAGATGTTTAAAAAAACAATAGCAATATTTACGAGATATTCTCATGTGCTTATATATAGTTGTCAGTTAAATATTAATTGTCTGTGGCATAAAAACAGTAGGGGAGAAATGGGTACAGTGAGACAGTGAGAACATTTAGACATTTTTTATTAGATGTTAAATTTTGATGTTGAAATGTTTGTAACAGTGGGGTTGTATGTTGCATGAGTAAAGTAACAGTATTTTCATACTCGATTTGATTCTAGTTATAAAGATGAGTGATGAAAAAATAATTCGTAATTTTTCACTCTAGAAGTAAAATTTTGGCTTGTGGTATTTGGCGTTATGTTTTGCAAAGTTTCGTCTTTCTTGTTTTGATTTTGAAGTGATGGCGCCATTTTTAAACGAACTATGCGTAAAGGGAACAGTGAGACATGCCATTGAAGAGTACACTGAGACGTCTCACTGTTCCCATTTACCAATGATTTGCAAAAATAAACTGTAATTATATTACATTTACCGGTAACCAACATTAAAAATGAACATACTAGTAACCAATTTAGGAACTATAGCTTAAAATAATGGATACATTACATTTTAATGGTTTCTTAAATAAAAAAATTATTCACAAAATTTAAAAAATATATATTAAAAGTAATAAAGAATTAAATTAAATTCTTATAATTATAAGCTTCGTTGTCACCAAAAATTAATTTTATTTTTTAGCGAAAGTTTGAAAAGTCATGGAAAATTCACTTTTCCAAATGTTCCAGATGTTTCAATGGTTTCGAAGTCAGACATAAAAATGATTCTAAATAAGTCTACAGAACATGGCAAGATAAAGAGACAGCAAGGTTTCTTTTCTTTTGAAATAAATTTAAATCATTTCAATGTCCATTAATAGACACTGGTGTCTCACTGTACCCTCCTGAATGGGAACAGTGAGACATTTGCATTTTTTGACAAACACGCATTGTATATTATGTCCTTTATCTATTAACATTTCTGTTTATGTATTATTGTACTCCATGTTTTAATGTATATTTCTATTGCACTTGATTTTAAAAATACTTGAAATTTCACTTGCATACATACATCTTAATATTTTGTGTCTTACTATACCCACTACTCCCCTATATTCTGCTTTAATGCTTTATTATTGAAATATTGACTATTATTTGTCTCCACAATTCCTGTGTAAGGGATTTGCTGTAACCTTGACCGAGAAACCGTTGATTCTGAAATGAGTATGCTATACATTGCTATACATGACATCTGCTATACACTGCTATATGCTACATTGAAACCCAGACCACTGCGTCCATTTTTACTGTCATATTCGTCATTAGCAGTCCCGCGCCGTGGCGTCGCGGTCTAAGGCATCCCGCCTAGGACTCGCGTTACGGAATGCGCGCTGGTTCGAGTCCTCATGGGGGAAGAAATATTCTCTTGAAATTTCGGCCAGTGTATGGGACCGGTGCCCACCCAGCATCGTGATGCACTTGGGGAGTTACGATAGGTAGCGAAATCCGATTGCGAATGCCAGCTATAACGGCTGGGGGGATCATCGTGCTAACCACACGATACCTCCATTCTTGTTGGATGATCGTCCACCTCTGCTTCGGCATGTGGGCATGAGGTCAGCAGCCGGCTGGTCGGTCTAAGCCCTTCACGGACTGTAGCGCCACGGATTATTATTTGTCATTACGCGGTACAAAATTAGTCAGAAATCGCTTATTTTGTTTTGGTAACTTTTTGGCTGTTTTCCAGTGTTATTATTAATAGCAGGTTTTGAAGTTTCTCTGAAAATTTTGCATAAGAACAGATTATTAATATCTGCGAAGTTTTAAACTTCGTTTGAAATTTTGTGTAAGGACATATTATCGATCATAAATTTTTAATTTGCTTTGAAATTCTTTTCAAGAACAGATTATTAATAGTTGCAAAGTTCTAAACTTCATTTCAAATTTTGTATGAGAGCAGGTCAGTAGCAAGTTGCAAAAGAACTTTCTCTTAAATTTTTTATAAGGACAGATTAGCAGTTACAAGTTTTAAACTTGACTAAAATGTTGTACAAGGACAGATTATTGACTGTAAATTTTAAACTTACTCTAATATTTTGCGTAAGGACAGACCATTATTGTTTGAAAAATTTTAAACTTCCTGTGAGATTCTGTATATTAACAGACTATTAATCACAAGTTTTGAACATTTTTCTGGAACTTTGTATATTAGTTACAAGTGTCAAACTTGCTCTAGAATTTTGTGTAAGGAAAGATTGTTATTAGTCTTGAATTTCCTCTAGAATTTGTATAAGAATAGATTATTATTTACAGATTTTAAACTTCTTCTTGAATGTTGTGTAATAGCAGGCTGTTCGTTGCAATTTTAAATATATTTTTTCTGATAGATTATTCATTGTAAGTTTTAAACTACCGGTGCCTGCATAAATGTTATTAGTTTCATGCTTTATATTTCCTCTGGAATTTTGTACAAGAGCAGACTATTCGTTGTTTTTAAATTAGTAAAGATGGAATTGGTGGTAGTGAGATGGTGTTTGGCGAAATAGGGCCGAGAATTCGCCATAAGATTACCTGACACTCACCTTACAGCTGGAAAAATCTAAAAAGAAACTCAACCAGGTAATCAGCCCAAGAGGGAATCGAACCCACGCCCGAACGCAGCTTCGCATCATCAGGCAAAATTATTCGTTGTTATTCTTAAACTTTTCAGGAATATTGTATGAGGACAGATTATTATTTGAATGTTTGAAATTTTATCTGACATTTTGAACAATGGAAAATTTGTTGTAAATTTGAATCTAGCTCAGAAATTTTGTAAGAGGACAGATTATTTACTTGAAATTTTAGTATTCCCTTGTAACTGTGTGCACTGTAGGTTCATTCATTTCAGTTTTAAGGGAATATGTAGTCTCAAATACATTGTTATATGTAATTAATCACTGATCCCATAATTTTTTAGCTGTCCATCTGAAATTTGGTATAGGTATTTACAATGACAGGCTCTATTGCGATACTTAATTACAATACCTTACCATGTCAAGAAGCCTAATTACGAATCTACCTAACCTAACTTGATATCAAAAAATATAAGGAATATTTTCTCATGATCTATTAAAGATATGATTCTGAAATTTTGTACACATTTGCTCTACATTATATGTAACAACTCCCTGCACACAGAATTTTAAAACTTCAATTGTTATTTTTCATAATAAATTAAAAAATTGTAGTAGTATTTAAAAAAGATGTCATTGCTTTGCCAAAGTAAAGTTCATTAAATGTTCACGTAAAATCAAATTTTCTGCACGCAAATTTTCCTTATGCAATGATAAAGGAGTGTGCAAAATTCTATTACTTTATCTCAAATAGTTCTTAGAAAATATTCCTTCTTTATTGAAAATAGAGTGGTGCGGAAAACAAGTCGTAAAGTTTGAATATGCATTTCACATTATTAATTTTAATTATTTTTTAAGTCTTGTGACCCACAAGAACAACAACAGGTACTGTTTATAGCACATGAAAGAATTGATAAATAAATTATTCTAAATCATGAAGAAGACTCATTTTTACAAATATTTTCTAGTCCAAATCCCTCTCCAATCTTCTTTCTAGAACCACTCTGTGACTCTTCTTGATTGAAACCCATTTAGACTAACATTTTGGCCGTAAAATGTTGTGGAGAGATTCCCAATACTATGTAATATTTTTTTAGACTAGTTTTTAGAAAATGTGCTTTTTGGTCAGTTTGGACCTACATCTCCAATCAAAACTCATTCTTTAAAAATGAAATTATTGGGAACCAACACCGTAAGACATTAAAGATAAAATATGAAATCGGAAGTCTCGTAACTCAATATTTATTAGGCACATAATTACTTAAGCATTGTTTCTTTGAAGAACCCCGCTGGCCTTCTATGCCCAAGGTTGCGGGTTCGATCCCGGGCCAGGTCGATGGCATTTAAGTGTGACAGGCTCATGTCAGTAGATTTACTGGCATCTAAAAGAGCCCCTGCGGGACAAAATTCCGGTACATCCGGCGACGCTGATAATCCTCTGCAGTTGCGAGCGTCGTTAAATAAAACATAACATTTGAAGACTCCTCTCACAAATTGTGATGAACTTAGAGATGAGAACATTATTACAAACTGAATGGTTAATACAATAATAGCAGAGCGGGAATTGGATGAAGAAACCAGTGTTATACTAACCAAAACCATTTTAACTAATCTCCATTTTAGATTGGTTGATAGGGCTTCCCCTCTTCTTACTCTCTCTACTATCAGTGAAGGGGAAGATGCTACTGTCCATCTTATTAACATTCGACTGATTTACTTTCAACATAGTGAAAAATTGTATTATTGAAAATGTTTACCGGTAATCTATATTTCGAAAGTCTATACTAAGCGTTTATATTTCATTTCATTGCTGTTTATATTAACTGCCAAATTAAAAAGGTACTGAGAGTAAAAGATAAATTTTTCTAACCCGCTAGTTGCTACTCTACTGTATACACAACGGCACAATCTGCACTGTGTCACTCCCCCCTGGCTTCATAATACAAACTAACATTCCTTAATTTAATTATTAGTTGAAAATATTGTGAGAACGACACTTAAATATAGGCCTACTGAAACATGTTGTCAAACATCTGTGTCCCTGTATTTTATATTCACTTACGTAGGGCTACTTTATTTTATTTAATATTGTATTTTCTTGTGCGTACAAGTTGGGGGATGCAGGTATAAGAGGTAACAGCTACTCCTCTGTTAAGCCCGGTTCAGACGATGCGTGTTTCTGTGATGGATTCCAAGGTGGCTGCGCGGATGTGTAGCCTGCGTGCTCACTTGCCGGAAGTAATGCGCTCTGGTGGCTCCTTGGATGGCTAGCTTGCTGGATTTCGAGGGTAGGTTCCTTGCTATTTTTCGTGATGGTTTGCAGGCTGGAACCAAAGATGATCATATAATATCACCTCTGAAACTATGTCGCCATGTTCGTTGTTTTCCAACTAAACCTGTTTTTTCTATATTCTTTAGTTTCTAAGAAACAACTTATTAAATATCGGACTTTAGCTGTTTTGCACTTATGGCTTAATTTTACTTTATTACGACAATTACTATTAATGTAGGACTTCAGTTGTTTTCCACTCACGGTTTAGTTTCTTTTTGACCATGAGTGTAGTTGGCAACAGATAAAACAGCAGATGATTTTCCAATTTGCACTGTGAAAAGAGCCAGCTTCGTGTGAACTACCGTCACCGTAGCCAAACGGGAGCCAGCAAGTGACCACGCAGGGCAACCATCAGAGCAGCCACCTTGGAATCCATCACAGAAACTTGCACCGTCTGAACCGGGCTTACTGACGGACTCCGGGCAAGTAGAAGGGGAAAGAAATGCCTTCGCATCCTCTGAATTGGTATGAAATGTCGTTTTAGGGATAGTTCAATAGCATTAAGTCAAATGACTTCAATTGATGCTAAAGAACGAGGCAGATCATTATTAAAGGAAGTTATGGGTAAAGTTAACAAGATCCAATATTTAAAAAAATATATTATTCAATTTATCTCGTCATTCTGATGTGAAAGAAGTGGACACAATGGTAGGCCCACAATTGGGGCTGGAAAGTTTGGAGCTGAATTAACCCGTCCCTCGTTTATTCTGTTTCTGATGGTGCATATATTTTCTACAATAAACTTTGCTTGCGGCGTAAGAGTAGTTGACTAGCTGTGTTCGCTATCTTGCCTCATAAAGATCCATATACGGCGACAGTTCGCGATATATGAAACAGCTGTGACAACTTCTTGAAACCCATGGCCGTAAGAAACTATTTTCTTTCAATTTTAAATTGCGATACATAAAAAATGGCGCTTTTAAATGCTGATCAGATACCGTGCATAATAGAACGAACACACGCAGTCAATATTAAAACCAAGTCTTATTTTGAAGCGTGGAACTTCACTTTTATCGAGATGAAAGCAAAAATGTCTTAAGACTTGGTGGCCCATACTGGCTAACACAGTGCTAGCTGTAGCAGGAGAGCATGTGTTGGTGGAAGTGGCTGTAGCACCGACACACACTCCCTCCACAGCTCAGGGGGCGCGCCGCAACCTGACTTATGTAACTGCATTCTCTAACAATGTGAATTCGGGTTCCTAGTCGAGCGGAACGAATGTGACGTAACACGAATTCGGTTAATTGAAACAGAAGAGACGCTGGAGTCAGCTGCTTCTGTGACACTTGGAAAAGCTTCGTGTTTCTCCTTTATGTCTCCTTCATACGTAGCTGTTGCGCTGCAACGTCCCTCTAGATTCAGGAGCTTTCTTTCATCCAACCTTCCATCATACATTGATTTCTTTACTTCAGCGTTTTTCAAAGTCTGTTCCGCGGAACCTCAGAGGTTCGACGAGCAAATTCTAGGGGTTCCGCAAGTTCTAAATAGTGTCTAAATTTTATTTTACAATTAGGAGGATACTATAAAAAGTAGATACAAATATCACGAAAAAAATGACTCAATAAAAACATAAACATCACTAATGATGACCATGATAATGATGATGATGATGAAGATAATAATAATAATAATCATCATCATCGACATCATCAACATCATCATTTACTAAATAAGCTTTAAACTAAGTGATCTGTTGTGGACTCACATCAGTCCAATAAAAATGGTCGGGCAAGAGTTTTACAAATTTTGATTCGTGTATTCCTCTGAGTGGGTCGTGTAATTAGAATCTAAAAGGGAGAGGTTAAACTAAGGGAAAGGACAAGAAGAAGAAGAAGAAGAAGAAGAAGAAGTATTCCTCTGAACTAATTTTGGTTTCAAAACTGAATTTATCATGCATAATTATTTTATAAATTTCATAATTTTATTTTGTATGTCAAGGTCATGTGTAAATGATAACGAATATCGAAGGTAGTTAAAGTTGTTCACTCTTTCCAATAATTATTTGTTACTGAGACATATTTTACGGGATATAAAATCATTTCCTTGAAACACTTAGGTTTTATCATATGAAATTTCCATACCATTTAATTTTTGGTAATTTCTTTAAATTGTGTAGTGATATTTAAAGGCCTTCTGTAGTGATGATGATGATGATGATGATGATGATGATGATAATAATAATAATAATAATAATGCGTGGCGCTATAGCTCGTGAAGGGCCTAGACCGACCAGCCGGCTGCTAGCCTCACGCCCACATGCCGAAGCAGAGGTAGACGATCATCCAACTAGAATGGAGGTATCGTGTGGTTAGCACGATGATCCCCCCAGCCGTTACAGCTGGATTTCGCAACCGAATTTCGCTACCTATCATTGCTTCCCAAGTGCATCACGATGCTGAGTGGACACCGGTCCCATACACTGGCCGAAATTTCATGAGAACATTTCTTCCCCCCATGAGGACTCGAACCAGTGCGCATTCCGTAACGGAAGTCCTAGGCAGGATGCCTTAGACCACTACACCACTGCGCGGGACATGCAGTGATAAATTATTACTATTATTATTATTATTATTATTATTATTATTATTATTATTATTATTACTGTTGTTGTTGTTGTTGAACATCTAAAACGGAATATATTTTTCATTATTATTTTTATTACTGGATTTCCTACGTCTTCACCAAAAGAAAATACCAAAATACACTAAATTCCAGAAACATAAATGAGGCTACAACTTTCCACCATAAAACCAAATATAAAAAGCGTCTGCAGACTTCAGAAAGAGAGATATTCATCTCACTGAAAAGAATTATCGTGATAATAGCTTTCACGTATTTTAATTATTAAATACTGGAGGCCACACTACTCCATTATCTCCTGGTCTAGTTGCCTCATGAGTGATACCTTTTTGGTATCACTTGTGAGGTTGAGACCTGTCTTCGGACAAGTGACTAAACAACAAACAGTAAAAATATAATGTATTTTTAATCACAAGTATGTTTTTTTAATATTATAAAATGTCATAGTATTATACGAAATGTGCAATTCTAATAAAATTGAAAATGCAAAACTATTTAAGTTATCAGGAATCAGTTTACACTGTTTTATTAAGTAATTATTCAAGTTTATTCTGGGAACTCACAAATGTTCAGTATGTGCTCTTTGTGTCACATGGCACACAAGGAGATAGTGTAGTTCATCTCAAACCCGGTATAACATACCTGCATCGACACTAGCTATAGTAATCGTGATGCGTTGTTCCAACGCATCTAAATCACTAGGGGAAGTAAACATTGTTTTACAAATCCCCAAAGGAAACTCATATGTTGTGAGATCGGGGCACCTTGGTGGCCACAGTGTGAGAGCGCTGTTGTCTTCCGTTATACAGCCAATCAGCGCTGTGGAAGTGTTTCGTCCGGATAGTTTATAACACCTTTGTGCCAGTCATCCTGTTGGAAGATGGAGTTCCTACCTTCTTTACGCAGTTGAGGCAGTTCCTCAAAATTTATGTCGACATCATAGCTATTATGCTTGCACCAGCGCAACATTCAACGCAGTAATACCAAAAGCGTATCTTATCAAAACTTCTACATTTCGTCAACCTAACAGTGCAAGATGTATGTCGACGTCACACATAGTTTTTGTTTTATACAACATTGAAAATGTCTATTTATTTTATATTAACCCGATAGACTATATATAAAGAGATAACACAAAAAAAGTACAGCAATAACCACACAAAATACAGTTGCTGTTTAGTCAACTGTCCGAAGACAGGTCTGAATCTGACAAGTGATCCCAACATGTCATCACTTGGTAATATAACTAAATAATACAGAGTTTATATGAAAAACTCGCCAAGTCCATTACAAGCGATTTTGAGTAAAAGATGAAAACTGATTACTCTGTACAAAATTAATGAATTCAAATGTTTAAAATGGTAATAATTGCATGATATCAATCTATTCAAATTGTAAAGTTCTTGGAAGTTAGAAGTTAAAGATGACTTCATTTTTGGCTTTTTTTGTTAGAATTTACCTGTTTTGCAGATACATAATGGATTTAAGGAGTATTGTAATTATATAACAAGGATTTAGTAAGTTCTGTAACTACATCACAAGAATTTGAGTACTGTTAACAAAATACTAACATAAAAATAATTCTATTATTTATGAAGAAAAATAAAAAAACTGTTCCTTTTGTAACAGAAGTGTACACGTGAGCTATTTTTGTAACAACTAACAAACAGTTTCACATTAATGACAATGAAATCAGTAATTATATAAGTTCCTTATCATACTAATTTAAAGTCTGTTTCTTCTTCTACAATCAGTTCTTATCTGACATATTCATTCGCAAAGGTCGCTGTCTTCAGTATTCACTGCTGCATTGTCGATTTCTTTCCTGTAAAACTCCAGACCCTTGATGCTTCTACACTCATTTTCAAAGTGATTTGTAAGTAATTTGTCAACATCTTCAAGTTTTGCTTGTTTGACAGGAACAGTATTTGGTAATGAGAAAGGATGTATAGGCTATCCCTGATAGCTTTGAATTTTCGTATAAGACTTCGGAACCTATCAATATCAAAATTATAATTTACTTCACCAAATACCACAACATTATTATTTGTAGTTTTTATTTCAAGTATGATCCTTTTACAAGGTGGGAACTTAAAATACCTTTGCCCGACAAGTTTCAGAACAGGGCTTACAGTAGTCTTCAAATCAAAACATGTTACTGCTTTTACTAAATGCAAGACTTCCAGCAAAATTTGCGAAGATATTATTGTACTTTTCTGCTCTTATGATAGTAACTTACTTTCTTACATTTTGCAACATGACCTGTCGGGTGGTATGTGTATTTTAACTGTCTCAATTTATGAATAATTTTGATTTAACTAATGTGCGAGCACAGCAATCATTGTCATATTTTGTTTTTCCTAGGCAGCCAACCATAAAAGAAAACAGTTTCTTCCTAAAAAAAAGAGTAAATTTAGTTCTGGATTAACATTTTTTTTCCTAAGAGATTTTACTTATGAGTTCCGAAGAAAACAACCTAAGTGTGGATTTACGAAGTTTTGAAAAAAAGGATGTTGGATTTAGGCAGTTTTGTAACAACGACATGCGTTTTTTCAACATGATCCTGTATTTATTAAGTTCCGAAACCAAATACACTTCGTACCGCCAGTAAAGGCCATAACAGAGGATATCTTTATCAATTGTTATTTTATTTTTTATTTTATTTTTTTTTTTTTAGTTTTTGTATGTAAGATTATGACATTGTTAAAGTGACAATAAATCAATATTAAAAATTGCATAGGATCATTATTATGATTTTAAAAATAGTTCACACACTTGTTTTTTTTTTTTTCAATAATCAACCAACAAATTTAATTACTATCATACTTGCTTCTTATTTATTTTTAACATTAATTGTAGTAGTAAAAATTACAAACATTTTAAAAGGACCTCTACGCCAAATAAATTAATGAATAAACCTATATGAGTTAAACACCCCTTATTTAAAATTGCCAACAATGCCCCATCAAAATAGCGTATAAGACTTTCCCGATAGATTATCTGAAAAGTAAGTGGCATAATGGTGAAGGAGAGAAGGGCTTATGCAGTATTACATGCAATCTCACTTCTGCGACGCTATAAGCTCCTGAAATATTACCATTCACCCTGATTTGTTGTAATGACTCAACTCTTGATGCAAGCATAAGGCAGAGTCTGCATGAGGTCCTTAAGAAATGATTGTTAACAGACAGGGAGGTCAGATAACATCTCTGCTGTCAGCTCCATCCATTGCACACGATCCCCAATCAAAATAACATCTGCAGGTCGTGACTCGAGGGCAGTGTTGCCGGCTCAATTATACTGTTTCACTATAATTCCAGCAGGAAGCGATTGATTCCTGCGCGGACCACCAATCTCAATTCCCACGACGATCAATATTTGATTCTAATTATTAACAAATTATCTTTTAGTCTTTATAAGATGAGGACAAAGATCTTTTCTATTGTATTATGGGACAAAAGGCTATAGTCTGCCAACCCTTCAGTTTGGCTATTAAGAGAAAAGCTGCATTTCTTAAAAAATGTGAGAAGGAATTTGATATACTGTAATTGCGTGTAATATCAACGAGAGCACAGACGTGCTCACAGCCCGTATGCGCTGATCAGAGCACGTAAGGCACGCAGATACAAGTCAATGGTGAATGCAATGGTTGTACATTACACACTGACGAAGAAGTCGTTCAGTAAGTTTCAGGCTGACTGGACTCTTGACTTCTTATGTAAGTGAAAGATGAGGTGATGCTCTTTGTTGGTTTGTGGAAATTATTTAGTTACAAAGACAACCAGTGTCGAACGTCTGAAATTATTAGTTCATCTACAGATTGATATAATATTCAAATTAGTTTATTTTTATTGACATTAATTAGTAGTAAATGTATGTGGAGATATATTGTAGAGCTTCTTCCTCACAGCATTGTATTTATGTTTACAGAATAAAGTACAAACAAAAGTGTGTGCTGCTAATGGCGTAGACTCGTTACATGTCAGTTACGAGTTGTGTCTATAAATTGTCCAGATTTTCGTACATAAATTCTCAGTTTGACGATGTTTCTTACCACTACGATATCCTTTGGTTAAGCCAAGAGAAATTTCTGTCCAGGTATTTTGCATTGCGTGAATATTTATCAGAATTCATAATAGACAAATAGAGACAGTTCAAAACTAGTTGACTCTACATGGATCGAATAACTTAACTTTCTCAAGGATATATCCGAGAATCTGAACGTTTTGAATTTGAGATCGTAAGGAAAGAATTAATTAATTTGTTTCGACAGATATTGTTAAAAGCTTTCAGATGAAGATTTCATTGTGGATGTCACAGATCTCACAGCAAAATTTTTATAATTCCAACGTCTTCAGTCACTGAACTCCTGTTCAACAGTGTAAAATACTGCAATGTTTTAAAAAATCTCTGGGAAGAGATTTAAAGATATTGACCTACTCTAGCCCATGTTAGATTTGTTTTGTGATCCTTACTCATCAAACCCAGAAAATAATACCAACACAATTACAATTGAATACTTGAATAGTCGTGTTTTACATAGGCTATCATTCTGTGAAAAAGAATATCCTAAGTCCTACTCTAAGCCTGTGTTTTTGATCATACAAATATTTATTTCAATATTCATAATGCAAGCCTATATAGTTTGCGTTCCTGAAAAATTTACTTCAATGGACTTGGAATGTTAGCCAATTCAGGTCTTCCATTAGAAATTATTTTGCTGCAGGAAACAACATTTCACCGGACATAAGAAGGCTGGGGTCGGCAAAAATAAAAAAAGCACTTCTGAAACGCGCGAGAAGTCAGGGATTTAAATTTGTTTCTAGAAGTGTGATGATGTTCACATAAGTAGTACATGATTATGTAACAGTTACATAACAATAATTAAGCTAATTATAGGTCTCATTATGTAAAACTGCTTAGGTTAAAGAGAACCTGTGTTCACTATTTGTTGCATCCTACTATTTCATAATTAATTGCATTTATTAGAGAGGTACATGCTACAAAACATGCCTTTATTTCTTGTTTTCTTGTATGAACGTAACACATTATCTATTACTGAAGAGCAGTTTAATTCATCTTGTAGTGGTAGACCAATAGGTTCATTTTGCTCACCCCTTCTTTTTCACCGCTATTGCCTATAGAATAGATTCATAGGGACCCGTGCGCGCTTGGTAGCACGTCTTCCACGTGCTCTGACCTTGACATCCCTGGTCTATAGGAATTTGAGTAATGGAATTAGGGTAAATAAGTGAAATTTGCTATAAGATTTAAGTGTATCTAATGAACGGAATGAATTATAGCGATGTACCGAAGTACATATGATATCTCCATGCAGGAATTCTGCGTTATCATATGATGAAGGATCGATGAAGCGGAGAAAAATTCTCTCCAGCATCGAGATCCGAACCCGAGGTTTCAGCTCTACATGCTGACGCTCTATTCACTAAGCCACACCGGATTCCAATTCCGATGTCGGATTGAATCCTCTCAGTTTAAGCTGCACCTCTTAGTTTCCTCTTAGTGGCCAACTCTCATGCACTGTGTCACAGATGCGTGACAGTGGCACAATGTCCAACACACTAATGTGCAGAGGTGCACTCATTATGAGTGACTAAGTGGCCGGGATCCGACGGAATGAGCGCCGGCTTAAATCACAAGTGATTATATACGAATATCATATTATAGCGATGTACCGAAGTACATATATGAATACATTATTACAAAAACAACCCTTGTCAAAATTGCTATTTTTCAGGAGGACAATAAAAATAAATAGAACAACACATGCCAGCTGTTTCCGTACAACTGGTGTTTATCTTTGTGACTATTGCACCTGACATGTGCCATTTTTGGAGTTTATAAACATTTGAAATAGTAGCAAATGTGTCCTTAACTCAATTTCATTAAAAATGACTAGGGCTGTTTTTGTAATAATGTCTTTATATGATATTTCCATGCAGGAATTCTGCGTTATCATATTAGATGAAGGATCGGTGGAGCAGAAAAAAATTCTCTCCGGCACCGGAATCCGTACCTGGGTGTTCGTTCTACGTGCTGACGCTCTATCCACTAAACCACACCGGATTCCAATTCCGATGCCGGATTGAATCCTCTCAGTTTAAGCTCCAACTCAGTTAGTGGTCAACCCTCGTGGTAGTGGACGAGCAACTAATTTATGGAGTTGAATTGCTTTTCTAGTATTTTCCGGTTTATCGTTAGTTTATGCAATGTAATTTGTAGATAATTACAGTTAACGTGGCCAAAATTTTCGGTCCCGATAATGACAAAGTCTGTAGCGAAAAAAGTCTGTAGCATTTGGATTTCTGTTAGATTTTGGAATTTGGTTTGCACGATACTTTCTCCGTGTAGCAGTACGTAGAAGTAGCAAACATGGGTATTTTGTGAACAACGAATCCGGAAGATTACTGTTACGCCATCGCCTGCATCTTCACGTATTGGTTCGTCTTGACGTTTCAAGGTTTCTCGAGAAGCGTCCTGCATACCAGCGGCGTGTTGCGAAATGAGCTGTGATCCCATAGAGCTGCGATGAGTAACCACACAGACATGAGATCTGCGCAGACGTTTCACAACCAAAACGCATGTAAAGAAAGTAAATTGCAGCTACACTGGTCAGGAATGTGTTACGAGTTAACTAGCATTGTAATGCAAACACTCACAAGCTTAAACGTCTATAATTAGCCTGCTGGGACAATCAGGCTTGACTGACAAGCAACCCGCACCCGTCCCTAGACTACTGAGCTGTACCGAATCTGAACATCGTAGTTGGTGATGAGTCAATTAGGGAATCATCTAGAACATGAATAAAAACGTCAATTAGCAAATCAGTAGATGGATGAATGAATGAGTGAATGAATGAATTAGTGAAAAAGTTATTAAATTAGCCAATAAGTCACTGATTGAAACAATTAGAGAGTGATTGAGTGACTTAAATCAGAGTAAATGTATGAAAAAATGAATCGATACAGAGTGAATGGCGAGTAAACTAGCAGTGAGTTAATGAGTGAGTTAGTGAGAAAACGAGTAAGTTAATGAGTGAACGAGTTAGTGATTGATTGAGTTAGTGGATGAATTAGTCCGTTAGTGGTAAACAAGTTATTTAGTGGATTAATAAGTGAACCATTAAGTGAACAAACAAGTGAGTTACTGTATGAACGAGATAGTGAATACGTGAGCCAAAACGTTTGTGAGTGAATAAGTTAGTTATTGAGTGAACGAGACGGCGAGTAAATAAATGTGTTAATTAACAGTTCATGGAGTGAGAAAGTACATTAGTGAAAGAGTGTTAGTCAGTGAAAGAGTGAGTTAGTAAATGAAGGAGTTTGTGAATGAAGAAGAAAGAGAGTGAATTTGCGAGTTAGTGAGTGAATAAGTGACTTAGTGAATGAACAAGTAATTGAGTCAATAAGTAACTTAATGAGTGAACGAGTCAATCAGTAAGTGGCTTAATGAGTAAACGAATCAATGAGTCAGTAAGTGACTAGTGAATGAACGAGTCAATGAGTCAATAAGTCACTTATTGAATAAATTAATAAGTACCTTAGTGAATGAACCAGTTAATATGCAAATAAAATTAAGGGATTTAGCGAATGAATAACGGGGATATTAAGTGAATAAGTGACTAATTCAACAAGTCAGTGAGCGAATAAGTGAGTTAGCAAGTGAAAGAGTACATTACTGAGAGAAGGAGTTAGAGGGAAAATGAGTTATTGCGTTAAGTAATAAGTAAATGATAAGATAAGTAAACGAGCGAAAAACTGAATACGTCAGAAACTGAATAAGTCAGTAAAAGAGAAAGTGAGTTAATGAGTGAACGAGTCTGCGAAAAGTTTAGTGAGTAAACGAGTGACTATGAAAAGGTAAGTCAGCAAAAAAGAAAAACTGAGTTAGTGAAAAGTTGATTTAGTCAGTAAACTAGTCAGTTGGAAAGTGAGATAGTGGGGGAACAAAGTAATTAGGAAGTGTATGATAAAGTGAGTGTATAGGCCTAAACGTGTGATTTGAAATGGAAGATAGTTAATGAGAAAGTAAGTGAAAGAGAAAATTATTAAGTGAACATAGAAGTTAGCGGATGAGCGAGTGAGTTAATGATAAATTTATTGAGATATCTAGCTAGTTACTAAAGATTCTGAAACTAACTACATAATTTGAGAATCAATTAACAGTGTGAATAGTGAATGACTGACCAAGTTAATGAGAAAATGGGTAAAACTTAAGCTCAATAGAAGAGATTTAGACTGGAAATATCGCTTGCTGGTAATGAAATAAGAAGTCACGACATTTCGAACATTAGCTTCATCTTCGTCTCGAAGTGAGAAGTGTATCCTAGTTTTTGGGGTCATTACAAACAGCTAACTGTAATTGATTGACCAATGATACTCAGCTGATTGCCGGGTTATGCAGGTAAAGTACGATGTTTGACAAGGTCTTTCTTTTAAATGCACAATCCTATTCAATGTGTTTTTCTTTTTTTTCAAGGAAGGAAAATGTGAACAAGTAAGGTTTCATCTTAATTTTAGGGAAATGTAAGACAATAAACATACAGAGTCATCCCTACATCATGCTCTCACACACCGCAAGCTGAGCGGAATTTTCTATTGTATGCCTCAGACAGTTAGCGTGAAATTTGGTAGTAACTTTAGTGTATTAAATTGTTTAGCGGGGAAAATGTTTATAATTAAGTTAAAATGAATAAGTTACAAGCGCATCTTATCTGTATGGCAAGACATATTCTCTTCTTCTTCTTTTGTGGGCTCTTCCACTCTTCAGCGGTTGCCCTGAATTCCCTTCCGCCATCCTTTTCGATCCCGCCAATCCTCCTCCTGCATATGTCGGTCCTTCATCATTTGCATGACACCGGCTTTCCATGTTTTTCTTGGTCTCGCACGCTTCCTCCTTCCCCGAGGTGACCATTCCAGAATAATCTTTGGCCATCTTCCTTCTTTCATCCTTTTTACGTGGCCATACCATTGAAGAGTTCGTTTTTTGATTCTTTCAATTACCGACTCTTCCATCTCCATCATTTGCCTCACATCCTCATTTCTTCTCCTTTCCAATCTGGATACTCTAGCAGCTCTTCTTATTCCCTCCATCTCCGTCGCTTGTATCTTACACTTCTGACGTTCAACAAGTGCCCATCCCTCTGCCCCGTATATTAGTATAGATTCAACTATAGTTTGTAGAATTCTTTTCTTCATTTGTTTGGAAATGGATCTACACCACAGTACCCCATTCAGCATCTTTATTGCCCTTCTTGCCTGTTGCACTCTGTGATCTACATCTGCTTCACAGCTCCCAGACTCGTGGATAATAGACCCCAAATACTTAAAATGTCTCACAGATTTAATTGTTCCTTGCGGTAGGATAATATCTCTTCCACTATTGCCCACAACGAGGTATTCAGTTTTATTCATATTAATGCAAAGACCTCCTATATCAAAGGCTTCCATCAACCTCCTCAACATGAACTTAGCATCTTCACGACACTGAGCAATTAATACCTGGTCGTCTGCAGATAGGAGAGAATGTATTGTTTCATGTCCAATTGGAACTCCCATACCTTTACACGATCGATTCCATCTCTCTAAGACTTGCTGAATATATATTTTGAAGAGGGATGGGGACATGCCACATCCTTGCCTCAGACCCTTTGTTGTTGGAAATGGAGTTGACAGCCTTTTCCCTACCTTCACTACAGCTCGACTCTTCTTGTATAATTTTTTAATTACTGTTATCAGAGATGCCCCGATGCCAATATTTTCCATTGCTCCCCACAGATTGTTAATTGGTACAGAGTCGTACGCTTTCTCAAGATCGATAAAAACTAAATGAATTTCTTGGGCTTTAGCATATGATTTTTCAGTGATCTGTCTTATATCAAATATATGATCCATACAAGATCTACCTGCAGTAAAACCAGCCTGATCCTCAGATATCCTTCCCTCAATTGCTATTTCTAATCTATCCTTTAAAATTGCACTAAAAATTCTACTTATAGAGGACATGACACTAATACCTCTATAATTATTAGGATCCTTCCTATCTCCTTTCTTATAAATAGCAGATATGTATGATAAAGCCCAATCTTCAGGTATTTCATCCCCTTCCAAGATTTGATTGAACATCTTGCAAATAAGTCTTTGTAATAAAGGGGGGCCATACTTCCATAATTCCATCATAATTCCTCCAGGCCCACTTGCCTTTCCATTCCTTGCCTTCAATAGTGCATGCTGAACTTCCTCCTCCAAAATCGGCTCCATATGCGAGGGTAGTCTGTCATTACCAAAATTTTCACTTATTCCTCTTCTTTTTTCAGTCAAGAGACCCTTAAAATGTGTTTCCCATTTCTCCATGCTCACAAGTTGTGTCACTGGTGATGGATTATGGACAGTCCTCATTTTTTTTAAGGCTTTCCAAGCCTCTGCCGATCTTCTATATCCTAGCGTGTGGTCTATTTCCCCACAGTATTTTTCCCACTGCTCTTCCTTAGATAGTTTAACCATCTTCTTTACTTTCTTCTTACACCTCTTATACTCTTCAAAATCTTCTTCATTCTTTGTGCTCAGCCATTTTCGATAGAGTGCTTTCTTTTCTTCAATTACGCCTAATATATCTTTAGTTAACCATTCTGTTTTTCCTCTGTTCTCCTTTTCTATTCCTAAAGCCTCCTCAGCTGCATTCATAATAGAGTGTTTCAAATACTCGTACAGTTCTGCGGCACTCCAATCTTCATTCGCCTCCGCCAGTTTATTCAATGCGTCAAATACACTTTTGACATAATCCAAAAATTGTTCTGAAATAGGCGACTAATCTCTTTTTGCGGAATATTCAAAATTACTCTTAGGATATTTTCTTGCAATTTTGGCATAACTTAAAACTACAAAATCTCGCTGCAATATGCTATATACTGTTCTCAAACAAATGAAGAGGCCAGTTGGAGATGCGCCCATGTGGCATTATTAGTGATTTTTATTTTTCGATACATTAAATCCACTGCAAAGATGAGAAAATGGTACCAAATATGTTGCCCAGTCAAAGAAAGATCCTATTACTGTAGTTGGGCTCTTCTCCGTGCGCTGGATATTTTGAAAATATTGAAACAAGCAACGGAAGATAGAGAAGGTTTAGGGACACCAGGAGTGTAATGAAGATATCAGAGAAATTTCCAAATTTGTTGAAGTAAACAGGCAAATGTTGAAGGACTTCTTGGGGGTTTTAGGTTCTTCCCTCAAGAATTACAGTAAGAAATGGTAGATTGAAATTTCTGATAACAAAATATAAGAAGTTTAGTTTAGTAACCAATGCTTATACACTGTGGTAACTTACGAAACTCTTTTCTGCATAGAGTTGGACGAATTCAGGCTCATTAAATATAACGAACATCAGGTACGTTTCCCCAGTAAGTCACTCCATTATCAGTATTTACCTGTTAAGCAAGCTAAATTAATAGATGCTCATATAATGTGCAAATACCTTAAAAATGGGCATGCATGCCGTGGCGTTGTGGTCTAAGGCATCCTGCCTAGGACTCGCGTTACGGAAAGCGCACAAACCACACGATACCTCCATTCTGGTTGCATGATCGTCCATCTCTGGTTCGGCATATGAACGTGAGGCCAGCAACCGGCTGGTCAGTCTGGACCCTTCAAGGGCTGTGGTGCCACGAATTATTATTATTATTATTATTATTATTATTATTATTATTATTATTATTATTATTATTATTATTCATTAGCATATAGTACTACAATGGCTTGCGTGGTTACTCTGTCATAATGGCCGATATCGAATGAAGTCGAGTGATGTTAGTAGGCTATGTAGAACACTGTACTTGGTATTGGATACAAAGATTTGATTTTGGTCAGAAATCGTCAGCCCTAATAGGTTAATGAGTAGGCATTCCATTTCATCAATGTTGTATTGAAAGCATAACCAGAGCCATGGTTGAAATAATGAGGTTCTTTAACAAACGAATGTATTACTCTGGTAACATCGACACAACTCCCATAAGGGACAATGTCATTTTGTTACAATTTGTTTCAAGTTGTATAGGTCTACAGAAAATGGTGGTATAAAATACGAATTTCTATTTTTTTCCAACTTACAATTTTGGCATTTTTATTAATAGGCTATGTCAACAGCTTCTTACAGCACTGCCGATGTACAAAATGTAGCTTAACGCCCTGTAATTTTTACTCGTCTTAACTTGCGTACTTTTATTTCGTGCTCGCCGTCGAATAGCGACGATTCCGATTATTGAAATTAGAAGACAGACGAACAGTTATAAATCGGCCGCATAATAATGTTGTAACGCGTGCCCCCGCCCAGCCGTAAGTATCGGCTCATCGCTAGTAATTCCCGGCTATAAATTACAATAAACTCGGAGAGGAAGATCCCCGGCTAATGAAGCAGCAAGCAACGTGGGTTACACGGTCATTAAACGTGTGTAGAATCCACGACCGCTCTTCATACGGAATTTTCCCACAATTTTTACACACGTTTCATAATAAAGTACCACACACTCCACTCTTACATAAATAATAAAGCATTAAATTAAGGGAGATCGGGACATGGGCACGCACGGTTCTGTGTGTGTATGTGTGAAGAAAGAAGTTGCAGTATATACAGCGGGTGTTCTGCCGAGCAAAAACATCACGATGCAATCTTGCTTCATTTCCTCTCTTTCAAGCATACTTCACTTAATAATAATAATAATAATAATAATAATAATAATAATAATAATAATAATCAGCAGCAGCAGCAGCAGCGGTAACAACAGGAACTACATCAAGAACTGAATCTTGGTCCGTTTCATTGTCACTTGTCAAAAGATTAACACCTACAAGCACCAAAATCCTTCCGTATACATTTACTCGTAAATCATCATTATCATCATCATCTACCTTCAAATATTGTGTCCATTCCATCGTCACTTGTAAAATAATTTTGAACCAACTCGTATCCGAAACTCAACGATTTTAATCGATTATTTAACGAACCTGTATCAATTGCGAAATTAGCATAAGTGGTGCTGGTAAAAGACCGATAACTGGCCAGGATTTTACCTGACATTCGCTTTGCAGTTGAGAAAAAGCAACCAGAGAATCAGTCCAATCGAGATTTCAACTCACAGTTCACGAGACAAGATGGTAGTTGCAGTGCAGATGCAGTTGCAGTTGCAGTTGCAGCAGCAGCAGTAGTAGTAGTAGTAGTAGTAGTAGTAGTAGTAGTAGTAGTAGTAGTTGTTGTTTTATTTTGCCTGGCAGAGTTAAGGTCATAAGGCCTTCTCTTCCACTCAACCAGGTTTCAATAACATACATGAAATACAAAATTATGTGATCATAAGATCATAAGTACTGAACTTACTGAAACATAATTTCATCAACATCATCATCATCACCATCATCATCATCATTCTTTAGGTATAGGAATAATGAAAAACGAAACAAATAAAGTTATTTGTGGCACAAATATATCTCAATTATCGAATTTTGTGGAAAAATTGCTTTTTTATGCTGGAAAAGACTGCTTAATGAAGTCTGTACGGAGACTTGAATGAGAGTATAGAAAGGAATGCATACATCGATTTATATTACGAACGACGCCGTATCAGCTTTAGGTTAATTAGCACTGTTGCAATTGGTGGTATCAACATGATATTTGGTCAGATGGGGCCGAAGATTACAATATTATTGTTTGTAGTAATTGTTCCTTAGATTGTCATTCAAAAAGGACATGCACACATGCACGCATGCACGCACGTAACACACACATACACACACACACTACCGGTCAAACGTTTTCGATCACCTATCACAACTATGGATTTGTGGTTAAAAAGGTATTTCGTTTTGAATATCCTATCATATCATAATGCTAGAGAGAGAAAATATTTATTTTGTTCTATTTACTTTTTCCTATGCATTTGTACATTCAAATAAAGTATATAGTTCTTTTCGTAGCTGATCGAAAATTTTTGACCGGTAGTATACATACATACATACATACATACATACATACATACATACATACATACATACATACATACATACATAAAAAAGAAATCATTGACACCCAAATAAAAACTTAAAATTGTTTTCTGGAGTGCACGTAAAAGTCGCTATTTATTATTCCAAATGTAAGTTATCCCACTGAATTCATAAATTTTACGGTTTAAGTACGTATAGATGATTAATATTATACAAAAGTTGTATTAAGTGTAACATAACTTTCTAATGTATGAATTTAATTTCTTTTAACGTATATATGCAAACAAGTTGTAGAAAGTCACAAGATACGTACAATGCAATATATGAAACTAACGTTTTTGTGCGAAAATTTAATTTATGATACAATTAATCTCTTCACGCGTTTGAATAAAAAAATCAGCACGTTTTCAGAAACAGTACAGTTATTCTTCCTCACCTTACCCCACTTAAGATAGGGCAGGATGTTCCGTACTCACGAAACATAGTGAAGCAGGGTACCCGTTCCATTTCCGGTTTTATACATATCATACGCTTCATTCCCGGATAAAATAATTCGTCCAATCCGTCCAGTACCTTAGGAGAAATCGTTGTACGCAGACAGACAGACAGACAGACAGACAGACAGACAGATGGAATGCTCAAAACCACTTTTTCAATATGCAGTATGTTGAAATTGAATACTTCCGAGGAAATATCCAAACGGTTTTGTTGGAAGATTTCAATAGTTTCTCATTATACTCAAATACAGTAATATTATTAACAAACAATTAAAACTTTATAAGGCAATATGGTTAATATAATTATTTAGATAAGTAATTTTGTAAATTCAGAATGGAAGGAAAAATACTACATCAATTCGCACGAGCTATACGTAAGTCAGGGTACTACGAAAAAATGTCTTCAAGTAATGAGTGATAATAATAAAACGGGGAAAATTCTCTGAAAAATTGACTCGAGAAAATATGAGTCGACTTCTTTGTTTGAGAAAGTTCCAAATCCCCTATTAATAAAAATCATTAGGGAATTCTTCGTCGTTAGTTGGAAGGCCGGAGGGGAAAAAGACCTTTGGGGAGGCCGAGACGTAGGTGGGAAGATAATATAAAATGAATTTGAGGGAGGTGGAATATGATGGTAGAGACTGGATTAATCTCGCTCAGGATAGGGACCGATGGCGGGCTTATGTGAGGGCTGCAATAAATCTCCGGGTTCCTTAAAACCATTTGTAAGTAAGTAAGTTTTAAGGAAATTCTTCGTGATTTTGCAGAATTCTCACACTGCTGAAATCTTGCCGAATTTTAACAGATGTTTTGTAACTTATTTTGCATGGTAGAACTCATAACCAAAATTATCGTCAAGAGCGATTCGAAGGAAGATGGTGAGATTCGGTGTGACGATGATGATGATACTAATAATAATAATAATAATAATAATAATAATAATAATAAATATGTCCGTATGTTTTGATATAGGTAATAAAGGAAAATCTTTTCATACATAAAAATCGTTCCTTCCGGAAGTTAAGCAAAACAATGTTTCAGCTTTTAAGGAGCTCGAGTAGATAAATGATTTGGGACTCCTGTCACTGACTTTCAATTAAACGAAACATAGGCTAATATGAAAATGCGACTAAAGCACATCGAAATATGTCTGGAAATAAGACTATATTATTAAAAGACTGGGCACTTATACCATACAAGGTCATTACCGTCCTCTTTGCACCCGGGTCAAAACCGCTACCCCCCACCCTTTGGAAACCTGAGTCATTCAGACTTCTGCAAAAATATTATTTTCTGTCCATTCCATAGATCTCCTCCTCTAGTTTCGTTGTATTCACTCAGGAAATGATCTGCCAGCCACTGCAAACCTCATTTGTCAAATATAGGCTATAAAGGAACATAATTATCTACAGAAGACTCCGTACGTTCCTTAATATATACGTGACGAGGAATATTAATACATTTTTCCATACAAGCACTCACGATTTAACTCCTTGTTTTTTAAATTTATAAATGAGATGACTTCACATTCCTGAAGAATAGTGTCCGAAGTCTGAGAAGTGACTTCACTTTATTAATAAGAAACTGTGAGTTTTCCCCACGTGACTGAAGCAGACTCCGGATTGGGGCATTCCTCAAGAAGTTTGCTCAGTCTGCTGAGTTTTAGTAACAATACATTGAATAATTATAAAATCTTTGAAGAATTATCATTTTTTTTTTCCATTTTGTTAATACCACCTGTTTTTTCAGATATAACCAAATAATCAATTAAAACTTTTGAGTTATAAATAAATAAAGAAATAAATAAATCAATAAATCAATCAATCAATCAATCAATCAATAAATACAACTCTTAGCAACGCTGCATAGCATACTCCTTCACTTTACTGAATTGCGGAGGAGTGGGACTACTATCTGAGATACACTGGCTGCAACGTTGCCGGATTTTCACAGCGATGTTACTAAAGTTGACGAGTGAAATTTACTGTTACTTTTCGGGCGATTAATCGAAATCTATACTTTTTTACAACAATATTAGTGTTAAAATATGGTCTTAGCTTACTCTACGCGATCCTACGAGACTCATATTTTTAAAACAATTTTATGAAATTCGCAATCACTATTTAAAATAAGGTAGGCATAGAAACAATATTTTATATATTTTTATATGCACAACAAAGTTCTTTTTGCTCGACGTGCAAAAATGATTTTTTTTTTTTTGCTCGGAGTGCAAGAATGATTTTTTTTGTACGGTACGCAGTTTTAATAGAAGTAAAGGCAAACTCAATTTTAAGTAATATACAATAACTGGCCATGGTATTGTTAGTGACGTTATTGATATTTATACTTAATTACAATAAAAACATATTCACAGAATTATTTGTGAACTGATTATTTCAAACGACAACGGCGACTGATGATTATTTGTTATTACCTTAGAAGCGCATTATTGTCGTTAATTCATATTTAAATATTTTTAAATTTCAGTGGAACTGAAAAATTCAAATCGAATGTTTATTCAAAATACTTGTCAATAAATAATAATGTACACAATGAAACAAAGCGACTCGTTACTTCATTTGTGAGAATTTTTGAAGTCGCCTGTTGGCTCATTAGAAAACTTCTCACGTGTGCAATAATAAATCGTTTTGTACACTTGTATAAATAACTGTTTTGTTTGTCATTTCCGTTCATAGTCAGGAAGGAATATTACGTTCCCCTCGGCCGTATTTTTTTAAATAAATAAACTGACAAACATTTGTTAAAAACTGACAAATTTTAATTTCCGGAAGGTAGTTACAATTGAAATGTTCCTGAAATAACGTACGTTACATCGTTCTGTCTGTTTCCAGCACTCGATGGCCCAGAACCAGATTGTTTCAAGTCCATTTTAGGGTAAATTTGTCTAATTCCGTGATACATTTTTTAAATTGAATGTCAGTCAAAACTTTCTTTCCCGAAAGAGTGCATCCTTCGCCTACTTTTGAGACATCGGTGAACTTCCTAGCGAGATACCCAATCCCAGGAGATTTAGTTAAAAAAACGTATCACGGAATTAGGGGTATCACGGAATTAAGCAACTTTACCCTACTTTTTTTTCAGGAGAGCTATTTTAACTCCTGACATTGATAGCTTCATGAAACAATTTGGAATAGCTTCATAGCAACGTTATGGAGAGGAATATTTACAATTTTGTTATATTGTAAATAACAACTGGAACACAATGAGACACGGATATCTTTCTTATGAAAAGTTGGACTTAGAACAGTCTGGTTCTCAGCCATCGATATACTGAATTCTTAATAACACATGTGCCTCCTGATAAAATATTATTTTTCTTCAACAAACACAGCGCCCTCTAGAAATGTTTGAATTCCGTTCTGCGCAATACTGTTATACAACATTGAAATATTGAATGCTCTTTATCTCGAATTCAAGATTTTACAGTTAAGTCCGTGTTAGAGAGAACGCCTTAGTAATTGCACTATGGTAGGCCTAATACAATGCAAAAGATAAAATGTTACGTTGGTAATTATATCTAGCGTAAATATAGCGATACGTTAGGTTAAACTAATTTATACAAAATAATTTATTACTACAAATAATAATAATAGCACTTCTCTCACGCATATAGAAATTTAATCGTTTCGAAGGTTGATTCTATTTTCATCTTAAGTTAAAAAAAAAGGACTGGTGAAAGGAAAATGTAATTGAGCAACCCAGATCTAAGTTATTCCATAATGCCTCTCGGTGATTACATCACAATTAAACCGAAGATAGCTAACATGACACAAGACCTTGGCTGCGTTGAGTTCTAACAAGCTTAAACGTTCGTGTGCATGAAAAATCTATGTGAACTGGAAGGAGCAGCATTACATGGTTCTATAGATGTGATCAACACGTTAAGTCGCTGTAGTGTGTTTCTCTTTCTCCGTGTAAGGCCGACATCAATGACTTGCCGAGTAAGAAGCAACTCTTCTTGTTAGTGGTTTTCATACGAAAGCTATCTCCAGTGGCCTAACACACTTTGCATTGAGATCTCACTCGCGCTGCAGATTCAAAGAACATCACCGCACCATTTTTATTAATTACAGTTTAACTTGCTTATAAGGGACTGAAGAAATGATGTTGTAATAAACGAATTTCGCTATGAGGATAAATAAATACATAAATACACGATAAAAATAATAAAATATATCGGTAAATAACATTCAAAGAATAATAATAATTTCATTATATTACATATTTTGTACACTGCTATATTTTACAGAGGGTCGTACTGAAAATCATGAGCACCACATTGCATTGCTATAATTTCAATTTCAACAATGGAACAAAAACGATTATATGATCATAATCTACAGACTTTACACTATATATTGACATAATATGACGTCATTAAATTCTATCATGTGACCACAGGCAATGTTTGCAAAATGGTCGACAATGATGGTTCGTTTCGACAGCGTGCTGTCATTAAATTCCTTGTTAAAGAAGAAAAATCTACTGCTGAAATTCACCTCAGACTTCAGCATACATACGGAGATGTGTGCATGGGCGCCAGCAGTGTTAGCAGATGGGTGAAACATTTCGAAGATGGGAACACGAGCAGCCAAGATGAACCTCGTAGCGGTCACCCTCGAAATGCCTCCACGGAACGCAACAAGAAAAGAATTGATGAGTTCTGTGACGGATTTTGGTTGAATTTCTTGAATCTGGATAGACCATAAATGCTGTCCGCTAATATTCAAACAGTTTTGAAGTTCCGTCGTGCATTGCGCGAGAAACGCACTGGAAAGAAGATCGTCCTGCAATACGATAACGCGTGGCCTCACACTGATCGTGTCACCGTGCAGAAATCAGAACATTTGGGTGGGAAACTCTTCCGTAGTCTCCCTACAGTCCCGACTTGGAACCTCCGACTACCATCTTTTCGATTTTCTAAATGAGCAGCTGCGAGACCAATGCTACGAGACGCTGGAGTACATCCGGTATGCAGTGCGTCAATGTCTTCGAGAAGATGAAACGGACTTATACAGCAAGGGAATTTTCAAACTTACAGAACGGCAGGAAAAAATTTTTACAAAGAAAGGGTGACTACATATGTTGAAAAGTGACAGAAAATTCTGTAGATTAAAATGATGTACCTGGTTTGTATAAAAAATAAAAATTAAGATTTATAACAAAAGGCTGCTCATGACTTTCAATATGACCCTCGTAATTTATACATGTACTTTTATATAGTTTTATTATAATGAAATTTAGTTTTTTTTTTTTCAAACAGCTGTATAATATTACGTAAACTTCCAATTCCTAAGAGAAATTAATGTTTTCAGAAAAGAGCTAAGACAGCCCAGCTATTACAGAGGGGCGATCAGAAGCCGGTGGGGGAAATCGGGATGCGACGTAGGCAAACGGACAGTACCTGTGCGAAAATATGATTCAATATTGAAAGCTCTTTCGTCACTGGAAAACGCGAATATATTTCTGGAACGTACTATACTCAGTAACTCAGTACTGCTTACTATCTGCGGTCTTGGTTCTGTGTGGAGTTGGAACTTCCTTAGTAGAAGGGGTGGGAGTGAAGTACATTCAAAAACTCAGGTACAATAAAAATTGAAGAAAAAATAAAATGATGTCCCTGTATTTCTCAGGTATAATAATGACATTACTGGCTACCTAAAAATTCCTCTCAATGACAATCTATCTTTAATGTAGCTAAGGAGAATATGAATTTTTAAAAAATTTACACTGTATGCTAAATGTTATTATAAACCAGTTGCTTGTTAAAAATGTATCGTTGTAAATATAATAAATCACATTTATATTAATTTTTAGGCTTTCGTGGTGACTGTCATCAGAATTAGGCTTTTGGATAAATTTACAGGACACGGTGGCATGCCCAAAAGCCTAATACCACACCTGTTTAATACAGATAAAACCTTACATATTAATGACTGTCGTAACCGAGATGTGGCACTAATTGTGATCGGTATATTATACCGAGCTTTTATTTACTTTGTCCCCTGCCAATGCTTCAAGGTCGCAGGAGTCATGCTGTGGGTTAAGTTATGGAATGAACGCTCGTTCGATTCCTTGTGGGGAAGATATGCTTATATTTTCTCATGAAATTTCTACCTGTACTATATGGAACCCGCATGGTGTCGTCGTGATCTAAGGTGTCCTGCCTAGGACTCGCGTTACGGAATGCGCGCTGGTTCGAATCCTCATGGGGGAAGAAATTTTCTCATGAAATTTCGACCAGTGTATGGGACCAGTGGCCACCCAGTATCGTGATGCACTTGAGGAGCTACAATAGGTAGCGAACTCCGATTGCGAAAGCCAGCTATAACGGCTGGGGGGATCATCGTGCTAACCACACGATATCTCCATTCTGGTTGGATGATCGTCCACCTCTACTTCGGCATGTGAACGTGAGACCAGCAGCCGGCTGGTCGGTCTGGGCCCTTCGTGGGCTGTAGCGCCACGGATTATTATTACTATACGGGACCAGTGTCTACCCAGTACGTATCGTGATTAATTTGGGGAGCTGCAGCGAGAAGGAAATTCGACTTTGTAAGCCATATACAACGATCTGGAGGTTCATCGTGCTAATCACACGTTACTCCATTACTCGTTGGATAATTATTTATCTCTACCGATGCATGTGGAGTGTGGACGTAAAGGTGCATCTACACGGTTCAACTTTTCTTTCAACTTTAAGTAATCAAGCAAGCATGCAAGATTGATATTTAATGTTTTATATACGTAGTGAAGATGACGTTCAAACCGGCGCACCATGCAGACACAAAATCTTCATGCATCTTAATTGAACGTGCGTTTTAATCTTGATTCTTTCAATGTTCTTCCCAGATTGCATGCGTATGCGCGTGGAAAATTGAACCGTGTAGATGCAACTTAAGATATTATACAAACATATTTGTGGAGAGGTTACATATGTATCGAACGTTGTACAATGAAATCGGCCATTAGTGTAATATAAGTTCATATTTAGTGTTTGTTGTCACTATAGTCTTTGTAACCAATGATGAACCTACTGCCATTTTTTTCACTTCAGACTATTAGTAGGCTATTCTTTTACAAAACTTGGATTTGTAGACCTTATTCGTATAGGTTTTGCCAAGCATTTTCTTCTTGATAAAGTCTCTTTCCAAAGTCACCCATACAGGATGGAAATGATATAACTGTGTAGAGTGAAGGGGCAATAGAAAACATTAAAATAAATTAAAAACCTATTATGTTTTATAATTAAGTGCACGGTTAACTAGAAAAATATGCTTCAGCGTAGTTTGGCAACAGAGCGTCTCCGGCTCACTTAGTAAACACATGCACTCGGTCTGAACAGCAGAGTTCCGTCCCTTAGTCCCTTCAATGGGGTTACTAGACTTACTAATGGCAGATAATAACGATACATGTTAATCTTTTTATTTAATTTACAAGAAAACAGTTTACTTTATTGAAAAGCTGCAAAGAGATTAATCATCCCTTACCAGTTTCTCTAATGATAAGAGTAAAATTCAGAATTGTAATTATCTAGTAAAATAGTGTTAACAGTACTCTATGCAAGGCATATGCTGTTAAAATCTACACAGTTATATTACTTCCATTCTTTATATTAGACTAATCGAAGATATCTATATTAATGTATTTTTATTTTTGTCCCATCACTAATAATTTGATTTAATTGCTACATATTACAAAGATTTAATTTTTACTTCCCTATTAGTTGATGATACGTAAGTGGACTAAATAGGGTCCTATTGAGTGATGACTCAAGACCGAGAGTTAAAAAATTCTAATTTTATTGCGGTCTTTTGTGAACGGGTTTTGAGAAACGTAGCATTTTTACTTGAATTTTGTAATGCGTATTCCAAGAAACATTAGAGAGGTCAAATTGAGGGATTTTGTATAGGAAATACAAACAAATGTAAACAAATTATTCTTTAATTGTGTTTTGTTTTTCTTTTTGTTTAACATTGACTGTTTGACCTTAATTTCTTTTAAGATCTATAACAAAAAGTATGACAGGAAGACGTGGCAACCGTGCATTCAGTGACGGTAGAAGCTAGTCAGAAGGAAAACCGGAACAGTAAGGAGGAAATACACAGTCACCAATGTCCCACTGTTAGGTTACGTTAGTGAATCTTTTGTGTAGTTACGTACATAATTGTGCGACTGAACCGTTACTGTTACGTGAGCACATGTTGCAATGTTGCCACTTGTTCGCTTTCATTTATATGAATATCAAAAAAGCGTTCATAAAGGACCACATTGATATTTAACTTTTATGTTTAACCCCCTTCTCTGATTCATTTTCCTCAAAAGGGTCGTATTTAGCCCCCTTCCACCCAGTAGATTGTATATGCCGTTCGAGATGGAACCAACATTATTGAAATAGTCTCAGAGCGGGATGTAATGGCAGCTAATAAGCTTAATGAAATAAACGTTTTAATAAATTTTATAAATACAGTTTATGTAATCCTAGCATTAAAACACGTTTGTTATAACGCTATAAATCGTGCACAATTGGCATAATTCTGGTATTGGTGTCAGAAAAAGTTATCTACCAAGTAGTATTCCATGACGTCATCACCGCCTTCACAACACAATTTTATACAACGTAACTGTAAGAAAAAGTTTTAAAACAACAACAAAATAACACTGCCTTAGAAACGATTACTTAGCAATCATGCAATATATTACGTTATAGCCAATATTCACGTCTCTACTACGTCATAACATTACATTTCGTAAATTGATAATATTTTTTTTTTACATATTTTAATGCTATCATATCAAAAACGCTGTATGTAACACGTGTATAATAATCTTCATTATAAACATTCGTGAAAATTAGCTTGCTCGCGTAGGCGTTATTCAACGGATCGTAGGAAACCAAGATTCCCCCGAGAAAATTTATTCGATTAATTTCTCTTCAGCCATTTCCCATAACTAGGCTGTTGAAAATAGTGGTTTTCAAGTTTTATATAAATTTGTGTATTTCTATAAGTGAAATTTTATTAGACATATAACTCGTCTGAACTTAGAATACATTTTACAAAATATAGGGAAGGTGTGATTAAAGTTATGTTACGATAATTATATTGTAGATTAGTATTTTAATAAAATAAAATCATGAATACTTCTAATTTGAGTGTACAAATTATATAATATACTAGGCACAAATATCATCAGAAAAATAATGAAGTAAGGGACATAAAACTTAACCAAAAATAATAATTGAGTACATGTTCGTGAAAACATTACACAAAATTCCATATAGCATAATAAAACATTAATTTTGACAGCTGCTGCTGAAAGTAGGTCTTTTAAAACTGTACTTGATCTTGTTAAAATAGATTATTATGAGGAAGCGTGTTGAAAGTAAACAACTTTCAACTGCTCAAAGAGTTGACAAACGATGCCAGGCCCACACTTAACGGCTGTATTAAATTAAATTGAGGTTATGTACATATTCCTGCCGTGATTTTGCAGGTAATAATTCTAAAGCTACTTTGCCTACAGCACCTTTAAATTCCTCAGGTTCGCTTTATTCATTTTCTGAAGCATTACTCAAGTTGACAAATTGCACAAGACGTTTCCAAATTTTGTGTGACTACTGAACAACTTTGTGCTGTTCAAGAAGTTGATAAACGATGCATGGACTACTTTTAGAAATGGATGTCTAAAATTAGTGTATTATTTACGTGTTAGAAGTATAATTTTATGTTATGAGTATAATGCTTGCGCTGGCTGTTTAAAAATTATTGTATGATATACGTTTTAAAATAGCTCTTTTATTTTGTTCTGAGATTACTACACTCGTTCTAGCTGGCTCGTTCCGCAAACACCTGCTTACAAAATGAAATGATGCTTTTATCACTTGCATTAATAAATAACTACAGTATTAATTTACACACATATAAGTTTAAGTTAAGTGTTATGGTTTCATTTTCACATCTGAAAAAATAACGATTTATTAATCATTTGTAACTTTATTGTCTCTTAAAATTATGTATCTATGGCAAGCTGGATTTCTAAAGAGTGATCCCATTATTAAATCAGTTACTGCAAAGTGAAATATCCGGGATACTCAAACAAGCCGTAAATGTCATCGACTTCCGACATTTAGTCATCGCCCATCCAGCCATCATACTATTCAACTCAAAGCAGAGAAGGACAGTTTCCTTATATTGATGTGCTGTTGATGTATGCCTATTTTTCAAGTAAATGTGCTTACTCACACTTCAGTGAAGATTTTGTAATAACAAATAAAGTCAAAAATGAATGGAGAAGCCTTTTACAAGGTTCCGCAAACTTGTCTTCATTCCCTATATTATCTCTCTCTTTATTTGTCCTTACCTTTCCCTGCCTTCCCCATTTTCGTGTCCTATCTATCTTTATGTCTGTCTCTATTTTCTCTCATTGTCTCTGTTTGTAGTAAAGTCTCTACTTCTGACTCCATTTTTGTCCCTATTTCTCATTGCCTTCATTTTCTCTCTCATACTGTTTATGTTCCTTAGACTACCTCATTCTATGTCTCTCATTTTATCTATCAGTGACTGTTGCCCTTTCATTCGGTATCTCATTGTTTTTATCTCATTCTGTTTCTCGTCTGTTATTTGTATTCATTCTCTCTCAATGACTGCTTTTATTTCATTCCATCTCTCATCGACTGTTTTCTTTCTATTGTCTCTCAACAATTCATTATCTTATATTTTGTCTCTCATAGACTTATCCTCTTTCATTCTGTCCCTCATGATTATTTTCTCCCCTCATCGACTGTTTCTCTCACAATTACCGTTTTTCAGTCTGCCTCACGTCAGCTTTGTCTTGTCTCTCATCAATTCTTTCTCTCTCGTTCTCTCTCTCATCGACTGCGTCTCTTTCTATCACGCAGCTACCGTTTATCTTTAAATCTATTTTCGACCGTCTCTCTTTCATCCTATCTCTCATCGATCAATTCTCTTTCATTTTGAATGTGAAGAACTGTTTCTCATTCCGTCTCTCATCGATCGTATCTTATTCGACCTCTAATCGACTTTTTCTCATTCCGTCACTCATCGACTGTTTCTCTTGTATTCTGCCTCTCATCCATTGTTTCTCTCATTCTGCGTCTCATCGACCATTTCTCATTTTATCTCTCATCGTCGTTTATCTTTTATTTTATCATCGACCGTCTCTCTTTCACCCTCTCTCTCATCCACCAAGTCTCTTTCATTCTGAATCTGATGTATTCAATCTATCATCGATCATTTCTCATTCAACCTCTCATCGACTTTCTCTGATTCCGTCACTCATCTACTGTTCTCTTACACTCTTCCTCTCTCGTCGGCTGTTTCCCTTTCGTTCTGTCTCTTTTCGACTGTTTTTGTTCATGATGTCTCTCAATTACTCTTCATTCTATTTTTCATGGATTGTTTTCTTCATTATATTCTTTTTTCTCATACTGTTTCTGTCTCATGTCTGTTTCCATTATTATAAGTGTCCGAGCCTGTATGTCATTATGAATCTATATCTCGTTATCAAGGACAGTTGGAAGAAGAGCAATTTTGCTTCATGAAGGGAAAAGGTACGAAGGTTGCAACTGGAATACTATGAACAATCGGCGAAAGGTAACTTGAGATGAATAAAGAAGTGTACTATATAGTATTTGTGGGCTTTCTTTCCAAAACTCATTATCTCCTAAAGCCTGTTTTTAGAGGAAAAGCGAATTCCTGCTGTCAAGCAAAATCAAATAGGAATTTATACTTACATTATTTTTCATGTAATTTTGATCCTCTTAGAGAATTTCTGTTGAGGTTCTGTGAATATGGTGTTTCATGCTAAGTAGCTCAATTTTGCACTGAATTTAATTAGTTATAGAAAAAATAGCATTCTGTTCATTAGGAATTCACAGGCATTTAGTATTATTTTTCATAAAATAATGTCACCAGTGAATACTTAACCTCAAACATCACACGAATCCACTCTTAGTTGAAAACTTAAAATTCTGAATTTAGTCAGTTTTGAAAATACTGAAAAAATAGTTGTGAATTGGAAAGAGAGGTGGCTGCCCAATAATAATGTAATCTTTATAAGAATCGAGTCTAAAGTCAGGATAGGAGAAGAAATGTCTGCAGAAAGTGAAATAGGGAGAGGAGTGCGTCAAGGATGTCCTTTATCACAAAGGCCTACTATGTTCAACATCTACTTGGAGCATTTACTGAAGAACTGTTTTCAGAACACGGGAGGAGTGATAGTAGGAGGAAGAAAATAAAGTACACATTTGCTGATGAAATGGCGTTGCGAGCAGAAGACATATTACTAAGGGATATGCTACTGTAGCTAGTTAACAGCTGTGAGCAGTATGGGATGAAGATAAATGCAAAGAAGACGAAGACCGTGGTTATCGGAAGAAAAATAGAGAAGGTAAACGTGCGAATGTTAAATGAGGCATTAGTGCAAGTGGACAGCTCCAAATACTTGGGGTGTACTATAAAGCGGTAACATGAGCTGCTGCCAGGAAGTCAAAAGGAGGTCAAGCAATGGTCAAGGAAGCTTTTAATAAAAAGGAAGCATCTTCTGCAGACCACTGGAAGAGATTAGTGTAGTACTTTGTGTGGCGTGTGACATTATATGGAGCAGAAACCTGGACATCACGACGAAGTGAAGAGAAGCGAATAGAAGAATTTGAAATATGTATATGGAGAAGGATGGAGAGTGTGAAATGGACAGACAGAAAAAGAAATGACGCTGTGTTGGAAAGGGTGGTGAAGAAAGAATGATGCTGAAGCTGATCAGGAAGAGGAAAAAGAAATGTTTGAGTCACTGGCTGAGAAGAAACTGTAAACTAAAGGGTGCATTGGAAGGTATGATGAATGGGAGAAGAATTCGAGACATAAGAAGATATCAGATGATAGGCGACATTAAGAAATAGGCCTATGGATCATATACAGAGACTAAGAGGAAGGCGGAAAATGGAAAGATTGGAGAATGCTGGGTGTGCAATGAAATAGCTGCCATTTGGCAGAACACTATGTATATCTATATCTCGTTACCTTCTATCTCCCTTTGTCTACACTTATGTTTCTATCGTCTATTTATAGTCTATCTCTCTGTTATTCTATATCCTTCTGTGTACATCCCCCATCTATATAAAGTTCTGTCTCAGTCTTTTTCCATAATTCTTTTGCATCTTTGACCTCTGCCTTCGCTTTTATTTTCTACCAGAGATTCTTTCCTTCTCTTCCTATTTTTCTCTAACTGTTGTCTCTCAATCTTTGCTCTCTCTGTCCCTGTAACTTCCTCTTTCGTTCTTTCTCTCTCTCTTTCTCTCACTCTCTCTCTCTCTCTCTCTCTCTGACACACACTTCATAACTTTTGATTTGTACTTGATTACCGAAACAGATCAAATTATTTCTGTGGCCAATGGAAACTACTCTTTCCACGATATTTCGTAATCCTTACAGAACAATGGGAATGCGGTATGGTCACGGTAAGGCGTCGTATGTCGACATGCCATTGCACCTTCTGACGTGATCTCGTTTCAACCAAAATGATTTATTGCTCACATAAATTCTTTGCGATGTGGTGGCACTTCAGTTCTTGGAAGGTACAAGAATTACTGCACCGAACTATGAACGTTTAATTATAATAAAGTCAAGTTTCCAAGAACGACCACAGCTAGAGAGAATGACTTCTGTCTGGCTCTTGTCCTCAGGCATCGAAGCTTTTCTTCGTAGGAGACAAGTAGCAAAGATGTAAAATAAATGACTAAGAAAACAGTTGTGACATAAAACACAATTCAGACATAAAACGCCTATACTCGACATAAAAGGAGAGAAAAATTGTAATGTTTTAACATGAAAGGCTTCTCTCTAAACTCTGACGTCACTCGTGGTACAATGGAAACAAAAGTGTAAGATGAACTTCGTGCCTCGTGGCTTTCCACGCAGCGCGTGTCGTTTCATTTTCTAGTTTTCAGATTCCTACTCGAACACTGGAAGACGTCGGAAACCGATCTTTGTCGGTGCTGCTTTCCTCCTTCAGTTCGACGACTGGATGGGGGATACTGTAGGATGCAGCGGTAGTAGCTGCTAATGCTGTTGCAGATACTCATGCTTGGTTGGCTTAAATGCCCAGTCACTTAACGTTATACTAGTTGACGGTTTTTTCGGCTCCCACCCCCCTACAAAAGTTACTTAAACCCTTTAAGTGAGACAAATGGCCTTCTAGCTAGGTGAACATGTAAAGATTAAGAGGAGTAGACTACTAGTAGCCCTCGGACGGACGCAAGTATCATCGTTACCTTTAAACTGATAATTTCCCCTCATTCATTCATTCATTCATTCATTCATTCTCTGAGGAGGACTACGGCACCTTCTCACCCCACTAGTTGTCCTGGCTTTGAACATCTTCGGCGAGACTGCCCTGATGCTGTTATGTCGCACTTCCCACCTACCCACATATGGTACGATAGCTACTAGTTTACGTCCATTTCCGGCTTTCCCCTTCAATACTGTGTAATATTCTTTCATATGGAACGGCGAAAATGGGAGTGAGACAAGTGACCAACAGGCTTGGATCTTACATAGTTCCTGTCAGCCCCAATTTCCCACGCAAGGACGCGTTTCCGCGTATTTTCTACTTTATAATATTCCTTTCTCTCACTTTTAAATAATAAAGTATCTAACATCAAATTTTTTAAACTTGTAATGCATGTAGAAAAAGTATTTTAAAGCATCTATTTATAACAATAAATTATTGCGTTCAATTACTGAATAAATTAGTATCCTTGCAAATATGGCTTTCAGGTATAGCTCTGTGTGAAGCTGTTTTGAACAATTTCAAGAAAAAAAAATTTCCGGGGCCGGTGTCAAGCCCGGGACCTTTGGTTGAGCGTGCCAAAGCTCTACCGACTGAGCTACCCAGGAACCACACCAGACACCGGCTCAATTTTTTCCTTTAAATCTACATACTTCAAGTGGGCTGACAGGCAGCGAGAGACCCAACATTGAGAGCACACAAACTCTGTGTGACTTGAATAAAATTGTGGTTTTCTGTTAAGGAACAGTAACGTATATTATGCAAATCTGACTTTCAGGTACAGATATCGATTTTTCCCTTGAATTTATTCAAATAAGCTTCACAGGGAGCTATACCTGAAAGCAATATTTGCATAACATACGTCACTGTTCGTTAACAGAAAACCACAATTCAAGTCACACAGAGTTTGTGTGCACTCAATGTTAGGTATCTAGCAGCCTGTTAGTCCACTTGTGGTATGTGGATATAAAAGGAAAAATTGAGTCGATGTCTGGTGTAGTTCCTGGGTATCTTAGTCGGTAGAGAGTAGGCGCACTCAGCCAAAGGTTCCGGGTTCGATACCCGGCTCCGGAACAAGTTTTTCCTTGAAATTATTCAACTTGTATCCTTGTTTAGTAAAAATGGATATGATGGCAAATACAGACATAATAAAATATGCCCTTGGCATTATTTTCTTTCATCCTGAAAGATGAATTACTGTTTTGTTGGTTACATCCTTATTCCGGGGAGGTCTTGAAATAGAGAAAGAAAGGCGACAAGGAAAAAAGGGTAAAAGAGAAATGAAGAAATCAACAAAGCATTGAAACACGAAACAAGAAAGGATTTCAGTTGGTTATTTGACGACGCTGTATCAACTACTAGGTTATTTAGCATCGATGAGATTGGTGATAGCGAGATGAGGCTAAGGATTCGCCAGTGATTACCTGGCATTCACCTTACGTTTGGGGAAAACCTCGGATAAAATCCAATCAGGTAATCAGCCCAAGCGGGGATCGAACCCGCGCCCGAGCGCAACTTCAGACTGGGAGGCAAGCGCTTTATTCGACTGAGCCACGCCGGTGGCTAACAAGAAAAGATGAAATAGATAAATGAAGAAAGAAAAGAACAATTAACGAAATAAAGAAATGGAGAAAGAACTCAAGGGGAGAAAAGTAGGGAAGAACGCGTAACGCGGCCACGGACCAGTGCAATGTTATTTCCCCATGGTGCATTTACGCCTTATACGCGGCAGCTATATATTTTAATGACTCTGTACTTAATATTGTATTTTCCACTGGTTCGCGAACCATAATGTGAAAACCGCCAGTTCCTACAGCAATGAAACAGCCTTCTCCCACCATTTCAAACTGCCAGTGACATGTAATGGGTGAATTCTTTCGTGTAATTTAAGGGCTTTTGTATATCAGGAGAACTCTCACCCTCCCACATTTGCATGCGGCTCAAAACAAAAGACGAACAATTGCGAAACGCACATAAGTGGGTGAGTTCTGCATACCCCAGATGAACACATTGTTTCCCAAGGTATTTTGAAAGTTGTAGGCTATCCTTAAATTTTTATTAATCTTGTTGTATCCTTTATACTCCTTCCCCTTCCCCCTCCCGCTCACCGCTCGTCTTGTCAGAACGCTGGATCACCGCTCCCTTTGTTTATCTAGTACAGGATGGAGCGCAACTTTCTTTATCCATTGTGAGTGAGGAAGAATTAGAACGATAGGTGTAGAATGAAAATAAAGCTTATTGATCAACTTGCAATCTGTTGAGGAAACACGGTTTTAATACCATGTGCTGTTGTAAACGGAGGATAGTCTGTTGAGCAACAAACGTGAGCACGCGGGAGAGGCCTGGGGCCGCAGTCCATATCTGAATTCCTGACGTTATACGATACGGTACTATAACTTAAATTGCGGGATCGGAGATGTTTTACAATGAAACGTGCAAAGAGGTTGTCTTACTTTCAGAAACACGGAGCGAGTGTGTAGTATGCACTCCATGCCATAAAATTGACCCCGAACGTTTTTGCGATGGCGAAACTCATCGTTCGTGCAACTCTCCGTGTCTGATGGTTCCTTCCGCTTGCAAAGTTGCAAAAATATGATGACATGTTCCATAAAGGCAAATTGATATTCTATTTTTAGCCAGTGCTATGCGCTGAGACCAGACGGATAAAAACACGTTGTACTTCCTTCGAGTCATTAAACCGCATCGTCTGTAACTTCGGAACTGCTGTCTTGTAGCGAATACACCATCCCTTATGTATCGCGTGCAGAATGAGACGGAGGTAAAACAATAGCATTATAAGTGGATGGAGGAGGTAAGGTGTCAGAGCAGCACGAATAATATGAAGGGCAGTTTAGTGACTCTTTACGTACAGTATATAATATAGAAGTCTTGCATTAGATCAGTGAAGTGTTATAATCTATGGAGCAAAGATAGGGGAGAAGATGAACGTTTTAACACACGGCACTGCATCCAAGAACAACAGTAGTAGTAGTAGTAGTAGTAGTAGTAGTAGTAGTAGTAGTAGTAGTAGTAGTAGTAGTAGTAGTAGTAGTTCCAGTTTTAATAATAGTACGCCTAGTATAAGTAGAGTAGTAACTGTATTTTAATAATAGTGTATAGGCCTACGTGATTGTAGTGGTAGTAATAGCAGTGTAGAGCGGTGGTAGTAGTGGTTGGAATAGTAGTTGTGCTTGTAGTAGTAGTAGTAGTAGTAGTAGTAATTTTAATAATAGTACGCCTAGTATAAGTAGCAGTAGTAATTGTATTTTAATAGTAGTGTGTAGGCCTACGTGATTGTAGTGGTAGCAATAGCAGTGCTAGAGCAGTGGTAGTAGTGGTTGGAATAGTAGTTGTGCTTGTAGTAGTAGTAGTAGTAGTAGTAGTAGTAGTAGTAGTAGTAGTAGTAATTTTAATAATAGTACGCCTAGTATAAGTAGCAGTAGTAATTGTATTTTAATAGTAGTGTGTAGGCCTACGTGATTGTAGTGGTAGTAATAGCAGTGCTAGAGCGGTGGTAGTAGTGGTTGGAATAGTAGTTGTGCTTGTAGTAGTAGTAGTAGTAGTAGTAGTAGTAGTAGTAGTAGTAGTAGTAATTTTAATAATAGTACGCCTAGTATAAGTAGCAGTAGTAATTGTATTTTAATAGTAGTGTATAGGCCTACGTGATTGTAGTGGTAGTAATAGCAGTGCTAGAGCAGTGGTAGTAGTGGTTGGAATAGTAGTTGTGCTTGTAGTAGTAGTAGTAGTAGTAGTAGTAGTAGTAATAATAGTACGCCTAGTATAAGTAGCAGTAATAATTGTATTTTAATAGTAGTGTATAGGCCTACGTGATTGTAGTGGTAGTAATTGCAGTACTAGAGCGGTGGTAGTAGTGGTTGGAATAGTAGTAGTAGTAGTAGTAGTAGTAGTAGTAGTAGTAGTAGGGCTAGTGGTAATGGTAGTTATAGTAGCAGTGGTAATAATTTTAGTATTATTAATTGTCATTGGAGTAGTGGTAGTGGTGGTACTAGTAGTGATACTTGTAGTGGTTGTTATAGAAGCAGTGGTAAAAGTAACAGTGGTAGTTTCTGTATAGTAGTGATAGTTGTAGTAGTAGTCATTCATTTAGTGTTCTGCCCAAGAGGTGACCTTTAACTGCAAACCCAGCTTTTTCAATCTTTCCTGTTTTCTGCCTTCCATATATCTTAATGTCGTCTATGATCTGATATCTTCTTCTACCCCGAACCCTTCTCCCGTTCACCATTCCTTCCAGTGCATCCTTCACTAGGCAGTTTCTTCTCAACCACTGACCCAACCAATTCCTATTTCTCTTCCTGATCAGTTTCAGCATCATTCTTTCTTCATTCACTCTTTCCAACACTGCTTCATTTGTTATTCTGTCTGTCCACTTCACACGTTCCATTCTACTCCATATCCACATTTCAAATGCTTCTATTCGCATCTCTTCACTTCATCGTAATGTCCATGTTTCTGTCCCATATTGGGAGTTGTAATAGTGATAGGTGTGAAGGTAGTAGTAGTAGTAGTAGTAGTAGTAGTAGTAGTAGTAGTAGTAGTAGTAGTAGTAGTACAGTAATTGTAGTTGTTGTAGTAGTGATGCTTGCAGTAACAGTGGTAGTAATAGTAGTAATTGTAGTAGGGCTAGTAGTAGTAGTAGTAATAGTAGTAATTGTAAAAGTAGTGTGTAGTACAAAACGAGATAAATTGAGATTCTGGTTGCAGAAATTGGTGTCAGAAGATGTATACAACAAGAGGTATGCACATTTTAACGTAAATCATCTAAATATCAGTGAACTGTGAGAAGAATAGAAGCGAAATTTAGAGAACATGGGTATGTCAGAAACAAAAGAAGATAATTTACTGTTTATGTGTGTATTGTTTTATTTCATAAAAACACCTGTCTTCATATCACTAAGACTAATAAAATTTATCAAATATAAAATTGTAACCATACCACTGTGCTTCCGTACAAAACAAATGAAATATTACATAAATATTACTATACTCTTTCATATCAATTTAAAAGAACTTTATGTGTTATTTGAAAATGTCCTCGATGCTGTCTGTTATAAGTCACAGTTTGTTTCAAAAACATATTCCTCCGAATACAAAGTGTGACGTGTCAACTCTTTTGTCCAAAATCCCCTCATTCAATTTCAATTGCCATTTTGCAATACGTTTGAAACACGCTGTATATTATAAAACACATACAATTTTTTCCTTGGAATCTTTGGGAATCATATTACTTTCATTCCAGTCGATTTTCATCGTAAAAGTTCCTGAAAATTCTTTGGGATAATAATTTTTATGATTAACTTTATGAGAAGTTAGAAATTTGAAGAGTGACAAAGCATACAATGTTCAGATATTCCTAAAATTTTAATTAATTTGGAATACAAAGGTATTACTATTAGAAGTGACGTCAAGGCACTGGTACAGACAGATGAAGAGCGCTCTAGCGCCTTGACCCGGTTCACATCGCTTCATGCTTGCACATCTATAAAAAGTCTTGTAGTTGGAGCGGGCAGTTTTTGTGATATCTCGAGGTTAACTGGACTCTGCGAGATTCAACTCCGATCTTTATTGTAGTCGTTAGCAGTCGCTGCCTTTTATAATTCGGCTCAGGCTTTCAGTGAGCTTCAAATTTGAGTAACGCCGCCCGCAGGTTCATAAGCTATTGATACAATACGGAAGAAGATACCTGCGCAATCATTTACGAATGACGGTTAAAAGAATGTTTGCAGTTTTACAACATCCAGAACAAAACTAATGGAGTTTAAATTATCTTCTTAGAGTTAAAATAACTTCAGACAGCCAAAGCTTTGAACTAGTCGGCACTGTTTGTCGATAAAGATGCAATCTTACAAGTAACCTTCCAACTGAAGGAGAGTAAAACAACTTACTGGTACTATGAAACGAAACCTGTCCAGAAGTGTATCTTAAAATGCTACAGAAGTATGGCAGTGCCAGCAAATTTATATGGTTTATAACAAAGAGTACAGCAGAAAAAGATAAATATCACATTGCTGTTGAGGGTGAGATAATGATCTAATTCAGTATATTAATGCAAAACGTATTGCTGTTACAACTAAAAACTAAGCAAAGGAAGACTGTATCCATGGTGATAATTCTCCTTTTCACCAGGTTTGACAAGAACAACACTAAAGTTTGTAGTAATCTATTCAATTACACGCTGACATCAACCCTTAACAGCATTTTGACATTCATTTTTCCTCATGTACTCTTCTAATATTATCGTCATTGAACTGTTTAAATGTATTGCATAATGTGTCCGAACCTGAGACGAATGCATGCAATATTCAATGTATCAGATCCAAGACACTGCACATGATCAGAAATCTAGCGCACACACATAGAGCTCGTAAATTAAGTTATTTCGATTCACTTCATTTGGTTTGTTATTGAAAATCCTTCCCAAGCTGATTTTAGAAACTACAACAAAAATGTTGCATAGATACTAATTTACATAGTGTTCTGCCAAATGGCAGGTCTTTCACTGCAAACCCAGCATTCTCCAATATTTTCTATTTTCCACCTTCCTCTTAGACTTCGCATATTATCCATATATCTTAATGTCGTCTATCTGATATCTTCTTATCTCCTGAACTCTTCTCTCATTTACAATACCTTCCAGTGCATCCTTCAATAGTTAATTTATTTTCAGCCAGAGACCCAGCCATCTTCCTTTTCTCTTCCTCATCGGTTTGAAAATTATTCTCTCTTCATCCACTCTTTCCAGCAGAGCTTCATTTCTTACCCTGTCTGTTCATTTTACACGCTCCATTCTTCTCCATATTTGCATTTCAATGCTTACAGTAGCTTCTGTTTACTTCGTCGTAATGTCCATGTTTCTACACCATATAATAAGACACTCAACTCTTCTTTGCATTTATCTTTATCCCATACCGCTCAAAGCTGTCCTTTAGCTCCAACAGCACATCCCTTCTTCTGCTAACAATGTCATGTCATCAGCGAAACTTACGTACTTTATTCTTCTTCCTCCTACTATCACCTCCTACTTATTCTGAAAACAGTTCTTTAATAAATCCTCCAAGTAGATGTTGAACAGGGTAGGTGATAAAGGGCATCCTTGACGTACTCTTCCCTCTATTTCATTTCCTTCTGACATTTCTTCTCCTATACTGACTTTGACTCGTTGTTTCATATAAAAGAGTGCTGAAGAGCCTCCTCTCTTTCCAATCCACACCAATTTTCTTCAGGATTCCCATCAGTTTATTCCAATCCACTCTGTCAAACGCCTTTTTTAAATCCACAAATACTATATATACAGTACTACTTTAATCTTGTCTAGGTATCGTTCGCCGATTGTTCGTAGTAGTTCAATTGCATCCCTCGTACCTTTTACCCTTCCTGATGCCAAACTGCTCTTCTTCCAACTGTCCTTCCATCTTAGAATATAAACGTCGTTCCAGCATTCGCAGGAGAATTTTTGCCAAGTGTGATATCAGGCTGATAGTCCTGAACTCATTTTTGTTCGGTACTGGAAGCAACACTGTCTCCATAAAATCTTCGGGCCTTTCGTCTTTCTCATATATATACTTGTGTGTGTGTGTGTATATCATAATACCCCCCCCTTTTCTATTCGTTAGTGTGTGATTGTTACAAATATATGTACAAATTTATTATTTCTTAAACTTAAGCTCCTAGTTCACATTTAAATTTGGCTCATCTATCTTACTGTAATCATTACTATTCTTATATGTGTGTTATTCTGTGTTTTTGGCAACCCAGGATGCCTGGGCAGACTATTTCTTGAAATAAATTATATATATATGTATATATATATTAGTTGCATAATGATGGAATTTTCTACTTGACTTCATCCAAGCATTTCAATAATTCAATGGGGAATTACATCAATTCCTATTACTTTTCAATTAATTTTCCTAAGCGCTAGTTCAATTTCTTCCCAGGTGTGTAGTCGTAAATAAAATATTACCAAGGCGCATCGGGCAAAGTTCATCATCATCATCATCATCATCATCATCATCACCATCATCAAAGTTTGAGTCATTTGGTCCCTTCCTTCTCAGAGAAATTGATCTTCCCATCTATTATAAGGTCTACCTATAGACTACTCCGTCTTCCAACTGGGGTATAGTCCAAAACTAATTTTCGGAATCTGTCTTCATGCAATATTATCTTTCCAGTATTATTATTATTATTATTATTATTATTATTATTATTATTATTATTATTATTATTTGATAAGAGGAAAGAACGAGGTAGAAAGGTAACGAGAACAGAGTTGAAACATTGAGGAAGAAGCGAGAAAATTATTCTTTATTACTCGTATAACTTGTTTCTTCTCCTTTCGTTCCTTATGTTTCTTCTACACCTAGAGATGACTCCGCGGTAAAGCCACTTCAGTGAAAAATACTTTAGCACGTGAATTGTTGTATTAGTTATGGAGGAGTCATCTCTAGAACATGCCATTAGGAAAGTCCGGGACAACAGAGAGGGTTTGGAATTGAACGGGTTACATCAGCTGCTTGTTTACGCGGATGACGTGAATATGTTATGAGAAAATATACAAACTATTAGGGAAAACAGAGGAATTTACTTGCAGCAAGTAAGGGGATAGGTTTGGAAGTAAACCCAGAAGAAAACAAAGTATATAATGACTCGTGGACAGAATATAGTACGAAATGGAAATATAAAGATTGGAAATTTATCCTTTGAAAAGGTGGAAAAATTCAAGAACCTTGGAGCAACAGTAACAAATACAAATGACATTCAAGAGAAAATTAAACGCAGAATGAATATGGGAAATGCCTGTGATTATTCGCTTGAAAAATTTTTGTCATCCAGTCTGCTGTCAAAAATGCTGAAAATTCGACTCTCACTTTGAGAGAGGAAAAGAGGTTAACAGTGTTCGAGAATAAGGTGCTTAGGAAAGCATTTCGGGCTAAAGGAAAGAAGTTACAGGAGAATGGAGAAAGTTCCACAACGCAGAACTGCACGCATTATATTCTGACCATTAAATCCAGACGTCTGAGTTGGGTAGGGCATGTAGCACGTATGGGCGAATTCAGATGTGCATATAAAGTGTTAAATGAAAGATCTGAGAGAAAAAGACTTTTGGGGAGGCCGAGGCGTAGTTGAGAGGATAATATTAAAATTTGAAACTATATTAGCAGAATCGTTAAAAGTGTTAAAATTTAAAACAGATTATGTACCTTAGACAGACTGATCCTCGTTTCGACACCGGTGCGGCGTCATCTTCAGTGCCCTACGAACTACGACGCCGCACCGGTGTAGAAACGAGGATCAGTCTGTATGAGATACATAACCTGTTTTAAATTTTAACACTTTTAACGATTCTGCTAATATAGTTTGAAGTTTTAAAGAAGTGTTAACGTGAACTAGAAGCAGTGAATATTAAGATGGATTTGAGGGAGGTGGGATATGATGCTATTGACTGGATTAATCTTGCTCAGGATAGGGACCGATGACGGGCTTATGTTGGGGAGGCAATGAACCTCCGGATTCTTTAAAAACCATTTGTAAATATGTAAGTAAGGCAAATAACGTGGAAATACGATTCAAAAAGGTACTATTGCACAGGCTAACATAGTATATGCACTAAATCCATAAAAAAGGATATAATATTGAAAATGAAAGTATATACTCGTACATTGCTACTAAGTCTAAAATCTCTAAAATATACGTTACGCATAAATTCACTCCCAAAACATGCAAACGTGCACGAACAGAGGAAGGGGTATTTGGAATCGATAAATCATAAAATGTTTTAGAAGCGTAACCAGCTTACATAAAAACATACATTTGGGTGGAAATATGGGCTCTAATAATCATCTGATGCGCATTAAATAAAGAATAGATCAGACAGATCGTAAGGAAAACCAGGTGACTCGAAGTTCATCATACACTTTTGTTTATATGGTACAAGTGACGTCAGAGTAAACATTTTATGATACAACGTTACAAATTTTCTCTCTTTTATCTCAAATACAGACGTTTCACGTGAAGAAAACCGAAGTACTCTGTGTAAACCTGCCACTTAGCTGTGTTCACAAAAAACCTCCCAGATGTGTGACACCGAAGAAACGGCACAAAATGTTTGTTATAGAATGTTGAAATTTACATGAGACACCGTCGGGTATTGCAGGAAGACACTCTAATGGATTCAACGAAAAATTGAAAATTGATGAATCGTTACATGACTCTGTTTAATCTCGTCACAAAATCTTTCCAGTCGATCGAGCCAGATACCGTCATTACCTAAAGACAGGCTGTTCATGCACATGGCACCTCGTGGAGCCGGCCCGCCACCTCACAGCACGACGTGCTGACCCTAGCGGTTCAATATACAGTGTGGTCGCTGTCTAAGGGTTCTGCATTATTTCCTCTTTGAACGTCGAACATCTACATAAAGAATCCGCAGCACTATCTTCCATGAGACATCACAGTCGTTATAGAGATTTAAAGCAATACGTGCAACGCCCGGGATGTGAACCCCAACATATAGCAAGCCACGAACTCTTCATCTAAACCCTCTGATTGTAGAATATTTCTACGATTTCCCTTTTCATACAATTTAATAATCCTCTTCTTCTCTTTTCTTCACACGTTTCATGTTTCCCCATGATTGTATTCAATTTCCTAATCCTCCTATCCTCTTCCTCTCACTCTGTATATCATCTTTCATTTACTCCATTCTCCTCACTCTCTTAATCGCCTCAACTTCTCCTTCCTTCTCATACTCTTCTCTCTTCTCATATTCCTTTTCTTCCTACCCCTCATACTCTTCCCTTTCCTCCCTTCTAATATTTCTTTCTCTACTTTCTTACCCTAATATTCTTTCCCCTTTTCCGTCTTATACTCTTCTCTCTTTTCCCTTCCCTTATACTTTCGCCACTTATCATTCTCCTTAAACCCTTTCCTCATTTCTGTTCTCATACTCTTCCTTCTTCTCCCTTCTCCTCATGCTCCTATATTCTTACTTCCAACTTCTGCCTTCTCCTCATACTCTTCCATCTTATCATTCCTTCACATATTATCCCACCTTATCCCATCTCATACTCTTCCATCTTGTCCCTTCTCCTCATACTCTTCCATCTTCTCCCTCCTTCATATATTATCCCACCTTATCCCATCCCACACTCTTCCATCTTCTCCCTTCTCCCCATACGCTACCATCTTATCACTCCTTCACATATTATCCCACCTTCTCCCATCTCATACTCTTCCATCTCTTCCCTTCTCCTCATACTCTCCATCATCTCCCGTCTTCTTAAACTCTCCCTTCTCCTCATACTCTCCCATCTTCTCCGCTCTTCTTATACTATCTCTTCCCATATTCTACTACCATTTTTCTTCTCATATTCTTCCTTTTCTTCCTTCTCCTCATATTTTTCCTTTTTCATAATCTGTCCATAATCATCTTCCTTATTTCCAATATACTCTCCCATCTTCTCTCTCCATTTAATATTATTCCTTCTCTCTCCTCATACTGTCTTATCTTCTACCTTCTCCTCATACTCTGCCTTTGGTTCTGTTGATATCGACTTGCTTCTTGCAAAGATGAAGGCTTTGCACCTGTCAGACAATACCTTGAGCTGGATGGACTCCTACCTACGTGACCGCCAACAGTGTGTTTCACTTGATAATCAATTCTCCCAATGGAGATGCACAAAGGCGGGAGTGCCGCAGGGCTCCGTATTAGGTCCACTACTTTTCTCTATCTACATTAATGACGTATCAAAGAACTTACAGTATTGCCGATATCACCTCTATGCCGACGACCTACAACTTTACATACATTCCAGACCCAATACGATCAATGAATCGATTGACAAGTTAAATTGTGACCTAGCCACTGTCTCCACTTGGGCGGCCAATTTCGGACTCGCACTTAATCCAAGTAAGACTCAAGCCATAATTATTGGACATAAGCGTTTAGTTAACTCCCTTAATAACAGTAATCTTTCAGTTGTTACTCTTAACAACACGCTAATCCCTTATTCATCTGTCGTAAAAAATCTTGGCTTCTTTTTTGATAATAATCTAAGTTGGAATTTTCAAGTTAAAGAAACGATAAAAAAAATCTGTTCCTCCATTCACTGTTTGAGTCGCTTGAGAAACTTCTTGCCCCAGCAACTAAAACTTACCCTAGTGCAAACCCTAGTAACGCCGCACTTCGATTATTGTGACGTTTTGTTAAGTGACCTAAGTTCTGAATTGTCAGTCAAGTTACAGCGAGCTCAGAATATGTGCGTCAGATACGTGTGCAACATCCGACGGTATGATCACATATCACCGTCCTTCGCAAGTCTCTCGTGGCTCCGACTTAAAGAACGTAGAACTTTACACTCTTTGTCTTTACTCTTTCGAATTCTGCACACTTCAACACCAAATTACCTTTCGTCTCGTTTCTCTTATCTATACTCTAACCACGACGTAAATACCAGATCACTTATCTGTGGCACGCTAAGTATACCTCTTCATAGAACATCTTGTTATTCATCATCTTTTACAATATCCACCTCGCGTCAATGGAATTCCTTGTCACAAAGTATTAGGGGCTGCAAGACAATAAACACCTTTAAGAACAGCTTAAAAGATAACCTTATTAGCATTTCACTCCAATCATACTGATTTAAACTATCACTGACTACATTGTTACTTTTTTCTTTAGACATCATCCTGATTGTGCTGTATTTTAATTGTCTCGTAATAATCTCTTTCTATTATCTAATATTATTTGAAATATATTAACATTCTATGTATTTTAGTTTAATTCTGCTACACAGTTTATTTCAGTGTTTAATTAATAGTTCATAGTATTTTGTTGTTTAATTTGTAAATAACTTTTGTATACATGTAACTCTCATCTCAATCAAATTGTTGGATTCTTTGTAAGTTCATGCATATGTATATACACTTTTTGCCGGTTGAGTGGAAGAGAAGGCCTTACGGCCTTAACTCTGCCAGCTAAAATAAATCATTATTATTATTATTATTATTATTATTATAAATCATACTCCCCTTCTCAGACTCTCCCATCTTTTCGCTTCTCATATTCTGCCATCTTCTTCATCCTTATCACACTCTTCCCATTTTACATTTTCCTCATACTCTTTCCCCCTATCTTCAACCTCTTCTTTCCTATTTCCTCCTTTCCCATTACCTCCCTCTTTCTTCTCATTATTACCCTTCATATCTCATGTTTTCAACCTCTTCTTCACTTTCATCTCCCTATATTCCTCCAACCACTTTCGTCTACCTCCTTCTGTTATTTCATAATCAGTAATTTAAAAAAAAATATTTTTATTATATTTAGTACTTTTAGTAGATTTCTTTCAAATATATATATATATATATATATATATATATATATATATATATATATCTTACTGAGTCCTGAGATATTTGTCGTTATATTTTTAAAGTTCAATACATTTCTACACTTCAAAAAAGTCAATGAATTGAGGAAAAATGCTAAAAAAAATTCTGAAGGCTACAGTTAAGGCACTTATGCAGGTAACTTATACTATATTTCGGGTCTGTGCACATATATCTTATATCGTAATCATGTATGAAGTTTGGTATAGTATACTATATTCTCAGGACTCAGGAAAATATACAATAATTCCTACTTAAAACTCAACTCCCTTTGCAAACAGGGTATTTGTTTTAATTTATTTATAAGCTGACTTTTTTTCGGTAGGCATGCCTATATTATTTTGTAATGAACATCAACATGTCAAGACAAGACTGTCAGTAAAATATGTAAACTAATAATACAATCAAGCGCAACTGTTGCCTCCGACATGAAAACTATCTTTCTTACTGAGATCTTACTTTAATGGTCATCTTATTTAACAAAGTATTGAATGTTGCATCGTTTTTGCAGCAATAAATGCCCTATCATAAAATTTAAGACTGGACATAAACTCACAACATTCTGAAAACGAACAATGAATTTCAATTTATGTTTACAAAACATGTGAAGCTTTTAGTTAGTTGTGTAACAAATCTTCATATATAAACATCCGTGGAAGTAATAAAATGTAATTTACAATGTATCTGGCAACATCACATCACCATTTAGCTACATCTTGTAGGTAAGAGGACATCGCTAACATATTCAAGTGCCAATTATTAAACACGACAGAAAATGGAGGAAGCAAGGTTTAACCGTTATTGACAAGGTTGAAATGAAAGGACTACGTCCACAGCTCGGTTGCTTAGGAATTTGTGAAAATTATAAGAATATGCTACAAACAAATCTATTACTATAATAATATTGTAACTATTAATAGTTTGTTATAATAATAATAATAGTAATAATAATAAGAATAATAATAATAATAATAATAATAACAATAATAATAATAATAATAATAATTATTATTATTATTATTATTATTATTATTATTATTATTATTTTCCAAATTATTGGAGTGTTTTATTTCTAAATAGAGTTTTCTCTACATGATTTCACACAAGTCGCTCTTCGTTTTTCTTCCTCATTGGAGATGTATAAAGGGAATGTTGGTGTTATGTACCATACACAAAATTCGATATTTTTAGTATAAATGATGTGAAAAAAGTATTTTGGTACAGAGTCTGTGTGTACAGCAATTTCTCCTAAATTATTGAAGGGAGTTATTCATATTTGGACTCAAGGGTTACTTACACCTTCCACCCTTAAAAATGTATATGATTTATCCATTTCATTCCTATATATCAGAGGTTTCCAACCTGGGCTACGCGTACCCCTTGGGTCAGAGATACAACAAAATAATTGGTAATGGTGGACAATGCATCTGGTTGCCTCTTGTGATGAATGAGTAATAGAACGGAGAAAAATTCTCTCCGGCACCGGGATTTGAATCCGGGTTTTCAGCTCTACGTGCTGATGCTTTATCCACTAAGCCACACCGGATACCCATCCCGGTGTCGGACAGAATCGTCTCAGTTTAAGTTCCAACTCTTGGGTTCCCTCTAGTGGCCGCCCTCTGCACTACGCCATAGATGTCTATGAACGTAGGTAGGACTGAAGTCCACACATGTGATGAGGTGCACTGTTATGAGTGACTAGTTGGCCGGGATCCGACGGAATAAGCGCCGTCTTAAATCACGAAGTGATTTACGCTTATCATATATAGAGAGAATTTTTCTCCGTTCCATTACTCTTTCATCGTATGATGACGCAGAATATCTGCATGGAAATATCATATGTACTTCGGTACATTAAAATAATATATATTGTTGCCTCGTGTCATGCAATATCCTATCGTCTACATGTCGCCGCTCATGATATTATTACTTTCAGATAATTTTAAAATAAATATTGCTTTTTGCAAATTTTTTATATTCTTTTAAACTAAAGAAACTTACATAGATATACAAAATCGTTTTATTACATTTTATGTAAGTGGTATGGTAAAAAAATATTGTGGGAAGCGTTAGGGGTACGGTCAAGTACTGTTTCAGTAAAAGTCTAGTTAAGGGATACGTAAGGCATGAAATGTTAGTAATCACTGCTCTCTATCCTTAAACCCTACTTTAATGAAATTGTGTGTGCTTAATGTCTCAAAATTACTCTTCGATCTAAAGGATAAAAATATTTGCTTACATAAAAAAATGTTTGAAATTCTGAATTTTCAAACTTTTCATTATGCCATTTGTACCAAACTGCTATTTGAAACATTACTTCCAAGTTTTTTAATATGTTTCGCAATTGTTATTATTATTTATTATTATTATTATTATTATTATTATTATTATTTTGTCTTAAACGTAACATTCATATTAACAAGAGAAGGACTGGAGGCCTTAACTATACCAGACGAAAAAATAAAGAAACAAAGAAAGAATAATACTACATCAACTATTAGAATATCTGAACTGCAAGAGGGAAAAAAAAAAAAAACTTTTTCTTCATATATATAATCAAAAAATCATTAATTTCTTTTTTAATTTATGTAAAATGTAGGTTAAAAATTTAGCTATTGTTGATCTTACCAAGAGAAAGGGACATACAGAATTTTTTTTAGACAACTGCACGAAATTTTGCAAGACATGATTTAAATAGTTTTGAAAAAAGCAGTTTTGAGAAAATAAGCCATAAAATTACATATCCTTACATATTGTGTTTGCATTTCAGGACATTTTAATGCATAACTTTGTCAATTTTATGGACATCTTAAAATTTATATCACAGATACGGAGCTAAGAGTTCATAATAAATCACTACAACAAAAATGAAAAATCAATTTCGTTTACCCTTCAAAGTTATATGTTTGAGAGAATGAGCGATACATCTTGCTGGCTGGTGTTGTGTTTGCATGGAGGGACATTTTAATGCATAACTTTCTCAATTTTATAGATGTCTTAACATTTCTTTCACAGATATAAAGCTAAGAGTTCATATTAACTTAATGCAAGAAAAATGAAAAATAAACTTTTAGTTCATCGAAGGTGTATGTAACCCCTCAAAAATGCAAATGTCCCTGTCATTACATTGATATATGTCTTAGAAATGAAAACAAATAACAGATTCGAATAAATGTTATGAAATATGTTAAACTGCGATTGCTTGGAATCATTACTAAATGGGAATAATTATCGCAACACTGTAAAACCGAAAACAAAATAACACTGACACTAAAAGGACAGTTATGGCTCACTAGTAAAGTGAGTCGCAGAGTTTATGGACGCAAACTACATTTCCCAGCGAGAGTTGTTCTGGGCGAAATTGGTGAAAACAAGCGTTTTGAATTAGTTATGTTTGTTGAATTAATTAATGGTTTACAGAGTACAGAGTATGCCTTTTTTTCTTCAATTGTACTCGAACACACCTTCTCATTCTCTCAACACATTTGAATTTTGAGGCGTTTCGAAAATTCAGAAATTTTGAAGAATAATTTTTAAATTTGAGTCCAATTTACTTCGGATTTTTTTTTTGCGTTTGTAAGTCTATTTCTTCGCGCTCGATCTATCCACACCTCAAATGTTCGGATAGGTTCATTTTATTTGCATAAAATGGTCGCCGGAACGCAGTTTTCGAGGCATGTTTGCTCCATCCGTCCCGCGAGCCTTGAGTGTCCGACAGGTTTCTTGTGGATGTTTACGGTTATAGGACTCCTTTGTCTACACGGCGGTGTACTTTTCGTTTCGCTATGCTTATTTGTTCAAACGTTTTAGCGATTCTAATGAAACACTTTTTGGACATCATTACGGAGCAGTTGACGAATAAAAAGACGTAGTTCAACCTAAATTAATGCCTATGCCCAATACGGGATTCGAAATCAGGACCACGACCTTTAAGCAGAGTCAGTACCACAGGATGAAAGGATACACAATGTTAAATATTTATTAAATTCTGATGTACGTCACAAGACATAGGCCTAACCTTTAAGCAGATTCTTTCCTACTGGTTATACTCTCTTGCGTCTTAAAAATAAAGATATTAGTTCTGTTATCTTATCCCTCCAACTGAGTTTATTAATAACAGAAATTTATTGCTGACAAGAAGCGTGTTTCAGTTGTTCGTAGTCATGTCAACGGATTTTTAGAAGAATAATTTCATGCCGATAACAACTGAGATACGCGAACGATACAATTTTGTTCTTAATATGGGCGAATATTTTAAGGTTCATAAATAATTCATCCAATTTCTTAAACATAGTATTAATATTACAGAGATATAACTTACAATCCTGTTGACAAAAATGATGCCTTCACTAAACCTCCAGCTGCGTATATTAGCCAATGCATAACCATCCTCTTGAGCTCCATGTAGTTATTAAAATGAGTTATTGTATGCTGGACCAGCAAAATATATTTATAATTTATTTAGGTCCGATTCATAAAACCTGCCTGACTTTAAAGTCATATACACTCAGATTTTCTAGCTAACTCCTGTGAGGTCAAAGAGACAAAAGTGGATTTACACCGGATGTTAGGATGGATGTGAAAAACCAGAACTGGACACATTAAAATGTTACTTATGTGATTCGTGTTAACTCAAACGACTGCTATCATTAGCCATTCCAGTAGCCTTAAATACTGAATGCGTCCTCGAAAACAACAATTTTAGAAGTAGAAGCTTTATAAAAATATAATGAAATGTCAATAACGAAACAAATTAGTGCCATGGATATGTTCATGCTTCCTCATCAAACGCTTTATGAGTTTATCAACAGCTGAGCTTCTATACCTTGTTGCCAATGATATTACAATTCACGATTATTTTCTTGAAATATTATTCTGAAGAAATAATGTAGAGTTATTGAAAAGTCATGAAAAATTTGAAGTACCGTCATTTTATTAAACAGTGAGTCTACAGAAAAGTAAAAAAGCAGTTCCGTTTATAAAAAAATGATGTCTTCTTCACAGGAACGTCTGTTTCAAATGTTCGATTACTGTTGCTGTAGAAAATGAAATAAATGAACAGCAATTTTATTCAAGCCATTCTTGAGTCAATCATTGTGTAATTGTTTAATGAATACCAAAAAATAATGGTTTTGCCTCCATAAGGATTAATTGGTCTTGCTTCAGTGTTAATAGAAATTGTTACAGATAAATGAAAAATATTGAAGCGTCTAAATGGGTTGAGGCATGGAACCTGCAATTAGTCGTCATTATGGAAGCTTGTAAAACATACAAGGAGAACTAGGAGGATACAAGTGGAATGAGAGGGATATGAGGACAACAAGAGAAAAGCAAGGAGAAGAGGGAGAATACAAGTAGAACAAGGGGGAGACAAAGAAGAGAAGAAAAGAAGAACACCGGAAACATGGGATGGCAAGAAGAATAAATGAAAGGCAAGAAGAAAAGTAGAAGATAAGGAGAAAAAGGAGAATATGATGAGAAGAAGGAGAAAACAAGCAGAAAAAGGGGAATAGATGGAGAACAAGGGAAATACAAGGACATCAAGTAGAAATACAAGGAAAACAGGGGGAAGAAAATGAGAAAAGGGAGAAGATAAGGAGAACAAGGGGAATACCAGGAGAACAAGGGGAATACGAATTGAACAAGAATACAAGAAGAACAAGGGAAATACTGGGGTAACAAAGATAAGGAGAATACATAGAGAAGAAGAAGAAGAATAAAAGGAGAACAAAGAGCATACAAGAACAAAAGGAATACAAGAACAACAAGGGTAATGCAAAGAGAACAAGGGGAATACAAGGAGAATAAAGGGAATACAAGGTGAATAAAGAGAATACAAGGACAGTAAGGGGGAAAATAAGGAGAAAATGAGAATATAAGAAGAACAAGGGGAATACAAGGACAAGGGGAAAATAAGGAGAAAAGGTAATACAATGATAACAAGAGGAATACAAGGAGAACGAGGAAGATACAAAGACAACAGGTGGAATGCAAGGAGAAAAACGTTAATAGAAGGAGAACAAGCGGGAATATAAGGAGAAAAAGGAGTCAAGGGGAAGACAAGAAGAGCAAGGGAAATTCAAGGAGAACAAGAGGAAGACTGGGAGAAGGAGGTTAATACAAGGAGAACAGGGAGAATACAAGAAGATCAAGGGAAAAGAAGGGATACAAGAAGAACAAGACATATATACGGAGAACAAGGAGAAGAAGGGAAAAACAAGAGAACAAGATGAGATTTCATATTTATGTTCCATCCCAACGTACCTAGTGAAGGGAAAAACGTAGTTCTACTACAAAATAAAAGATGTTGTGGCAGATCGAAGTATGTAGGAGAAGATGTGAATGCTGCTAAGGTTCTGTTTGAAAAGTTGGTTCACCTACATACTTTTTGAACTTCATCAATGTCACCAATAAGACATCACTCATGAGGCAACTAAGCCAGGAGATAATGGGTAGGGTGAGCCAATTAAACATAATTATTTCATTGACAAAACTATTGTTATTGTTATTGTTTCAGCTATGACCTTACATATTTCAACAAAGTTAGACTATTTTTGAAATCTTGCCTAACTTCTAAATAAATTGCATTCATTTACGAAGAAAACTATATTATTATTTGTCTATAAAATTACTTCTTAACAAGTGTAGACTACTTTCAATTTTTCTGTACCGTTTGAATAACCATATTTTACGCTATAAACGTTTGCTGGAATGACTGAATTTATAAAAAATCGTGAAAGATATTATACAAAATTCAGGAACTGCCCGATTAGGGTGACCTGACGTCCTCTTTTGTCCGGACATGTCCTCTTTTTAGGCCTTTGTCCGGGGTCCGGGCGGATTGTTAAAAAATTCAAGAAATGTCCTCCTTTTCGTAATTTGTATGACTGATATTTTGAAATTATCTGATTTGAGCCTTTTTCAAGTAATTTGCCTATAGGTGGCAGCAGCATCGACAGAATATACTCTTTGCCAGCCGTGGCGAAAATGTGACTCGCGAGCACACTGTGGCTCGCAATGATAGCTAAGCATTTCTCTTGCTTCCTACCTCCCCCAACCCCCACCCTCTCGCTCACTGGAGTCAAACTCCGTTCCATTTGTATTTGTCTCTAATCTGCGACTGGCGTATCGTCGCAATGTCTCTCTCGAAACCATGTACCTCTACAAAAACGAAAGTTTCAAGTAGGATGGGAGGACGAATTTTTTGCTTCCAATATGATGAGAATATTAAATGTATGATTTGTTCACAAGTATTACGAGGAAACGGTTGTATAATATAAAACGGCATTATATTACATATCACTCATGAAACATTAAAAGGTGAAGAGTTGTTATTATTATTATTATTATTATTATTATTATTATTATTATTATTATTATTATTATTATTCGAAGCTTCGTTCTTTCGTTTGCTCTGTTGAAGCCATGTTCGCTAAAATTTACGTTTGTGAAAAATTATTTTCAACAATGAAAATAGAAAAAACCAAATTTAGATCACGACTGACAGACAAATACATTCGTGATCAACTACGACTGGCAGTAAGTGACAATCCCTGATTTTGAAACTCTGTCGCAGAGACATTCTGAAGACAATTAATTTTAGGTTGTGATAATGTGTCCTATGTTTTCTTATTCATTTCTTTCTTCGGTACACGCACTAAATATTAGTTTGTAACCTCATACTGTATAAAATTACATTTAAGTGCTTGACGTAAGGAAAATGGAAATCCGTTAATAAGTCAAGACAATTGCTTCACTTCCCCTTCGGGTGTCCGCCTCCCTCCATAGGTGCTTTGCACGTTGCAGATTACACAGTGGCTCGGCGCACGATCACATTTTCACCACGGCTGCTCTTTGCAAACGATCATAACTCTCTTTGCTTACAAAGTATCGGTAATATTAAATTCACATTTTGTGCGGTCTTTTTAAATATTTTTATAATAATTATAGTCCCCTTGGCTTTCATATGTAGTTAACTGCAAAATCATTTTATGTTATTAAGTTTTATCATAAGTATACCGTAATAAAATAGATATTGACATAATTTTAAGTGTATTGTAGGCCTAAGTCTAAATCTAAATAGATATTTTCTGTCCTCTTTAATAATTATAGTTTCCTTGACTTTATATGTAGCTAACTGTAAAATCATTATCAAGTTGTACCATAATTATCTTTACGCTCGACCATGCCGAAATGTAGTAATTATACACCTGGTAGCAGTCCTTTAATGCATGTCATTAAAGTATACCTACTCATTAAAGTACAGGTATTTTCAGCCAATGACAACTCAGCTTACAGGTGTTCAGCCAATGACAAGTCAGCTTTGTACCGTTATAAAACCGCAAGTATCGATTATTCTCGGATATGCAATCGAAAGAGAATTAGCGAAAAGTCACGGACGCTGGAAATCCAATACTGTCGCAGAAGGTTATGTTCTGTTAATATAATAATTAGCGTTAATTGTAAATAATATTCAAATAAATTCAATTTGTCATCTCGTTTTTCAATGTCGAATTCAATAATCAAGGTTATACCAAGTTTAACGGGATTACATCAAGGTCAATGACATTATTGTTCCTCGGAAAAAATCAATACTTTCGCGTCTGCGCACATCTCACAATTCACGACCTAGAACAAGGTCACTTCCGATCTTGTCAGATACAAATAAAATGTATACATCTGACTAATCTCAAGTTAGAAATATAGTCGAGCATAAAAAGTCGTATGAAACTCGCCTATAATGGTAATTAAGAAGCTTGTATGAAAATTATGAAACTCGCTTGTGGCTCGTTTCATAAACATCCATACTCGCTTCTTAATTACTATCATTATAGGCTCGTTGCATAATGTACTATTTAATATTAACATACTTTTAAGTACGCTATAAACCTAAATCTTTAGTGTAAATATTTTTTAAGAAAATAGATATTGACGTAATTTATAGTAGCCCTACCTATAATATAGGCGTACGCCTAAATCTAAGTACAAATTTTCTGTCCTCTTTTTTCGAACAAAGTCCTCCTTTTTGAAGCTTTGTGTCCTCTTTTCTATCGATGTGAATCTGGTCACCCTATGCCCGATAAAAGAAAAAATTGGTGTGCGATGAAAAAAATAATGGTTAAGGTGCATGAGAAAATTAAATGTAACACATTTCCGTTCTAATAATGTGTGCAGGTCATAACCTCATAGCGATTTTATAATTTATTATCCAACAACGCACAGCGATAAACTGAACATAATGGATTTAATTTAGATAACATCTTACGTTCACAAGCTAATAAAGGGAAGGGGAAGAATATAATTAAGTGTCAAGAAGCACTAAGCATACAGCTCGTGTTTTAAGTCCATTCCCCAAGTCCAGTAATGAAAGAAACATGTTTCAGACGTGTCAAATAAAAACAAACAAAAATACATTCTGCATGCTATCCCACTAAACTGTGTTAGTTTCTTTATAAGTTAATTATAATGTGTTCGTGATTACGTCATTTACTGGACTTGCCTCAGCCTAAAAGATTAATTTAATTCTGGACACGCCACCATATCAAAAATACATCACAGTGAATGCTCCAGAAATGTATCTTTTAAAATTGTACTGGGTTTGGTCCATTATGGAAGAGCAATAAATATTACCAGAGTACATATCTATATACTAAGTCGAAGACAGAGAAAGTTTGTTCAGCTAATGAGTACGACTACATCTCTTCACAATAAAACATCAGAATTTATACTAAAGTGAGATGATGAGGACATCGATTTTTCGGAAGAGTTAAGAAAGGTGTGGAAAACAAATTAAATGTAACTGGTCCAATACCGAAAGACAGAAATAAAACTTTTCAAGTAGTTTAAACTGAATATCTGACAAGGGGGAAAAGGACTATTATACTGAAAACTTAGCACATTAAATGTGCGTTTCAAGAGTAACACCAAATTTTACATATATGCATTTTCTGCTTTCAATTTCTTATTTTGTTCATTTGTGAAATGTATTGAACATTTTTACTCACTAGACTACTATTGCATTAGCAATACTAAATATATCTTCTAAATTTCTTGTGCAATACCACACGTATCGTCTAAACCTCTATTTAGATCACTGTGTCATAAGAAGTTAGTATAATAATTATAAATGTAATGTTTTTTTTTAATTTAGTTCGATGAGAAATATGCAGTATCTTGTTAAACTGTTGTGCAATAATAAATGTTTCGTAAAATTTTATAACATTAGTAAATATGTCATGTAAATTGTAATGTAATGATAAATAGGAGTACCTTATATCTGGGGAATTTTTATGAAATAAGAAACTTGGCTTATTAAATTGTAACACAGTAGGAAATAAAACCTTTAAAATGGAGTACAATAAAAATACAGCCTGTAAATTGTAACACAATAGAAATATTGGCCCAATAAAAATGTCTTGTAAAGTTACATAACAATAATAGAATTATGTAAATAATTGCAATGCAATAATAATAAACATAACATACAGAATTGTAATATAATAAGAAATATAGCGTGAACAATTGTAATGTAATAAAAACTGTAGCTTGTAAATTTGTAATACAGTAGGAAATATATCTTGTTAAGTCGTAATAAAGAAACATAGCTTGCAAAACCGTAATGCAACGAGAAATGTAACTCGTAAAAGTGTAATACAATAACATATGAAGCTTATGAAATTATAAGTACTATAAGAAATGTAGGGTGTAAAATTGTAGGTACAATAAGATATGTGGCATGTGAAATAACTGAAATACAACAAAAAGTATAAAATGCAAAACTGTAATTCAATAAGAAATGCAGATTGTAAAATTGTAATATAATAACATTGTACGTTTGAAAATGGTATAACAATAAGAATGGTAATTTTTAAAATTGTATTACGATAACAAATTTGATTGTAAAATTATATTATAATAAGTAATTTGACGTAAAATTTTAACACAATAAGAAAAGTAGTTGTAAAATTAAAATAAAAAAGGAATAGTTTGTAAAATCGTAATATAATAAGAAATGTAACTTCAGAATTCTAATATAATTAAAAAAGATAGCTATCAAATTGTAATACAGTAAGAAATGTAGCTTATAAAATTTTAATATAATTTGGAAAATGTCTTTCAAAACTTTAATTCTGTATGAAATACAACTAGTACTGTACAATTGTAGTGGAATAAGGAAAAAATCTTGTAAAATTCTAGTACAATAAGAAATGTACATCCTAAAATTGTAGTGCAATAAGAAATATACTTTTTTATTTCTTTCATTTATTGTATTCCATAGATCTTACATTAAGCATTAGAGCTTTAAGATGTTGAACAAGTCAAAATTTTACAAGATTGCAATTCTTGGCGAGATGAAGTAAGGCGATGTGTAATAAGAAATGTAACATCACAGTGCAATATGAAACATATCTTGAAAAATTTTACTGCAATAAAAAATATACTTTGTGAAGTTGTATCACATCAAAAATAGCATTTCTCAAATTGTAGTACAATATTAGAAACATACCGATAACTTATTAAACTGCAGTGCAGTAAGAAATCTTTGTTGTTTTTATGAAACCTTTCTATGTGGCAGTACAAAAAATAATTTTTGAGGAGAAAGAAGAAATTAACAAAAAGTCAGTAGGCGTACATAATAATATGAAATAATTCCGTAGAAAACGTTGGTGAATATGACGAACATAAATGTTATTATCAGGGAACGGATTTATATGGACTAAAAATATATGAAATATGTAAATATATATGTAGTTATTTTTACCAAAATATGGAATTAAATATGGATTTTTACCAAAATATGGAATTAAATATGGACTTAAAATTATAAAAAAATGACTATGTACGTTAAATATTGGTACATTTTAATCAAACTAAACAAAAAATATAATGGACGTACCTTATCTTCCAATGTAGTTTCAACAAAACACAATTTTTATTGTCTGTTACCATAACAATAGGTTACAAACATTTCTTTCAAGTGCTGAAAAGTGAATCTTCTTCTATTGTCTCTGAGGATAGATTTATACTGACTAAAAGAGCGTTCGACGTCACAAGAAGTAACTGGTACATAATTCAATTTCACAATGTCTGCTGGGGATAAGTCCAAGTTAATCTTCACTGTTGATTCACCACTCATCACAGCAACAACCTTTTGTAGTTCTTCATATCCAGGGTTTTTTGAAAGTACAGTGTCCACCTTAGCTCTTACTGCATCTGCAACTTTACCTCTACCACGATTCAGTTGTTCCACAGTACTATTTATAATTTCAAAACTTTCAGATAGTGAAAGGTGCCTATTTTGGAGACTTTTGAGCGTTTTTATGATGCATGAAAATGTATGCTGAATGTGAGCTAAGTCATTCTTCACACTTATGTCACAGGTAACTGTTTTCGCAGTATCAATTGAGACTGCATCTTCAGAGTCCAATGCAAGGAGAACATTGTTAATAGAGTCTATATGTTCGGCATAATATTCAACTGCTTCTAGCCATGTACCCCATCTAGTTAAAATTGGCTTTGGTGGCAATGGAATTTCAGGGTACATTTCTTTCAACACGTTAACTCTACTGGGAGCTTTGAGAAATACTTTTTCACTGATGAAATCAACAAATCTACTTTAGGGAAATTGTCTCTGACCACTTCTGCCACACGATGAAATGCATGCGCCACACAAGTAAAATGAGTCAATTTAGGATATACAACAGATAATGCTTGTCCAGCTTTGACCATATAAGGGGCAGCATCGCTAATAAAGAATAACACATTATCGTACATAATACCCTTTGGCCACAGGATACCCATAGCTTCGTTGAACAGTTTAACTATAGTTTTGTTATTGCACTTTTCTAGAACATCACAATGTAAAAGAATTCGTTCAGAATATTGTTCACTTAACAAACCGATAACTACATTACCAACAAGTCTACCTTCTTTGTCGGGAGTCTCATCAATGGAAACCCAAATTGAACTATCTTTAATTTCATCTCTTATCTTCTGTATTGTCTCATCGTAGATGGATGGAGCATACGTCTTCCTAAGTGTTGACTCATCCGGGATTGTATGTTGAGTATATTTTTCAAGGAATTCCCTGAAGACCTTATTCTTTAGTTTGTAGAGAGGAATATCAGCAGAGATGAGAGAACGGCACAGGTCGATGTTAAACTCAGATCTTACATTCGATGTTGTTGGTTGTGTTAAAAACAATTGTCTCTGCTTGGAATTTAGTTGTTTGTTGGCCTGATGTTTACTAGTTGTAATGTGTTGTTGCACCAGGAACTTTTGTGTAGATGATACTGCACACTGACACAAATTACAAAATAATATTTTATTGTCAGTTGATAAACCATCTTCTTTAAATTCTGAAATGTAACTTGTTAGTTTTGATTTTAAATTGACTGAATGACGTACTTTTGGCATATTTACCGTCTTTATAGTATGATTTACAAAACTGAACCTATGTGTACTCTGACTGGCATTTAACTGTTGAGCTGCACAACTGAAGTCTGTTAAAAATTTTAAATTAAATTAATACAGTTTTGTAACTTACTTTCCCATTGTTGATAGGACTGCTAATTTTCAAATAACTCTGATGTTAAAGGGATTACTGAACATGTGTTTAAATCTCTATTGTTGAAATGTATTTTTAAAAGTTAATGAAATTTTGTTTTGTTTTATTGTTAAACCTAATATAATATGGACTGTTTTATATGAAATATGGAAAATATATGGAAATTAACGAAAATATGTACTAAACTCTAAAATATGGAAAAATATGGAAAATAAAAGTAGGATTTTTCAACCCTACACATTGTGAAACATAAAGATAATGCAAAATATAAATTATATTAGCTTTATAAGTAAATATGTATTTACATATAAATCCTTTCCCTGGTTATTATCAAGATCATTGTAGACCTATTGATATCTAATTAATTTTTTTCCTCCTGAAAAATTATTTTCCGTACTATCACATAGGAAGTTTCATGAAAACAACGACAAAATGTACTCGTATTTTGTAACAGTGACTTTCATTAAGGAATTATCTTGTAAAACTGTAGTATACCTAATAAGAGAAATGTTTTGCAAAAATGTAGTGAAATAAGAAAATGTAATTAAACAGCAGTGGGATAAGAGAATCCCCTTCTCTGACTTCTCATTTGGATCTTCTCTGAAAGTTGGTCTTCATGTTTTAATATGATAAAATTTGTATAATACATATCATTAAATAAAAGAATAGAATATTCCTTTTTTCTAAAACTCTTTTTAATTTGAGCTTATCAAAGGCTTTTCTAAATCAATAAAACATATAAAAAGCTGGTGTTATACACAAGAGACTTTTATAAAACCTATCTAAAAATAAAAATAGCAAATGTACCTTGCTGTTCAACATATCTGGATAGGGAAGAAATCGGATGTCATATAGTTAAATAGGGTGATTCACGAGGATTTACCGCCACTTACGGAGCTTATTTCCGAAGACATTCTGAGCAAAAAACATTCATTTAAACATATGTCCTAATCTCAATATTTTCAGAGTTACAATAATTTGAAGTTTTTAGTAAAACATTTGTTGTGTTTTTTTGTTTTAGTTTTTAAGGGTAAAATAATATTACAAATAGAGAATGAACTATTCATAAGTATCATTTATTTAAATTGGCTAGTGTTGTGAAGCTAAAAATGTGTTGTTAATTGCTTTGTACAGATTTTGTTTTTCAATTTTTAATTAAAATTACATTATTCTTACGCACTTATCATAAAAATTGGTACAAAACATACGACTTTAGGAACTTTATTCTTTACAGTTTAATTATGCATCCTAATGTAGAGTCTTGGAGAATTTCCAAGAGTGGCATGATTTGTAATAATTGTTATGATAAATGCGTAAGAAAAATTTAATTTTGTAGTTAAAAATCGAAAAAAAAAATCTGTACGAAGCAACTATAGAATTCACAACACACTTTTACGTTCAGAATATTAGCCAAGTAGAGAAATGATACTCCTGAATAGTTAATTCTTTATCTGTAATATTATTTTACCCTTAAAACTGAAGAATAATGATATTTCACAAAAAACTTGAAATTAATGTAACTCTGAAAATATTGAGATCAGGACACATTTTTATACGACACCTTTTGCTCAGAACGTCTTCGGAAATAAGCTTCGTAAGTGACTGCAAATCCTAGTGAATCACTCTGTATTCCATTCATAAGTATTTTGAGAGGCGCTGGACCATTTCAATGACGACAAGAAATTGGTAATACAGAACATCATGAGCGAAGACAGCATACTTTTTAAAGAGCACGGTAACTGGAAATGAACATCAGAATTTACATGTACCTCTTCGCTGTTAATAATACAATTTAGCAGTAAGGTACTGCGCAGGCGGCGGTGCGCAAGGAGCAAGGCGACATAATGGACTTGGCTTCCTCACTTTATTAGAGCAGATCATATCAGGTTCTTGAAGCCAATCATGTAAGAGTCAATTAAACCGTCCAAGTACAGAATGTACGAAGAGAGCTGATTCACCGACAGGAAACCGTCTATTAGCCGAACACCTTCGCTTTCTAACAAAATCCTTGTTGTACTGCGTCCCTGCATGTCATTTTCAGGGACGTGGCCTATTGGCTTCAGTGTGGAAAGATGGAAACATATGCCACTTGATCAGATAAATAGAACGGACCACGCCAAGTCAAACGAAAATAGCCGAGGTACGAGTATGCACACTTGCAATGAAGAAATTATTACCAATTCTTAATACGTGCTTCAAAACTTTATTCATATGGATGCAATATTATTCTCATCTTGACAACTTATGTGTACAAAACGTTCAACAATCTGCTTTTTTGAACAAATCCTTTGAACAAAACTTAATATTTAACATGTTCATATTCACTTATTTTTAAAAAGTACACATTCTATACGTATTTTTTCAAAAGTAACCAGAATTGCAATTAAAATTGAATGAGGAAATTTCGGACAAAAAGCTCAGACACGTCAATCCTTGTATTTAGAAAAATTTAATACTTTTATGGAAACAAAATATTTTTGCGACTATTGTTGTGTGAGTTATGACGTCATCGAGAACATTTTTAAATTACAACCTATAGGATTTCTAATGTGATTTGAAAGAGCATTTTTTTTTGTCGCTATGAAATATTTCATTTATTTTATACAGAAATAAGTATTATGGTTGTTATTATGGTCACTATTTAGCCTAATAAATTGATAATGCGTTTTGTTAGCCCATATTTTGTGAGAAAACAATATGAGAACTATTCTACTTTCAGTTCACTGAGAGATAGGTGGTCGATTTGTACGAGTTGCGTTAAAAAGTGTGCATGCCTGTAGTTGTGTACGTCTTCTGTCACCATATACTATCAGCATCTCGACGTTCTCATTTTCTGTTAGTGACATCTTGTTTTCAGTGCCGGTTTTAGGCCTAGGCAACCTAGGCAGTTGCCTAGGGCGGCAATTTCCGGGGGGAGGGCGGAATTTTATTTATTTATTTACTTATATACATACGTATATATTTATTCATCCTGGAAAAGATAAGCCGATCAGACCTTCTATTCCCATCTACCAGGGGATTACAACAAAATATTGAAAATACAATTAAAATTATGATTATAATTAATGTTAAATGTACAATTACAGTAAAAATCAAAATATAGCTCCTACTAAAAGATTACCTGATTAATAAAGACGAGACAATTTATTGTAGAAGTTAAGAACAAAGAAATATTTTTTTACAAGTACAAATTAAACGTAGAATAAATATCTAGGGATGAAATTACCGAAGAATGAAATATTTTATATAGAATAAGATAATTATTTATAAGAATCCATGCCTGAACGAGCCTCAACACTGACCAAGTGCCCAGCAACTTTGCGCTTGAATTAATAACAATGAACTAAAATTATTGTTTAGGGAGAAAATATAATGTTTCAATTATTGTAATATCTGTGTTTTTCTCTTTCTATTTTTAATTTTATTCTGTTAATTAACAAAATATTTATCTTACAATTTTGTGGACTGCTCCCTGAGCATTTTGTACCTCATAATGTAGTACCTCGCTTATCTATATTTTTGCTGTACTGTAGTTTGAAGTCAAGTCACTGCAGCTGTCTACGAACGGTTTATGTTACTTCTACAATGTTCTTTGAATGGTTGTATCGTGGACCACAATTAAGTTCCAGGACCATAGTTATGAGAAATGACAGTATGTACCTTTGTTATAGGGCAGGGGTCGTCAGCACAGAGCACGCTGGGGTTTGTCTCTCTTACCCGCGGAAAACGCAGTGCACTAGGGTGCTGACGACCACTGTTCTAGGGTATAAATCAATATTATTATTATTATTATTATTGTTTTTTTTTTTTTTGACAGTCTCTGATGCCAACAAGTAGCGAAACCCATAGTCTTGGCAGGACTATTTTGAAAGAGGATGAATATGAGGAGATGCGATGGGATGGTATTGTTACTAAAAATACTAACACATTTAGCTCCTTGAAAGTCTTAAATCAAATTTAATGTGCCTTTCTTCGTACACTGCAAGGGACTGAGCTTACCTGTGCTTCAAGAAGGCATCGCTGACCGTGGAAACTATGCCAAAATATAGTTGTGGATTTCCTACTCCCTGTAATCCTATTATTTTGTAGCCCTGCACACACAGAAGTCGAACTGAAGCCTTGTACAATGTTCATAAGCGAATTTCCAGTGGCAGGTTAACTCATTCCTGCAGGGAATGCGGCACAAGAGGAGAACCGCTTAATTACGGGTCGAACAATTGTATCTCCAATCTCCAATACACAAGGACAATCAGATATCAAGCACAATAAAAAAATGTTGTTTGTTTTCGGGGGTTTCGTTGCAGGCTCAAGGCAATCCAGGCGCGTCGCAAGTACGTACTGTGGCTGGTTGATGTGTCTATAATACGAACAAGTGATCCGAAAGAAAAGCATGTTAACGCAGCAAAATAACTTGTGATGTATAGGCCTACACTTGTAATTCATAGTAAATTCTATACTCAAGACGAATTCTTGGAGGAAATGAGTAGCAAGAAGACATTTCAGTTTAACAAAATGAAATTATTTTAAATTGTAACTCTTATAAGTATTTGTTAAATGCCGAATTTGTCATGTTCTAACAGGAACTGTGCAATAATAAATTATATATATAACGTGGGGTCTAAGCGATTTTGGATTGACGGAATATAAATTCTTGTATTGCTGATTCTCCACTTTTGGCGTAGAATACATCTTTCTCCGCACCGAGCAAGGGAACCTGTACCGTAGTATACAAAAAAATGAGAGAATTTCACATGTCTAATATGGTAATGGAGCTAAGTGACAGCTGTGAGTAGTATGGGATGAAGATAAATGCAAACAAGACGAAAAACATGGTTATCGGGGAAAAAAAAGTAAAGAATGTAACTTACGATTTCGAAATGAGGCAGTGCAACAAGAGGACAGCTTCAAATGCCTGAGGTTTATTATAAATATTATAAATTATTTCTCTTATCACAAATTCATACTTTCCATTTGCAAGCCGAAACGAAAATAAAACATTCAAACAAACACAACAATAGTTTCATTCCCGAAACTGGAAAATATAATCTATTCTACTGGGTGAACAGTACAGAGCAGAACAGATTTCACGGCCGGCCGATGACAGGAAGTCCCCAGTAAATATGGGCTACACTACGGTTCTGCTCTATACTGTTCACCCAGTACTTGTACGTGTATCCAAATTATAGCACAGATTTTTTTTTCTTGTTTGTAATCATTAAACTTCTAATGATAATATCTTACACAATTGCTCCAGGGATGTTCGAACATAGAATAAAATCGATCTTTCCGATGTACGACCATAAAGTACAGTACTGTGCAGATTAGTTGGGACAAACAGAAAAGTAGAGATACAGGCTTTATATGAACATTTATTATTTATCTTTTACATTTTAATAAGAAGTGCGACCTCCTTTCACTTTAATTACTTCTTTCACCCTCTTACATATTGAATCAATGAGTTTTGTGCACATTTCCTTCACTTCTGGGACGCGGTACCAGAATTCGATGCCACTCTCGATCATAATCTTTTATGGTGCTTGACAATCTTTGACACGCTGGATTTCCTAACGCCAACTGCATCTGCTATCTTTCTTACGTTCATAGTCGTATTTTCACTCAGAGGAATAACCTTTGCTCTTATACGAGATGTGATATAATATAGAAAACTAAAAAAATCCTTCGAAAAGTAATATCAGGTAGCCAATATGTCCTAACATAATTAAATATGAATTCAGAGTAAATAGATTAAGGAACGACCTTGTTGAGTGGTCACAGAAGCTATGGGTTACTATACTACTATTCACGGACGAGTCAAGATTTGGACTGAGGCCAGATTCGCGTCGCCAGATGATATGGAAACGACCTGATAACTGTGAGTAACTTCGTCATGTCCAGGAAGTGCACAAGTTCAGTGGAGGTACAGTAAAGATTTGGGCTGGAGTTAAGCTTGGTGGAAAAATTGATCTTGTTCGTGTCGAAGACTCCTTACGTGCAAGAGCATATGTGGACACAATCCTGCAACCAATAGTACTTCTATTTGCAGGAGCAGTTGGCCAAGACTTCACCTTAATGCACGACAATGGCCGTGCACATGTAGGCAATTCTGTAGAGGAATGGGTTAATGCTGAAGGATTTCGAGTGTTGCCTTGGCCAGCATAGTCTCCTGACTTAAATACTATTGAGAATGTTTGGAATTTACTCCAAAGAAGGGTTGAATGTTACCTCAGACATGTTCACACACTTCAACAGCTGAAAAACACAATTTCTTGCGAGTGGAATCGCATTTCACAGGCGGATATTGATACCATACTTCTCTCCATGCCCAGAAGGTGCAGAGCAATTGTCAGCTGAAGAGGAGGACCCATTCTTTACTGATTTATGTTTTTAACAAACCATTAAACATAAAATTGTTTATGACAAAAAGTACTGCCTCTATCTGCGATAGAAGTTATGTTTGACTAGCTAATAACATTATTTCTATACAGCGACGATGATTTACTTAAAGTAAAAACCTATGAATAATGATACTAAACTTAATGCTAATAACATTATATGCTAATAATGAAGCTCTGGTTTTTAACTTTCATCACTATTTGTTTTTTAAACAGATAGGGCTTATGTATTATAAAATATCTCTATACCATTTGGTTTTGTGTTTCTTATAAGGAATAAAACTCATAGCCGTTACAGGGAAGTGCCCAGGACGATCCAAGATAGTCTTACTGGAAACATAATAGGACAAGTATCTCATTTTAATTGTCTACGAAGTGACAAACTACCAATGTAAACTTGATGCGGGCTATAAACTCAGCAAGTATCAAATACACGGTACATTAGGCAACAAAACAAGAAAAGTCATAAAATTGAAATTCTATAACGTTATGGTCACACCTCTGGAGGTGTGACATGGGCATTCACAGAGAAAGATTTACAACGGCTGCAAATAACAAAGATGGAGTTCTAGAGGAAATTTAAGTAACAAGAAATGAAGATATAAGACCGAACAAACATACACTGATACTGTAACAATATTAATCTAATACAGTAGAAGAAAATAAAATGTTTTTAATTTGCATATTGGACTATATTGTACCAATTGCGATCTTTTCTATAGTCCGTACGGTTTGAGAAATTGCCTGAATTTTAATATGTTATCTAAAACAACGTTACCACTCCATCTAAATCACTCTCATGAAGACAAAGGTTCCCTTCAACTCATTTCCGTATCCTACAACTAAAGCCGTTTCCATGACAACCTAAAGAATACAGTGTGGGTATTGATTCTGGGAATAAGCTGCCAGACTTTCCATTTCATGATATCGACTCAGTTTGACCGGGCTCAGAATTTGAAATTCCGCCCTCCAGAATGCAGTCCGAGACGATATTACTTAAATTTTACTGTTTCTATTATTAGTGTTTCTAAAAATGTATTTATATGTTTTTTCAATGTATTCTGACGAAGCCTAAAACTGTATGTCTAATCTATACCGTACTAATAATAAATCTGTAGCCGAAATTTGTCTGGTAATTTTCGATTTTCCAAAAATAATTGGTCCTAACATATATAATTACCACCCTGAAACCGAAAATCGCTTTTTTGAAATTTTTGTTTGTATGTCTGTCTGTCTGTCTGTCTGGATGTCTGGATTTTTGTTACCTTTTCAAGCGATAATGGCTGAACGTATTTCGATGAAAATTGGAACATAAATTAAGTTCGTCGTAACTTAGATTTTAGGCTATATGGCATTCAAAATACTTTATTTAAAAGGGGGGTTATAAGAGGGCTTGAATTAAATAAACCGAAATATCTCGCTTATTACTGATTTTTGTGAAAAATGTTACATAACAAATTTTCTTTAAAAATGATTTCCGATAAGTTTTATTTCTGGAAAAATTTTGATAGGACTGATATTTAAGTCTGTCTGTCTGTCTGAATGTTTGTTACCTTTTCACGCGATAATGGCTGAACGGATTTAAATGAAAATTGGAATATAAATTAAGTTCGTTGTAACTTAGATTTTAGGCTATATAGCATTCAAAATACTTTATTTAAAAGGGGGGTTATAAGGGGGCCTGAATTAATTAAACCGAAATATCTCGCTTATTATTGATTTTTGTGAAAAATATTACATAACAAAAGTTTCTTTAAACATGATTTCCGATAAGTTTTATTCCGGGAAAAAGTTTGATAGAACTGATATTTAAGGACATACAAGAGTTTTAAAATAACAATACATTTCCACCACCGCCTCAGATTATAGTGTCGTTGTTCCGTAACTCTATGTGCAAAATATTAAATTTTTAGTAGGAAGAAAAACAAATTTATTCATTCTATGGCAGCAGTGCATAGGAGATCGTGAATTCTTACATTTTCGAAATATTTCTTTCAAATATAATTAAGTTATATATAGCAGATTGCATTATTTGCTACATCACTATTTAAATTATTTAATAGAGCAAAAATCTGAAAATCGATATATGACATAGGAATTATTATTTATTCTTCTATCAAACACGAATGTTCCCTGGACCCAATGTTCTATTTTAATTATGTAATTACTTCTTATTTATTTCTAATAAGTGCAGCGTAGCGCACGGGTACAGCTAGTGGCCAAATAAATTGAATTGAATTGATACCGCCTTGACCACCCAGCTCGATTATAATATTTATAAGGGTTTAATATTTGAAGTGGTTTTGATTCATTATACATGTTATATGTTTTATTTCCTTGTCACTTTTCATTCCCTCGTTCTCCTTTTCCAAGTCCTTCACACCTCGAAATCTACCGCTTTAGTTACCTATCGTATCACAATCTCTACACACGCCCGCATGCTATCGACACATAAAACATCATCGTATTCATCATCGTTCACTATCTCGCTATAGTGCTTGTGGAATAACTTACCCAGTGATATCAGCTACTGTCAGAATTTGACAATATTCAGGAACCAGCTTAGTAAAGCATTTTCTTACTGGGAAGAGTGCAATGCAGTAAATTGAATATTTTAAATTTATTGTAAATGTTTCGAAATTGTTACTGTTTTCTTTCTCTTGAAATTTATATAATCAGTTACTCATTTTTAGGTGTGTAGTTATTTACTTTAATCATTAAATATATTAAGCAATTAATATCTTATATTAATACTTTTTACATACCTATTGTGATTTTACCTTTGTGCTTGTTTTTCTCCTCCCCTCATTTACATTTGTGTTTTTCGTATTTGTACTTTTATTTGATTTTCTTATTTAGTTCTTCGCTCTGCATTACTTTTGTATTTGTATTTCTGGTGGTGTGGTAGAGAAGGCCTAATAGCCTTAGTTCCTAAATATAAATAAATAAATAAATAAATATGTAAACAAAGAAACAAACGAATAAATAAATAAATAAATAAGTAAACATGTAAACAAACAAAGAAACAAACCAATAAATCAATAAACGAACAGACCTAAACAAATAAATGAAACAAATAAGGGAATAAATAAATAAACAATCGAATGAAAATAAATAAATAAATGAATAAATAAATAAATAAGCATGTAAACAAACAAAGGAATAAATAAATAAACTTATAGACCTAAACAAATAAGTAAAACAAATAAAGGAATAAATAAATAAGCAATCGAATAAATAAATAAACGAATAAATAAATAAACATGTAAACAAACAAAGAAACAAACGAATAAATAAATAAATAGACCTAAACAAAAATATGAAACAAATAAAGGAATAAATAAATAAACAATCGAATAAATAAATAAATAAATAAATAAATAAATAAATAAATAAACATGTAAACAAAGAAACAAACGAATAAATAAATAAACGAATAGACCTAAACAAATAAATAAAACAAAGAGAGGAATAAATAAATAAATAATAAATAAATAAACACATAAACATGTAAACAAACAAAAAAATAAACGAAAAGACTTAAATAAATATATAAAACAAATAAATGAATAAACAAATGAACAATCGAATGAATGAATAAATAAATAAATAAATAAATAAATAAACTTCGCGTCTGGCTGCGAAACCAGGTGGCCCGGGTTCGAATCCCGGTCGGGGCAAGTTACCTGGTTGAGGGTTTTTCCGGGGTTTTCCCTCAACCCAATACCAGCAAATGCTGGGTAACTTTCGGTGCTGGACCCCGGATTCATTTCACCGGCATTATCACCTTCATTTCACTCAGACGCTAAATAACCTGAGATGTTGATACAGCGTCGTAAAATAACCCAAAAAAAAAATAAATAAACTTTTAATTAACGTAACATTACTCTGAAAAGGGTTCGGTCCTCACGCAGCCTAATAGGAAGCACATTTTTGCCACCGACTTTCTTTAAAAGGCTACTGTAGCTATGGTAAAGACATCAGAACGGTATATAGCCTACATAGTAACGAGCAGAATAACCTCTGTTTACAATAATAAAATTGAGCCTCAGTTTAATAATATTGCGGAGAACTCTAACATAAGAAACAAGCTACCACATTGATCATTTCCTTATAGCACAAAGTCGAAACCTGCACAAAGACCAGAAATAATATGAGAGGCAAGTCTTGACTTCTCTCCTTTCTCGTTTGTGCAGATAAGTTTTATTGTTGAACATAATTCCCTCAGCGACATGGAAATAGCTGCAACATCTCGGCCATTAAATTTGTTATCTTCTGCCACATACTTGAGAATTTATTGATTTTATAGCTCATTAAATCAGTAAGGATAATAACAGCATTGCATTAGAGCTCACACCACCAACTTTTACAACGCTGACCCCATCACACCATTCGCACAAGTTTTATGGGACTACTCTGCCTTCGTCAAATATGAGTAAGGAAGGTACTGAGGTGAAGAATCCTGCTTGTTATTTGCACAGCAGCAATCAATCAGCAATGTTCAGTTATTTATTACCAGGGAAAGGATTTATATGTAAATACATATTTACTTATAAAGCTAATATAATTTATATTTTGCATTATCTTTATGTTTCACAATGTGTAGGGTTGAAAAATCCTACTTTTATTTTCCATATTTTTCCATATTTTAGAGTTTAGTACATATTTTCGTTAATTTCCATATATTTTCCATATTTCATATAAAACAGTCCATATTATATTAGGTTTAACAATAAAACAAAACAAAATTCCATTAACTTTTAAAAATACATTTCAACAATAGAGATTTAAACACATGTTCAGTAATCCCTTTAACATCAGAGTTATTTGAAAATTAGCAGTCCTATCAACAATGGGAAAGTAAGTTACAAAACTGTATTAATTTAATTTAAAATTTTTAACAGACTTCAGTTGTGCAGCTCAACAGTTAAATGCCAGTCAGAGTACACATAGGTTCAGTTTTGTAAATCATACTATAAAGACGGTAAATATGCCAAAAGTACGTCATTCAGTCAATTTAAAATCAAAACTAACAAGTTACATTTCAGAATTTAAAGAAGATGGTTTATCAACTGACAATAAAATATTATTTTGTAATTTGTGTCAGTGTGCAGTATCATCTACACAAAAGTTCCTGGTGCAACAACACATTACAACTAGTAAACATCAGGCCAACAAACAACTAAATTCCAAGCAGAGACAATTGTTTTTAACACAACCAACAACATCGAATGTAAGATCTGAGTTTAACATCGACCTGTGCCGTTCTCTCATCTCTGCTGATATTCCTCTCTACAAACTAAAGAATAAGGTCTTCAGGGAATTCCTTGAAAAATATACTCAACATACAATCCCGGATGAGTCAACACTTAGGAAGACGTATGCTCCATCCATCTACGATGAGACAATACAGAAGATAAGAGATGAAATTAAAGATAGTTCAATTTGGGTTTCCATTGATGAGACTCCCGACAAAGAAGGTAGACTTGTTGGTAATGTAGTTATCGGTTTGTTAAGTGAACAATATTCTGAACGAATTCTTTTACATTGTGATGTTCTAGAAAAGTGCAATAACAAAACTATAGTTAAACTGTTCAACGAAGCTATGGGTATCCTGTGGCCAAAGGGTATTATGTACGATAATGTGTTATTCTTTATTAGCGATGCTGCCCCTTATATGGTCAAAGCTGGACAAGCATTATCTGTTGTATATCCTAAATTGACTCATTTTACTTGTGTGGCGCATGCATTTCATCGTGTGGCAGAAGTGGTCAGAGACAATTTCCCTAAAGTAGATTTGTTGATTTCATCAGTGAAAAAAGTATTTCTCAAAGCTCCCAGTAGAGTTAACGTGTTGAAAGAAATGTACCCTGAAATTCCATTGCCACCAAAGCCAATTTTAACTAGATGGGGTACATGGCTAGAAGCAGTTGAATATTATGCCGAACATATAGACTCTATTAACAATGTTCTCCTTGCATTGGACTCTGAAGATGCAGTCTCAATTGATACTGCGAAAACAGTTACCTGTGACATAAGTGTGAAGAATGACTTAGCTCACATTCAGCATACATTTTCATGCATCATAAAAACGCTCAAAAGTCTCCAAAATAGGCACCTTTCACTATCTGAAAGTTTTGAAATTATAAATAGTACTGTGGAACAACTGAATCGTGGTAGAGGTAAAGTTGCAGATGCAGTAAGAGCTAAGGTGGACACTGTACTTTCAAAAAACCCTGGATATGAAGAACTACAAAAGGTTGTTGCTGTGATGAGTGGTGAATCAACAGTGAAGATTAACTTGGACTTATCCCCAGCAGACATTGTGAAATTGAATTATGTACCAGTTACTTCTTGTGACGTCGAACGCTCTTTTAGTCAGTATAAATCTATCCTCAGAGACAATAGAAGAAGATTCACTTTTCAGCACTTGAAAGAAATGTTTGTAACCTATTGTTATGGTAACAGACAATAAAAATTGTGTTTTGTTGAAACTACATTGGAAGATAAGGTACGTCCATTATATTTTTTGTTTAGTTTGATTAAAATGTACCAATATTTAACGTACATAGTCATTTTTTTATAATTTTAAGTCCATATTTAATTCCATATTTTGGTAAAAATCCATATTTAATTCCATATTTTGGTAAAAATAACTACATATATATTTACATATTTCATATATTTTTAGTCCATATAAATCCGTTCCCTGTTTATTACCTTGTGTGTTCAGAGTATTGTAAAAGGTATTGGAAAGTTTCAAACGGGGCATTACACTCAATTCGAAACCATTTTGGGAAACAAAAGAATGTAGCCGATTATTTGGCTGTCGATCATAAGCGCCAATTTGTGGGAGGAAAGATTGCATAAACGCCAATGATAGCACTACAAAAGCGCCAATGACCGTGTTAAAAAGTGCAAACATCAATATATTACTTAAAGTACCGCAGTGAAACACGTGGCAAATACACAAAAATATAAATTTGGTAAAATGGCTAGGGAAAAATGTTAATTCTATTCACACATTGATTAGTAGGACTATTATATTTTTACTAGGTCATACTACTTTTGGGCAATAAAACGGTACGGAACGATGTTTTCAACCAATCATGGCTGGTTATCCTAAGATTTTTATCACTTCCCTAGCATTTTTTTATCAGCTCCCTAGCATTTGATTTTATTACCTCCCTAGCATTTGTTTCTATGTTTGTCAACATTGTACTTTCAATAATAAAATTGTGTCTTGTAAAATGATGTCTATTTAATCATCCTTAATTACAACTTTTCTTATAATACCGGTTGTTCAGTATGGTTGTGAAACTTGGACTCTCACTGTGAGAGGGGAACAGAGATTAAGGGTGTTTGAGAATAACGTTCTTAGGAAAATATTTGGGGCTAAGAGGGATGAAGTTACAGGAGAATGGAGAAAGTTACACAACACAGAACTGCACGCATTGTATTCTTCACCTGGCATAATTAGGAACATTAAATCCAAACGTCTGAGATGGGCAGGGCATGTAGCACGTATGGACTAATCCAGAAATGCTTATAGAGTATTAGTTGGAAGGCCGAGGGAAAAAGACCTTTGGGGAGACCGAGACGTAGATGGGAGGATAATATTAAAATGGATTTGAGGGAGGTGGGATATGATGATAGAGATTGGATTAATCTTGCACAGAATAGGAACCAATGTCGGCTTATGTGAGGGCGGCAATGAATCTCCGGGTTCCTTAAAAGCCATAAGTAAGTAAGTAATTAAAACTTTTCTATCATTTATCTTGTTCATAATATTTCGGTTATGTTATAGCTCCTGCTGTATGAGATTATGAATAGTGACGTATCAGAGATTGTTTGAATTGAAGATAATTGAAGTGGAATGCTACTGTTTTAATAAAAATTAAACTGAATGAACAAAGCTTTCTTGACTAGTAATTGTTTATATGAAGATTGTATAGCTGGCATAACTGGTAACAAAATAACAGCTCATCCTAACACATTACTGCTATCTATCGGAATATTTGTAATGATGAGATGGTACAATAATACAATTTCAAGAGAGTTTAGTACATATTTTAGTAAGTCAATTAGGCCCTAATATTTTATTGTATTAGAGTACTTTATTTCTTCTAATCTTTATGTACTTTCTTCTAATCGTGTAATAGTCAATTAAATCCCACTAGAGTTTTGATTTTCTCTAGATAAATCGAAACCACTAGTGGCATTATTCCTAGATAAAATATAGGCCTGTTATAAAAGAAAACGACTGTATCCACACATACTGTACAGTAATGAAAAAAAAATTGAATACATAGATGTGGCAGTTGCTAAAATATCGATTTGCTCATTATATGTAAAGTAAATTAGTTTGAGTTGTTAACGTAACGATTTCACTTCTAATATGAATAATTAAACATATGGAAATTGCTTGCGTTTATTAGTCAGAACTTGTATATTTGTCAAATACAGATTCTTTCAAATTTTTGGGAGCAACAAGAAGCGATTTCCTTATTTTCGTGTAGGATTCATGGCATTCGAACATTCAAAATTGTACTCTAATTCAAGGTTATCTTCTGTCGTATTAACGTGCTCGGCTTCTTATTTAACAGATGCTCTACTTTACACTTACAACCTGTTTCTTAAAACATGGCTATATGTTCAAATGTTTCATGTGCATGATTTCCAGACTCGCTTAAAATATCTATGCCTTTGTCCACTTTAACAACCTTCACAAACATGTACATATCCCATAATACGTATTTTTCGGTAATTGTAACTTTTTCGCACTATGCACAGCAAAATTTTGTAGGGGTGTTCTCAAATCTTTCACAAGGGTGACTTAATTTATCGTTATTGTTATGTTTTAGTAGTAACGACATGGCGCTTACTATTGGTGCAAACGCAACCCAGAGAATTATTTATCTACGTTGTATCAACTCCTAACTAATCCATCGTGGGAGCGTAGTTCTGTCGGATAAGGCGCTTGCCTGTCGATCCGGAGTTGTGTACGGGCGCGGGTTCGATTCCCGCTTGGGTTGATTACCTGGTTAGGTTTTTTCCGAGGTTTTTCCCAACCGTAAGGCAAATGTCAGATAATCTATGGCGAAATCTATGGCGAATTCTCGGCTTCATCGCGCCTCTACCATCTCGCTATCACCAATCCCATCGAAGCTAAATAACCTCGTAGTTGATACAGCGTTGTTAAATAACCAAAGAAAAAATAATAATAATCCATCGTGGGTGGAATTAGTGAGAGACCGATAGAATCCTAAATTTGTGATGGGATTACCTGTCATTCGTCTTACATTTCGGGAAAACCCCGGACAAAATTGAACCATTTAATTAGCTCAAGCAAGATTGGAAACCATGCCCATGCGATACTCATATTAGGACATCATCTCCTTACCTCTGAGATACAGTTTCCCAAAAAAAGAATGAGACGATGAAATATTCTTAAGTCTCACTCAGATGTAAGACACTGCGCATTATCGGAGACCAGGGCACTGATACACAAGATAACGAATATTGAGTTACTTAAATTCAGGCTATTTGGTTTGTTATTAGTATCGTTTCAAATTCACTTCAAAAACTGCAAAAAACATAGTAATAGATAATTAATACATAAATAGTGTAGTTAAATCGACATTTGAACCTTCATGACTAGTTCGACACTCCGCGCAGAAAGGAAAACTTTCGGTGTCGTCTCAATAGATCAGACTCCAAGGCTTCTGCGTATTGTGCAGAAGAGAGCGGGTTCAATTCTTAATCTATTCCAACTATTGTTTTTGCCTGAATAACGTTGAAATAGAGTTTTACAGAGTCCTGGGATTAAGTGTTAATGATCACAGACAATATAAAATTACAAATTATAATATTATAAACGTTAATGTAATGAATGCATTTCATATATAGTAAATGCATATAGTAAATGTATATATATTAAAAACTAACAATTACAAGAGGGTGACCAGATTTCCAAAATAAAAAAGGGACATTTATTAAAGTTGACATAAATAAACATTTTATCTAAACATTCATGAATACATGTTTTTATACAGAGTGTTTCTAAATTAGACCGACAAACTTTCGGATCGGATAGTTAACCTTCTTTTAAACATGTTTCGTTAAGAAGCTCATGGGCTCGGATCCTTCGTAATATTATATCGAAACCGATGCTCCTGTACAGTAGTGAAAATTGGATACTGGGACAAATAGACGAAAGAAGTATAGAAACCTCAGAAATGAGATTTATGATAAGTTTGCTAGGATTAACTGTAAGAGATAAAGTGACAAGTGTAGATATAAAAACAAAATTTGGTATACAAACTAGTTTAGCAGAAGATATCCTACAATGCCAAGAAAATTGGAAAAATCATTTTAACATGATGACTTCTGATCGTTTACCACAGCAAGCATGTATAGCCCGAGAGGACGACGAGATAATATAGGGTGCCCGAAAATCAGATGAAAGGATGTTTCAAAACTAGAGACACCTTTGGTGCGGAACGGTATATACTCCAATCCTTAATAGGAGGAGGAAGAAGAAGAAGAAGAAGACTATGAAAGGTTTCAGAATAGATCCAAACTTATCAAGGTTATTGTTTATTGCTATAAAATACATTTTGTGCGTACGACACTGTAGGTAGAAATAGCTCTTTTTTGGCACATTTAACATGTTAAACTTGATATAATTATTGTTCATTCACAAACAAAAGCAAGTACCTATTTGAAATAAACAGACATTAGAAAAATATCTGCATAATAGCTCACATTTCAAAGAAACGTGTCTCAGAGAAGGGGCCTTGCGGCGTGTCATCAGAGATAATAGTTCCCACGGGTCACGCGGGTCATTATGTGTTTAGAGCCATCCGCATTGTTCGATGGGGATCGAGATCGCCGCCACACACCTCGAGGTCCGTCCGCGGTAATGTTAGGGCCAGCATCTTAATACACGAGTACATCCAGTGAAAGGGGGCGACCTATAGCATCAGGGGCATCATCATTCAGATGAGAATGTTAACACTTGCAGACAAGTCAAGAAAGAGGAGGCAATGAAGAAAGAGAAGAGAAGAAAAGTTGAGCAAAAGTAGAGAACGATAATAGAAAAAGAAGAAAGGACAAGAAAAAAAGAACAAAATAAGAGACGAAAATTGTAAGAATAGGACAATTGCAAATCAAGAGAGAAACTTGAAAAATGAAAACAGCAAGGCATAGAAAAAGAAGAAAAGACAAGAGAGAAAAGAACAAAGTAAGAAACGAAAACTGTAAGAAAAGGACAACTGTAAATCCAGAGAGAAACTTGAAAAATGAAAACAGCAAGGCATAGAAAACGAAGAAAGGACAAGAAAGAAAAGAACAAAATAAGAAACGAAAACTGTAAGAATAGGACAAATGTAAATCGAGTGAAAAACTTGAAAAATGAAAACAGCAAGGCATAGAAAAACAAGAAAGGACAAGAAAGAAAAGAACAGAGTAAGAAACGAAAACTGTAAGAAAAGGACCAATGTAAATCAAGAGAGAAACTTGAAAAATGAAAACAGCAAGGCATAGAAAAAGAAGAAAGGACAAGAAAGAAAAGAACAAAATAAGAAACGAAACCTGCAAGAAAGAAATAAACTTGAGTCAATAAAAGAGTAATAAAAGGAAAATAAAAAAGAAAAAATGAGATAGGACAAAGACAAGAAACGAAAATGTAAGAAACAAAAAAAGTAACGGTGGGAATGAAGTAAGAAAAGGAAAAAGTAAGACCTGAGGAAAGTAAGATAAAGAGAAACGTGAAAGGGTAACATTAAGGAAAATAAAAATATAAGAAGAGAGACTTTGAAAGGGAATAACATTAGGAAATGGAAAGAGAAAGTGAAAATTATAAGTAAGTTAAAAATTGTAAGAAAACAAAAATAAAATAATAATAATAAAGAGATTTTAAAGGGAAAATCTAAAAAAGAAAAAGTAAGAAATTGAAACATTTTAGGAAAATTAGAAATGAACAAAGAGAAAACTGTAGGAAATATTAAAAATTAATAAAGGAAAGTGTGAGAAGAGAAAAGGCAAAAAGTGACACATTAAGAAAGGGTAAAAATTGAGATAAGAAAAAGGTAAGAAAATGAAAGAAAGAAGGTTTAAACTATTCTGGGAAAAGAAGAAAATAAAGGGACAAAAAGAAACAAATGTGACCAGCCTCTTGGTCTTGTGGCCAGAACTTATGGCTTCAGTTGATGAGATCCCGGGTTCGATTCCCGGTTAGAACAGAGAAACATTTCCTTAGAAGAAATTTTTTCCTGTGTTCGTCCATGGTCTGGAAATTAAATTAGGTTTAGATTTACGACCTCTCCTGGCACTTCATGATCATTCTATCATAATATCATCGGGGCAGCGTAACTCCGCCTTCCAGGCGCCCCAACCTTAGAAGTGGATTACAAATAAGCCATTGCCAGGAGAAACCAGAAATGTCAAATGACAACTTGGTGCCATTGGGGAAAAAAAAGAAAGACAAATGTAAGAAAGGGAAATATGATTAAGAAGGCGATAGCGTAAGAAAGACAAAACTGTAAGGCAGGTGAAATTTAAAAAGAGACAAATTAAGAACGGGGAAATACGAGACAGAAATTATAAAATTGGGAAACGTAAGAAAGATAAAGGTAAATAAATATCCTTTAGATGCTATGAAGTTGAATGGGAGACATAGACATAGACATTATTTCATGACCTGACACTACAATAACGTGGTGTGATAGGCACCATTTCCGACTGTGCTTTTACTCAACTGGAAAGTTCCTGTACTCAATTTAACAGGAGATTGAGTTAACCCTGGGCCTTTCTGGACGTTTTGGCAACGAGAAAAGTACCTTCGAAAGAGGGAAGGTGTAGTCGAAACACAGAACATCAAAATTAAGGTAGAAAAGAAAGAAACGAGAAAACAATTAAGAAAAATAAAGTAATAAGAGGATACGAAAATAATAAAATGAAAGAAATTGAGGGGAAAGAAGCACAACAGGGAAAGAAAGAATAGATGGCAGGAAGAAGTCAAGGAAGTCACAAACACGGAAGAAGCTTTTTCAAGAAATAAGAATCGGGAAATAGAAATGCGAAGTGAAATGACTTCTAGCTGCTCTACCAGCGGTTTTCTTGTGCTCTCGCTGCTCTTATCCTACTCGAGGCGGGACTCCAAAAATGGATTTCCGTGTTAAGTCTGAATCCGCAGCAACGCGCAGCGGCATCACTCTGTGGGATGTTCAAATAAGGCAGGGTTCACAGGTCAGAGAACCGGTTGTTCATCTTGGGGATGGGACGATACTGCAAATTTTTCGCCTCATGAAGCGATTATTCCAAAACCTCTTAATCAGCTTCAGGAAATCGTCCAGACTCAACGTGCACAAGGCTATGATGTCAGACCTCGACCTGGGCAGGTCTGCAAAGCACGGAGTAATACCGCTACAAACACAAGAAGGAGAGGATACTTTTAGTCCTGTGTTGTAACCAGCAAGGTCCTGTTACACAAAATGTCGTACAGTAGAACTCCAGTTATCCGTACCCCTATCATCCGGATGTCCAATTATCCGAATCAATTTGGGGAAAAATACAAAAATTAATACTGTACAGTAAATCATGACTTCTTCAAAGCAACGTACGCTATTCCAAATCATCCAAGTAAAATAGAGTACAAGTACTATACAGAATTATGTACTGTACTAAAATTAATTTGTATACAATAGTGTGCCTTAATTTCTAGTATCTATTTACTTTAAGGGGACACTCAACTATATTTTGGAACTTTTTTCCTATTTGACCAACCTTTTTCAAATTTGGAGAAAAAGTTTAATATACACATGGAAAGTAACAAGCAAACTCTCAGCTCATTAGTTCCAATACTTTTCAAAATAAAAAATATTTCAATTTTTAATCAATCATTAGTTGAAATGTCACTTTTAATTATCATTTTTTAGTTTTTGGCTTTTTGCATTTGACTGTGACTTCTCAATGAATAGGGGAAGAATTCTGCGTATTGATTTAGTTTTGTCATGTAAATTAGTGTAGAAATTTAATTTTTCATTTCTATGACACTTTTTCTCCAATTTTTAAGTTGAGTATCCCCTTAACATACAATTTTAACAGTACAATACAGTATACAGGATGTTAAAAAATTATTCAGGAGGTGATAGTAGGCCTATGTATTAAAAAAAGAAAAAATGTCTAATAAACATGGGTCCTACAACACATACTTTCTAAGATCTCAACACTTGTTCACAGGAGGTGCTCAATATGGCGTCCATTTATGGCAAAGAATTTTTCTGCCCTACAAAACAGCAGGCTACCAGATAATCATACCGTAATTGACATTCCTGGCATGGAATAATGATACGTGGCAAGGAATACTGGAAACAAAAGTTTGATTGCGGATATGAGCATTGTTCAGCAGAGATGGTGTTGTGAATTTTCGTAATCAGCATGTGTGGGCTGATGAAAATTCCCATGGAGTTGAAGAAATAAGGCATCAGCACCGATTCTCAATCAACGTACGGGCAGACGTTCTTGGCGATAGATTAAGGGCCATACGTGCTACCACAGAGATTAACTAGGAATCGTTATCAGGACTTTCTTATGAAGTATTGCCTACCTTGCTGGAATATGTGCCATGTCAGCAAAGACTATAGATGTGATTCATGCATGATGGCACACCAGCACATTTTTTCCGCAATGAGTGTGAACACCTGACGCAGACATTTCAGGACCGCTGGATTAATTGAAGAGGTCCCACACCTTGGCCTGCTCGTTCCCCAAACCTAAATTCCCTAGACTTTTGGGTATCAAGAACAACCAGGTCAATTTCAAAGAGTGCGTGATTCCTTACGCCTAAGGGCAGAGGAATGCACTGCCATAAATGGATGTCACATTAAGCACCTCCTATGAACAAGTTTTCCGATCTCAGGAAGTATGTGTTGTAGGACCCATGTTTATTAGACATTTTTTTCTTGTTTTGATGCATACTGTCACCTCCTAAAATATTGGATACTTTTAACACCCGGTATACATAACCATGTTTCCTTAGTTTTATCAATAAAAATTGGGTTTTTACTTTGTCAGACTCCGTTTTTTTTAATATTCCTGAGCTATATCCAATTATCCGGATTTCTACATATCCAAATCAGCCCGATTCCCAATTAGTCCGGATGATTGGAGTTCTACTGTATTAATTATATGTAAACAATAGTGTCTTTATTCAAAATCTTACTCTTATATAGCTGCGCTACCGGGATTCGTCATGCGAATGCAAATTAATTGCAAAACAACTTCACTTCTACCTTTATGCCGGCGCCGCGTCATTGTTTGACTACGATCGATCTATTGATCGTCTCCGTTTCCTATCCGGTCGCATAGGTGTCCTTCCTATTCTACCCATGATTCTCATCACCCAAGCAATTATGTGCGATTGAATTTTCCTTCGTGTTGATATGTAGAGAAAGTGTTACAAATTTGAAATAGGGATACAAAATATGAAATAGTATGATATACGACCTGAGACGAGTTGTATTCTAGCGGAAGCTTTCTAAATTACAAGTACTAAGCCCTGATACTCTCTTTCGCGGGAATGTGTTAGTTTGCAGTTAGAAGCTGAACTGTTGAAACGTTTATCATTATTGCGTTTTCGAGGAAAGTGAAAATTTTGGCGGTAAATTCTTTTCTTGAATATACATTGTTATTCGGAGCAACAAAAAATACAACATAAATTATATTTGCGCGTCGATTCCAAAATAAAAGAGTATAGTTTAATTTAGTACTAAGTGACTCTTAAAACAGAAACATAAGTAACGTAATAAAGTCCGCCACTGCATTGAGTTGAAGAATTAAATCAAATCCTAAAATGTAACTTCACTTGCTTTAACATTTTACATTAGTGTTTCTTCTATAGTCAATTGCCACTTTATTTCCGACCGTCCATCTATCCATCCATCCATCCACCTACTGTATTATTTGCCAATATACCTATCTGTCTATTGTCTATAATTTGTTCATCAATAAATACAGTGCGATTATTTAGTCCTGACAGTCGCCGGAGATGTGCGCTTGTGTTGTTTTAAGATATTTTTTTCTTTATTGGTTCATATTATTTACTTTCTAATATGTTTTCTGCTTATTTGCTCGTAAGTTTATTACGTGTATTTGTAATTTTAATTAATTTTTCTTTATTTAACTATATTTGGATTTGCGAGTCCATTTAGTTATGCCAAGGGGTGTTTGGGTTAGTCACTCTCTTGCCTTCGGAGCAATCGGATGTAATGTCTGCGGTAGAGTGGTATGTTTCTAGTACAATTAAGCTGTACTGCATTCCTTTACCGGCCGCTCGCCCTTATCTCTACTCCGGAGCTCTCCCCACTACTCCTATTAATTCCCCTCTTTCGCGTCGCTGAGTTGTCAGGACTAAATAATAGGTATATATTTACTTTACTCTGAGTATCGATCTACCTAGAATCAATCAGTCTGAGTACTGCTGCATATCGATCCATTTACTGTTTATCTATCATCGATCTAACTTCTACTTGCCTATCCTTGTAGCTACTGTTAATCTGTCCATCAATCTACTTACTGTTAATCTATCGATATGTCTCTATGATTTCTACAGATTTACTTACTATGTCTGTCTATTATATAGCTATTAATTCATCAATCTAACTATCTACTGTCTGTCTCTAAAGATATGCTTAGGCCGGGTGTACACAAAATCAGACGCGACACTACGCGGCACGACGTGACGCTATGGTTTGCTTTACAACGCTTCGCGACAGCTTAAAACTGTTTCCTGACTGTTTGGGTTTGGAAAACTGGCCTAGACTATAAAATGGAGTCAATGAAAGAGAACTGTCTATATGAAAAATTCTATTGTATTTGGTTATTACTTCCTAAGGAAGCTTAATACGCCTAAAAATCTATACGATTGAAAGACACTTAAAATTAAATACTACTAATGCATTGCACAGACGTCATTTTGTATTTGTCTGTTCGCGACCGTCGCGCCGCGTCTGATTCTGTGTGCACCCGGCCTTAGTCCTACTATTTATCTCTCTATAGATCTACCTTACGTCTCTATGTCTATTGACCTACATATTAAGTCTTTGGTTCTTCTGTTCGTCCATCCATTCGTCTATATAGGTACGCGTATTTGTCTTTTTTTCTCTCACAGAGTGCTAGGTGTTTAGTGCGAAGAAGAGAGAGTCTTATTTCGATTTATCAAATTGTTGAGAGCTCGGCATAGCAAATGTATCTTATCTGAGAGAACCATACATAACTCATTAAATATGTTGGAATATAACAGCGTAGCTAAAAGAAAACTAGAAATTGAACTCGAATTTATACTGGAAGCTTAGAAAATGGGAATAACAGCTGGGAAGCGAAACATGAGAAATGACAAGCTGAGGCAGCAGCCGAATTCAAGAAGCCGAGATGAGATTTATGGGACAGAAAAGCGAGAGAGATCACCAATAGGTTTCTAATATAATGCATTATTTGAGGAATGAAAAGAAGAAATAGAGAGCGGAAGAAAAGGAAGACGAAAGGAAATAACGGTATCAGAAAGAGCAAAATATAGGTAAGAAAAACAATGAGAAAATGGCAAACATGCATGCTTTTACAATACTGACTCATCCAAAAACTTCTATATTTCCTGACTAAACTGTAAATAGAATACGAAAAAATTAACGCTACTTAGTAAGTGTGACGTCATATTATACGTTACGTCATCAAATTTATTCTATTTAGATATAGTGGAACTTTTCTATTGTCTATACCAGATGTAAACAACGGGACGAAATGCAAGAGAGCGCGATTCACACGAATGTCTGTGTATGAATTAAGTGACCGACTACGTTCATATAACGAAAAGTGAAAATTAAAGTAATGTGTCTTTGAACATACCTTCTTGCATCAGACACTACTTGTACTGCTGTCGTCTGCTCATACACCGCACAGATGCTAGACGCATTAGAACTGTAGTAGTGGACGCGTCTCTGAATACCGTCTCGTAACCAGGATATGCACGCGCTAGTGTCTACAACGCTCTCAGCTAAGTAATGACTCGCCAACCAATGGGACCGCAGCGATAACATGAGATGCATCGAGACCCTTGTTATGGTTTGCTGCAAAGACATCTTGTATAGAGTGTAAGCTTCTTACATAAGTTCTTTCCTGTTATTTCATTGTCATTCTATTCCTGTTGAAAATATAAGCATCAAGAAATTTTCTCAGATGTAGTGTGATAATGTTCAAAAACACATCGTTCTCATTACCAGAGATCGTTACATATTTTACACTTTAAAATAATACTTGCTACTTCCACGTTAGACTTGTTCTACACTTATCTTACAATACTGGCCACATAATACCTCGACAAAGAATGTCTACAAAACTAGAGAAAAACAAGTTTTATAAGAATTTTACATTATAACATAATTAATGGATTGAAGAATGCCCATTCCTGTGCTTGCTGTTTGCTATGTGTTGCGAATTTTGCCCTAAAAGAAGCAGACATTCCCTTTTATGAAAGAAGCCACCATATATGGTTCCTTTTTTATTACTTAGTTATTTAACGACGCTGTATCAACTACGAGGTTATTTAGCGTCGATGGAATTGGTGATAACGAAATGATATTTGGCGAGATGAGGCCGAGGATTCGCCATAGATTACCTGACATTTGCCTTACGTTAGGGAAAAAACTCGGAAAAACCTAACCAGATAATCAGCATAAGCGGGAATCGAACCCGCTCTCGAACGCAACTCCGGATCGGCAGGCAAGCGGCTTAGCTGGTGGGTTATATGATTCTACACTTTCTAGATTTTATTTGTTTAAGTAGGTTATTTTACGACGCTTTATCAACATCTTAGGTTATTTAGCCTCTGAATGAGATGAAGGTGATAATGCCGGTGAAATGAGTCCGCGGTCCAACACCGAAAGTTACCCAGCATTTGCTCATATTGGGTTGAGGGAAAACCCCGGAAAAAACCTCAACCACGCAACTTGCCCCGACCGGGAATCGAACCCGGGTCACCTGGTTTCGCGGCCAGACGCACTAACCGTTACTCCACAGGTGTTGTGCACTTTCTAGATTAATGTAATGTGTCTTAATGAGCCATTCATGGATCACCGTTCGTGTTTAGGATACTAGAATAGTGAAAAATAGAATTTATCCAGAAACAAAACTTAACAAACAATTATTTGTCACTGAATTCAACGTCAGTTCCAAGACATCCCACAAATTTTGAGAGACAGAGAATATTAAATTCCTGATGTCTCAAACAGGTTTTCAATAGAAGGTACTTCTGTGTACCTAACATATGTTTTTAACGGTAGAAGCAATGACAATGTTCTTACCAATATCGTACTTACGTCTATTTTCCTCCAAAGGAGACATTGCTATAACAGTTTGTTTCAGACTTCTAGGCATTCTTACATCTCAGGCTGCGTTTTAAACAATATCTTTAAAAGCTTCAATTCCACTAAACAATAACATGAGTTGTGGTTAAAGGAAAAGACGGAATCTTTAGCAGGTCATAAAGTTTATTGCCGGGGCTACAACTTTATTACACAGACTCGTCTGGGACTGATATTGAGTTGTAAGGCGGTTATTAACAACCATTTGACATGGGAGCTTCTCCACAAGGGAAAGGAAACTGTTCCTATCATCAAAAAAGTATCATTACAATGAGGTAAAGTATCATACTGTTGATAGACTGATAGTTCATCTACTGTTGTGCTTTTTCATTTTGTAATTTGAGACAAATTTATAAAACAATGAAATGTACATTAATATAGGCTGAGATCAATTTCTGAAGCTCTGAACGTGACACTTACTAGTACATAGGCCTACTACAACTTCGCTTAAAACTTTTCTTCCTAGTCGTATAGCATTCAGTACCACAAACAGAATTTAAATTATATATTTTAAAATAATGATAAGGCATTTGAAAAGTAATGACAACATAGTTACTGTTTTACACTAAATTTATTTAGGTTACTTTCGACATTACATACTTCAAATATAGTCTCCTGCCATATCAACAATACGTTGCCAAATTCTTGGAAGACGGCGGACTCCAACTACAGCAGCATTTCTGGAGATATTTCTCACTGATCAATCTAAAGCTTACAGGATGTCAACTCTTGATTGAAAGCAAATGTCTGGCTTCCAACCAACTTGCAATAGTTCAGTACGGTAGGACTTCTCTCCCACATGCTTCTTGTAAAACCCCAAGGGTGCTATTCATAGACATTTCGCAGCAAGCGCTACGAGCGTACTAAGCTAGCCCCGGCTATCCACTGGTTACTAGTACAGAATTCAAATCATATCCTATCGCTAACACTGGTTTATGAATACGAAAAACGCTGATCATCCACTGAAAGCCCGCGCTAAAAATGTCTATGAATACGGCCCCAAAGCATTTAGTTGTATGTATTTCAAGAACATCCACTGTATTTACAAAATATGGCTACTTCGAGACTTTCAATAGGTCTATTGTACGTTTATGAAACAACCGCTGCTCTATTACATTGTTTTTCCAGTCACTAACTTTTTAAAAGGGGCAAAAACATGACTCGAAGACCAGTTGCGGGACAACGGTACACATTAACGAAAACAAGAGACGTTTCCGTATTTTACGAGACATATGGGAACCAAAGTTATAGTGTTTCACATTGATTTGTGGAAATAGTTACGAATCATTAGCGAGTCAAAAGTGACAATTTGAAATCAACAATACGGCAGTATAAGTTGGCTTTTATTTGTTGATATTCAGCGAATGCAGACACTTCATTGGTGAAATGGCACACAAGCGAAAAGTATTAATTTTAGATATCTAAATATAAAAGCGTATAATGTTGTTCCGAAAAGCTTTGTTCTACATTCTGCAGAATTTTGACATACAAATCACACAGTTGCTTTCAGCAACACTTGAAGAAGACCACTGAACGGCCTCAGCTACACGTAATACAAGTACGCCTGAAGTACTTCAAATTGTCTAGCGGTTCATAAATTAATTAAACGAGTAATGAAAACGCCGTCGAGCCTTAACTCAAAACCAGATTAATTTCTTGTTACATTTCCATTAATTTAGTAATGAGAGAAAACCTTAGACGGTTAGTAAGCACAATTCAATTAAAGAGCAAATATAACAGCATTCGATATAGGTGGTCTCTCATATTACAGTTTCAACGAAAAGGGTTTGATTCTCTTTCTGAGAAAATACGAGACGTGGCTGGCATGTGCGCAAGAATAGAGAAGTGGATGTCAGGATTAACTGCTTGAAAATGTAAAAATTAAATGACAAGGTTCTGTGTAATAAAACTGTTTATTGCTACAATACGAAAGAGCTTTACCCCCTCGGGTTTTAAGAATTTAACTAGCTACAATCGCCCAACGAGTGCATCGAAACCAATAAAATTACGACTCAAACAATATCGCGTGTGTACGTATGTGTATGTGTGCATCTGTGTAAGCCTATGTGTGTGTGTGTTTATGTATGTATGTATGTATGTATGTATGTATGTATGTATTTTATTTATTTATTTAACAATAACATATACATAAAAACGTTACATTAAAATACCCCGAAAGAGCAAAGCTCGTGTTCGGGAACAGTTCCGTTACATAGATATACATACTTTGTAGACAAAATACTTAAGAAAATGATCACATAAAGATGATAATAAAGTTAGTAAGTAATAATACTAATAATAACTGAGTGAAAAAAGAGACGATGTTGAGATTGTTGAATTAATATAAAATTATTAGTAGTAGTATAATTAGTACAGGTCATGTTGATATAATAATCAAGATAAGATAGAAAAAATATACTTAGGATAGAAATAAACTTGTTTTACAATACATTGTACATAATATAAAAACGACGCCTACAAACGGCTCCTACAAGATCTGCACGAGAAGAAAACCAGCATACCGGAGGAATTCTATGCAACGTGTGCGATACAAGATAGGACATGGACGGAAGCTAATAATGAAATGAGACACGTGACGACAAGATTGGCAACCCATGGCTTCCACCACAAGGTGTGCGGCAACAAGACTTATCACGAACCAAATGATAAGTGTGTGTGTGTGTGTGTGTGTGTGTGTGTTTTATGCTCAGAACTATGTGACAGATATATTATCAAGTGTAAGAAGAGACAGAAATCCATCGCAGCTTATAGTAAAGACAAGTAATGTTTCTTACCCCATGCACGGTGTGTGCGCATTTCAACTTATTATTATAATATAAATACAGGGAAGCCTGTCATATAAATTTTTCAATTCTGGATCTGAAAATTTCATTGCTTAAAGTAGTCAATTCTGGATGAAATTTTATTATCGAATTATATAGACGTGGACCATAATTTGTACTGTGTAATAAAGGAGCAGATGTGAAACATTTAGGTTCAACTAATTTAAGAATTTCATTTCGTCTTGAATTATGATCATGTGGCTGAGCTACACAATTCATTCTATTTTTATGAGAGAATTTTATTAAAGAGTTAATATGTATGTATGTATGTATGTATGTATGTATGTATGTATGTATGTATGTATGTATGTATGTATGTATGCCTTGAAATAGACGTTCATCCGTGAATGTTCGGCCTCACGTGGCGGCTAAAAGCACTCTGTTTGCCGGCAGAGTCGGATGTTCATGGTCCCTTAAGTCAAGCGCATAGATTAGGCCCACTCATGCAAATACCTATCTTTGTCATAGAAGATGTTGAATATTACTTCCTTGTGCCGCCACATCTCTCTCATATCTTGTAAGGAAATTTGCATTAATGGTCATTAGTTTTTCTTCTGAAATTTCTGCATTTTCCCTTCTTATATTGTCTTCCAGTTCTTACAACGTATGCGGGTTATTCCGATATACCTATTCTATTTTTTTTTAAGTTCCTCCATGTATAGAAATCACATACAATATTACAAGAATATCCACTGAAAGATCTCAAAATTAATGTTTCTAATAAAGATAATAGCCATGTACTGCTTTACTTGCTCAGGAATTGCAGTCACGTGATAATGTGAATAGAGTAAATTTCTGCAATTGAGTGCGTGATAATGTTAATAATGGCTCTATGATCCATTTTTTTTCACGGATGAAGCATGGTTTTATTTATATGGTCATGCAGCGACACAGAACAGATACTGGAGTGCAGAAATCCCCGATCATGTACAGGAAATGCCATTGGATAAGCAACAAATGGGTATATGGTGCGTAGTGAATGCTGACAGAATTTTAGAGTCTATATTAAAAAATATAGCCTACTATGAATGTATAGAAGTACAAGGACCAAGTATCTGACTTTGAATATACACAGACATATTTTCAATGAAAATTCCGCTACATAGCATACAGCTAACCTCTTGTTAGCAATAATTGCGGAAATTTTTTAAGATACGGTCATTTCATCAGTAAGGAAATAGGCTATGGTCAGCGCAACGATTTCTATTTAAGGGGGAACATAAAAATAAACTTTAGACCAATGAGAATAATCCACATTTTTGGAAGAAATGAAAGACAATACAAGAAGGGAAATTGTAGCAATTTCAGGAAAACTAATTAAAGAGAAATTTCTTAAAAGGAGTAAGAGATGTGTGGCGGAATAAGGACGTCATATCAAATATTTTTTATGACAAAGGTAGGTAGTTATTATAATAAAATTGTAATTTTCATGAGCATGCTATGCGCTTGACTTAAGGGGCTTTGAAAATCTATTTCTGCGGCAAGCGGCGTGCTTCCAGCCGCCACGCGCGGCCGCACACTCACAGATGAATATCTATTTGAAGGCTTGTATAACAAAGGCACATGTATTTAAGAAGGCTATGTTCCCTGAAGAAGACTCAGCAACTTCGAGAAAGTATGTTTCTTCCACAAAATTAAGAAAATATATCTTGGGAATGTCTCAATTAGTCAGGTACGACTACAGTGCGTAATGCAGTGCTGCAAATCGGAGTGACTACAAACGCGGAGGAATCTGAGATTACGAATAAAGCTCTCCACCGGTGATCTCCGATACTACCGTAGGTGGAACAGGAGACATACGGAGGGATGCGGGGGTTCGGAGAGAAGCGACAGCTCAAGGACGACCGGCGAGTACGGACTGACGGTAGTTGTGAGTGGAATAAAATGGCACCAAATCGGATATCCGTCGCATGGAAATTCTTTAATTTAGTTGAAGGTAATAATAAAGCCGCACACTGTAAACTTTATGGGCGAATTTACTCTAAGGGTGGTGGAACTTCGAATTTGTTAGACCATTTGAAGCGATCGCACAATCGCGAACTTGATGAAATCAATTACGCAAAACATTTGATACGATTTCTTTTTAAATTGTTTTAGTGCTATTGTTCCCAAAGGCTCACAGTCTATGAAAAAGTCTTGAAATTTCTCTAAAACGTAACTTTCGAGGCAATAAAAAACAAATGAAATATTTACAAGACGACTTGAGTTACATTTTACTGTTTAGACAACTTGAGTTATATTTTACTGTTTGGATTAAAAGATTTCTGAATGAAACTGAAGAAACATCTGGTAATAATAGCCTATAATTACATTGTCCTTCTTAAGTTGATACCCACTTATATTTTTATTACAGAGCAAGAGTGGCGCGTTTTAGAAGAGGCAGTTCAAATACTGATACCCTTTAACACAATAATCACAATCCTGTCTGGTGAAGAATCTGAATAAATTATGTTGGACAGTAAACTTTATCCCATTGATATCCCACGTTTCTTTCGTTTCATTCTGAAGCTTCCTTAATATATTTTAGGTTAATTAAACCGATTAAAATAATAATTGACAAACCCTGTTTGCGATTAAACTAGAGTTTCTAGGAGAATTAAAGTATCAGGGTGCTATTCATAGACATTTCGCTAGCCCGCGCTACGAGCTTGCTAAACAGGATTCATATCATATCATATAGCTAACACTGTTTTATGAATACGAAAAACGTTAGTTCGCTGATCATCCACCGAAAGCGAGCGCTAAGAATGTCTATGAATACGGCCCTAAATGTTTACATTAGCTACTGAAAAGCTTTACTTCTGCGTTAGTTTTGCAGTTAGATTGAATGTTATTAATTTGATCAATGATATAAAACTAATGCGGCTTTCCACATATATTATGAATTTCAAAACTAGAAAAAAAATCTGTCAGCTAACGTAGCACTTTAAGCAACACAAAAAAAGAGCCGAAGAAAGAGAGAGAGATTAACATAAAAGAGAGATTAAACAACAACAAATTAGAACTTATTTTATAAGATACGCGGACGTCAGCGGACTCGAATCACTACCTGATCCGATTAAAGGAATGCTCAGCGGAAAGTGTATGTCTGCGCCACAGCACATATACAACCTGCGCGGCATCAATCGGAGATAACCGGAGGTCTCCGATTGAAAGCGGGCAAACAACCGCTCCGGAGAAAACCTAATCATAAGCAGCACTAGCGTAATGGCTGTAATCTGAAGATCGGAGCGAAAGTAGCCTATGACAAACTTTAACGATTGAAATAGATATGCAGTATATGTAATATAATATAATAAATATAATATAGTATAATATTATGTGACATTTATCGATTTTCAGATTTTTGCTCTATTAAATAACTTAAATAACAAAATCTCCTAAATGTAATTATATTTCTTTCTTTCGAAATTGTAAGAATTCGCAATCCCCTATGTACGGCTGCCATAGGATGAATAAATGTCTTTTTTCCTTCTACTGAAAAATTGTATATTTTTCACGTAGGAGTTATTGCAGGAACAACGACGATATAACATAATATATAATCCTACAAAATACCTTTCCAGTTTCGAACACATGTAATGATTCGTTGTATGAATCTGAGGTGCATGAAAATAGTACCAATTGGAAGAGAAACTAAAAGAGTTTAGTTTTGGCAACACTGATTTTCTAGTTGGTTACAATGCCTCATAATACCGCATATAAACAAATTTGTTCATTGTGAGGCGAAATGGCAGCAATAGAGGACATACAAGCTTGATTTTCATGTGAATCAGTTGGTTATTTACCGAACAAAGTTTAGTGCAAAACCACGTAGAGGGCTTAAAATTCGTAAATGGTACACTGATTTTAAGGCAAGATTTTTCGCAAGCGGTTGCGATTTCATCCGTACCGACTACAGTTGCTGCAAGCCCTAAAACAAGAGGACAAAATGCTACGAAGAATTTTCTGCTTAAGTATGAAGAGTTTAATTGAAAACGATGATGAATTTATTCGTTCCGTGGTGTTTTCTGAAGAAGCCACTTTTCATCTTTCTGATAAGGTGAACAGACATACTGTAACCTCAGAATCTGGGGGGTCGGAAAATCCGCATACCAACGTGGAACTTGACTATAGGCTTGATGTGTGCCGTGTTACTAAGGGGGGACATATTGAACATCTTTAATTTAAAGAACTAAACTTATAGAGTTTCTCTTTCCATTGGTACTTTTTTCATGCCCCTCAGATTCATAGAACGTAAATTACATGTGTTCAAAATCGGAAGTCGTTTATAGGAGCACTGTAATATTATAATACCAGAAGAAAATATCAGTTGATAGACAACATTAAAATATATGGCTCATATGAGGAGACAAAGAAGAAGGCAGAAAATAGGAAAGATTGGAGAAAGCTGGGTTTGCAGTGAAAGACCTGCCCTTAGGCAGAATACTATGAATTAATAAATGAATATAATACAGTATAACACAACACACAAACACCAAATATATTACACAACACAATATAACAGAATACAATACAATACAATACAATATTTTGTTCACGACGTAACTACGAGTAGTAATAACATTAAGATTCGAGTGTGGTTCATAGTTTTGGTACATAAAATATTTCAGACTGTCATTTTCTGTTCCATCCCTGTTCCCGGAACTGGTGTCCATACTCGGTGCATGGACAGACATATTCTATGCCAAAAATGACTAAGGAACTTGAAGAGATAAATTAGTTGATTTACATAGAAAGTTTTGTCAATTTTCCTCTATATTAATATTGATAATTTTTTGTAATATTTCATTGCAGCTGTTACTTCATTTTAGTTTGTACTTTATTTTCTCCATTTCTCTTCAACTAATAATAGCTCTGAAACTGCAACAGAACACGAGGCCTGCTCATTCGATCCTCAAACTTATCATAAATTATTACATCCTCTAGATTTCTATATGGATTATTATATTATTATATTTTGTAATATATATTTATGTATTACCTTGATTTGTTAATTCATTGTATTTAATCTGTTTTCAATAAACATAATCTGACATCAATCAGGATATTTTGTAAGTATTTGATTCAATTTAAATTATAGATGCATTAATCTTTGAGCAAAAAAAAATTATATTCCCAATTATATTGGGTTGCAGACACTGAAAACGAGCAAAATCTATGCAGTCTTAGTTTAAGAGAGATCTCTACAATCTATACAAACATATTTCGGTACATTTATGTTCAAAACCTCATTTTCTGTGTAAGATACGCCGAAAACCTCCACTTTTTTCATAAAAATATTACTATAAAATTCATTTTTTATCGTATTACAGTAATTTCCAATTTTACTAGGCACAAGGAGAGAGTAATAATTGACATTCGCCTTCATTACGGTTCGTGAAACCATCTGTAATTGCTATTCTGAAGAAAGTTGATTGTTCCGACTGCTTAACAAGTGATGGAAGTGTTCCGTCATTCCTCAAACGTTAATTGCGATGAACAGCGGATCCGGTATGCCGTGCGTATATCAAGTGAGCTATGCGTGACCCAGCTTGCGCAGGATCGAGAACGCTGCGCGCTCTACCGTGACAATGGCTGTCACGTCAGTAAATCAATATTACGAGCCAACACAGCTTGTGCGCACTTATCAACTACGTGCTGCTTCAGAAAATCCCCAGGCCTGCGTTATTTTTTTTCTCTTTATACTTGATACACATAAAAATCGACTTACAGATATTTATGGACATATTATGGAATCGGCTTCTCTGATATCCAAAATAGTTACTCATGTCGGAAGTCTTAAAGTGTCATTTTAATTTAAAATGTATGGATGTTCGCGAAACGTGGAAACCAGGTCTAATGTAGCTTATAAACAAATAAAACAAAGTAAAATTGTTGTTAGCTTCTATAAGCTTAACATACTTTTTTTTTTTTTTTTTTTTTTTTTTTTTTGCATGCCGGTATTTAAAAAAAATACACAAGAAATTTTTTCAACCTTTGTGTTACTAATAAACAACTTTTGTTTATTCAGAGTGTATCTTACTGGCTTTTAAGGAACCCGGAGGTTCATTGCCGCCCTCACATAAGCCCGCCATTGTCCCTATCCTGAGCAAGATTAATCCAGTCTCTACCATCATTTCCCACCTCCCTCAAATCGATTTTAATATTATCTTCCCATCTACGTCTCGGCCTCCTTAAAGCTCTTTTTCCCTCTGGCCTCCTAATTAACACTCTATAAGCATTTCTGGATTAGTCCATACGTGCTACATGTCCTGCCCATCTCAAACGTCTGGATTTTATGTTCCTAATTATGTCAGGTGAAGAATACAATGCGTGCAGTTCTGTGTTGTGTAACTTTCTCCATTCTCCTGTAACTTCATCCCTCCTAGCCCCAAATATTTTCCTAAGCACCTTATTCTCAAACACCCTTAACCTATGTTCCTCTCTGAAAGTGAGAGTCAAAGTTTCACAACCATACAGAACAACCGGTAATATAACTGTTTTATAAATTCTAACTTTCAGAGTTTTTGTATGCAGACTGGATGATAAAAGCTTCTCAACCAAATAATAACATGCATTTCCCATTAATTTCCTCCCGAGTATCATTTATATTTGTTACTGTTGCTCCCAGGTATTTGAATTTTTCCACCTCTTCAAAGGATAAATTTTCGATTTTTATATTTCCATTTCGTACAATATTCTCGTCACGAGACATAATCATATAGTTTGTCTTTTCGGGATTTACTTCCAAAGCTAAATCTTTACTTGCTTCAAATAAAATTCCCGTATTTTCCCTAATCGTTTGTGGATTTTCTGCTAACAAATTCACGTCACCCGCATAGACAAGACGCTATGTAACCCGTTCAATTCTAAACCCTCTCTGTTATCCTGCACTTTCCTAATGGCATAATCTATAGCAAAGTTGAAAAGTAAAGATGATAGTGCATCTCCTTGCTTTAGCTCACAGTGAATTGGAAACGCATCTGACAGAAACTGACCTATACGGACTCTGCTGTACGTTTCACTGAGACAGATTTTAATTTATCGAACTAGTTTCTTGGAAATACCAAATTCAACAAGAATATCATATAAAATTTCTCTCTTAACCGAGTCTTATGCCTTTTTGAAATCTATGGATAACTGATGCGCTGTACCCTTATACTCCCATTTTTTCTCCGTTATCTGTCAAATATAAAATATGTGATCAATAGTTGATCTATTACGCCTAAAACCACACTGATGATCCCCAATAATTTCATCTACATATGGAGTTAATCTTCTCAAAAGAATATTGGACAAAATTTTGTACGGCGTCAACAAAAGTGATATTCCTCGAAAGTTACTACAGTTAGGCCCAATTGTATAAAACTCCCTGACTAAAGACCAACTTTGATCGAAGATCGAAAAGTGAACCGATTTCAGACACTTCTTCTATTGTATAAAACTTTTCTGCGATCAAATTACCTTATTTCAAATGCAATCTAAGTTCACGTGAAAAGGATTTGGCAACATCGCATAAACAGGTGAAATAAGTGATGCGCGGACCATGTTATACAGGTTTGTTCAGTGTTGCCAATGTAGCGACTTTAACTCTTTTTCAACAACAATTTCTTTTAACTTTTATATTGCTTAAATAGGGATTTAGTGACCTTTTTAGTACCCCATAGTGACAAAATTTAATCTTTCTTTGTTGATAATGAGAAATCTAGCGACTTTACAACTACTTTTGGGCGACTTTCCGTATTACACTCTGTTGGAGACACTGGCTTTTTGTGCAGTGTAAATAATGGCGGACAATAAGAAGAAGGTTGACTGTTCTCCAAGTTGTTATCATGTTATGGTGTTTGATACTGCTAAACATAATAAAGCTTTATAAAAAGACAATTTTCGTTTAGTAATACAGTTAATTGAACATTTATGAATGTATCTATCATATCCATTGGTTGTTGTAAACATAATATAATTATAGGTTATGTTATTTGATACTGCTGAACACGATAGAGCCTTATAAAATATAAGAATGTTTGTGTATTAAGGCAAGAAATTGAAAGAAATATATATGAATGTACCTAACATATATATTAATATTAATAATAATGGATATTTTATTTGCACAATCTGTCACTCGTATATTTCAAACAGAAAAGAAATAACTGAACTTGGATCATATAACTTAATCGGAGAAATTTCTTCAGTCAAAGTTGAGTTTAGTTTAAGACAAATTAATCTCAGATTAGACTTTATACAACACAAAATTCCAAGTTCAGCTAGAACGAGGATCAATTTAACCTCTGATCTAAGATTAAATGGTTTATACAATCGTCCCTTAGTCTTGTCTCCGTTCTTAAAGATAGGTATCAGAGTGTATCAGTGCGCAGTAACTTGGAAGACTTGCGCTAGAATACAACACGTCTCAGGTTGAAAAAGGATGCGTGGCCTACATTTAGCAATAGTTGTCTAAAATAGCCTACGATATAGATAATAGTGCGAAACGTGGTGATCTTCTTTTGCTTTTTTTTTGTTTGTTTGATTGTTTTGCTTTTAATTGGTTATTTTACGACGATTTTTCAACTGCTACGGTTATGGTTATATAGCGTCTGAATGAGATGAGGATCAGTGCGTAGTAATTTGGAAGGCTTCCGCTAGAATACAACACGTCTCAGGTCATAATATATCACACTATTTTATATTTGTACTCCTATTTCATATATGTAACACTTCCTCTACAATTTTTCTCGAATGGTAAGCAGAAGGATGTTACATGTTTAAAAGTATTCACCCGATCTATCCTTCCTCGTTCATAACAGAATTCGATGTTATTGGTTTTAGCTGTTCAAGGTGACAAAAATGAGGCACAGCTCTCTGGTCTCAAATGCACGCCTCACTTGAAAATCTATACTACAGATCTTTTATATTTTTAAGTATCACGGTACTTGGTAATGTAAGAAATTAAAATGATTGGGTTCTACCTCCTATAAATCGGTAACAATAATGGGTTATTACACTAGTCAACGGTCATTTTGCGCCAGACATAAAACTAACAAATTCTTACTAACTTCGACCTCCCGAATTAAAAAATAACGAGAAAAATTTTCCATCAGTTCGGATTTTCGAGATGCACAATACACTGTAATTCATTTTGTATGCATTTTATTTAAAGAAATCACCATATTTCCTGTGTAAGTATTTTGTTTTACAAATGTGACGATCCATTATGTGAAAACAATATTAGTATGAATAGGCCACTATGTTAAAAGCACTTGTAGAAACGGAAATTGTTTTATTCCCCTTTTGGAGGGGTGAAACAGGTTCGCGGTATGAGTTGAGTTTACCTGATTTTACTTGAGATGTGTATTTATTCCACCGTGAGCTTTAATGACATTACTGTAGTTTATATTTTGCAAGAGACCACCTTGTCAAAAACAACTTCTAGAAGCTGAAATTTTTTTATTGTCCTTTTCGGTTACATTTGGAGGGGGAGAAACAGGTTCGCCGTATGAAATCGCTTCAGTTTACCAGGAGATTTCCGTAGTGTTAGTATTCTGTATAAGACGTGTATTTCTTTAAAGTGTGCTTTAATGATAATATTCAAAATACGAATGGTTTATATGTGCGGATTTAAGGTTGTAGCATTGCTTCTTGGAATGCAATTAGGCTACACATAGCCTAATGTTGCTGTTTTCTGTACGAATGGGACAGTCGCGCTCGAGATAAGCATTATAAAATAAAAGTATGGCCAAGACGACAATCAGTAGAGACAGGGAAGAAAAATATTATACATCAACCCCTTGTACCTCTAAGTAAAGTAATTTTACCACCGTTACACTTTAAGTTATGGTTAATAAAGAATTTTGTTAAAGGGATGAATCATGAAATTGAAGCTTTTAAACATATCCAGGAAAAATGTCCTGCTATTAGTGACTCAAAAATAAAAGAGAGAGTTTTCAATGCCCCACAAATTAAGGAAATAATGAAGGACAATCACTTCGAATCTTTGTTGGAAGGAAAAGAGAGAGCCGCCTGAACTGCATTCAAGAAGACTGTATTAAATCTTCTGGGTAACGGTAGAAGTGAGAACTATGAAGAACTAGTGCAAAATTTATTGTTGGCGTATGAAACTATGGATTGTAACATGTCCCTGATAATTTATTTCCTTCATTTCCATCTTGACGTTTTCCCCGAGAATTGTAGCGGTGTCAGTGATGAGCATGGTGAGCGCTTTCATCAAGAAATTTCAACTTGGAAAAAAGATACCAAGGACAGTGGAGTACCAATATGCTAGCAGACTATTGTTGGACTTCAGCTCGTGATGTGCCTGATGCCCAGTATAAAAGAAAATGCAGAAAAAGACAGGTATAATCTTCTGAACTGTGACTATTTAACCTTATTGTCTTTATATAAAGCAGTATTTTGAATAGATATAAATTCGAAAATTTCTCAAAAACCGTAACCAATAACTGTTTTTATTATCATATTCGTATTCAGGAGGTTCGAACTAGGGCTATATAGAAAATATGTAGGCCTATCACATGCGCGAAAAAAAAAGTTAAAATTTGTTTCGCAGTGTTATGACAAAATTCTCGGTAAAAATCTTATTCTGTTATATATATATATATATATATATATATATATATATAATCGCTTCACTTATTGTTGTAGTTGTCTTCATCCTCCGCAAATATTTCTCTCTCTTGGACTCCACACCGTACAGCGTACACTTCCTGGCATGACGTAATCACTTCGTCACTTAATAACGCAGACATGCAGCTGTATGATCAGCAAATAATTACCTTCGCATCATCTGTTGTCAAATGTTTTATGACGGGATTACTACGCCATAATTTATTTCGCTCGTAACTCCGCTACGTTAAGAGTCTCAATCGTGACGTACAATCTCTTGCTCCTGACACCACGACTTATATAGACTGATTGGTTGCTATAGGCATCAAACTTTTTACAATAAAGTCATTATTATTGGAATGAAAATTTATGCACATACTCGTATGCCTTGAACGTCATAAAACAGACCTTTCTTACATATCACGCTGAAAATATTTCCCTCCTACTTCCAGACACTTTCACTAGAGAAAATAATATCATGAAATTGAAGAAATAATTCCCAGATTTTGAGCATCTTATTTTCTTATTTTGTACCCTAAGAGTGAAATATAACCGTTCCCTCCTCTAATACTACATAATACAATAGTTATTTTCTAGTTGTGAGGTTGAATTTTCTTAGCCAACTCTGTTTCCAAGTTCGATACTGACAAACTGTTGCAACGTTGATAAAAAGAAAATTACTAGCTAGTAACTATTTATAAATAATCTCTGATAAATCCAAAGAAATTGCATAGTTCGTTCAGTAATGGAATGTAATGCGGCAAGTTAGGATCCTTACAGAGTACAGCATTTTAAGAGAGACATTACATATGATTAAAAGCTTTGTCGCAATAAATAAACATTGAAATGAGACTCACTCACAGACACAATAACATGAGTTAGATTACGAGCAATGTTCGGAACGTACAGAGGTGAACCTGCCTGGACAGAAACGAAAAATTGATTACAGCCGTCAAATTATCTTTCAAGGAGCGACCACTTAAGATGGAATCAAAACAGAGGACGGACGTTGGGAAGATTCCTTTTCTCAACCGTACTATCAAGGACTGAAATACTCTACCTGCAGACTTAGGTTACTAAAGACTACCAATAACCACAAATGTTTTTAAAAACAGGCTTAAAGATTTCACTAATAGACGGTAGTATAATGTGCTCGCTATTTGGTGGATTTATAGTAATAGAGAGTGCGTGGAACGTAATAGAGAAAGTGCAGTGAGTTATACCCCAGATGACACATTAACAGATTGACCATTCTTGTGGGCTTAAAAGGTAACAAATTTTATCAATTTCACTATGCTGCCATCTAGCAGAAGAAGCCACGTTATAACTCTCATTTGAATTGCATGGGGAAACTGCACTTCCATCTAGCGGTCGTTACCAATCGACAGTGGCAATTCTGGTGGTTGTTCTCTCCCACATGTTACCGTGTATGACATGGGGATGGCCAATCTGTTTTACAGGAGTCCTACAAAAGACCTTTCCGGTTTCGGACACATGTAATTTACGATCTATGAATCTGAGGTGTTAAAAATAGCACCAATGGAAAGAGAAACTTGAGGCAACATGGTTTCCCTAACTGGTAATAATGCCCCATAATAGCGCATATAAACAAATTTGTTCATCGTTGAGGCGAAATGGCTGTTATAAAGGACAGGATACCTTTTTGTGAGCTTGATTTTCATGTGAACCAGTTCATTATTAATGTGCAACGGCATTACCGAACAAAGTTTGGTGCAGATTAACCCAATGGGCCTTCAATCTGTAAATGGTACACTTATTTTAAGACAAGGTTTTTCGCAGACATAACCTCAGAATATGGGGTTAGGAACTAAACGTTTTGAGTTTCTCTTTCCATTGGTGCTATTTTCATGCACCTCAGATTTATAGAACGAAAATTACATGTGTTCGTAACCGGAAAAGTCTTTTGTATGAGCCCTGTATAGACTAATGTGATCAAGAGTTATAGGCCTAATCATTTCAGTTTGGTTGGATGGTCGTTCCTCTCTACTGATGCTCTCTACCGTCAGTGAATGGGAAGATGCTACTCCCTAGCTCACAAACATTTGACTAATTTACTTTCAACACAGTGACAAATTTTATTACTGAAAATTTGTAGCAGTAATCTATGTTTCGCAAGTCGATACTAAGCATTCGTATTTCATTTCTATTGCACATTATAAAGTTCCTGAGAACAGAAGACAGATGTTTTCTTCACTGCTAGTTCCTGCATTATAACATAAAATATACAAAGAACAACCTGCACTGTGTCGCTCCTCCTGACTTCTTAATACAAAAATATTGTAACAGTGGCACTAAAATACAATGAAACTTGTAATCATCTGTGTGGCTGTATTTTATATTCCCTTCTGCACATTGTATATAATATTTAATTTTGTTGTGTATACAGTTGGGGGTGCAAGTACAAGAGATGACAACTACCGCTCGGTCGCTGACGGACTCTGGGCAAGAAGAAAGGAAAAGACATGCCTTCGCATCCTCTCAATTTGTGTGACATGTCGTTTAGTGCGTGTGCAGTGTGTTGTAGTGTAAGTGCAGTGAGCTTCGGAGCCAATTCAGTGGGTTATAATGGCCGAGTAATGAGTTGGATTTACAGTGAAAGTGAGTTAGTGAACGAGCAGTGAATAATAATGTAAATGCAGTGAGTTATAGTGTGTGTGCAGTGTGTTGTAGTGTAAATGCAGCGAGCTACGAGCCAATTCAGTGGGTTATAGTGGCCAAGTAAATAGATTTACAGTGAAAATAAGTTATAGTGAATGAGCAGTGAGTAGTAAGTTAGTGTAACCTACATTGAATTATAGTGTGTGTGCAGTGTGTTGTTGTGAAAGTGCAGAGCGGTACAGAGCCAAGTCAATAAATTTTAGTGACAGAGTAATGGGTGCAGTTAATGTGTATAGATTGGAGATTGTACAAATGATGATGAAAATGTTAGTAGGGAAGAGTACATTTTGTAGTATAATATAGCCCTTTAAGTCCTTATGGTTATAGGCCTACTGTATATTCTCTTGTTCTTATAGTCTATTATTTGTTGTCATTGACTTGTTTTGTTTGTATTTCTAGTTCTTATTTCTTTAGCTTTTCTTAATATCGTTATTTTTCCTCTAACTGCCACCAAGTTAAAACCCATTGATATGACGTTATTAAGAGAAGAGGAGATGATACTAAGTGATATGCTACTAGAGCTAAGTGACAGCTATGAGCAATATGGGATGAACATAAATGTAAGACGAAGACCGTGGTCATAGGAAGAAAAATAAAGAAGGTAAACTTGCGAATTCTAAATGACGCTATAGAGCAAGTGGACAGCTTCAAATACTTGGGGTGTACTATAAGCAGGAACAGGCGCTGCTGCCAGGAAGTCAAAATGACAATAGCAATGGCCAAGGAAGCTTTTAATAGAAAAAGGAGCATCTTCTGAGGACCTCTGAAAAAGTAACTAGGGAAGAGACTAGTGAAGTGCTTTGTATGGAGTGTGGCATTGTATGGAGGCAGAAACATGGACATTACGACGAAGTGAAGAGAAGCGAATAGAAGCATTTGAAATGTGTACATGGAGAAGAATGGAACGTGTGAAGTGGACAGACAGAATAAGAAATGAAGCTGTGTTGGAAAGAGTAGGTGAAGAAAGAATGATGCTGAAACCGATCAGGAAGAGGAAAAGGAACTGACTGGGTCACTGGCTGAGAAGAAACTGGCTTCTGAAGAATGCATTGAAAGGAATGGTTAACGGGAGTAGAGTTGAAGGCAGAAGAAATCAGATGACAGACGACATTAAGATATATGGATCATATGAAGAAACAAAGAGGAAGGCAGAAAATGGGAAATATTGGAGAGAGCTGAGTTTGCAATGAAAGATCTACACTTGAGCAGAACATTGAATGAATGAATGAATGAATAAATGAATGAATGAATGAATTAATTAATTAATTAATTTAGGAATAGTTCATTCAACATAAAGATGAGATATGATAAATAAGGTTTTCACAGATGCGTACGTCACATTTGCGTACAAGGTCATACAAGTGTTATAATCGTCCCACTTGGGTACACGTAGTTTGGTACAAGGTAATATTCGTTCCATATGCGTACACTTAGTTTGTTGCGAACTCGTACCAATTTAACTATTTTCAGTATTTTCCTGGTTTGTTACACGGTGATCAATATAGAATTAATAGAAACTACGAAGGGGAAGCCTTTGGCTATATACGACGGTCACCAATGCAGGCAGCACAGAATAAATAAGGATGGAATAATTATCTGGTTGTACGTCAACGAGAAACGGAAAAGTTGCAAAGGAACTCTAAAAGTAAGGAAAATACTGTATTAGGTGTAACTATACAGGGTGTTTCCGGGTGGTGTTACTAACTTTCAGTGATGATGGGGAAGGGCACATGTATCAATCTGAGATAAGAAACCCTGGTTCGGAAATGACTGAGTCGAAAGTTATAAGCAAAAATAGTTGTGTGGAAATGAAATAATTTTATTCCTCTGTACATCTTATTTATTTGTATTTATCTGTACATCTTACACAAACTGTATTCATCTGACGTTGTTTACGTTGTCTACCTACAATATTCCATTTTTTAGAGACGTACTCCCAGACTTGTTGAAACATATCCCACTGGATGTTCGTCAACGTATGTGGTTCCAACATGAGGAGCCCCATCCCACTTTGCACATACTGTTCATTACTAGCTGTGTGCGACTTTCCCTGATAGGTGGATAGGAAGACGAGGTCCTGTTTCGTGGCCAGCTCATTCACCTGATCTGACCGCACTTGGTTTCTTCTTGTGGGGTTATGTGAAAAGTCTTGTGTATGAGACACCAATCGACACGGAAGAGGATCTCCGATCACGAATTCTCGCTGCATGTGACAATGTTCGAACAAAACTGGGGTTGTTCCAAAGGATACGTCAGAACCTTGTGCGACGATGTCATGCCCGCATGGAAGCTGGGGGACGCAACTTTGAGCACCTGTTGTGAATACAGTCCAAGTATGTGTACGATGTACAGATAAATACACATGAATAAGGTTTACAGAGGAATAAAATTATTTAATTTCCTCACAACTATTTTCGCTTATAACTTTCGACTCAGTCATTTCCGGACCAGGGTTCCTTATCTCAAATTGATACATGTGCCTTTCCCCATCATCCCTGAAAGTTAATAACACCAGCCCGGAAACACCTGTATATTGTATTGGTTATGTGCGGAAAGTTGAAATACAGAAACAAATATCACAAGCCAGAAAAGATTGTGAAAAGAAGATACCTACTTTAGTGAGGGAAATTTATGAAGTGATGTTTCCTTTCATAAATTCCGGATACGAACTAGTTACTGAAGTACCTTCTTTTTCTTCGGTAAAATCTCAACTTTACAGGCTTCGTCAAACGTAACGCGGAGGAATTCTTAAGCCGTCTTGTTCACAAGATCTTGATAACCACTTGATTTGCTTACGATGCAAGATGGTTCTTCATTCCTTCTGGTCGACGAATCAGTTGATGATGAAGACAAAATATGTTACTCTATTCAAGTTTTAAAGAAAAACAGGTTTTAAGTGCGTGCACTCAATTCTTTTTAGATAAGACTTTTAAATATTGCAGCAAACATTCCAGCCAGCTGTATACTGCACATGTTGAAGTAGAGAATGGAAGCTCCGAAGAACATTATAGTAGTCTTCCTGTTGTCTTTGTTATATTGTCCGACAAAAAGCAGTTAACTTATGACCGAATACTCGGCCACCTGAAAACAGTAGGGTGCAATCCTGCTATAGTGGAGCTAGGTTTTGAAGCAGGTCCAATAAATGTTAATTTTTTTCCTAGCAGTAATTAGGTTAGGTAACGATGGTTAGGGGCGGGTTAGGGACGACCCTTTGCACGTGGGTCATACTGAGGCCTATTGCGCACCCTGAATTTATGAGATGAATGAGGATGAGGTGTACCAGCCCACTGGCCGCATGTGACCCCTCCCCACTCACCCAATAGGGGGGCTCCTTGCCCCTCGCCCTAACTTCAGTCATCAAGGTGACGTCCACACCTGTGGAGTAACGGCTAGCGCGTCTGGCCGCGAAACCAGGTGGCCCGGGTTCGATTCCCGGTCGGGGCAAGTTACCTGGTTCAGATTTTTTCCGGGGTTTTCCCCCAACCCAATATGAGCAAATGCTGGGTAACTTTCGGTGCTGGACCCCGGACTCATTTCGCCGGCATTATCACCTTCAGCTCATTCAGACGCTAAATAACCTAAGATGTTGATACAGCGTCGTAAAATAACCCACTAAAAAAAACAAGGTGACTAAGCAGTACAGTATCCGTTCCAACGGCGCTTCCAAGGTGTCGAAACGCCCTTGGAATGAATTTTGACAGAGATATTGCGGAAGGCTCGAAACCCAGGAACGGTTGCGGAGAGGAAGCCCCCTCCCGTAAGCGGACGAAGACATGCGTCTTAATCTGAATGTGTGTGTGGAATGAGATGGAGATGAATGATATGAAATCTAAATTATTTTTCTACACGGGAGAAGAATGAAAATTCCAACCCGGCATTTGTCTAAGTAACTGTGGAAAACCATGGAAAAACCACACTCAGATTATTCGGTCCGGGAATCGAACCACGGATCTCCGGAACGCATGAGCCACCTCGCTCGCTCTCCCAACAGTAGTAAATGGATGACATTTTCACTTTTGTCGAAGTCTGTGGAGAACTGTTGAAAATATAGGTCTTGCCTCTCATTACAAGATGATGAAAATTATTTGAGATACGATAAAAGAATATGTGCTGCACTAGCCTATTTACCTGTTAAAGATGTGAAAGGCGGCTCAGAACGACTCATCAAAACATAATGAACTTACAGAATTTTATGACTACTTTGTTGACCATTGGCTTCGGCTGTCTAGATCTAGACTTGAAATGTGAATAGCTATAAGCTGTTGCACCTCAAAAACAATATTGCTGAAGGATGGAATTCAAAAGTGAACAAATTAATGATCCATTCGTATCCAAATAGCTGTGAATTAGTAGAAAAATAATTGATCATAGAGGCAAAAATCAGTGCCTTACTCCTACTCAGATCTGATTTAAATTTGAAAGGGAAAACGCGAAAGAAGAAATGTAGTAAGTTAGGAGAGAGAACTACTCGTATTCTGAGTGAGTATGAATCCAAAACAGAATTTGAAGTAAAGTTTAACAAATATAACGTTCGTTGCTAAATCAGACTCATTGTTTTAACCTTTAAATCCTGAATTTTAATAGACAATCTTTATTACTAAAAACCTACAGTTCACAATTTTTAAACATGCCACAATATTAAACTCTAAGTTTTTAATACAGGACTGTTCTGCATAGGATGTAATCGTGTTGGTATCTCTCTCTCTTTTGAAGGGATTTCAGATATTCGCACGCATACGAACGGAAATGAAAGTGAATGCAAGCGTGATGGCCAATCGTTAATTATGCAATCGTGGCTCAGATGTATGATTCATTAATTAATTTGACGTGTATAAAAGAGGAATTGCAGAAATAGTACGCCTTGATATGACGTAATGTTTGCCTGCGCATATCTGCAACTCGCAACGGAGATGATTTGTCAGAATCCCTGGCCTGCGGGGCACTGGATACTTTCTAGCCGGAGTTTCATCAGTTGACAGCCCACATAATACATAAGCAGAGACTCTTAGGTCCATTATTTATATTATATCGGTCAAGTTTGACTATCTCACTTATTTTTCACACAGTTTGAATGTAATTCAATTTAGTCCGTGACATTACAGTACATATCACAGCAGAAAAAATATATTTATCAGATTATAAATATAATTAAAAATTAATTTAGAAACACGAATAAAAGACCTTTATTATACGAAAAGACAATGCTATATGTAGAACACAAGAACACAATTGAACCACACACTTTTTAGAAAGGAACTAAGTCAAAATGTTCTATTTTTCAGGAGAGCAAAAGAACTTACTTTCATGAATAAATACCAATGTACCAGTGCCGTAATATAAACATCAACTCGATGTTAGAGATACAGGGAAAGGTTTGTTTAAGTTCCTTCCTTTGTTTATCTTTGCGTCTTGGAAGTATTAATCATTTCATCAGAAGAAATAAAAATGACAAATTTTGACTTAGTTCCTTTCTAAAAAGTGCGATTCAATTATACAAAAACTTAAACTGAAAAGCAAATAAATAAATAAATAAATAAATAAATAAATAAATAAATAAATAAATAAATAAATAAATAAATAAATAAATAAATAAATAAATAAATAAATAAATAAATGAATGAATGAATGAATGAATAAATAAATAAATAAATAAATAAATAAATAAATAAATAAACAAACAAACAAACAAACAAATAAATAAATAAATAAATAAATAAATAAATAGGGGAGATTCGATTAATTCCGCAATATTAAGAAGTAAATCTATCATATTTTTCTCAAAATGTTTATTGAAAAATATTATCAAGATATGGACGAAACCTTTCAATACCAAATGAGATAAAGGGACCTATTAAAATGCAAATATATTCAGATGTACATACATTACAGTTGAAAAGGAACAACTCGGGTAATTCCACAACATTGCGGATAAATCCGCAATAGGACTTAGCTAATTCCGCAGTAGTACATAATTATGAAATGCATTATGAAAGTAACATGAAAGGAACAATTTCTATGTAACAATGCTCACTTTCTTCACAGCTGTGTAGCAAACACGAAAAACAGCCAACTTTCGATGTTTTACTATATTGCCGACAGAGGTGTCGATCAATATCTTTGATTTTTTTTCTATAGTACTGCATAGGACATGTCTCTTGTTGACAGCACCTTACGCTCACGTTATTATAAAGCGGCAGTAAAATCATATATGCACTACTGCGGAATTAGCCGAGTTCCCCTAACTTAAGTAAATTTATAACCTATAACTAATCTTAGTAACGAAACTTAATAATAGTAAAAAAAAAAAAAAAAAAATTGTGGTATCTTCCAAATTAATAAAGCTTATGCTCGGAGAAGATGCAGTAGAAAGAAAAGAAATTCTAGAACAGAGGTAGAGTGTCAAAAAGTATTATACCTTAATATTTAAGATTTAAAAAGAGCATTAGAAGCTAATTTCTGTTGGTTTGGACCGAAAGACAAATATTTCTCTCTTAAACTAATTAATAATAGCATCACCAAGTTGAGGGAATTTTTGTACGATTTTGTTGTAATATCACAGTCTAGTATAAACAGCCACGAAGCTCAATACGTAGTAAATATGCATCCATAGATAGTTGCTAACCACTAGGATCGCTACTATCGCCTCATTACAGACAATGCAAAATAGTACCTGCACAGTCTATTGTTCCTAGTATCCTCATAAACTCAAGCTTCGTGACTGTATATACTAGACTGTAGTAATATCTTGTGCCTAAATTTGTACTATGTTTTATTCTTCTAGTAGTTTTACACCTTGGTTCTTTTAGTGTTTTTGTATCATTCCATCTAGTGCAATAATATTGTGAAAACAGATTACAAAATTTTCCTGATTTTTATTAAATAAGTTAATAAGATTAATTATTTATATACTGTAGGTGTTTATGGCTAAGACTTTAAATTCTATAAAGATCAAATTGGTTGGCTGCAACAGAGATTTATTTAAACAGATTTTTATAATTTGTTTTTGAAATAAAATTACTGAATTAACATTTGCGAGAGTAAATTGAGAGATTTACATCACTTGTCTTAGCTGTAAATTTAACTGTTTAACTTTACACTTTCACAAACCGTTTGCTACGAGAGGACATTCGCTGGCCCTGAGTAACAGTTATTTCCCCTATTAATTGCCAAAGATCGTGCTGATTAAAGCAAATCACACAATACTTAATGTTACTTTGTTGCTATTATTATCATAATCGTCATCATTATCATCACCATTATCATTATAACGATGTCCGGAAATCAATTAGACAATGAACACCAAATAAGAAGATTTATTACAAAATTTTATAATTAAAGAATGTTCCGATTTTTTCCTTCAGTAGCTCACAAATTATTTCATTAATACCAGTGCTAAATAAAAGTTTATAAAATTATAGAAAAAAGTTGGGATTATTCAACATTTAAATGTAGTGTCGCATAATGTTACAAAATATACAGTAGGACAATCTCTATTCTGAGTGTCTTCAAAAATTTACGAAGTAATAATCCGCAAACATATTTCCTCTTACGTCAAGTATGAATTTACTAATCAGAATCAACAGTAACGAGTCAGCCGGGATAGCGTAGTTAGTAGCCTATAGCGCTGGCCTTCTGTGCTTCAGATTGCGGGTATGATCCCGGCCTAAGTCGATGACATTTAAGTGTGCTTAAATGCGACAGGCTCATGCCAGTAGATTTACTGGCATGTAAAAGAACTCCTGCGGAACAAAATTCCAGCAAACCAGCATTTGAGAACGTCGTTAAATAAACCATAATTTAATTTAATTCAACAGTAACGAACACAGTTTCATAATTATATCAAATAATTGAAACACGTGGACAAGCTGAATTATTATATTTCGATTTCAGTCCAGTACTCGATGTATATTATTTTCAAATAACATCTTGCTGCTTAAGTTTGAAAACTTTGGTGTCTATTTCAGTGAAATACATTAATAAAACTAACATTTTCAAAAATGTCATCCGTTTTGATCCATATTTTACGGTTTAACAGATAGGACCATTTTTATTTTGCTTATGCAACTACTATGCTAAGAGCTTAACGCAATAACCTTAACAACTGTAAGAGTGTCACGTCACACATAGATAAAATGTCCACAGAAACCTGTCAGGATTTTAATCTGGAGATGTGATAAAATTAAATGTCATGCTTGCTAAAAATTTATAGACACATTTTAATGTTGGATGAGTTGTTTGGACATGCCGAAATGTAGCAGTCATTAAAGTACACCTATTCATTAAAGTTCAGTTTTCGATTATTCTCGGATATGCAATCGAAAGACAACTAGGGAAACGTCACGGAGGCTGGAAATCCAATAATGTCGCAGAAGGTTATGTTCTGTTACTATAATCATTAGCGTTAATTGTAAATAATATTCAAATAAATTCAATTTGTCATCTCGTTTTTCAATGTCGAATTCAATTTCAAGATTATATCAAGATTAATTTTTATCTTACTCTCTAGATTATAAAAAGGTCGTCGACATTCGTTTCCCGGAAAAAATCAATACTTTCGCGTCTGCGCACATCTCACAATTTATGAGGTAGGCTATTGCAGTCACTCACATAACAATAACATGAATACTTATGAATAATTTCAAGTTAGAAATATGGTCGAGCATAAAAAGTCGTATTAAACTTGCCTATAATTATAATTAAGACGCTCGTATGAAAATTATGAACTCGCTTGCGCTCGTTTCATAAACGTCCTCGCGTCTTAATTATTACCATTATAGGCTCGTTGCATAATGTACTATTTCCATTGCTAATTTAAAAAAATTGTGACACAACGTTTTCTTGTTCTAAGGCTGTGTAGGATTGGAGCACATGTTTGTCGCTCTGGCTTACTGACATTTAAAGATGCGCTATTACTTTTCTTTCGGTAAAGATATAACAGATTTGATACCAATTTCCAACCCTGATGATCACAGTCACCGTGGAAATCTGAAGACTCATAGCCTATATATAGCGTTCGTTACCACTGGTTATATCACAGTGAATAATAGTTATAGGCATTAGTCTCACTGTCATGGCTGCTTCACTGAAAATACTAAAAACATCTACATTAACTCTCCCATTTTAATGTCAAGATAAAGTTGATTTGATACAAAAAACCTATTATTTAATGTTATTCAACGTTACTCGATACCTAAACATTTCCTTTTTTTTTCACAAGCAACTAAGATTTGGAGATCGCTGCATTTAACCGTGTTCAACCTTTCAAGATATCCTAGATCTCATGTTGTAGCCGGGTCCAATGTTTGACAGAAAAAAAGTTTACCCATCCCTTGCCTAAAAGAAAAACATTAGAAGCTTACATAGTAACGTGGTGTGGAGATGTTATCTACTTGACAAAACAAAGTAAATTATACGGAGCTGTCCATCTCATCTGCAAGTCCGGAAATATTAGTTTTACGGTTTTCACTCTGACATAACGAAGCGATTCCTTGGGATTAGATGACTTGTAAGAATTCGTTTAATACAGTCCTATAAAGGAAGGAGAAGAAGATTGCGTACAACATCTGGTGTCGTGTTTACGTTATGCAACCGAGGATATTGTCCACAATCACGACACACGCCCGTCCAACACACTTTTACATCACGAAGCGCGCGGAGCTCACGCAAATAAAGCAACACATGTTCGAAGAAAGCTCGTGTGAATATATAACCGAGTCCTGGTATGCTACAGGAACGATTCGGAAGTGCATTCCGAGAAAATTGCGCGCGGAGCGGCGCGGCGTCTTTACAAATCACTATAAACTTATTATATAAGCTTAATCAAATTACGCAAACGTTCACTTCAAGTGATTTGATTTATAAAGCATGTTTATAAGTTCAAATAAATTTAACCCTAGAAATTTTTTTAAATATTTTGATTTCTTACTTATTTCAATATATACTTATATATAGTGAATGTAAGACGTAGTCAAACACTGGTAAACTTGTAAGAATTATTAGATAGATAGATGGATTTATTCAGCAATATTATACATACAAATGCACTACACTATCATAATTTTCTCTTAAATCCAAAGCACGGGTTTTTGACAGTACGTGCTGTATAAAAACAATTCCTACTTTGTAGGTTTCACTCCCCTCATCCATGATTAGATACAACCACTCTCCAAAAGAACACACATATTAATATGAAAATGACACAAAAACACATATAATTATATCCTAACCTAACATATAAACAGGAATAAAAGTGTAGGCCTGTAATTGAATAGTTACCATTATCCTTTCGTAAATTCGCATCATAAACTTCAACAGCTGAAGTTCTAAGCTGTCTTGCCTTCAAGAGGAACAATCTAATCTTTTGTTCGCATTCTCTATCCCCATGAGGTCAAGACATGTAAGCAAACCCCTATTCTGACTTAGCATCGAGGGTGGTAGATATTTTTTCTGGATATTTTTCGTTTCGTCACACTGGGCTAAAATGTGTCTCCAGGACTCCTTTTCTCCACACAAAGGACAAAGGCGCTCTCCTTCTTCGGTGACAATTTTATTACCCTTCTATGCCCCCAATCTTAGCCACGATAAACCTGCTCTACTGTCTTTGTTACAAGAATTTATGTAGTCACACCTCCCCCAGTTAAGCGTGAGATCTGATTGTAAATGTAGTGAGGATTTTTCCGAACATTGGAGCTCAATTTCTTGCCTCTCAATGTCAATTAAACGCATCTTCACATTAAGCCATACATTTATTATATTATTTTCCCCCTTTTCCCACACACTCATCCCATTCCTATATGATGCAGCCCTCTCTACTGTTTATAAATCCACCCTTTTTCCCAACCCTATCTTTGTTGAACTCTGTAGCAAATCGACAGTAAAAGCGACTGGTCCCCAAATATAATTTTCAGCCAGTATTTTATCACGCTGACTTTCATATGAATTGCTTCGTTTTTAAGTTCAAACTCCTTTAGCACCCCGCAATTAGCTGTGCTTCTGCCAATTCCAAGTAGGCCTATTCGTTTTAGAAAATCCGTTTGTATCTTATTTAATTTTCCCGCATTTTCTCAACTGCAGATATTTGCCCCATACAACATAGATGATCTCACCTCAGCTCCATATACTAGCTCCAATGTTGCTGCAGGAATAGTGATCAATTCAATACTTCCGCACTCTTTACCCCACATTTGCGTTTCGCTATGTCATATGTAAGAATTATTATAATAATTGCATTTATTTACAAGAACTATTTCGTCTATTATATTGACTGAAGTGTAGGAAATACTGTACTTAATATTGAGACGAAAATAAAGTGCAACATAATATTCTATAAAACTGTTTAAGTCTCCTAATATTTATGTAAGTTGAGCGTGTAAAAACTATTTTAATTAATTATTTTATGACATTTTATCAACTGCAATGATTATGTATCGTCTGAATGAGATGTTGATAATGCTAGCGAGATGAGTCCGGGGTCCAGCGCCGGAAGTTACCCAGCATTTGCTCCTAATGGGTTGAGGGGAAACCCCCAGAAAAACCCAACCAGATAACTTGTGTGAACTAGGATTTCAACCCAGGCCCGCTCGTTTCATGGTCAGACGTGCTAACCATTACTCTACAGCAGTGGACCTGTAAAAAGTATGCAGACAGTTCAAACGCCCACGGCGGTTATTTCTCACAGGCACGTGACCTGTGAGAACTTCTTATTGTAATCAGTGTTGCCAACTTGGTGATTTTGTCACCATATCTGGTGTTTTTGGGAAGCCATTTCGTGCCAAAAAATGTCATTTAGCGGAATGTCTAAATTCTGGTGTTTTTAAAGTATAGTGATAAATCTGGTGTTATTGGACGCACAAAATTAATATTTCATTTATTCTGCTTTTTGATTTAATTAACATTAAATATTAATTGAGTGTGAACAGAACGGCATCACTTAGCTCTTCAAAATAATGTGTAACGTCTCCACGTGGGGATTCCCTCCCAACATCACAGTCATTGTATACTCCATTAACTCACAGAATAGGAGTTATGGAGTCATGACCATGAGGAAATAGGAACGAACAGATCTGGTACAATAGTTAGTGAATCTTTGTTCTGTTTCATTAGCACTTCGCTTTGTTAATTAGTTGCCGTACGGTAAACCTTGCTACACGTATTTACCATTTCTGACTCATTCATACTCAAATGCCGATGTTGGACTCATGTTCAATGTGGTGAATTTGACCAAATTTTAAATTGCAAAGTAGAATGAAAACTGAAACACTTCATGTTATTGTGTGTATTAAATTCCACTTGAAAACAATCAACAAATCCTGTCATAGCTACAGTTTACCAGAAGATGCAGTTAAACAAATTGGTATCCCACAATCACAATAGCATCAACTTCTCGAGAGGAAGATGTCGTCTTTGAACGGAAATGTTCTAAACTTTAACTAGAATTACAATATCGGGACGTATTCTTTATTTGTATTTTAACACAAATGTCCCCATATAAGTAAAATTGACTAGTGTGATCTCAAAACTTACAATCCATTTGGCTACTTTTATGATTTTTATAAGAATTATATGAATAAGTTTAAAAATTTTATCATTTATTCCAAGCATGTTTTCTTTCAAACCAACGTCAATCTTTGTCTAAAAGTTTGTGTTATTGTGCATGTCACTTGAAAACTCGCTCAGTCCGTAGACCGGTGGATAAAAAAAAAACTAGCCCAGTCCTTTTATAAAAATGGACTTAACGCATTTTGAATCACACTCTTGAATTAATAAAATATATATTTTGGTAATCTTTTGGCGATTTTTGTACTATTACCTGGTGAGATTTGTTTCGACGAATTGGCAACTCTGATCGCAATAGAGTTCAGTCTCTAGCGGCCTTTTGTAACATACAGTAGCTTGTGTGGAGGTGATCAGTGTCGGTGTATTAAAAACAAAAATTTGTTACAAAGGAAAAGAAAAAATATTGGAAGAAATAAGGATCATTTTAAGATTACAAAATGAATGTAAATCGTTAAGTGAAATTGTGAATATTGTTCAGAGATCCCGAAAAACAATTCCTGTTATCATTGACAGATATAATGAAAATGAAACATTCCAGAGTGTGAAAAGAACTGGGAGACCAAGAAAAATATCTGAAATAGATGGACGAGGAATTTCAAAAAAATTAAGTGCACCAAAAATTTCCAGTGAATTTGCAGAAAAAATACAATAATTAAATGTAAGTCCACAGTTCGTAATTATTTCAGAAATAATAAATATCATGGAAGAATAGTCAGAAGAGAACATTTTGGGAATAAAATCAACAGGAACAGAAGATTAGAACTTGCAAAAAAGTATGTAAAACACCTAATGGGTTCAGGGACAAAAGTATGTAAAACGCCTAAAGAGTACAGGGACAAAGTCATATTCACAGACGACAGCAAGTTCAATATATCTTCTTCAGATGGAATATGTGCGATTTTGAGAAGAAAGAATATGATATGGCATCAATGAATATATTTAATTATAATTGAAAAATTGGTCAGTCAATTACAGCCATATTTTACAGAAAAAAATTAGATGTTCGAACACTTTTTACAATCCACAAACCTATATACTCTATACTCTGCATTTAATAGGTACGGAAAAGTAAACCGTTGTAATAGTGTCGGTTGTGAACTACATTTCGAATTTAAAAGGAAACAGATTTTGGAGATATTGTTGGGAGGTACCAATAAAATAAGGAATTCATGTTAATTTGTCTAAAGTGACGGTAAATATTCATTTCCAACGTTTGTATATGTTCGAACATTTTATTGCTAAATAATAGGTGTCTTTTTAATTAAGGTCCGGATTTTAAGGAGAATGTTTTGCTCAGAAATATACAGAAACTTAACTGAGCCAAATTAATTGGTTCTGTTTTCAGACTCAGATAACATCTCATATAAAAGTTTGTTTTTAGGCCAATCTCTTTTTATGGCTGTTATTCAGCCAGGCATAAATAAAGTAACGTCATTAAGCTGTGATCTTGAGAACGAATGTGTGGCTTGGCTTATTATTTATAGCTGCAACCACCACGGTATCCTGGATTCGTGTCGTCACAGGTTTTAATAACCTCGCTGCTAGGTTACTTCGTACAAAGCAGCCGGAACTGGACTTGTTCAAATTCACACAGCCAGACGAATAAAAAAGATGGTTTTTTTTCAAGTACCAATTTTAATTTTGATTACTGTAAAAGATCATTACATAAAACTCTCATTCTTGCTCTATTTAACACAAAATTACCATTGCCGTGGATTTCGTTTTTTTCTTCGGTTATGCATAAGCTATTTATTCATGTTATCTCCTTTTATTGTTGAAAAATAAAAAAGAACAGAAGAATGAATTAGCTCTAAGTACTGATAAAACAATATTACCAGGCCGTTGGTATCTATGTAACAAGCTTACAAATACAAATTTTCTATTTGTTTCGAGAAAGGTCGAGAAGAAATGAAGATCACTAAAAACCAGAAACACAGGTTTACCATACAGTTTCCCGAATCTAATTTCCCGAATGTCCTTTTTCTCGAATGTTTTTCTCTCGAAAACAAATTTTTCCAATCCCATTTCCCGAATTCTATTATTCCCGAAAATTTGTTGTTATTAGGAAATGTGTGTTTGGTTCAAAACTGTGTATTTATTAAACTTATTAATTTTAAATTAAAGTTGCAATTAATTTGGTGCACAAGGCTAAAAGTTTTTCACGGTAATTTACCTAGAAAATCACTACGTTGTGGGCAATTGTTCTTAAATAGTACATGATACGATCTTCTTCGCGATAAGCTCCATATTGAATGATTTCTAATATAAGACTGAAGAGATGATTTCAACAGTGAAGTAGAGAGAGGTAGAGTCCTAGTATTTGCCACTCGCAGAAATCTTGAGATCCTCGCGAAAAGTGATATCTGGTATCTCGATGGTACTTTCAAGGTACTGTATGTCCTTCAATACTTATCCAATTACTTACTGTTATGGATATAGTGAACAGAACCGGCCAATAACCTGAAGATGATGAAAAAATATTACCCTTATCTTTCGTCTATGCCTAGTTGTCTTCTAGAGGAGTGAGAGTACGTCGCTGTTCTCGGAGGAGTGCTGTGAGCTCCTCAACATTTTGGAATCCAAGCGTGCCCGCCGCTAAAAAATGTATGTGTGATTTTGAGAAAGGTATAATTAATGCCAGTTTAAGAGTTCTTCCAGGAGAATCAGTCTCCTGCTGTTTTTGTTTTCATTTGGCAAAACCAGTATACAGGCAAATTCAGAATTTAGGTTTACAAGAAGTATATAATTCTGAAGATCGACACACATGCTGCTTGCACTTATGTTTGTTCCCACAGCTAACATGAAACAATGTTTCGATGTCGCCTATGAGTGTCCTTTGGTAACGGTCGGGAATATCTTTCAAGTCCTCTAGCGTTATGGATTGGGGGGGGGGGGAAATTACGGCGGCGTTCTCTCCGCATCCATTTCTTCAAATTTTCTCTTTCGGGAAGCTGGACCAAAACGCCATATGGAATGTTACGTAATTCATTGCGAATTATGTGAGCAGGATATAATTCTGGATGTTCTTCGGCTGCTCGTTTTAAACTTCTCAATACATTTTCTGTCTCCACCTCTTCACGATTTGGTGGATGAGTGTGTGGCGAGTTTCCTGGTCCCTTCAATGCAGTTATCTCTTGTCCATCTTGAATTGTTACAGTCCGAGCTTTACATTCCTTCTGTCTAGTCTTCTACAATCTCAATATGTATTATCTTTTTGTGTTTTAAATTTCAAGTTTACTTCCAAAATGTCATTCGGGAAAAATGGCGTTCGAAAAAGAGACCATTCGGGAAAGTGACAATACAGGAAATTCGATTCGGGGAACTGTATTCGGGGGAAAGAGGTCATTCGGGAAATTTATTGTTCAGTTTTATGGATTCGGGAAATTAGATTCGGAAAAATGTACGGGAATGGAAACACAGACTTAATTAGAAAAGTGAATCAGTGGTGCAAACTCAACTTTGTCTAGCCTAAAATGTTGGTATATGAATTCGATAGATATAGCCTATCCTCCTGAGTTCTGAGAGTATAGTATACTATACCACACTTCATACATGATTATGATATAAGATTCTGTGCAGAGACTGGAAGTATAGTATAATATACCTGCATCTGTACCCTAACTGTAACCTGAAAAAATTTTTCAGCATTTTCCCTCATTTTTTGTTTCAAATGTAGAATTATATTGAACTTTAAAAATAAAACAATAAATATCTCAAGACTCAGGAGGCTATACAAGATTTCAGTCCAAGATTTAAGTACAAGGAAGGTCTATGTACAGTTTGACTTTCAAAGATAGAAAGGAGACATGACAGTATAGAATATGACGCAGTAAGAATAGTAGTAGTAGTAGTAGTAGTAGTAGTAGTAGTAGTAGTAGTAGTAGTAGTAGTGACGTAATAGTAATAGTAACAGCGGTATTAGCAGCAGTAGTAGTAACAGTAACAGTAGTAGTAGCAGCAATAGTAATCGTAGCAGCATTAACAGCAGTAGCATTAGTAACAGCAGTAGCAGCATTAGTGCACGAGAAGTAGCCGTCGTAGTAGCAGTAATAGCAGTGGCGGTAATAGCAGCATTATTAGCAATAGAAGTAATAGCAGCAATAGCCGTCGTAGTAGTAGTAATAGTAGTGGTGGTAATAGTAGTAGCAGCAGCAGTAATACATACATACATACATACATACATACATACATACATACATACACACACATACATACATACATAATTTCTTATCCTTCTTTCTAGTCAATGTAAGGAAAACTATGCTCGTTCAACCTTCAGAATTGATCCTTCTTGTATCTGGTTCAAGGTCTCTCGAGATCCCTCATACCATAGTTATTTTATTTTGTAAAATTTCTATGGTATTGTGCGTAGTTTCATAAGTCTTCCAAAGGAAAATTGATACAATTCTGTATTGAGATAAATCCGGTTGAAAAAAGGTAGACTGAGACGTCGAGAATGAAACAGTTAAATACACCGGCAGATTACAGATTGCATGACCATAAAACTAATGAAGAGACAGGTAAAAGTTCAGGCACAATAAACAGTTAGGGGTCAGTCGCGTTTCCAGAGCGCGCATAAAACAGGGATCATCAAAAGCAGCGCTCAGATGGGGCAACGACCTTCACCTAACTTTCAAATCATTCCAGGACAAACATAAGTGTTATAAATAAAACAGAACTACAGGGCGTTCATAATGCTACTGTACTAAAATTTTGAAAATTTATGGCACATAATATATTGGCTAAATATGTTATAGTTTATCTAAATAAGGGAGAAAGCAGTGGTGGACTACTTTGAAAAAGTATGTTTTGAGTTTTATGCGTTCCTGGTGAAGAAATAATTTCGACCACGTTTCTAAGCCTGAATCTAACTTCAACATTAAGTCAAAATGTTAATACACCTACGAAGCTTAAGATAGGATTAAGGAATTTCAAAGAACTTAATATATGTCTGACAGCAAATGTATCCTTTAACTCGCCCATAATTTATTTTTAAAACTTCAGTAGTTCCAGAACAAATACAAGTGATTTACGTAAAACAGAAATGCAGGGTGTTCATAAAATTACCGTACTCGAGTTGTACAAATATACTGAATGTAGTATGAGCCATTATACAGGGTGTCTAAAAAATACGGGGCATAATTCCAGGTATGTATTTCCCACAAGTAGACAATCAAAATAGTTCATTACAACATGTGTCCGGAAATGCTTTATTTCCGAGTTATGGCCTTCACAACATTGAAATTCACCGGAACGTTTTTCTTTCCGCAGGTCGTTGCCGTCAAAGGAGACATTAAGAGGGCACTCTGACAGTTCATTCCGAGGCGAAGGTTACATTCAGTGTTGTGTAGGCGTTAGACTGTGCGACATGTATTCAAATCAAGAGCTGGCAGAGATACACTTCATGTACGGTAAGGCGGACGGCAATGCTGCGCTGGCTCGTCGTTTGTACCAGGAGAGGTACCCACAGCGACAATGCCCAGATCGGAAGACATTTGTACGTCTCCATTAACGTCTGTGCGAGTATGGAAAATTTAGCTCTTCTGGTTTGGGAAGGCGACGACCAAGATCTACAACTCCAGAAGTACAGGAGGAGATTCTGGAGGCTGTGAACATGACTCCTTCTATCAGCACACGAAGGGCAGCATTGCAAGTCAATGTTCCTCATACGACTGTCTGGAGACTGTTGAAAGAGTATCAATTGTATCCTTATCATTTGCAACGTGTACAGGCCTGTAACCAGCAGATTACCCTGCACGAGTTAGGTTCTGTCAGTGGTTCTTGCAGCAGTGTGGTGTAAATCCGAACTTTCCTGCCTTAGTATTATTTACAGATGAAGCACAGTTCACACGAGATGGCATAACAAATTTCCACAATCAGCATGTATGGGCGTATGAAAACTCACGTGCAACTGTTCCATCTCATCACCAGGTGTGGTTCTCCCTCAACATGTGGGCCGGTATCATTGGTGATCGATTAGTTGGACCCCATGTACAATACTTGTAAACAGACTTACGGGGCAGGCGTACACAAACTTCCTGGAAAACACCATACCTCATGTTTTAGAAGACACTCCACTGATCAATCGTCAACACATTCACTTCTTGCATGATGGCGCTCCTGCACACTTCAGTCGTACGGCTCGCCGGTACTTGGATTGAAGGTTTCCTGATCGATGGATAGGTAGAGGTGGCCCAATTGCTTGGCCTCCACGCTCACCTGATCTGAACGCTCTCGATTTCTATTTGTGGGGCCATTTAAAATCATTGGTTTATTCGTCTCCGGTGCCTGATTTGGAATCCCTTCGGAATCGAATTGTGGCATGTTCTGAGGACATACGCAATACTCCTGGAGTTTGGGATCGTGTTCGCAGGTCAATGAGACATCGATGTGAGGTCTGTATTCAAGCAGGAGGTGGACATTTGGAACATCTTCTGTAATGACAACGACCTGCGGAAAGAAAAACGTTCCGATGAATTTCAATGTTGTGAAGGCCATAACTCGGAAATGAAGCATTTCCGGACACATGTTGTAATGAACTATTTTGATTGTCTACATGTGGGAAATACATACCTGAAATTATGCCCCGTATTTTTTAAACATCCTGTATAAATATGTTACTGTTGTCAATGAGGGCCAAAACTATGGTGGGTAATATTCCCTTGTGGAAAGCATGCCTTTCGGAGAGACTCTTCAACTTCCTAGGTGTAGTTATGGTGGCAGTTGAATGTAAATGACAATGCATAAAGTAAAAAAAAAAGGAAATGGATAATAACAAAATACCACTAAAAATATACAGCTAGGCTATATACTGGAAGGATAAAAGATCTATTGGAAGACCACTTAAGAGGTGGAGAGAACAGATATGAAATTAAATGTTGAAGCTACGTTGAACAGGCTCAAGAGCGCCTAAATTTTGATGATGACGACGACGATGATTATAATGATGATAATGATGCGGATGATGATGAAAAGAAAACCTGAAAGACCAGAAAGACTAGAGATACAAAGTTATGGATAATCAAAAAATGCACCAGGAAATTTACATGTACAGAAAACCAAATCTATACATGAATAAAAAGAAATGGAGAAAGAGCGAGAGAGAGAACAATTGAAGAATGCAGGGAAAAACAATCAAAGTTAAAATTCTCTTAAGGGAGATATCATCTAATTCAGTATATTACTGAATTTATCTGTTTTTCTTATCAAAACTGGAAAGAATAATTATCACAACGGATACAGTCATCCTTTGCATTTTTTCATTAGGAACAGGAATAAATTTTGCAGTAATATACTGAATTAGATGATGACATCACCCTTAAGCGAATTGTGACTTTGATTGTTTTTCCCCTTTATACTTCAATTTAATATGAAAATCAATAATTCATTAATTGTGAAGACCTACAACGTTGTGTGCCAATAAAGATCTCTGATGGAAGCAACGTCCGCTGTAACAAATTTAGCCAGGCTTATATGAAATATCACATTGAGGTAAAGGAATTTCTGTTTTTATCCCATGATTTCGAGTGTGCATTGCAATTACTTCAGGTAGATTTCTTTAGTGTTAGAGAATATTACGTCAGAAGGATTTCCACTTTAAGGCCCATTCATAATGAAAATTAAACGTTAACATAAAAGCTACGTGATATGTAATACTGCACAATGGAACATGTACTCGTAAACATATACGTTAACGTTCAATTAAACGTTAATATAGACAAACTCCAACCTTCTGCGTTTACTGTTACGCGAAACGTAAAAAATCAATCAGAACGCACTGCTGTTGTTCGCAGTTGCACAATGGCGTCTTGGATGAAAATATTAGTTGCGTGTTTTCAGACACATCTCTGTTTGTATGACAAGAAAATGAAATCATAGAAAGATGCTACATTAAAATATAATGCATGAGAATCTTTATCACGTGAATTGCACTGTGAAGGCAAATAAAAATATGCTTTATATTAATCTTAATTAATGAATTATATTAATGTACGCACATAACGTATTTCTTTTTGTCATGTTTTGCAACGATTTAGTTATATATTTTTATTATTGTGCCATCAAAAATGCTGTGAAATCAGAAAATACTTTTCAATTATAATTTTTATTTTATAACTAAATTCTGCGTTTTATTACAGTTGATGTTTGTCAATCAAGAACGAAACTGTAAGAAAAAGGGTACAAGTAGCCATTTTGAATCAGCTGTCATCCTTCCACTTGTTCTCTTTTCTGATTGGCTGATACTTACGTTTCCGTCTTTCGTTCTGAATTCCCACGTCCCAGTAATTTTACACGTTTAAGTTTTATGTTCTTATGTTTACGCTTAATTTTCATTATGAATGAGTCTTTTACTCCTCCAAGTTACAGCGACAGACTGTTGGCCAATGTGTTTAGGTTTTGTTTTGTACATTCATAAAATGCAATGCATGAAAATCCGATCCTTCCTAAACATAAAGACAACTTTTTAACTTTCTCAGTTAAAACTAAGTAATGTACAACTTGATATCAGAAATGGTTAAAACATGGTATGTGTACCCTATTATTTTGTGCAAGTCCTACCCAAGCAGTCTCAGATTTTATCAAACGTTTTCACAGCTCATGTCAGAACTGTCTTTCTATTTGAAGAATCGTCGTCTTACAGAGTTCCAATCACACTTAAATGCTTCATCCTCGTCTTCCATGCAAGTGTTAAGCCTGTGGTCTTTTACGGTCTCGATCCGTCTCTTTGTCGGTAGACAAATTGATCGTCTGCTTTTTGAATGACAACGAAGGAGCCGTTTTGGGTTCCTCTCACAGTCCAATCCGTTAATAAGATTTAATTCGATTTTTTTTCTTTGTGCTCATATATAGTTTATGATAGGTTTCATGTTTAGTTCTTTCTTTTACAGCCCAATTTAATACAACCTACAGTGTAAACCTGAAAGTCTCATTTCCGTTTCTGTTAGTCGTGTTTAATTCTTTTCCTTAAATGTACTGACTTTGCATTCATAACAGAAAATTCACTATCAAAATTTTTGTATAAATCTATTCAATCTGCCTTTTACACTTCGTCGATATAGTAGAAAGCCAATGTTTACCTACTTACATATAACACGCGGAGTAATTCCCCTGCAGTCGGCGAGCATCATGTTAGGTAGAGGAGTGCACGGCAAAGTTTACGTCATATAAAATGCAATCTGAAATACAAAGCAAAGGGGAAGGTAGGAAGGGAGGATACCCAGACTGCTTAATATTGAATGAACAAATGATGGCTAAGAGGAGGGGAATCATGCCTTATTCCTCCGCCATGCTTGTGTATTAAGGGGTTGACTCGCGAATCACGAAATGCTGACCACTGAGATAGGGCAAGAAACTCAAGAAATATTATGGAAATGGAAAAAAATCGATCATACAGGAATGAGTATTTAAGAATTTTTTGTGGGTTATTTTACGATGCTGTATCAACATCTCAGGTTATTTAGCGTCTGGATGGAATGAAGGTGATAATAGGCCTACCGGTGAAAAGAGTCCGGGGTCCAGCACCGATATCTACCCAGCATTTGCTCATATTGGGTTGAGGGAAACCCCCGGAAAAATCTCAACCAGATAACTTGTCCTGACCGGGATTCGAACCCGGGCCACCTGGTTTCGCGGTCAGACACGCTAACCGTTATTCCACAGGTGTGGGCTTAAGAGTTATTAATTCACTATATAAACTTAATCTAATACAACGTTAATACAAATTATTTTATTTCCTAGTATATAGACTATCTATTCATAAAATAAAATAAATAAATAAAAATAAATAAACAAATAAGTAAATAAGTAATAATATGTGAATAAGTTAATAAATAAATAAAAAATAAATAAGTCCTCACATCGCCACTCTAATAGATAGTACAGTACATCCTTTAAAATCGCAATGACTTTACGCCTTGGTTGTAAACTGTGCCACCACACCAATGTATTTGCGGAGGAATTGCTGATATTTACGGCCATCATGCACTCAGCTATGCGAGAAGCAAGGGTCGCATTCCCAGACATACATCACTCAATGATATAATTAAAATATCTCTGAATTCTTGTGGCATTCCGTCTCTTTTGGAACCACCAGATATTATTCGCGCGGATGGTAAACGGCCCGATGGTCTCACCTTAATTCCATGGTCTAGAGGAAAATCCTTAATTTGGGACTCCACTTGCGTTGACACTCTAACTCCACTCACTTGCCGAATACCTCCAGACGCGCAGCATCTGCTGCCGAATTAGCCGTGAAGAAAAAAGTCAATAAATATGCTCATCTTTTAGACAATAATTATATCTTTACCTCCTTTGATGTGGAAACCTTCGGTCCTTGGAGTCATGACGCTAAAGTTTTGGTATCTCAAATCGGTAAAATTTTGATCTCCATTACTGGTGATCGCCGTTGCACTACTTATTTGCGTTAACGCTAAGTATTGCTATTCAACGTGCAAATGCAATGAGCGTTTTAGGTACTCTTCCCGAATCCAGCCCTTTGGACGAATTCTTTCTTCTGTAAAATTTATTAAGTTTTCATAATAAGTTAATAAATGACTAAATAAATAAATATTACCTTGCAATCTCCAGCAATATGCTTCATATTTTCGCCGTTTTCAAGGCGTTGAATAATACTAATAATAATAATAATAATAATAATAATAATAATAATAATAATAATAATAATAATAATAATAATAATAATAATAATAATTCATGGCGCCAGAGCCCTTGAAATGCCCAGACCGACCAGTCGGCTGCTGGCCTCAAGTTCAGATGCCAAAACAGAGGTGGACGATCATTCAACCAGAATGGAGGTATAGTGTGGTTAGCACGACTGGGGAGGATCACCGATTTTATATAGAAATTTCCTTATTATAATAGAATGCAGTTTAAAAAAGGTTAACGAGAGTAGCAAGATTCACTGCTGTAAGGTGAACGACAAGGTTGCAGCCGCATACGTTATGCGTGGTATTTTAGTGCGAACCCTCAGGAGGCAAGGAACTGCGAAACAATAGCCAATATCTGGGTCAGGCAATGTGTCTCGCAAATGGACGGTGGCATCCTGACCCTTGCCACGTCCTGAGTGACTTGTGCAACATGTTGCCAGTATTTTGCAGGAGAAGACGAATGATAACATTTGGCAAGCGAAGCTCCGAACGGCTTTCATGTACGCCTGTGGATTTAATCTTGTCCGCACTCTCGTAAAATATATTCCATTCCACTTTTCGAGGGTAGACGCTCTCACAATCTGCCTGATCTTTATTGCCGCAGATAATCTCGTTTTTGGTTCGTTGTGTAACGTTAGGAACTACAGAGATTTATCAGACGTTTCGCAACGCATAGAATCTACGAGAGCGTTTCGTAACTCAGATCATACTACAAAAGTTTGCTTATAAAACTTAATTATCTTTGACTGCGATAAAAATTGAAAATTTCACAAATATTATTGACATTTAAGACATTCTGACGAATGTAAAGTCTTTGAGAATGATTTCGAAAAATTATTTTACTTTCACTTTTAGTATACCTCTTTTCTTCTTTTCTTCTTCTTCTTCTTCTTCTTCTTCTTGTTCTTTCATTTCATCATGTAAAATAGACGTTCGATTGACCCGACCACAGCTACAGTTTTTTTTTTTAAATCGATTAATTAAAGAAATAAAATTTCATCTAAATAAGAGGACTCAGGGAAGGATGCAAGAATACTTGTAGCATTACCGCGCTGAATGGCGATACCAATGCGCTGACGTAGATATTGACTGCTTCGAGGGCCCCCAGAAAGCTGCGCTAAACTTCTGCCTATGGGTTCACTACACCATGATCCAAACGTTTCAGCCGCAAAAGGGATAAAAATGTAATTATCTGTAAGATGTTTATATTTATGGTGGAGCGGAACTTTCTGCTGCAGATCCTGGTGTCTTAGAGGTTGAAGACAGATGAGAAGGGGCCAGTGTATCCACACATGTGGAATCCCAAATTAAAAATTTATCTACACACCACGGGACTAGAATCAGACCATCGGGTCTTTTGCCGTCTGAACGGCTGATCCCGGAAGGTTCCAAGATGGATAGAACCCCTGAGGATGTTAATGTTCTTTTAATGATATCATTAAGCGATGAATGAAGAGAGAGACGCCCCTTACTCATGACACAACTTAAGGCATGGTGGCCATAAGAATCTACAATATTGCCACAGATACAGCTACAGTTTAAAAACCGATAGGGCTCAGAAAAAAGGTGGTACAAGTGACAAAATCTGAAAAAATGATTTTATACTATATAAGTACTGTATGTGAAAAGCTCAGGAAAAAAGTAGTACAGTTGAATCTTCGATTGGTGCTGCGATCTGTTTACCTGAAGTTTCTCTTTGGAAAAACGTTCGAATGCTCAGAAAAAATATGGTATAAGTGCACTGTCTTCTGCGGGTGTTTATATGACTTGTGTAAGATGGCTAAAAAACAAGAAGAAAGTGATTTATGTAATGGATTATCAGTAATTATGAAATGTAAGATGTTTTTATTCATTATTACTTATTTAACTGTGTAATAATGTCATGCTTATCTCATAATAAATAGTCACTACTAACATGCCTTTGTGATGAATAGAAACATAACTTCATTTCTAGATTCAAACCCTTCTTTTCACTCATCTAAATAAATAAATAATTAATAATAATCCGTGGCGCTACAGCCCATGAAGGGCCAAGACCTACCAGCCGGCTGCTGGCCTCACGTCCACATGCCGAAACAGAAGTGGATGATCATCCAACCAGAATGGAGGTATCGTGTGGTTAGCACGATGAGGGCCCCCCAGTCGTTATAGCTGGTTTTCTTAACCGGATTTCGCTACCTATCGTAGCTCCCCAAGTGCATCACGATGCTGGGTGGGTACCGGTCCCATACACTGGCCGAAATTTCATGAGAAAATTTCTTCTCCCATGAGGACTCGAACCAGCGCGCATTCCGTAACGCGAGTCCTAGGCAGGATGCCTTAGATCACGACGCCACGGCACGGGACCATCTAAATAAATAATGATATATAATAATACGGTAATTACTATTATTAATAGAAATAATGGAATATTTCCACACATGAATTACTGTAGAATATGGTTCAGATGAAAAAAAAGTGTAAGGGGTGATCAGCATGACATGAAAATAGTGAACTTCGGTGATTTATGTGATGCTCATGAGATACTCCAGACTCAATGCTACTTCTTCTGACGAATCAGGTTCTATTCCTAAAGAATATTATGTCGAGGGAAATGGAAGAAAAAAAAAAGATTTCCTAGTTCTTGGAAGTATAATGTAGCCAAGCATTTACGGAACAGTGGTCAGGAATATATTGGTCATGAGGGTAAAATGAAAGAAAAGAGAAGATTAAAGCAGTTTAATCATCACTGCAATAATATAGGCGAAGAAAAACGCAGATATATATTCCATGCGTTTGGGCTTTGAGTTCTTGGGAACTACAAAATTAATTCATGTCTTGTGTAACACTGAAACCACCATCATGTCATAGCAAGACAGCTATTTTTTATAAGAAGACTACAAAATTAATCCATATAATGGGGCAAAGGATATGTAAAGACTTCTTCGCAAAAACACTTCATAGCCTATTTCAAATGGAATGTTTACGATGGCAACTGATAGCGAAACTGGCTTCGGAGTAATAAAAATGAAAAAGAAAGATTTGACTTCAAGTGATGCAAAGGATTCCATTGTTGATATATAAGTCCTTCTACATGCAGGGATGGATCAGGGCATCAGCTCAAGTGGTCATCAATTCACTGGATGCGCTTCGAGAAACAGAAACCATTAGTTATGCAAGTGAAACATACTTTTAATGCTGATTTCGAATTTCTGCAGATAGACTTCCAAAGAAACTTGATAGCCATCAATCATTAAATTTCATAGATTGTACAAGGAACCAAAGTTGAAAAATCTCCAGGAAATGTTACCTCTCATTCCTCCTGTATGTCATACATTTCATACCTCCCTTAAGCATGATGGTGAATCAGTAAAAGTAACAGGTAATGGTAGGGGTAGAGGACGAGGAAGTGGATCTAGGGGAGGACGAAGAGCGTCTGTGACACTGTCAAAGAACACTGAATCTGACTCGTGCAGCAGTGTGTTTGAAACAATGACTAATGTGTTATAATGATTGACATAGAGCAAAGTATGATTCGGACAATGTACTAGATAATTTTGAAAAGCAACAAGAATATATTGAATACAAGACAATATTTTCACAACTAGTGCACATAATATACTATATTTGTCCTAATTATTCACATTTTAGTTTTATGTTTACCTGCTTTTAATCATATTAATATTGCTCCGACTTAATTTCACATCATTTTCACAACTAGTACACTTGTAACATTTTTTCCTAATTACTTACATTTCACTTTTAAGCATACTATTAATCATATTAATATTACTCAGACTTAATTTAAATTTTACATGTTAAGATTTTTCACAATCCTTATAAATGTGTTTGTGGCATAGGTACTACAATTTACAGTTAGAATATATGTTTTCTGATTTTTTAATTTCATATTATAACACATTCACATTTTCCCAAAAGGTTTAGAAATGTCACTTGTACCACCTTTTTTATGAGCCCTTCGATTGTCCATACCTTTCGCAAGACTGTTTTTGAATGTTTGTGTTTTGTTTCTTTGTTTGCTTCCTTTCTTTAGGTATTTGTTTGTTTATTTTTCTTTATTATTTTATTCGCTTATTATTAATTCATTGATTTACTTGTTATTTATTTATGTATTTATTTATGCATTTATTAATTTATTAATTAATTCACTGTTAATTATATTAATGCGCTAAGCAGCAGCGATCAGTCAATAATAAATGCGGTAGCCAGAAACTTTTTCTGTCAGGTACTTCATCAAATAAGTATCGTGTTTTTTATTCGATTTAATTAATTTTGTTACAAAGGTCTTTCATCAGAATTGTAAGTTTGAACTGTGGAACAAGTCAAAGGTTAATAAGAAAAATATACAATACAGAATATGCTTACCATCATAAACATGAACAATAACATCAGTTGAGTAGAAGACAGAAGTATGCAGAAATTTGTCAATTCTATTCTGAACTCTTACTCTTGGTCTTTCAGAGTTTAAAGATTCTTAGACAGTGCATTGAAGACCATAGTACATGAATAATGAACTCCTTTTCATAACAGCTGAGACTAACAGGGGGTAAATGGTGGTCTGATTTGTGTTTTGTATTAAAATTATGAATATTTTCATTAGTACTAAATATATTTCGGTTTTCAACATACAGGCTTAACATTAACAGGCAAACAATGTATACTCACAATGTAATATTAAGATTTCTAAATTTAGGAAAATCCTTCTATATACAGTATTATCCAATTCACATTTGCAATTATTCTTAGATTTATTTTGTAAACCAAAATATGTTTAGGTTCAGATAAATTTCCATCGAATATTAATCCATAACTGATATTTAACCCTTGCGGTGAGTTTCGGTGAAGTCCGGAGGGCCAAATTAGTCAAATCCACTCTCCTCACCTCCACGATGGTGCCCCTTGAGGTCTTTTTAAGATGCGAAAGAGAGAGTGGTGTGCGGAAAGCAACGGGAAGCCACGGCATTTACCTTTCCCAAGAAAAAAACTGCAAACATGACAAAGAGGAAGGCAGAAAATAGGAAAGATTGGAGAAAGCTCGGTTTGCAGTGAAGGACCTACCCTTGTGCAGAACACTAAATGAATGAATTAATTAATTAATCCATATTTCATTATATAATGAAATTACGCAAAGATGACATTTTAAAAGTGTTCATATCCCCAAAAGAAGATAAAAACCTTAATGCATAATAAACGGCGCTTAATTTTAAAAGTAATAATTTTATTGTACTATATGTGTTTTCCAATTAAATTGACTATCCAATTACAAATAAAGAAATTGCTTATAAATATTTTGAGATCAGTTCCGTTTAATCCAATATTGTAGGAAAACAGAACACTATTATGTGTAGTGAATTTTATTACACTAGTTTCATCGGTCTTAAGTGCTAGTTCATTTGCAGTAAAGGATTCATTGTTACAGGAGGAATCTTCATAAAGTGGGCAATGTTTCTTCTACGTGTTTGTAAGAACGTAATATTTTTAAAATTCTATTTCCAAACGTTCTCTTTGCGTGATCGTGTCTTTCTCTTTCATATTTTTACTATCTATTAAAATGCTCGTTATTTTCAGTCGGTTTCTCATGCCTTTGCTTTATGATTCATTAACGAGTACATTGTGAAGAATCTTAGAGTTCGCACGCTCATCTCTTTAGTGTCTATTCCATCGACTTATGTTACGGTGAACGTTCCTATAATAAAATAGGCAAGGACACGTTTTTTTATAAAAATTTTCAAATACTTAGTTTCTTTCTTCGACAAAAGGAGAATCTTTACAATCTCATGAAATACAAAGATAAAGTATTGTGATGCTGGGAAAACAGCTTTCGAGTTTTTAGGAAATATAATTTTTCAGCAATCATTGGACCAAAACGTGTTTTTACATATGCTGCCTGTGGACAGCGATTTCTCCTGAACTATTGGACGGATTTTATTCATATTCACTGTCTACTAGTGAATGTATCCGGAAATGATACACACGAAACAAGTGGTATTAAAGAACAATGATACAATTATATATGTGAAAAATTTACACATTTTTAAAGTGAAAAAAATTGGTCAATTGAATAAAAAAAATAAATTCTGTTACTTGCAGAAATTTCAATCATTACTTACAATTCAATAAGACTTAAGTAGATTAATAACTTTCAGTTTAGAGTTTACTAAAACTGAATAACTATTACTTTTCCATTCGGGTGTATACTAGTTCGGTCCCATCAGATACACACTTGAAACATAGCCTACAGTACTAATTCGGTCCGGGGTTCAGAAAGATACAGTACTAATTCTTCCCGAACTATGCAGGTATAGACAAGTTTTATATATACACACAGGGCATTCATTTCAAAACTTTCCAGACTAAATAACAAGCCTATATAATTTAAATTCAATTTAATTAAATAAAAAGCACGTCAACTGAGATATTGAGGGGGAAGTTTACAACCAGTTTCAAATTGCATATTAGTTTTTACTCCCTCACCCCCAGCTACCTCTAATTTGAAATTTCAAATAGCACCGCTCTCTTGTGATACTTAAAGATACTGAAAGAGTATTCAATTGTTTATACATCTCATTCGTTTCCGCAACATTTGTTTTCTATCTCGGCTGGAAACCTGTGTAGCAGGAACTATAGTCTACAGTGAAACTTCTCGTTTAAGTGTATATATATATATATATATATATATATATATATATATACTGTATTATGAACTAGCTGTCGTATCGAACCCGACATGTTTTCATGTCATCACTTAAAGTATGTTGAATAAAATTCAATAATTATTTGTCTAATCCAGCAATTGCTTACACATTTTTAAGTTTGCTGAAAAGTTGACTTTAAATGCCAGTTGTTCGTTAGGTTGTAAATGAAAAGGCCGGTTTTCTACGCGTAGGTACGAGTATGATTCGGAAAGTTAGTTCTGGTTTCGTGTCTCGCGCAGGAATGGCGGTAGCAGCGTCATCTTTCTTCCGCTATATAGCTTGGTTCAGTACGCTCCCGAGAGTGTCATTGCGAGGTCGAATCCGACCGTTTCTCCACCAAGACAGGCGTTTAAAATGTGTGCAGTAATAGAAGCTCCTACCACAGTCTATTATATACAGTCACGAAGCTTGAGTTGATGAGGGTACTAGGAACAATAGACTGTGCAGGTACTATTTCGCAATATCTGTAATGAGGTGATAGTAGCGATCCAAGTGGTTAGCAACTATCTCTGGATGCATATTTACTACATATTGAGCTTCGTGACTGTATATACTACACTGTGCTCTTACCAAGTGTGAGGTACGTGCAGTAATACGGTTTCTGTGGGCAAAACAATAACGGCAGCTGCAATTCAGCGTGATATTATGGCAGTGTACGGGAACATTATGAGCACAGTATTGTTCGACTTGATATCGTGAATTCCGAAATAGACGCATTAACATCCATGATGAGAAAAGCAGTGGCCAACCGTCTGTTGTGAACGACAAAAGTGGTAGATGGGGTCAAACAAACTCGCCCTTTCAGAATTTCGGAACTCTCTGAACATTTTCCGCAAATCAGTCGGACTGTTCTGTACGAAGTGGTAACACAAAGATTAGGTTTTGTACTCGGTAGATACCGAAATTTCTGTCTGAAGTCCAAAAAACCACGAGGATGGGAGCAACACTAACATTCCTTCAGTGCTCCGAGAGTGAAGGCGACAGGTTTCTCAACCAGACTGTCATGGTAGATGAGACGTCGGTTCGGTACGTGAACGTCGAAATAAAACGACAGTTAATGGCGTGGGGTTACACCAACTCCCTCACGAAGCCACAAAATTGTGTCCAAACATTTTCAAAGAAGAAGCTCATGGCAACTGTCTTTTGGGACAAAAAAGGTGTATTGTTAGTGGATTTCAAGGAAGGAGTCACAAAAATAAACTCTGGAGTGTATTATCAGACATTAACCAAACTGAGGAGACCAATTCAGAACAAAGAACGTAGAATGTTGACTTCTGGGGTGGTTTTGTTCCATACAATGCTCGGCCGCATACTGCCGCACGCACTCAAACCCTCCTGCGACAGTTCTAGTGGAAGGTGTTTCATCATACACCATACAGTCATGACTCGGCTCCGAGCGAATACCACCCTCTTCCCTAACATGAAGAAATGGCTTGGATCCCAGCGGTTTAAAACGGATAAGAAGTTCAAAGAGAGCGTCAATGGGTGAATACAATCACAGACGGCAGATTTTTACGCAGGAAGAATTTCGAATCTTGTGAAGCGCTACGACAAATGTCTGAATGTAAATGAAAATGATGTTGAAAGGTAATTGAAAGGTGCTCTTTCACTTGCATGTAGTAAACGTTCCCTCAATAAAGTGATTTCTGAAAAAAAAATTACCGGAACTAACTTTCCAAATCACCTCATACATCAGGAAAAGAAGTAAAAAAAACTGGACTTGCAAATTAATTTTATTTTTCCCAGTTGCAATTTTATGTGCTTTTGTTCAATTTAGTATTCATATTGTGTAACGTCGCCTTGAATTTCTCACTAGTAACTGGCTTCCATGTAGTTGCTGTGTTGAAATCCTGATCAAACATATTTTTAGAGGCCACTAATTTTGGTGGCATTGATCAGCTTACAATTACTGGGAAATACTTCAAAGTACTTACAAATGTCAACCTGTTGCAGGCTGCAGAAAATGAGTAATATTCCCCTCCACTTTACATATTAAACTAAAAAGGCTATTAGTATTTTTTAAAACAGATTAAAAAGTTTTTAATTTCAGAAAATAAACATGCTATTTATAAAGTTATACTGAAACCAATCTCAACATACTACATTCAACTGTTATGAGGAACCGCGCAACTTAAACATTGAAATATTGCACATGTATCAGTCTAAAACTTTACGTTCCATTGTCACTGCACCATGGTATGTCCGTATTGACGACATTCATCATGATCTAAATATTTTAGACTCTGAAAGAAGAAATTTGATGTGGACAAAAGGTAACATTGTAGAATTCCTTTGCAAAACGAAAAGTTACATTCGTTCTGCTCAAATTTCTGCACATTTAAAGGACAAAACTAATTTTTGTTTGAATCATTTATTATCAAAATACACTGCTCTCTTAAATTGAACTGAACAGTTTGAGAATTAAATCAACGCCTTTCCCAGAACACGCTATGAAATATTTCATATAAAACCAATTTTTATTTCGAAATGGAAGTAAAAACGAGCAAAATGTTATTCAACTTTTGGTTTGAAATATCTTAAAGAATGACGCCTGAAATTAATGACATTACTTACGGTGACTTTGTATATAGCTCCAAGAGCTAGCTGCCTCCTTTTTGCAACGGAACGATTGGGAGTTCAGTTCCAATTACACTGTAACTTACAGTCAAATGTTCGGAATCTCACCGTTCTTGCACTAAAAGATCGGGGATATTTTTTTTTACATATTAAACAAGCAGAACATTAGATTAGTATTAGTCCTCAGTCGTTTAAAATTAGGCTGTTTAAAAATATTTTAAATGCACAGAATTAGCTTTTTAGATATAATTTTATTATTATTATTATTATTATTATTATTATTATTACTATTATTATTACTATTATTATTATTATTATTATTATTATTATTATTATTTTAAACAGTCATTACTCTGTTTCTTCCATCAATATTAATATATAGGTAATTGTCATTGTTTCAATGTAACCCATGCTGATTATACTAATTGTACTATTCCTTTAGTTGTGTGATCATATTTATTTGCATTAATTCTTTTCTTTTTAGTTAACACTTGTATACCGGAATGTATTTTCCTGTTTGTGGTTATATTCATACGTATTCAATCTCTCTTTATTATTATTATTATTATTATTATTATTATTATTATTATTATTATTATTATTATTATTATTATTTCTAAGTCAATGCTTGTATACCGGTATGTATTTTTCTGTATGTGCTTTGATCCTGGTTGAGTGGAAGAGTAGGCCAGATGGTCTTAACTCTGCCAGGGAAAATAAAACTATTATTAAAAACTATTATTAACATTAATTTGACCGAAATGTGGAGCCACCTTCTTTTTGCAGGAAGCCCTTCAATTCTGTTTTTCATGCCATGTTGTATAGGTTTTGTTAACTAACAGACAATTCTTTGTTAAAAAATACATTTTCAATAGCTCGAATGAGAAACGGATACACGTTTTTCGATCAAGCCATAAAATTTTCAAGTGGATGTAAGAACTTTTGTTAATGGGTTACTCACTTGCAATCTTTAAATTATGTGTAATCTATACTAATTTTGATATAGTGGAAGTATCATTCATCGTGGAAGAGCAAAGGAAGAAGAAATGAGAACAATGATTATTAGAGGAGAAAAATTTGCTCCGGCGCCGGGGATCGGGGATTACTGTGGAATCCCAGCCACCAAGTCACTCAGTTGAATGCGCTCCTTGTATAATGGCAGTTGACTTAATTCATGCCTATGTCAACATATATGTGGAACTTGGAGTCAGGCCACAAGGGAAAAACACTAGAGGAGAGGGATTCGATCCGGTGCTGTGGATTGAACTTCGGTGTAGCTCAGTGTTTAGAGCAGTTGGTAAGTAGAACTAAGGTTCGATCCCCGGCGTCGAAGCGAGTTTTTCTCCACTAATAATCATTGTTACCATACTAGATATATTCTGTGGGACCAAAAATTAATCTTTACGTAGATTCTTCGCCCAACAGTGCATATTACTGTGGAATCCCGGCCACCAAGTCAATCAATTGAGTGCGCTCCTTGTGTAATGGCAGTTAATATACGTCAACATGTATGTCGAACTTGGAGTCAGGCCACAAAGGGAAAAAACATTAGAGGAGAGGGATTCGATCCGGTGCTGTGGATTGAACTTCGGCGTAGCTCAGTGGTTAGAGCACTTGGTAAGTAGAACTAAGGATCCGGGTTCGATCCCCGGCGTCGGAGCGAGTTTTTCTCCTATAATAATCATTGTTACCATAACACATATATTCTGTGGGACCAAAAATTAATCTTCACATAGAAGAAATGAGAAGTCTTTAAAGTACTCAAAATGCTCAGAGTCATTTTTCCAAAACTATTCATGATCTCGATTCTCCAAAGTATGGATGGTACCGACGTAACGAAATTATTGATAACCAAACTATAAATCTTAATACTTTATTCCCACTGTTTCGTTTTTTAAATAATAATTCACTAGAAACATGTGTGTAGGTTTTAAAAGGAAGGCAATTATAATTTTAGGAGCCGATATAATCCGGGAGCAGCAAAGCGCTGAATTCTGTTAAGAACCCTTCCACTGCCTTTTAAGATAGTTTTATTATTCGAATCTGTCCTGCAGCCCAGCCTTACAAGCGATTGCAACCTTCTGAACTCGAGAATCTTTTTTGGGCGAGAAAATAAAACTGGCGGAAACCTGTTCTCGTATATAAAAAGCCAAGTGTGAAGAGGATCCATATTCAAAAGGTCGTCACTTCAGGTCACTCTCGCAACCCAGTCATCCATCAGGTTATCCGAACATAAACCAAGTTAGGAAAGAGTGCAGCCACTGTAGCCTTCGCCATAAAGACAAGACAAGCCCATATAATATGCAATACAAGATTTATGTCCCAGATTTCGTACGGATCGCAACTTTTACTCGGAGGTCGTTAACTCGGTTTCAGAAACTCACCCCCGAGTTCCCCCCGGGCACCATCACAGAGTCTGATTGATAGCACAATTGTCTTGCGGTCCCATCGCGCAACTTACCGATATAAAGCGAAACCAGTTCTCTGAGACAGGTTCAACAGAGGAGGGGGAGATAGCTATATGAAACTACACCGCAGATAAAAGGACATTCTCACAGGTGCAGTGCCAAATTTATAAGATTTTCTCTCTTTTCCTTTCTAAGCTGACCATTTATTCAGTTAAGATAGCGGATTACACTACTCTGGAATATGACGATTAGAAATTGCGATATTTCTCTGAATTCAAACTTACTGCACATCAGTTTTAGGCAGGGTATTATTATAACAAATATACTGTATAAGAAATCTAGATGTAACTAGTAATCATAACTTGATACTTCATAATCACATATTTAGTACGGTAGGCTTATAACTTTAAACTTTAAATTTTTTGTGTCCACTAAATATGTTTTACTTTTTTAATTTCGGAAATATTTAGTTGATCAAAAATGCTATTATATTTTTATTACAGTATATAGGACATATAGTACAATAAAAAATGTCTTGCTCCTAGCATCAAAATTGTAAGAGCCTTTACACTTCGAACATGACGAAATCTGTTGACAAAAAAATTCGTGGAAAATAGCTTGTAATGTTTGCATCAAACCGAAATTCAAGAGTGGAACCATTCAAATATGACATAATTTTTATGTTTATTAGTGCCGCAGAACACAGAAACATTGCTCAACATATAGGGTAAAGGTTGGTAAAATTGTGATACTAATATTATGACAGTTCTTTTTGAGAATTTTTTACAATTTTACTGATCGAGAGGAAGATCGGTTTTTTTTTTTTGCTTCAATATATTAAAGGAATGTTCGTGGACAAGTTTCTGCATAAAATCGGTTCTTTCATCGCTCAGTAAAATTGTAAAAAATTCTTAAAAAAGAACTGTCATAATATTATTAGTATAGCAATATTACCAACCTTTACCCTAAGAGTAAATAAGAGATTGTCGATTGATTTTCACAAAAAAAAAGAAAAGAACAAACAGAAAATGTTGTTTTTTAATTAATATGATCACAATTTCACCATTCCCCCTTAAAAATAAGTATAAATGTCAAAATTTGTTATACTTTTTTGAAATCCTAATAACAAATCCAAGAATGTTTAATGCATTATTTATTATAGGCCTCTATATCCTACTGTTTTTTTTAAATATTCTCTCCATTTATAGATGTAAATTTAAAATTCTGGATATCTTTTATAATCATATTAGAGATATCATAAAGAAAGAGTTATGCATGAATAATTTTGTAAGACGAGATAGATTTTGAAAATACGCATTTTTTTTTTTTTTTTACTTTGGTTAACACAAAAACCAATCATCTGATCATATTGAAACTTGTATGCAAGAAGACGTATAGGAAAAGGGATGTTGTGTATAAAACACGAAGTCTCCTTAAAAAGGGCACAAAATAGAAATTTCACCCATGGCTTCCCTTAATTGTCATGCACGCACTAAATTGGAATATCTCTCATTAACTTGCACTCCCTCTGTAAACCACACAATAATGAAATTGAAAAAATTCAAAAACGATTTTCAAGATACGTTTATTTTTTTAAAATATCATTATTCGGCTTTCCATAATGAAATCTGAATTAACGTCTCTTGCCAGTCGCAGAATACTTGCTGTGGAACTTACATAATGTAAAATATTCAGCCGTCTACTGGATAATAACGAAGCATTGTCCCAAAACCAGCTTAACGCTGGAACTCCAAATTTAAGAAATCGCCAATATCACACTACAAAAAACAAAACACCTCATCACATAAAAAAATTCAACAGTTAAGAATGTGTTCTAAATTTAATGAAATACGTAACAATTGGGTTCTAGATTTCAGCGTCGGCCTGGTTGGCGCAGTTGGTATAGCGCTGGTCTTCTATGTCCGAGGTTGCGGGTTCAATTCCGGGCCACTTCTATGGCAGGGTCATGTCAGTAGATTTACTGGCATGTAAAAGAACTCCTGCGGGACAAAATTCCGGCACAGCGCGACGCTGATATAACCTTAGCAGTTGCGAGCGTCGTTAAATAAAACATAACATTTAACATTTCTAGATTTCAGCATTTCTTATATTAAATATAAACTCTTTCTTATTAAAATACTGAAGATAGTCGATTTAAAATTACATTGATATCTATTTGGTACTCTTTAATTTTCATTTTTACATTTGCAACTTTTATTTTCTATTTGTAGAGTATTCATCTTTTTTTCGTGTATTTTAAAATTTGATTCATTTTTATCACATACAGTAAATGAGTATAATACTGTAATGTATATTGCAATTAGGGTTTTATCTTGTTAAAGCCAAATAAGTAAAATAAATAGTCTACATTTTAGATAAAAACTTCATGTCCTTTGTAATTTGATCACAGAACTCCAATCTGTCATTTATTTTTTTCGGATATATTAGCTAAACTAAATTGATGCTATATTTGCTTAAATCTCCTGCAGAACACACTGAGAAATGTTTTCTTTTTTTTTTTTTTACTCAAACCTTTACAAGTGAGACACAAGGGAGACTTCTGTCATGTAGGTACTACTAAAGGAATGTCACACAAAATGAAATGACACCGTATTTATTCATATAGAGTGGCCATTTCACTCATGTATCTACGTACTCATCAGCTGAACTTAAACCATTCACAATCACCTACTACTGAAAATCTATCGTTTTAGGTTATATATCCTGTTTTACTGCTACTGCATTTGTTTCCTCCTACATTGACAATATAGAAGGTCATGTCGGCCATACGGTAAAGTACTGTAACATCAATAATTTTGAAATTTCTGTGTTCAAAGAATTTACGAAATTAAAGAATCGTCAAGCAATGAAAGAAGTGACAGACAATTTTAGAAAATTTCTATAATTATTGTTTGCAACGTCTATACAGAAATTATGGTAATGGAATTGTGATAAATAAGTACAATTTGCTGTAAGGATGAAGTGTGTCTAAGGAACAGAATGAAATAATCCTCCGATGATGATGATGATGATGATAATAATAATAATAATAATAATAATAATAATAATAATTAATAATAATAATTTGCATTAACAGAATGTACTACTAAGACTTAAGAGGACAAATAAAGAATTGTTTTCAGCCACAGAATATTTATTAACTGAAATACTGTACATATTTTTCCCTTAAATATTGTCATTGTTATTTTTATCCATCTGAATGCCAGTAATGTCAAGCTTGTAATAACTTTCTATGGTTAGACATGTTATTATGCACATGTCTGTTTCGCGTCCATTGAATAAATTTCATCAAACTTACCTAACTACTGTAGATTAAAATGTAAATAAAATTTTCCAAAGTTATCTCAACATATTAAGGAAAATGTGAATAGAATTCAATAAAATGGTAGTAAAATTTCTAAAGTCATCGCACCTTATTCAAGAAAAAATTTGAATAATTTTTTTTTATAAATTTATCTTACATTATTTGAGAAAATATTAACTGAATTTTCTAATGTTACATCATACTTGAAAAAATATGTATACAATTTTCCAAAGTTATCATCAGAAAAATGTTACTAAAATTTTTCACGTTTATCTCAGCAAATTAACAAAATTATGAAAATATTTTCCAAAGCTTTTACACCAAATATGTATCTGTAAATAAAAACATTTATATTATTAAACTGTAATTCTATATTCGAAACATAATCCTTACCTCTACAAGTCAGTGTATAAAATTTTACCCGTAGAATTTGAAGTATCCCTAACTGAACCTATACATGAATAAGACATCAAACTACTTTTGTTTTGGAAAAATCGTATTTAAAGGTTGGGATTACGTTACAAATAAAAAATAACTGTAAGTGATACAACAGTTTTCAGTTCGAAAAGAAAAGTAAATATTACTCGCTGTAGAAGTTAGCCAACAGATAAATGAGAAAAAATACAATTTTTCTAATCAATTTTTCATTTTAATACGCTTATGAAATTTAACATTTGTACACGGTACTTGAAAGTTCGAAAACGCGTACTTATTCTTAAAATGTTTCTAGCAAGAAACAAAAAGTTACATCACTAATACTCAATCAAATATATATATATATATATATATATATATATATATATATATATATATATATACCACTCAAGGACTCGACAGCTGGGTGACAATGAACTTGAGGGGATTGTGTCGGCTTGGAGAGCAAATTTTTGCAGCTATAGATCATGTTGAGAGGATGGGTGAGAAAGTAAAAATAAGCTCAGTCACTTGTCTGGTTTCTGCCTTTCTTTGTCTCTTATCTGCTTCATATAGGCTACGACCCGTAACAAATATATGAGGCTGTCAAATGCAAAACTCGCCTTATCCAGGTAAAGTGATTTGTCAGAAAACGGGAAAAACCGTTATGGATATGGACAGTTTTGTATTTGTTTTCTGAGCTGTATGGAAGAGGAATTAGACAAGATTTGCACAAACCGACTATATCAGTAGATAGAGAGCTGCAAGAAGTACATCATCCCATATGTAACTCATTTTTTTTTAAATTTTGGATAAGGTGAGTTTTGCACTTGATAGCCTCATATGTTGTATTACCTAAGATTAAATTACTTAATGTACACCTATTTAAACAAGTAATACTGAATATAAAGAAATAGGTAAATAATACACATAGGCCTACATAAGTTTAAACACTATATAAACATCTTTTAAACTATGGAAAATAGGCCTATTTCTAAAAGTACTATAGTGATAATAAAAGTGTGAATACCGATGGGACAGAAATCAAGCGTTGGATGTAGAAAGCTATATAATTAGTTAACATATCTATATATATTCTGCATCATTATAGTGCACATATGTAAGCTATTCTAAATTCATGTGGGAATTGTGTAGAATTTGGTTGTTACGTGGGTGGATTTTAGTGCTGCTTGATTTGCAACACCACTCAAAAGCGCGAGGGTTCTGACACACTTCATTGGTAATCTATGCTCACGCTCATTTCGGGTAATTTTAGTCTGTGTCACACAATTTGAACTTTTCAAATAAATAAATAATAGGTCTAGCCATAAATAGCATTTCACTTTCGACAATATTAATAACTTTGGTATTGTCAATTAAATTTTAGTCGTATGTTAACTTAGACAAGCTCTGTGATGAGTTCTGTATTGTTGCAAATTCCTTGTAATTTGTAAGCAATATGGCTTAATGATAAACTAGTAGCTTGTAGTCAATGGGTGGAAGTTTTTCAAGTTAATGGGCAATAAAATACCAAACTCTGACGAAACAGCAAGTTTAAGTGTACCAGCTGAGAGTGCATTACTTGGAAATATGTCCTCTTAATTTACTTTGAAACGGTCAGAAAAAAAGATACTCACTTTATTTAATTACCAAAGTCTCGTTTCACTAGTATTTCTTTTAATAACTGAACTACTTCAAGAATGTGTGTGGAAGTTACAACTGCAGATCTTAAATTTCTTATCTTGCTAATGAACCTGTAGAATCCAAATGGATGCACAAAATGAAAATTACATTATCGGAAACGGATTGCAGAAATCAGAGACTAAATTACAGAATTTAAACATCGAGACATGTTTATATGGTGCACTATCGTTTTGATGTAGAAAAAGTCTTCCCCGCACTGAGTATTGGCTCCTGCGCTCCCAGGATCCATAACATGCAAACAATTTAAGTATTTGAAATGCTTACTGTAACACTAGAGCCACAGGCAAATTATAATGTTTTCTGGAGTTAGGCCATGAACCAATGTAATTTTTGTGAACCAATGACCCCACCTCTCTTCGCTATCGACATGAGGGTGCCGAATTTGGGTATAAATTTATCCGTGCCGCTTGGTCACTCAGTAATATCTCGACATCGAGAGCAACTGCAAACCTGTTGCACCACTCGTTCGATTTGTAATCGTGAGTTCTGAAATATTAAAGTGACGATAGACACGTACGATAAACTTTAAGTGAACCACAGTGACTGGGACTAAGTTCGGAATATTGCTTCATATGAACAGAAAAAATTTTGCATGCCCTTCACTAATCGAACGGGTGAGTGGAAAAAGGATAACATTCCAAAAAAATTGAGAAATTAAACTGAAATAGCCGTTTTATAGATTTTTGCTTAAGCTATACAGTGAGTGTGAAAAGGGGAATATCAAGTCTCATATCATTATTAAAACCAGCATTGAAACTTTAGTTGAGTGGAAGAAGGATAACATTCCAGAAATGTTATCTTTTTTCTACTCAATATTGCATTGGCATAAATCCGAGGTCACAATTTTCTGCCACGTGACAGAACATTTTCAGACAAACGACAAATTTGAAGATTAGATAGGATTTACTCTACAAATCAGTATGATGACTTCATTCAAAATGCCAGGAAACTCAACCCCCATATCAAGTAAAGTGGCTTCAAAACAACCAGGTACTGAACTTCAAACACAGGTGGCCACAGTATTTCAAGAAAACATGAGAATAAAAACCTGACATTCAACATCAGTATGTATAGGCAACTTATATCATTCAGAAGATGAAAAGCTGTATCGAGGCTTCAGAGTAGGCCTACATTGATCGTTTTCACCATGGAACATTGCGGTTGAAGGAACACGATCATGTGGAGTTCCCCATTACTGCAGGATATAATGGGAAACTTGGAATCAATATCAAAAAGTTAGAGAACGTCTCAAAAGTCATGCACTATATACCTGATGAGTACAAGTCACTCTATGAAGACATCCTTAAGTATCTAACTTCAAATACAGCAGACAGTAATAAGGATGAATAAAAATTAATATTATGGTCATCGTTGTATAGAGTAAAACCATTTTAAAGTGTTCTTTGTAATATTAAACACTTCATGTCACAAAAATCATTATAGTTAATAATTTTATCTGTTGTCAAAACACTGAATCGAAAAAGGATAATATTCCAACACATTCAATTATTAATAAATAATTATTAAACAAATAGGTATTTGACTTTGAGGTTGTCTGAGTGAACACTTAATGACTTGTTCTTGTGGGTGGATGTCGTTATTGAGTTCCCACGTTGGACGCCATTTGAGGGTGAGTGGTTATTGGGACCACACGTTGGGCGCCATTTGAGGGTGGGTGCGTCTCGATGTTGCGTGAGATTCACTCAGGGTAGCCGAGGTACGGTTGTGGTGTAGGTTGATGTCGGGAATAATCCCAAGCCGGCTACTTATATAAAAGGCAGTGTAAATTCCAAAACTATAAGTTTATTGTCGTATTCACTTGGTAAACCCTAGAGTATGTATTTCCGGCTGACTTATAATTCAATCGTTGATCGCAATTCTGTATCGACTCAGTTGCAGCTCTGAATAAGCTCTATCCGATACTATAAATTCAATACTCTGTCCCGTACACTACGATCGAAGCTCCTAAACGTTGGCGAGTAGTCTCGCCGATGACAAAGTTCAATCTATCGAGTCTTCGCCTGAAGAAAGACTATTAAGTTGGGCCGCCGACCCGATGAGATGTTGTGATTGTGTCGACACGAAGCGAAATAGTAGTCCTGTCGACACCCAACGAAGTAGTTATTGTGCCCTGTATGTAGGGCCGCCGACACGATGTGAAGTTGTTTTGATGATCTCCGCTCCGAAGCGGAATAGTAGTCATCATCTCCGCTCCCCGTCACCCTTATTTATAAAAACCTATCCTACGCTAAAACTAACTATTCTATTGGTTAAAAACTACGTCACTAACTGGCCTAAAATCTATTCCCTATTGGTCCAAAGTGACCTCATAAGCTGGACCAAGATCTCTTCTTATTGGGCGCGAAATATGTCATCTCTAAATTTAGACTTTGGATTTCCCACAACATCTAATTAGTTTGTATATCTCACAAGAATACCCGTTCTTTGGAAAACCCAAGCTTGGCAGTATCTTTCCCACGGGTCTAGTCCGACTTCGGCTTTTATGCTTCATCGAGTCTCTATACGAAACCCCGCTCAAGGTGGCCCTAAATCTGTCCGATGCTGACAAGTGACGAAACACCTATGTGGGGAAGCTAATTCTAACGAAGTCGCCAGAACATCCCCGCGAATACATGTAATAAAAATATGGAGATATCACTTGGCTAATAAATCGGTCTCTCCCTCTCCTAATTACTGCTTCATTCTACAATTGTCTAATAGTAATTATTCCAATAGAACCCTTAGCTATTTCTGTAAACTTACTTTTTTTGTTTTCCCATAAACTAGGAAAGTTGGAATGTTATCATTTTTCCACTCACCCGTTCAATTACTTATTCCCGGTACTGGGTGACGTAGTCTATGTGCCGGTGTATCCTGTTACAATGCAGAATTCTTTTTCATTCTGGTCTGGTAAGACAGTTGTTCACGAGTTCATATAGAAACCTCCCCCCAAAAAAGTGCGAATATTAGTCTATTACATCTCCACAAGAAACAAACACAAAACATTTAGTTGACCATATCAGCTCTAAGTTTGCGAAATTTTAGTCTGAATAAAAGACTATCGAAAAATTTGAGAGCCCACGGTCTTGAGTAGATAGTCCTTATTCAGTTGACGCAATGCGTTGAATGCACTATCGCATCTCGCATGTCACGTGACACCAGTAATTCACTGAGAATGGAGTCTTAACTACGCCCTGTAAGTACGCGCCGTTGTTCCTTAATGTAGATTAAGATTATAAGTAAGTTTTCATATCTTCACAATTAATATGAACAGATTTTTTTACATGAAATATCATACCATTTAACTATCATAAATAAGGACTATACTAGTAAAGCATTGGCGTTGGAAATATTCGAACATATGCAGAACTTCGAAAATTATACTAGAAAACAACAAGAGTTGGAATTCGATGGAAATGACGGCAAACTCACTGTGTAAGATGATTGACTGTCGAGCAGGAGGTGGCAATTTTTTCGTTTTTGTAGAAACAAAATGAGTTTGCAAGAGACTCGAAGACGCTTCCGTGCTTACTTCGTACACAGTGAGTTGCTTGCTAACATCATACAGACTCTCCCAATAATTCGAAATTAATGGTTCTTTATTACATAAAAAGCAACTTCATGCAGATAGTGTTCGTACGACTGAAAACATAGAAGCTGTACACTTGGATTTGGCTCCAAGAACAAATCAACAAGAAGAACCTCTGCTGAATTCAGAATCTCTCAATGATACAATTCTTCTTCTGCGCCATTTTATATAGATTTTTAAATAGAATTATCTTGCCATATTCAGAAAAACACGAATAAAATTTTTCCAAGTTATCCCAAAATATTCAGGAAAATATAATTAATATTTTCCAAAGTTATCTCATCAAATTCAGGAATATATTAGTCAAATTTATTATTCAAAATTATGTCTTCAAATTCAGAAAGTATAAGTAGGCATAATATTTTCCAAAGTTATCTCACCAAATTCAGGAATATATTAATCAAATTTTCCCAGGTTATTTCAAAATATTCCCGAAGATATGAATAAAATTGTCTAAACTTATCTCATCAAATTCAGGAAAATGTCAATTTTTCTTTTAAGTTATGTAAAAATATTCAGAAAAATATGAATAAAGTTTTCTAAAGTTATCTAAAAAAATATTCATGAAAATATTAATAATATGTTCCAACGTTATTTCGTCAAACTGAGATAACATGAATAAATTTATCCAAAGTTATTTCTCCATCTTAAGGAAGATATAAATATAATTTTCGAAAGGTACTATATCAAAATATTCATGAAAATAATAATAAAACTCTTCAATGTTATCTCATCTTGCTCGGGAAGATATGAATATTCATTCTCCAAAATAATAGCATCGCTTTCGCGAAAATATTAATGGAACATTCTAAATTTAACGCACTTTATTTAAGAAAATTTGAATAAAATTTCCCAAAGTTATCTCACCACATTAAGAAAAATACGAATAAGTTTCTCGAAAGTTATCTCATCATGATCAGAAAAAATAAAAATAAAAATTTACAAAGTTATCTCATACTGAGGAAAATATAAATTACATTTTCAAGTTATTTATAATATTCAGGAAAATACAAATAACATTTTCAGAAGTTATCTTATCATATGCAAGAAACTATGAATAAAATGTTCAAAAATTATCTCATTATACTCAGAAATATGTGACTAACATTTTCCATGTTAAGGAAAACAGTAATGCAACTTTTCTAACATTATGTCACTATAGTAAGGATAGTAGGAATAAAATGTCCAAAGTTACGTCACTATGTTAAAAAAAATATAAATACCATTTTTAAAAGTTATTTCACTATTTTACGGGAAATAGAATAAAATCCAAACTTATCTCACCATATTAAGAAAAATATGAATAATATTTTCCACAGAATAATCATCATATTCAAGAAAATATTATGGTAGTAAAATGTTCTATTGTCATTGCACCTTATTCAAAAAATCTGAATAAATTTGATCAAAGTTATCTCACTATATTAAAATATAAATACAATTTTCGAAAGTTATCTCAACATATTAAGAAAAATGTGAATAGAATTCAATAAGATGGTAGTAAAATCTTCTAAAGTCATTGCACCTTATTCAAGAAAAAATTCGAATACATTTTTATAATGTTACCTTACATTATTTGAGAAAATATTAATACAATTTTGTAATGTTACATTATACTTGAAAAAATATATATACAATTTACCAAAATTATCTTCAAAAAATGTTAATAAAAATATTCAGGTTTATCTCAGCACATAAACAAAATTATGAAAATATTTTCCAAAGCTTTTACACCAAATATGTCTCTGGAAATAAAAACATTTATTTGATTAAACTGTAATTCTATATTCGAAATAATAATCCTTACCTCTATAAGTCAGTGTATAAAGTTTTACCCATAGAATTTGCAGTATCCCTAACTAAACTATCATGAATAAGACATAAAACTACTTTTGTTTTGAAAAAAAATCTTATTTAAAAATTGATATTACGTTACAAATAAAAAATAACCTTAAGTGACACAACAATTTTCAGTTCGATAAGATAAATAAATGTTATTCTCTGTAGAAGTTAGCCAACAGCTACAGTATATCAGAAATCAATTTTTCATTTTAAAACTCTTTAATACTCATTTGTACGCGGTACATTAATGTTCGAAAGCGAGTGCTTATTCTTCAAATGGTTCTAGCAAGAAACAAAAAGTTACATCACTACAACTCAATCAAATATATACAGAGAATAAGGGCCTTTTCACACTGGGACACCGGTGATGTCACCGGTGATTTCTTAGATATAAAATCTAATAAACTACATTTTGACTCCTCATGGCCAATGGCTCCTCTAAAATCTGACAACACAGCAGTTTTTTTTTAACTTATTATCGAAATTTCTCTCTTAATTCAGTTAATCTAAGATGTTTTAACAAAACTAATCTCAACTAAGTGGAATCGACCTATTTGAGAGTTCGTGATAATTCTATATTTTAAGTTGGAATTAGCTTCATGGCGTGGGACAGGGGAATTCAATCATAAAGAGCTACTCTATCCCGAGGCGAACATTAGCTAATCTGCTACTGTAAGAAAACATCGCCATTCCATTTAAATGATTTCTTCCACGCAGAACTGAACAGTCATGCTTCAGAAAGCTAGCTACAGGCTACGTAATGGCGTACAATAAAAACCCTCCTCAAATACTTTAGTACCCCATTCGAAGGCACCGTTACATCGACGAAAGAATTCTAAAATGTATGATTAAAAAAGAAGAATAACACTCACTATTGCATTCTTTCTTCTGGACTCATCAGGCCTAGCAGAACCTGAAACAGAAGACAATCAGAGACACAATGAGTTCGTTGCGTTTAGGAAGTTAACAATAGTGGGGTCACTGAAAGAGCAAACTAAATACATTTTATGTTCTGTGCCATTCACTACTCTATAGCTTTTACAATTGTTTCGTTAGTAGCCTTTGGAATTCAAAGAGAGTAGCCATTGCCCAGGGCATTTAAGGAAGACTTGGGAACTGAACTTGTTTGTAATTATTATCACATTACAATACGATGCGTATAGACAAAACCGTTCGAGGATAAATAGAAATGGTTATTTCTAAAGTACGTTTCTCATTCTGAATGCTGAAATTCTCTTTCAAGCGTTTCTGTTAACTTCAGACCATGTATTATGTTTATGCTTGAATTTGCAACGCAGATGTGGACTTGCACTGCATGTCTGCCGATCACCTTATGTTATGTTCACTGACGTATATTCCACTCTGAGCGAACTAACAAGCTTCATGCATTATACATTTATTCGTAATCACTAAAGCGCTAATTGTTATAAATTTATATTTCCCTGTAATCAATAATTTAATTATGTATTCTGTACATTAATTTAATAATTTTTAAGGTACTGACATCTACTAAACCATTTTAAGGGCTACTCTTATTTAAGAATAATAATTTTAATATAATGTTACTATCCAAAGTATCCAATATATTATACTACAGAAAAATCTGTGTAAGCTGACCACCTTTCGTTCCTATCACAGTGAATATATCGTCGATTTACAAGCAAAACACATTAAGTCAAAAATATTACTTCCGCGAAAAATGTGTATATAATGTATGTGCTTAAACTTAGAATTGGAAAATTAAATAAGCATAAGGAGGAAAACTTACTAAAAATAATATGTAATGTTATAAATTTCAGGGGGTTATTCTTTGAGATATTTCAAACAAAAAAGTTGAATTCAATTTTGCTCGTTTTCTTTTCCTTTCTAGATAAAAATTGTTTTATATGAAACATTTCATAGCGTGTTTTGGGAAAGTCACTGATTGAATTTCCAATATGCTCAGTCAATTTAAGAGAGTTTTTTAAAACGTCTACTTCATAGTTAATATTTTCCACTTAATGTATTTTGCTTGTAAGCAGATGTGTAAAAGTGGTCATATTATTACGTATTAGATGATATGATGATGATGATGATGATGATTATTATTATTATTATTATTATTATTATTATTATTATTATTATTATTATTATTATTATATATCCAATGAGGAGAATTCTACTTCACCCGAAAGTATAGATCTATTAAGATTTTAGATGAAGACATTTTAGCAATTTTTATGTAAAATACATTTATTTATTTATTTATTTATTTATTTATTTATTTATTTATTTATTTATTTATTTATTTATTCCGCTGCAGTGAAGGCCATAAAGCCTTTTAAAAGGATAAATAATAATAATAATAATAATAATAATAATAATAATAATAATAATAATAATAATAAATATTATTACAGAAAATCATTAAATTGTCAATGTTTGCTGAAGTTTTATTTAGAATGAATTGTGACACTGAATTAATCCACTGAATTTCTATACATAGGTCTACTGAAATGATATGCTGAATCACTATACAGAGCGAACCGTATGTAATTTTATTAATTTCAGGGGGTTATTCTTTGAGTTATTTCAAGCAAAAAAGTTTAATAGGCTAAAGTTTTGCTCGTTTTTCTTCTTTTCTAGATAAAAATGTTTTATATTATGAAACATTTCATAGCGTGTTTTGGGAAAGCCATTGATTTAATTTCCAATATGCTCAGTCTATTTAAGAGAGAAGAGTACTATTATAAAAAATGATTGAAATAATTTAATTTTGTCCTCTAAATATGCAGAAATTTGATCCCAACATTGTAAAATTCCTACGCAGAACGGAAAGTTACAAAGTAACCACAAAGTGAAATAAAACTCAGAATTGGTGTGATTATTTCGTTTATATGACGTCATTCCATTTTCGACCAATGAAGTGTAATGAAATTTTGAATTCCAACCAATCACAGTCACACTTTCCGATAATTTTTGCAGCTAGATTTATCGCTATCTATTTATCGCATGGTCGTTCTTTTGTTTAGTCGTTGTCGCCAACTGTCTCCCCGTAAATTGACGATTATGAATACATTACGATGCAACTACACGGTTAAACTTTTATTTCAACTTTAAAGCAATGAATGCAAGATTGATATTTAATATTAATTAATATACGACGACGTTCAAAACGGCGCACCATGTAGACACAAAATCTTCATGCATCTTAATTGAACGTACCTTTCAAACTTGATTCTTTCAATATTCTTCCCAGATTGCACGCATACGCGATTGGAATATTTAACTGTGTAGATACAGCTTTAGTTTCGTTACACACTACAGCAAGAATGCGTTTGTCAAGCTATAAAAAATGCTTTCCTGTAGCACTGATTGTAACGGTCGAAATAAGGTACAGCTGACATTGGTCCTGCTTCCACAGGTAACTTAACCTATAATTGTAGCCTATAATATTTGTATTTTGTGAATGTAATGAAACAATTAATAGAAAGTCAGATGTTCAAATTTATATAACATCACCGCATATCAAACCCAAAGACCTTGCATAGTAATAATAAGGTCTTTGATCAAACTGCCTTCCATTTGGCGTAATAAAATTCTTGTTTTAATTAGGCCTATCTATTATACAGAGATGGCTTCACTGTGTAGCAACATGTCTCGCTGTGAATACATAAGCATTGGTATATAGTTGTCCCACTGTTACTGTTAAATTAAATTATGATTTCAGCAGATAATGAAAATGTATTCATGTTATAATAATAAGAGAAAAGTGTAGTACATGTAATTAACATTGTTAAACCTGTATTTCGCTTTTCGCAATTGGCATTACTGAATAATAACATCGGGAGAGATTAAAATGTTGCATTTAAAAAAAAGTTCGTGCGATTTTGTGCAGTAAACCATTGTTTATTTTTTAGACGTACAATAAAAAACTGGACCAATATTGCCAATATTGTTAAATAAAATGGAAATTTACCATAAAATTCTATTAATGGGATTTAAAGTTTGTATTTGCTGTTCGTTTTATGTAAACAACGGTCCGCCCCTGCATTAGAACAGAGCATCTGTTTTCTACCGGTATTTCTGTATCCGCTTGAGCTGTACTGTGTACTTGTAAACTCCCTCCTCCCCATCCAGCAACGTTGCCAAAATCCTAATATTATAGACTTTAATAATTAATTAGTTAAATATTGCTATTAGAAAAAAATTGTGAGGACATTTTTTCTTCCTTATGGCATGAACAATCGTCAGTAAAAATAATGACACTTTACCCCTTACACTCTGAATAGACAGGGAGACAGAGACAAAAACTATGCAGTAAGTCACTTTCCGTTAACAGGGATGCTAAAGACGCATAATTCTAATAAGAAAATATGAAAGTCGATTCTTTTGCGGTACCTATTACAATACTTTCTCAAAGAAAATGCAATATCTAACGAGAACTAATAAACAAGTTAGAAGATAGTCATTATAACTCCACAAGCAATGGCGTGAGAGCTACATATAAGCCTGCAGGTAATCCCAGAATAACTGCCGACAAAGAAAAGATCAATGACCGAAATTTTGCGAAAGAAGAAGAAAATGAATTTTATGCAAGTATTTTAATTGCAATTTGCTAGCTGGCTACCGAATTTGGAAACATCCAGTTGTTCCTTATCTCAAGAATGTGCTTCTCTATCCTTTTAATGCAGTTAGGAAAACAGGGAACTTTGAATCGTTCATGAAGAAGCTTGCTCGGGAATTTGCTGTAATGAGTTCTGTCAGTAAAGGTGAATTTAAGGTACTTGAAGTTACAGAGTAGACTAGTTCGCTTCCAACACCTGACCTGCTCCTGGTGCAATCTGCACAAGGCAATTTAATTACTTTTACAAACATTGACACTGGAGTTCATAAAGAATGTATGACTGCGTGCCATGACGAGAAATCAGAACCAAGAGAACAAGAGCGATCTACAACAGTATTGCAAGTAACAGCAGTCTAGTTTTCTACTGTTAGCTTACTGTCTATCATTTTATACACCGCAGGCTATTTGCTTATTGTGCACTTTCATAGACTACTTTTTCTTCTTTTAAGCCTTTTCTAACAGAGGTCTCTACAATTCTCGCGAATAAAAAAGCAAACCGCATCGCTGCATAACGTGGAGGGTCAAGACTTACCAGCCCAATATACAGAGTGTAAGGGGTATATGTGCCGTTCTTTTCACAAACGTCGGGGACGGTCTACAGGATCAAAAAATGTCCATACAACATAGAGTCAAAACTTGATAGTTTTCCCAGAGAAAAATATTTCTTTTCTTATTTTATTTGCGTTATACTGCTTATATCGTTAGTAAAATTACGAAAACAATTACATCAGTAGGTATATCTAGCAAATAAATATTTGTGTGTTCTATTACGTTTTCGTGAAATTAAATAAAATTTCATGCTTAAATTAGTTAATATTCTGGTGTGAGAGACGTGGCAACGTTCAGCATAGATGTGAGTATGAGTCAGCTGAGTTCAAGCTCCCTGTCCATAGGTCTACTGCCGAGCGGATGACAATTCAGTACAGGGTCCGGTATTCTATGAACAACTTACAATGTATTTACAATTTAGAAATATCATATGTTAGTAATTTATGGAGAAAGTCGTCGTAATTCAAGTGAGACAAGAAAGATGTACCGTCAACGTTTTCCTCAAAAAAGATTAACTAATCGGCGAACTTCTGTAGCAGTTTCTCAACGATTTTTAGAAACTAGAAGTCTCTTACCTCGTTTCAAAAATCACACAACCAGAAATTTGTTTAAAAATGGTACTGCTTTACGGAAGCGGAAGAGTTAAAAATGTTGCATTAGAATAAAAGTTCGTGTGATTTTGTGCAGAAAACCATTATTCTTTATTTTTTAGACATACAATTAAAAAATGGAGCAATATTGTTACATAATGTTCTATTAATGAGATTGAAAGTTTATATTTGCTGTTCGTTTTATGTAAACAACAGTATTATCATGGTCCGCTCCTGGACCCGCTTGAGTTGTACTGTGTACTTATAAATCCACTCCTTCTCATCCAGCAACGTTGCAAAACGTCTAATATTGTAAACTTTAATAATTAGTTAAATATTGCAATTAGAAAAAAATTGTAAGGACATTTTTTCTTTCTTATGACATGAATGATCATCACTTAAAATAAAGACATTTGTACCCCTTACACTCTGTAGGTTTCAAGTTTACATGCCTCATCAGAGGTGAATATTCATCATATCAGTACAGGGTAATGTGTGGTCAGCATAGTGATCTCTCCCTGGCGTTATACTCCGGATCGTCTTACTTTATAAAGTTTATTACCTAAGGATGAAACCTAATCATTTCCTTCCTATTACTACATATGCTAGTGGATTATAGTGAATTTATTGTTGCCAGGTTAAATTTTTTTGCCAAAGTTGTTTTAATATCGGTACTGACATAGTACATTATGCAACGAGCCTGTAATGGTAGTAATTAAGCCGCGACTATGTTTATGAAACAAGCGCAAGCGAGTTTCATAATTTTCATACTAGCGTCTTAATTACCATTATAGGCAAGTTTCATACGACTTTTTATGCTCGACCATATTTCTAACTTTAAATTATTCATAAGTATTCATGTTATTCTTATCTGACTGGGGAGCGGAACTGACCTTGTGCAATATCTCGTAAATTGTGAGATGTTTTCCGAGAAACAAATGTCATCGACATTGATATAATCTAGAGAGTAAAATAAACATTAATCTTGATATAATCTTGAAATTGATTTAGACATTGAAAAATAAGATGACAAATTGAATTTATTTGAATATTATTTATAATTTACGCTAATTATTATAGTAACAGAACATAACTTTCTGCGACAATATTGGATTTCCAGCCTCCGTGACGTTTCGCTAGTTGTCTTTCGATTGCATATCCGAGAATAATCGACACTTGCGCTGTGATATTGTTACAATTGTGTATTCTGATTGGTGGAACACCTGAACTTTAATGAATAGGTGTACTTTAATGAGGTACATTAAAGGGTTGCTACCAGGTGTATAATTACTACATTTCGGCATGGTCGAGCGTAAAATATTTTAACTAATTAGAATAAAGAAGGTCGAAATGCATTATTCATTCTATTAATTAATACGTCATCCTCATTGTTGGAATTGCCTATACAGAGTGGCCCTCTTACTTTTTCACCTCCGATAGCGTGTGAAATATTTCAGGCATACACAAACATTCATAGCAGAATTAAGTAAGGGCAATTCGCATTTGTAGACACACACCCATAGGTACTTTGATATTAATTTGGGGAGAAAAAAAAAAAAAAAAGAAAAAAAAAAAACATTACTTGCTGACTCGCTTCCTCTCTCGTTCGTTCGTTCGTTCATTCGCTCGTTCGTATGTTTGTCTGTCCGAAGTACAAGTTCCTATGGATATAAAATAATATTTCCTGATTTTTTAATAACCTTATATATTAAATTTGGACATTTGTAGATAAACCAACATCCAACTCACAAATCAACAAACAAACTAGCACATCAAAATTCATTCAATGTATAAATAAATAAAGAAATTAACCAACAAATAAACAAAACCAACAAACGAATCAATAAGTCCACCACTGTGGAGTAACAGCATATCTGACTGTGAAACGAGCGGATCCGGGTTCAAAACCTGGTTGATGTATTGAATTGAATTACCTAGTTGAAGTTTTTCCTTCAACAAATTGAAACGGAATTCTGTGGTTTCAGGCAAAATGTGATAACCTATGTCATTTCGTGCAGTTTTTCATGAGCGAGCATTTAAAGTTTGAACGATTGTATAAAACCATAATACCATGTCTCATAGCAACGGATTAGAGAAAAAAAAAGAGATACGCATTTCATATTTTGCCATAATAATGGTACCAACAGGATACACAACATATCGCAAAATTTCATTTTCGCCAAAAATTGACATAGGCCTATGACCTTTTGCTCTCCTGGGTAACTTTCAGCGTTGGAGCTCGGACTCATTTCGCCCTCGTAATATATTTCCCCTCTTTCATCATTATCTCTATTTCTTTCCCATATTTCGGACTTGTCCCGATTTAGAGTCGGCTGCGGGCCGCCATCAAATTTGGACTCCGTAGCAATGTGTTCATTAGTTGCTGGTGGTAATGCTATGTACTGTGGACTCTCCCCTGTGCTCATGGTAGCTCATGGGACCGGGGGATTGAAGGTTAAAATTAAATTATAGTTTATTTAACGACGCTCGCAATTGCAGAGGTTATATCAGCGTCCCCGGTGTGCCGAAACATTTATCCCCCAGGAGATCTTTCACATGCCAGTAAATCTACTGACATGAGCCTGTCACATTTAAACACACTTAAATGCCACCGACCTCGGCCGGGATCGAACCCGCAACCTTGAACATAGAAAGCCAGCGGTATACCAACTGCGCTAACCGGGGTTGAAAGACCGCAGTAAAAGGTAAAAGGATTTTGTAACTGTAGGGGAGTTCGAAGGCGGCCCGCAAGGGAATCTAGAGCAGGGGGCCTCGAGGTACGCACACTATTCCATTCTGTTTTTTTAGTTGGTTATTTAACGACGCTGTATCAACTACGAGGTTATTTAGCGTCGATGACATTGGTGATAGCGAGATGGTATTTGGCGAGATGAGGCCGAATATTCGTCATAGATTACCTGGCATTCACCTTACGGGTGAGGAAAACCTCGGAAAAAGCTCAACCAGGTAATCAGCCCAAGCGGGGATCGAACCCGCGCCCAAGTGCAACTTCAGAACTGCAGGCAACCGACTGAGCCACGTCGGTGGCTCCAATTCTGGTAGTATAATGAGACCACCCAAGCGGCCTACGACCAAGGGAGTCCCAAGCCCGTACTCCTCCCCTCAAAGGGGACTAAAGAGTCGAACGAATCAAGAAAATAATAACTTACACACGAAATATGTAAACCATACAGCTAGAAATTACAAACAATAAATTAACTGGAAGCAGCTATAGAGGGAGAAAGCGTAATTTATTAGGCCTACATAAAATTAAGTTTATAAGGAATACTATGATACTTTCGTAGGGCAAGGGGATTTTTCCACCTAACTTCGCTTTCCTTTGTTAATTTTAGCTGACTCCCATAATTCAGTGTCTTTATGTTTCTATTACGGTACATTAAATTAGGCCTATGTTCTTTTTCGGCTTTTCTCCTTAAAAATTCTCTTAAGTTCCTTCAACGTAACGGTAAAAACAGAGTGAGACAAATGGTCAACAGGCTTGTAATTCACATAGGTACTCTCTCGCAGCCTCAAATTCCCTTCCAAGGCGCTCGGATTTTAAATTATTTCTTCTCCCAGTACCATCTTCATTCATTGATTTCCTACTTCTTTCCCATGTTGAACCGATTATGCACTTCCATATGAATTTGAACACACTGTAGGATTTTCTCCAAGTCTCAGAATTCACATATTCATAGCTTTCTTTTTCTTGCCGTTACTGTGTCATCGTCTGCTCTTGGAGGGATAAAGAGTTATTGTTGTTAGGAGAGCTACATGCTTTCACCTCACGACATCTGAGTGCCCCGAAAAGAACGTTCCACAGCTCACTTCCTGCGCCTCACACGTTGTTTGAGACAAAAACCAAACCTGTCAGACTATTATCCCCACGTTATCATAGTCGCCGACCATCATCATCATCATCAGAATTACCTGCTTCAAAGCTTGAGCCGGTTCTGTCGTCACTTCCCTGGGAACTCTATAGGCCTTCAAGAATTGACTTTCATTATTATCATATTACCACCAACATTACCACCAGCACCACCGCCGCCACCACCACCACAACCATCACCACCATTATTATAACGTTTTGTTATGTACAAAGCGCCTGTTTTATAATCTCATCTCAGGTTGTAGAAGAATATAAAAGTCTGAAATGTGAATATGGAGAAGAATGGAGAGTGTCAAGTGGACAGACAGAACAAGAAATGAAGTTGTGTTGGAAAGAGTGGGTGAAGGAAGAATGATGCTGAAACTGATCAGAAAAAAAAATGATTGGGTCACTGGCTGAGAAGAAACTTCCTATTGAAAAATGCACTGGAAGGAATGGTGGAACGGGAGAAAAGTTCGGGGCAGAAGGAGATATCAGATGATATACGGCATTAAGATATATGGATCATATGCGAAGACTAAGAGTAAGGCAGAAAATAGGAAAGATTGGAGAATGTGGGTTTGCAGTGAAAGACCTGCCCACGAGCAGAACACGTATCAGAACATGTATGTGTGTATGTATGGACATCTTTATATTCTTCATCCTATACAGTTTCAGTTGCTAGAAATTGGAACTCGCTTCCGAGTGATATAAGGGGTTGTTGGACAATAACTTCATTTAGGTCAAAATTACATAATTTCTTACTTGACAGATGAATTGCTGATTAATATTTGTTACTTATAATGAAACTAACATCTGTCCATTCTCATTATTATCATTAATTTCTCTAAATAGATTTACAAAACCTCTAATGGCAATTACATTAATATTCTCATTATAGAAACAGAAATATATATATATATATATATATATATATATATATATATATATTCTCCCTGTAACATAGTCCTAGTAAGCTTATATTAAATTAATTTTCATCATTTTACTAGCTATCTCAAATATTAAATTAATTATAATTCATTGAATTAAATTAGCTCATAAATTAAGTTACTACTTTACCTTATAGATTTATCTAAATTTAAATAAATGTGTAGTGAAGAATATTGCTGGAGAACCTTTTAAGTGTAGTGTAAATATTTGTAATTTAAATTTATGTATTGTATTGATTAAGGCTGGTTGAGTGGAAGAGAAGGCCTTATGGCCTTAACTCTGCCAGTGAAAATAAAACATTATTATTATTATTATTATTATTATTATTATTATTTTATTACGTATGTATGTTTTATTTAACGACGCTCGCAACTGCAGAGGTTATATCAGCGTCGCCGGATGTGCCGGAATTTTGTCCCGCAGGAGTTCTTTTACATGCCAGTAAATCTACTGACATGAACCTGTCGCATTTAAGCACACTTAAATGCCATCGACCTGGCTCGGGATCGAACCCGCAACCTTGGGCATAGAAGGCCAGCGCTATACCAACTCGCCAACCAGGTCGACGTATGTATGTATGTATGTATGTATGTATGTATGTATGTATGTATGTATGTATGTATGTGTGTATGTATGTATGTATGTATGTATGTATGTATGTATTAAAAGTAACGCGTGAAATATTTATGCTCTTCGTAATATTATCCGTAACGTAGGATCTATATGTACCACCCACCCAAAATTGAGATTACCTTTAATATAGGCCTACTGTAGGCCTATACAACTAAGGGACAATTATTTACATCTTGCATTTAGCCTATAGGCCTATTGGTGAAAAACTATACGAGAATTGTCAACAAAAACACATAATGAACCTTTTTCAAGATGGCGGAGTAGCTACATGTGATCTGAACAATTTTGAGGTTAAGTACGACGAATTGACAAAGCAGACGTGGAGAAATACATTCCTCCTTGGTGAGAGAGGTGTGGTGCTTCGATGGTGACAGCACTCAATACGAGCAATATTCTACAACTTCTCGTTTTTGTTCGTACGTTTATGAGCTTTATGCTTTGTTATTGTCGAATAAATGTTTGTGTTTGTATGACGATAGAGACAAGCCTGAATTTTATACAATATGTAATCAATATATTTTTAAGTTATTTTGAAATCAGACATTGGTGTGGAGAAGCTATAGGTTCAAAACGTAAAAGGGAATGACAATTACCTTTTAAAAGGGTCTATATGGCAATATTATTATTTAAAAATAAAGAAAAATAGCTTGAGTCAACAAGTAGTTTAGTATATGTGTGACGATTGGATCATACAGTATTTACTCGATTTTTCCAAAACAAATGGCCATCTCTTAAACGAAGCAGAGTTCTTACGAAAAACTTAGTGCAGTGAGTGAAATAGCACTATATTTTTTATCATGAATTTGTATTGTATTTTTATAAACAATTTATTGTGTATATATATTTAAAATATGGTTTATTTAACAACAATCGCAACTGCACAGGTTATATCAGCGTCGCCGTGTGCCGAATTTTGTCCTGCAGGAGTTCTTTTACATGCCAGTAAATCTACTGACATGAGCCTGTCGCATTTATATATATATATATATATATATATATATATATATATTAGTGTCCTGTAATGTTCGAATATGAGAGAGGCCACCAAGACATTTCAAACTTCGTCTTATTTCATAAGAAAAACTAATCGGAAGATGTGTTAAAATTCTTCAACGGTTAAAAAATGGAGTGGAATAAAAATGACAGGACTCCTCCTGCAGAGTGAACATCAGCGAATATCGAACTTCGCCATACTCGACAAACTTGAACCTAACATAGCGCCTATAATGCACGACTCTAATATATAATATATATTCGGTGCTACTTACCCTTAGAGTTCAGCGTAATGTTCATTTAGGCCTAACCCATTTCCAGACATTATTCACAATGGCATTATTGTTTGTGGTGGAATGACAAAAATTGATCTTAATACCTTAAATTTATTACTAAGGTTCGGATAAAGTGACTGTATCAGGAAAGGATGTGTAGCTGTATAGGATCGGGCCTTGACTTGCTTCAGACTAAGTAAACACTACCCCTTCCAATAGCTAAAACTCTACATGCTCGGAACAGCGCTCTTCACCCCCTAGCTAACACATCAGTGAAATGACAGTACAGCCGATAGGAAGTGAATATAGGCTACTTCGTCACTACTGTCGGCTGGAAGACACGCGACAACTAGTTAATGTTTGTAAACAAAACGCATGGACCAAGGATGCCTATCCTGATACAGCTACTTTATCTTAACTTTATTATTACAAACACGAATAATTAGAATTTGTTTAAAGAAACCTTTAGATTATTATCTAACAAAATAAATTTATTCTGAGTGTAATGTATTTAAAGCCGAAATATTTATAAATACTTGTATATGCTGTTAAAATTGTACCACAAAAATCGAAATAAGTACATATTACAGGAACATAATCATAGTATAAAGGGCAATAGTAATTTAACATTAGTAGAATCTAAATGTTTCATATGTGCTGGTTCTTCTTCTTCCAAATTAAGAGTACAGATTACTACTGTAGCACTTAGGTACAAATGACCAATTGTGCACACATTTGCTGGTTTAAAGCACAGCATTAATTTTGGACTTCAATTGTATAATTCTATAACTAAATTACACTCAGAACTTTTAGTACGTAACCTATTGAAATATCATGAGGAATTTAAAAATGTGTTAATGTTTTTAATTTTGTTATGTAAAATTTACATAATTTAATTGATATGTATAAATTAATTAGCCTATATTATATTTGCATTCTCCAACTTCGGAATGATTTTTATATACACATATATGTATATAATAAACATTCCTAATTTATTCAGTTCCTTTTTCATAAAATGTTCTAGTTGATTTGAAATACAAAATTTTATAAATATGTTTACATCTTAATATTATATTATTTATAATACTTCATTGTAGCTCATTCAATTTAAGTCTCTAGTTTATTTCTCCAGCCATCTTGCATAAAGTAATAATTCCGAACTGCGATCGAATACGAAATTTATTAAATATTATTACAGATCATCCGTCGACAAATTTGTACTCACGATGACATCACTGGATGCAAGCCGCATCGCATAAGATGTAATATCAATCGAGGAGTACAGAGCACTCCGTTCGGATTCCAGTGACGGACTCTCAACCCAATCATCTGACTAGACTACACAATATTGATCAGGCCCTATAGATGGTCAGATTATATTTTATTTTATCTTTATTTTTACTCTGCTACAACAACCTAGGAAAATACGTCACAAATTGCCACTCTTAATACTACTCGTAAATTTTAGTCAGCTAGTCACGATCTTTGTTTAGATATTATAAGTTTTCGTTGAGAAAACAAGTTTTCCGAAATATATTGAATAGATCTATAGAGCCAGACATAGTAACTATGTAGAATATCGGCAGGCGATCTATGATAGGACTTCACATAAGTAAGTTATTATGTTTTCTATGGAGAGCATTTTAAATGAATCTAAGCTAGTCTGGTGTGTTATACAATGGCAACGTTTTATGTCTTCACTTACTTCCAGCTGTCTTAATAACACGTTAGTCCATCTAGTAGACTTTTTTATAGTCGTATTTTGAGTCCCATATGTTACTACAGATACAAGTTGCTTAATGTTCAGATTCATTTCTTTTATATATTTTCTTCATGCTTGGAAAACTCCTCTCCTGTTGTATTTTCTTTAAGTGCAATGACATCGAGCAAATATTCTTATACAGAGAGATCCTTCGTAACATTACCAATCATACTGCATCAATATCTATGTTTCCACCTAAAGCGAGAGATTAGACTACTTTTTATGCATCTTTGATTTTATTTCTCGCTCAGCTAGTGTTTCATTATCCCTCATCCTCTTTTGTATTGTTCGTGTGAATAATTTCATACTGTTGAAAACATCAGATTATTCGGGACAAATAATGTTAGCAACTTTATTCAGATATGTTTTAATGAACTGTTCTTCATTATAGCACTTGAATGATTTTGCGATTTCCAAAGCAATAACAAAACTTGCATGGAGTTTCCCTTGACTCATAGCTTGTTTCATCATATTTTAGTACCGGAAATATTATTTCAATTTAGTTTTTATGGGCCGTATTCATAGACATTCTTATCCCGGGCTTTCGGTGGATGATGAGCGAACTAACGTTTTTCGTATTCATAAACCAGTGTCAGTGATATGATATGATATGATATGAATCCTGTTTAGCACGCTCGTAGCCCGGGCTAGCGAAATGTCCATGAATAGCACTCTTTATGTTTTAATTGCTTCGCCCAGCCCAACCTTAAACAAAGAAAATTATGTTTATACTTATTTTCTACTGTATACATTTCCGTTTACAATCACATTAAATACTAGTGGCTTGAGCAGCAAACGCTGCAAACTGAGTTCATTAGACGTTAAAATAAAAATTGTTCAGATTTATTTTCAATGAAGAATACCAGACATTTTGAAAGTTATTTGCTTCCGTCATAATGAAACATACTTCCTCTAAATGTTTCTTATGCCAAATACTTTTTCTTGAACCTATCCACCTTCAGTTTTTGAGTTTCAACGAGGAAACGCAAGTAACAATGTCAGGACGATCAGTGGATTTTTCATGTGGGAGTAAAGCAGTAGTTATTTCAGGTCACTGTGAATTATTGTATGTGAAAGTTAAAAGAATGTCAGTTTTGCTATGCTTTCGAACAATAGACGTAGCATCTTGGTACAGCTAGAGCTTGAAATATGAGGGTAAAATCATTTTATCCTGCTAAGAGATCTTGCTAAAATGATCGGGAGAGTACAAAATTTTGTGGGCTGCTTATTTTATCAGTAAGTAATACCTATTGGTCTTTCCTTAGGAACTGTAATTTTTGCGCTCTCTCGAGCCAATACTGAAGAGAATGACGCATATAAATATCTACACTACACCGCCATTAAATATATGAAAAAGACCCAACCCCACTTGATTAATAACTATAAAAATATTTGATTTTTAGTAATATTATTATTTTACATAAGTTATATATAGCCGCCACTCAGTAAATTATAGAAATGAAGATCTAATTTAAGATATTATTTACATCAACTTTTATAACCCCAAAAGTTTCACTTTCATGTCATTAATATAGCATTAATATGTATAATTAATGAAAAATAGTCACAACATGGCATTAATTATAATAATATTTCATTTCTAATGGTAATATTGTCATAAAACCACCTCAAGTTTTGTAGATTTTAATATTCAATCCACAGCTGTACTCAGAAAATTACACATCGCAGAATCGGACCCGTAAATTATTTTATAAGTCTTGAAGCTTTTAATAACCAATTGAATTTGAGCTCTAAATATGCCAGCAATCCTGCAGGTCATGGACTTCGTGTATTAGTACATTGTTTATTATAGTGTGTGTTTTGTTTCATTCTGTAATGCAATTAGTTCTCAAAACTGACGAAAGATGGATTTTGGAAAATAGGACGATTATGTAGGAAAACTAACGCTTCACTGAAAGTTACTATTTTTCTGAAAATCCTTGGATGCCAAGCTTCAAAATGACGGGTCAGTCATTAAAATCCGTTCAGCCGTTTACCCGTAATTTCCAATACCAGATCAAATTATATATATAGATGTTCATGCTTACCTATGATTTCGTGAAAATTTTATGACGTGTCGTAATGTTACTAGATGTTCGATTCATAATTGCCTGTTAGAATAGAACACAAGAGGCGTCTGCATTGTCACCATGTGCACAATAAATACTGTTCCTGACGAAGGTTTTGAGAAAGAAGCAATCTAAATGTAATCAAGTAACCTGCCACTGATAGATGCCTGTGTACTGGAGTTGTAGGGGCGATGGACGGAAGGGAGGGAGTGAAGCAAAGGCAGTTTACAGCGCTGCCCCTGCAACGTCACTATTGCTAGTGATCACGATAACATTTCTGCCGATCCCTGTTGTAGACTATCCTCTGTTTTTATATGTGTTATTTTATTCTATTTGTATTTTGAATTTATCTGTATTCTGTATTTTTCAACTGAATGAATGAATGAATGAATAAATGAATGAATGAATGAATTAATTAATTAATTAATTAATTAAATATATAGTCAATTACATGTATAGGTTATATTCAATGAGCTACTTACTACTTCAGTATAAAATATTATCTTTGACAAGAAAGAATATATCGGTTAAATTTTTCATTACCTAGAAAAAATATTTAGCTACAAGAATGATGAAAAGCTGGGGACTGAGCCGTCGAATTTAATTGTAATTTCTTAAAATACTTTATCTAGAGGTAATGCTTCAACCCATTCAGTCTGTTTGAAATTTCTGTAACAGAGTAATCTCAGCCCGGTCAAAGACTTCAGAATGCAGATACATCCAAGATGGCATTCTTACCGTCAAAGTTATCGATGTACTACGGAGGCCAGAGTTATACAGAATCTGTTAGTCGTCCAATTAATGCATGTTCCCAGTTATTTATTCTCAATGGGGTACACATACATCCTACTCATGAAGCGAATACAAGCACAGAGCTATTTTGTAATTGTGCTTTTCGAACAGGCATCGCCCTGTTATCTCGGGCATCAAATACTTAACATGCAACAAAGAAAGATGCAAATGGCATCGCCCACGGTCAGAACTCATTAATAATTAAAATGGACCGGTTGTCGATAATTAATTAAGTTGCCTTCAGCTTCTTATCATTCCAGCCTATGCACAAGTGCCAGACGCGTTTTGCATGTCCAAATTCGTGTTTCCAATACAGAGTAGATACAGAACTCAACGCAGTATCCTCTTTTCCAACAACCACCACCTTGCTACATATGCCTACTGATCAGAAGCGGCTTTACATTAGATAATGCAGCCTATACAGATTTGCACTAATTAGTGTCCTTTCACAATAGGCCACAGGTAGGCAAAAATCTCGAAGGGAATACAGGGTAATTCCAGTGGCGGCTGATTGGCAGAGGCAAGTAATGCCGGGCCTCTGTCACTTGGCTTAACTGAAATCAAATTTTATGATTTTACATAATATTCCTATCTTAGTTATTTCAATGAAGCATACAGAATTGTAAAGATATTTGAAAACTTTGTGATGTCTAGGCTTGTAATATTGGGGACCGATAGGGTGCGTTCGGTGGTTTAAAGTTTACCAGTCAGTATTCTAGCATTCATAAACAGTGTAAGCTACCTACTGAATACTCCGTTCGCCAGTCGCTACTGTAGCATGCGTAAACAGTGTACCTACTGAATAATAATGCCGAAGGTTAAAGGTTCTCAGGCGCATATTTTTGCAGTGGAATTTGATGAGTATTTTGAAGTGTATGATGGGAACATTACATATAAATAATGTATTACAAACATACAGGTGACGAGCGATATTATATACAGAGACGTAGTACAAGAAAAGAAAGAAGGAAACTCTAACCCATGAATAATTCTATGATAATTCCTCTGCACATAACGAAAGCTACGTAAAATATATCTTTGTAATGCTATGTAGCGTATATTTACACTTAGAGCTGCCCAAATTTGTTTATGTGCACCTTGTTACTCCCTTAATCGATCGCAGAACCAAGTCATTGTCCTCGTACTAGCTCACGTTCCCGGCCTATGTACCATGCTGCAGTCAACATTTGTAATCGGTCCCCAACATTACAAGCCTAGTGATGTCTATAGATCTGTCTTGCAGTAAAATTTTCTCAGGCCGAGTCTGGCTTATAGTCTACATTCCGTATGTTTTCGCGGGTTTTGAGGTTGCACTTGAAAAGCTGCAACTGAGGCACGTTTCTTATGGCCTCATTGACTGGTCAGCATTCATATCTCCCATCCATAGACCGAACTTTTGTCAATGCCAGTCTCAAGGGTGGAACCGAGTGAAAAAAACAGCAGTGGTACTCATCTTCCTAAATAAGCCATAAATATAATAAAAATGCTCGCAGCCATAAGCCCATACTGTTCTCTCCCCTTACGCCTCAAGTCATGGCTTACGAGAGGATGTTATACTATTATACTTCGTAGTACAGTAGTGAGTGTGGTTCTGTGTTGTTATGACGTGTTCCGAAAAAATAAAAATACATGCTAGAAATAATATGATGTAATTAATTCATTGTTAGAAACAATATAGAGAGAGGGGAAGTTTTAAATAAGGGTATATATCTACGCCATCACTAACAATTTTTCAGTAAGATAATCTTAAAACGCGAGCTTCCAATGTATCCTGTTATCAGTAACATGAATGGTTATATGGTAATATGGTGCGGAATAAACTTTCCTGCTCACTGTGTTGTCGGGGTCTGGGGGGGGGGGAGGATAAGTGTATCAATTCAGAGCTTCAGAGACCTGAAAAATATTTCCATGGGAATTTCAACACATAGGCCTACTTCTTCAGCTGAGCATAATATTCATTATTTCATCACATTAAATCACATTTTGTATGGCAGGTACTGTAATTACTTGCACCAGGCCTCACTGAGGATTTTGGTCACTAGCCGCTATTGGGTAATTCAGGAGAAGGGGTGACGGTATCTGCTGTTCTATAGGAGGGAAAATAGGTAAACATGTATTATTTCCAACGGTTTTGGAGAAAGCCAATCAAAACGAGAACAGTGTAGGTAATGATAAATGAAGAGATCGTTACCTATATGTTGCGTTTAATTACATTTCTCTTTATGTAATATCTTAATTCATGCCACCGTCAACTTCATTGCACTTTTCAGTTCGTGTAGCCAGATACAGTGTTGCTAATTTCAGCTGATTCTGACATTCCTTAATGTAACCAGGTAATCACAAAACATTTAAGGTGCGGGCAAGCAATTGCTCCCTTGTTTCCACTTTACGTTTATAGATTTCGCTCTTTAGCCAATTCAATAAACAATAATGTTACGGTGTGAAGTCGGGTGACGGTGGCTAAGAAATGAAATCATCGCGACCGATCCACCTTTCAGGATAGGTTTCACTGGTCTGCTAGAATATGCAGGAATCCTACCTTGTTGAAAGTAGGCTACATATCAGCTGTGACGCCAAAGGAACATCCTCCAATTATTCTGGTAACAAGTGGCCAAAATGACAAAAGCAGTAGTACAACCTAATGTTTTGATTTCATCTGTATCATTGAGACCAATTATCTGGAGGAAGAAAAGCAGACTCATGCCTATTACTTTCTAATAGCTGTTTCTCGGAAATCATTGAGAATAAGACATATGTTTATATAATGTTTCTCTTTAGAATTGTCCATACTATCACCTCTCAACATATGCCCTTTCCTCCTAAATCACCCTGAATACAAGGTGAACCAGAATGAGAGGCGATTTTACACCTACGCTCAGTTGGATTCGACTGCGAACATTTTCGTTGTTTTCAGGAGTGTATACCATTTAGGCAGTATGGAGAATTGGAGTCGTGCACAATGTGCGTATACTATCAATTCTTATTACAAAAAAAGTAATAGTTTCACAGACTTGTTTCGGCAGCATTACATCGTAATAATCCAGTATCATCTGCGCATGCTATCAAAACATGGGTGAAGAATTTCGAAGAGATGTGTTATGCTCTAACGAAGAAGCCTGCAGGGATAATGAGAAGTGCGTGAAGACCAGAGAACATCGTTGTTGTAAGAACTGCATTCGAGAGAAGCCCTAAACCTTCTGTTTCTCTTGGGAGTGTCTGCCGAAGAGAGACTTAAGTGAGAGGATAGTGTGTAAATAACCAGTAAATAAAAAATGCTTTAAAATACACTTTTGTTTGTGAAAAATTTATTACATAAAATTTAATGTGCATTATGCCCTACTCAGCTGTTGCGACGTTATTTTTAAATCTCTGGTCCACGGGGTTTTCAAAGATAAAAAAATGGTTAAATATGGTAGGAAACCAGTAAATTAAAAAAAATCTTTAAAACAATGTACGTAATGATTTGGTACATGAAAAATGCATTACATTAAATTTAATGCGTGTTTATGGCGTTATTAGCTGCTGCTGCTGCTGCAGCGCTATTTTTAAAGATATGGTGCACAAGGCTTTTAAATGCCACTGAACTTCCACTGCAATTTCCAACAACTTTAATTATTTGTTTTGTAAGCATTAAAAAAATTACAGTTATATCTTCGGAACTACGGAACTATTAATGTTCCATGATATTTGGAACACACATTCTTTTGAACTATGAGGAGACTGCCATTTCTGTAGATCTTTTAACGCTAGATAAACATGTTAAAAATGGAGTACTATAGGCTACGGTAGCATGGTAAAAGTAGTTTCAGCCATGACTGTTATCTAGACAGGTTTTTATTTCACCGTGCTTAGCAACCTAAACAATGGCTTTATTCACAGCAGTGAATTAAAATTTTTCAACTTACAGCAGTTTTTTTTTTTTTCGTTGTTGGTAACTCTATAGCATCTATTAGATGCTTTATGGTTGTGCTAAAAGATGAAGTTACTTGTCAACAATGTGACGCTGAAACGTGTGTTCAGGTTACTGCGCAGCAACAGTCTTTTTATATTTGTCATGATTGGTTAATTAATATTAAGCTGGCACACTCACAATCACACATTCATACAAATTTTCAGACTCTAGAAATCCAGGGAAACTCACCGAGAACCGAGCCCGGGAATCGAACCCGGGACCTCCAAATCTGGAAGCCAGCATGCTGACCAACAGACCACGGAGGCAGTCAACTCATAGCAGTGAATAATTTTTTTAATCGCTCTCCCCATGCCAACCAACAAATTAGCAACAGTAAAATACATACATCCATTCATTTATAACTTCTTCACAAACAACACATTACAAAGAAAATACCTCTACTTATTTAAACTTAAATTAAGATACCAGTAATGGATAGAATGTTGTATTGCACACGAGAGTAAATAGATTTTATGCGCTCGTGCAAATTAACACCCGAAACTTTTCATTCCCGGAAAAAATATAATTTTACTTTCTTATACTACAAATTAATACTGTATTAACACTAGTGCGAAAAATAACTTTCAAGCACAGGTTGAAATCGCAACCGTTACATAAAGCAGTCCAAAATTGGCAGGCCTACTTTCAAACATAATTCATTTGGTTAAAAGAACATACTTACTTACTTACTGGTATTTAGGGAACCCGAAGGTTTATTGCCGCCTTCACATAAGCCCGCCATTGGTCATTACCTTGAGCAAGATTAATCCAGTCTCTATTATCATATCCCATAAATCCATTTTAATATTGTCTTCCCATCTACCTAAGTCTCGGCCTCCCCAAAGGTCTTTTTCCCTCTGGGCTCCCAACTAACACTCTATATGCATTTTTGCATTCGCCCATGCGTGCTACATGCCCTGCCCATCTCAAACATCTGGATTTAATGTTCCTAATTATGTCACGTGAGGAATACAATGCGTGCAGTTCTGTGTTGTGTAACTTTCTCCATTCTCCTATAACTTCATCCCTCTTAGCCCTGTATATTTTCCTAAGCATCTTATTCTCAAACACCCTTAACCTATGTTCCTCTCTCAAAGTGAGAATCCAAGTTTCACAACCATAAAGAACAACCAGTAATATAACTGTTTAAAAGAGCATAAATACGCAAATTAAATTGTTTCAACAACGATTTTATTGAAAAATACACGAATCAATTAAGAATGAAATGTAATTATATAAAAAATTAGGCGTTTTTCTTGTTTGGACTTCGCGCCTCTTGATCTACAGTCAAGTGCTCTATCACTGAGCTACGCCACCACTTGCTTTCAATGTGATAAAGTCGTTTTACTATTACAATTAGGGGTAGGCCTAATACAGTTGTGTAGAAGTCGGGAGAATTGTTTCTATAAGTTACTAGCTGTACTGCTGGTTTTTATTATTTTTTGTAGGTTATTTTACGAAGTATTATCAACATCTTTGGTTATTTAGCGTCCCAATGAGATTAAGGTGATAATGCCGGTGAAATGAGTCCGAGGTCGAGCACCGAAAGTTACCCAGCATTTGCTCATATTGGGTTGAGGGAAAACCCGGGAAGACCTCAACCAGGTAACTTGCCCCGACCGGGAATTGAATTCGGACCAATTGAATTGGTTTTACGGCCAGACGCGCTAGCCGTTACTCCACAGGTGTAGACTCTGAACGGTTGTTAAAAAATAGTGTATGATACATATTAAAATGATTTTATTTTGTTCGTAGGGTTCTTTCACTCGGCCTGTGGCCTCATTTCGCAAACATCCCTTCTCACAAAATAGAATGTAATTTTTAACATTTGTGTCTTAATTAACTCTTATTGCCCTTTAATATCGGATATGAAACCTCGAACTTCGGTTCAATCAACTAGGACGGTAACCCACAAGACTACCGATAATGACAGAACAAAAGAAAGAAGCCAGGCCTCATAGTAGTATCACAGTCTGTTATATATAGTCACGAAACTCAATACGTAGTAAATATGCATCCATATATAGTTGCTGACCACTAGGATCGCTAATATCGCCTCATTACAGACAATGCGAAATAGTACCGGCACAGTCTTTTGTTCCTAGCACCCTCACAACTCAAGCTTTGTGACTGTATATAAAGGGTGCGTCAGAAAGAACGGATGGATTTCACAGGGCAAGAGAAAATTGTAAGGATTTATCAAATCAAAAATGTATTGTTATCAACAGATTCACCAATACATGCAGTTTATTTACGGTATACAACATCATCCATATGATGTCCTTGACTTTCGATACAGGCATCGAGGCGTTTTCTGAAGTTTGCCGTAACTTTCACAGTCATAGTTGGTGGGATTGCCGCAATTTCTTCACGAATCGCCGTCTTCAGTTCGTCCAGTGTATGTGGTTACTTACGCCTTCAAGTGGTCCCAAAGAAAGAACTCGCAGGGCGCGAAATCTTATCGCAACCTCGACAATCTCAGTGCAATAGCATGTTTGCGGGCTGATGGTTGAGGTGGCAGGACAACCTACTGTCTGTCTCCACATTTGCAGGAGTACACGCGCTCCGTGTTCGTCCAGGTGATTTCTTCTTTAATGTTGAACCTGTGGTACGAAATGAAGCCGCCCGAGTTGGAATCCTAGCGTGACGTCCGATGTCGAAATGAGTCCTGAGTGACGATCACAGACTCTTCATTTTTCAAAAATGTCTCTGCGATGAAAGCACGTTGTACACCAGACCAACACCATGTTCTCAACTGAAACTACATTCTCTCGCTGATCCAACAGTCGTGGTCCCCCTCACTCTATCCCTCCCCTCGCTGCGTATTGATAGTTTGAAATCCATCCGTTCTTTCTGACGCACCCTGTACTAGACTGTGGTAGTACCCCCAGAAAAACATCTGAAACGTATTGCTCCATAGAAATTCCATCACGACCAGGTCGGGTATCGGGCCCGGTCCGTCTGGATGGAAGGAAAGCGATATAGAGTGGGCCATAGAAGCAGCCTATTCAATCGTATTTCGAGATGAAAAGTATGTCTTGTACATGATAAAATAGGTAAGATTTCTCGTCCCCGCGCCTAGTGCTGTTAACATTTCTAAAGAGGCTTGGTCTCGCTTCAGTTGTTATTGTGTGTAGAAACACACACACTGCGAGCGAATACATCTTATTCGTCCGTAAAGTACGGCCTTAAGCGCCCCGGGCGGCACACAAAGCCCTGGTTGCATAAAACCCAGACGCGAGCGAGTCAATTCATGTGTCACAACTTTCACAAACACACAATGATGCGTGCTATTCCATAATCTTACTTCGCCGTGACCTACTCAGATTCTATTAATTAAGCCAATTAGTTATATACAAATTATACGTTTTAAAGAATTAATCCATTATACTACAGTTTCCATTCCGAGATAGTAGCGTACCCTGGAATTATAGATTTCAAAGAACGGACAATATTTCATGTAATAATATGGGTAACATGTATTACCACACATAACTCTAGCATCGTGCAGACGTCGTAGTTACCAAATTTCACACCATGTGGTCACCGTCTGCGACAGCGTTTTTCGAACTCCTTTTATGTAAGAATCAGTTTTTTATTCTCAGAACAGACGTACATAAGGCATTCCACATAAGTAAAAGAACTACCACTGAAATAAACATGAAAGAATTCGAACTGTAAATTAAGTCGCTGAAATTTGTACTATACTGTATTAATAGTGTTTACTGAAATTTCAGGCGGAGATTAGGATCTACTAATGGATGACTGCAATTCGTTCAGTCAGTGACATTAAACCATTCTCATGCTGGTACATGTTACTGCCTATAACTCTGAAACATCTCTAGGCTTTATGGTATAGAGGATTTCACTTTAAGAAAAAAAAAGCACTGAACATATGGGGGGGGCTGTTCCATAAACTATTTATAAGTATTTTCTTGAGAATTAGGAATTAATTAGTTTTCTTTAATTCACTGAACACAATTTCACTGAGAACTAGATCGATTTCATGTGCTAAAATATTGTCACATCTCTAAAATTACCATATTACACGTGTTCATAATTCTTGTGTTCGCTTCGTCTGCGATGTCCGTCGCGCTGACCACATTACCCCATCCTTCCAAACTCTAAACTGGTTACGGCTTAACGAACGTAGAAATTTTCATTCTCTTGTTCTCCTTTACCAAGTCCTTCACACCTCTACACCTATCTACCTTTCCTCCCGTTTCAGTTACCTGTCATCATATCATAGTCTCTTCACACGCACGCAAAATAGCCGCATACTAGCCATACCAACACATAAGACATCATCGTATTCATCATTATACACAATCTCGCTCTCGCACTTGTGGAATACCCTACCCAGTGACATCAGAGACTGTCGGAATTTAGTAGCGTTCAGAAGCAAGCTTATCAAGTATTTTCTTACTGCGTAGAGTAGGTTTAATTTTTACTTAATCAATAAAAGAAATGCTTCTCTCTTCTTAACTTTTACAATAAACTGTGTAGCTTTTATTAATCAGTTAATCTTTTAGTACTTTATTTTTGTTGTATTTATAAATTTAATATTAATTGTAATTATAATTGTAATTATATTCTTAATATTGTAATTGTAATCCCCTGGTAGAGGGGAAGAGAAGGCCTGATGGCCTTATCTCTACCAGGTTAAATAAATAAATAAATAAATAAATAAATAAAATATATTTAATTTGTGAATAACGGGATAACAGCTAAATTGGTGGAATAGCCTACCACTTTCTTGCCAAACAGCCCTCCTGTGGAACTTAACAGACAAGTGGGAGTGGTACAGTTGAGGCCAAGATTTCACATTGTTAAAACACGTACAACATTGTCTGCGTGTATTATATAAAGTGCATAAAATTTAACTATCAACAAAACAATAAAGGTATTAGGTATGTAACTTAAGTTCTTGTTTGATTAATAGTGTAAAGTTAATAACGGAAAACGTGAGCTGCATATAATATTAAATCTATATTATAAGCGCTTCTTAACAGACAGAAGACGGAAAACGTGTACTGCACGTAATAATGGAAGGCAGAGAGGCTAACGGCTAACCATTCCGTCATGGGCGAGATAGGCCTATTTTTAATGCAGCAATTGAAGATAAAGTTCAGGCTCAAAGACATTGTAATAGATTGGTTGTAGGAATGAAGAAATTCCCGGAAAGTAACTGGTTTTATTGAGAACTTGAGCGGACAGTAGGAATACAAAAGAGCAGTGTCGCGTGGAAAGATAATTTTGCGCTTATAAAATGGTTCTAACAAAAGGCAAAGTCTCAAAACAGAAAATCTAGACTTAGATAGTCATTATGTCATGCAAAGCCAATTATAAATGTGTTAATAGGAAATTAATTAGTTTTTAACTGTAATATTGAGATCTACAGTATGTATCACCAGGCTTAGAGAGCAATGAGGACAATGAATTTATTAATAATAAGTTAATTATTCATAATTTAAAACAGCATAAGAATACATTTTCTAACCACAATTTTTCTACTGTCTTTGTCACTGTATAGGTATCGTAATACTTAATATTCACTAATTATTTATCGTTATAGTTATTGTAGTTTGAGAGGGTAAAAACATTTAGGTGTCCAAAATCGTATATTTAGCTGCCTGAAATTGTATTTTTAAGTGCATAAAACTGTATTTTAATGCCCATTTTTTATTAATTTAGATCTCTTTTTGAGAAGTCTAAAAGTTGTTTATGGCCTAAATGTCCGAACTCTAGTTAAAATGTACGCCTACATAAGATATAATGTAAGCCTATATGTTTTTGCACTAATCATTATGGCATTAACAGGTTTTTTTTTTTAATAATTTGAGCGGATTCGACGTATCTATCTTGTGCAATACACTTGCAAGAACACTGTATAGGCACATGTTAGGAAGAGAGTATGACAGATATACTCTACCTCACTTTTTCTTTTATCGGAGGCATCTTGCGGCAATAGTGTACTAGGCAAGACCCGTAAGACCAGTGCTTTTTTCTTAAGGTGGAATACTCTATAAAAGTAAATAATAAACTGGACACTAGCTAATTTCACATACGCCTCATTTGCAAGTGAAGCACCTGAATGGTAGGTACATCATACCAAGATAAGATCTGGGGCATCTGACTTAATTTTGTGTGAAAGGACTATGTTCTTCTACCAAAACGTTGCAATTATATGTTGCCATTACAACTACCTATATTATACTATACATAGGGATATTCTTAGATCTTAAACAGTATTTGAATGGCTTATACAACGATTCTGCAATACAATCTACTGTACTTGACTTTAATAATTTCAAGTAATCTTATTTTAACCTTTCCACAAAGGGATCTATGTACCTCACTAACACACACATATACGCAAAAAAAAAAAAAAAAAAAAAAAAAAAAAACATGTTTTTATTAGAGCTCAAGTCATTTTTTTTTCCATCTACAGAAACATAAAACCCGTTGTCTCTCAATATTTTTACTAAACTATTAATAAAATATTGAAATCCGAAATTTGAAAACTCATATTTAATTTTTCCAAATGAAACGCCTATATTCTGCCTACAAGAAGAAAAAAGTGCAACGTTTCAACATGAAAAGTTTACTCTGACGTCACTCGTACCATGGAAATAGTAGTGCAAGAGAAACCTCTTGCTTCGTGGTTTTCCATCTCATTCCTACAGTTCTCTCTCTCACGTGGTAGCTATTGGATTACCGATACTTCCAATTTCGGCTTTTACCCTTCACAGTTCTCCCAAGTTTCTCCAACGAATCCTTGAAAAACAATATGACTAAGTAGGTCTAAGTCGCCAACAGACTTCGAACTTACATGGGTTCTTCCTCACAGCCTCAAATTCTCTTGCAAGGACGCACGATTACTTACCTTTTAAATATATTTTTCCTCCAATTTCTCTTTCTTTCTCACTCGATCCATCTCGTTGCATTATCTAATTAATGGAAGAGTAATAATACAGAATCTGTGCTTTTTGGAACTATAGAAGCAATTGTGCGTTATATATATATATATATATATATATATATATATATATATACACACACACACATATATATATATATATATACAGGGTGTTTAAAAAATACGGGAATAATTTCAGGTATGCATTTCCCACATCTAGACAATCAAAATAGTTCATTACAACATGTGTCCGGAAATGCTTCATTTCCGAGTTATAGCCTTCACAACATTGAAATTCACCTGAACGTTTTTCTTTCCGCAGGTCGTTGTCATTACAGAAGATGTTCAAAATGTCCACCTCCTGCTTGAATACAGACCTCACATCGATGTCTCATTGACCTGCGAACACGATCCCAAACTCCAGGAGTATTGCGTATGTCCTCAGAACATGCCACAATTCGATTCCGAAGGGATTCCAAATCAGGCACCGGAGACGAATAAACCAATGATCAGGTGAGCGTGGAGACCAAGCAATTGGGCCACCTCTACCTATCCGTCGATCAGGAAACCTTCGATCGATCCAAGTACCGGCGAGCCGTACGACTGAAGTGTGCAGGAGCGCCATCATGCAAGAAGTGAATGTGTTGACGATTGATCAGTGGAGTGTCTTCTACGTAAAACATGAGGTATGGTGCTTTCCAGGAAGTTTGTGTACGCCTGCCCCGTAAATCTGTTTACAAGTACATGGGGTCCAACTAATCGATCACCAATGCTACCGGCCCACATGTTGAGGGAGAACCGCACATGGTGATGAGATGGAACAATTGCACGTGGGTTTTCATACGCCCATACATGCTGATTGTGGAAATTTGTTATTCCATCTCGTGTGAACTGTGCTTCATCTGTAAATAATAGCCTACTAAGGCAGGAAAGTTCGGATTTACACTACACTGCTGCAAGAACCACTGACAGAACCTAACTCGTGCAGGGTAATCTGCTGGTGACAGGGCCTGTACACGTTGCAAATGATAAGGATACAATTGATACTCTTTCAACAGTCTCCAGACAGTCGTATAAGGAACATTGACTTGCAACGCTACCCTTCGTGTGCTGATAGAAGGAGTCATGTTCACAGCGTCCTCCTGTACTTCTGGAGTTGTAGATCTTGGTCGTCCCCTTCCCAAACCAGGAGAGTTAAATTTTCCATACTCGCACAGACGGTAATGGAGACGTACAAATGTCTTCCGATCTGCACATTGTCGCTGTGGGTACCTCTCCTGGTACAAACGATGTCCGCCTTACCGTACATGAAGTGTATCTCTGCCAGCTCTTGATTTGAATACATGTCGCACAGTCTAACGCCTACACAACACTGAATGTAACCTTCGCCTCGGAATGAACTGTCAGAGTGCCCTCTTAATGTCTCCTTTGACGGCAACGATCTGCAGAAAGAAAAACGTTCCGGTGAATTTCAATGTTGTGGAGGCCATAACTCGGAAAAAAAGCATTTCCGGACACATGTTGTAATGAACTATTTTGATTGTCTACATGTGGGAAATACATACCTGAAATTATGCCCCGTATTTTTGAAACACCATATATTTATTTATTTATTTATTTATAACGGATTGAGTATACTCGTCCTACCTGTGATAGTATTTATTTAATCCTTAAATTCGTCCTTAATAATAATAATAATAATAATAATAATAATAATAATAATAATAATACTTGTGACACGACAGCCTATTGAGGGCCAAGACCAACAAACCGACTCCTGGCTTCACGTCCACATGCCTTAGAAGAGGTGAACGATCATCCAACCAGAACGATGTAGTCTGCACGATGATAACCATGGCCATTATAGCTTGTTTGCGAACCGGATTTCGCTACCTATCGCAGTTCCCCAAATTCATCACGATGCTGGGTGGATACCGTTCCAATTCACTGGCCGAAATATCATGAGAAAATTCCTTTCCCATGAGGATTCGAACCAGCGCTCATTCTGTAAAACAAATCTACGTGCCATACCATAGGACCCATTCACAACGAAAAGTCTAACATACTTAATTTATGATTAAATTGCTTAACGTTTCAACCTCATCACATAGAAGAGATTGGAATGGTTTACTTTTTTTATATAAATAAATTAATAAGTAATAAAATCGATTATATCATTATGTCCCATACAATGTTGTTTCTTACAAGTATCATAATATTTTTTATCCCAAAAGTAAATTAATACAAATTCATACTATTATTGTCATATATATATATATATATATATATATATATATATATATATGGAGTTCTTCGCATTTATAACATATTGCATAGCTTAGGGAAAACAGATATATTTTACATGAGTCTTAAACAATTTAAGTACACTTGTAATACATTTCTGAAAATGATACAGCTTGTTACGTTCTGTTGTTTCGTATTAAGATTATTGTTGCATTAAGATTATTATACTATGCAGATTATTATTTCATCCATATTATTGTTTTATTCATATTAACTTTGTTTTAAGATCTATATTTACTTTATTTTGACTTTGTTGTTCTTATATGTCTCTATACTTTTATGTTTCTTGTATTTATATCATTAGATTATTTTCTTGTCACTTTAACTTTGTAAATATATAAGATAGGTGTACCAAACATGGTCCAGCTCTTAACAAGGCCCATCCCTTCTTGTGCTAAAAATATATGCGATATCTGATGGATGACGACAGTGATTGGATCCTCTACCAGTCCGCATTTCACAGTGCTTATATCACATGTCAGCTGTAACTGGTTTCCCGCCATTGTATGTTGCTGTGTTTGAGTTGTTTGTCTGGCTAATTATGGAAAGTGCAGTTTTTACGTATTTATGCAGCCATTTGTAACTAATATTACATTTTTCGAAAGATGTTTTATTCCTTTTGAAGATAATATAATTAGATTTAATATATAATTGGTGACGAGGGAGTAGTGAGCAAGAGATTGAAGAAAAACTGCAGGTCTCTAATAAGGCCCGGGTGGGACTTATTTGGTGCATGAAGTGTCAGAACGATTACACGTTCAAGATTTGGTGAACTGTTTTCATCTGTTTGGCTCAGAGAAGTGATTCCAGCTTATTTGATTGCAAGGTGTCGAGGAACAAGAATTTTTCCTTTCTAGCTTCTCCTGAAACTGCGACGTATTGAAGGAAACTCAGGTTCAAGTGCAGATGTACCAGACCTGTCATCCGACGAAGAGGTAGAAGGTGATAATCCTGATGATGTCACTGATCTAATATCAGCATTCATTAACAGTGAAGAATCTCCAAACACCACTATGATCAACAACGATAAAGACAATCCTAGGCCAAATAAACCTATGCTTTCAATAAGGCCCACAATATAACTAATTTTGAAATAAATACAGCGGCCAAAATCTTAAAAACATATATTTCGAACATTTTTTTAAGAGAGTACTAAATCAACTGTGAACGCACAAAATAATGATTTCCCATATTTAATCATTAAAAACATAGATTTTCCCAAACTTTAGATGGATATATATACAGTATATATATATATATATATATATATATATATATATATATATATATATATATATATATATATATATTATATATAGTTGGTCTGTTATGTTCACATCGTAAGATAAAATAGCCTAATAAAAAATAATAATAAAATTAACGCGAGGACATAAATGTATGACATGAACATATGATTCGCGTAGCATTCATAATATTAATAGAACGCTAACGTCAAAACAAAACATAAGTATTTGAAGAGTGTTACTTACAAATGGCTTTTAAGGAACCCGCAGGTTCATTGCCACCCTCACATAAGCCCGCCATCCTGTTTAAGATTAATCCAGTCTCTATCATCATATCCCACCTCCCTCAAATCCATTTTAATATTATCCTCCCATCTACGTCTCGGCTTCCCCAAAAGTCTTTTTCACTCCGGTCTCCCAACTAACACTCTATATGCATTTCTGGATTCGCCTATACGTGCTACATGCCCTGACCATCTCAAACGTCTGGATAATGTTCCTAATTATGTCAGGTGAGGAATAAAATGCGTGCAGTTCTGCGTTGCTAACTTCCTCCATTCTCGTGTAACTTCATCCCTCTTACCCCCCCATATATATATATATATATATATATTGCAATTCATTTTTAGATTTCAGAGAAGTCTTTATTGCATATTAAAAGTACTTTTTTTCAGTCACTGACTTCACAACATATGTTTAAGGTGTTAAACCTTTACATTACATGTTTAAAAGATGTATAAACGTTTTCGTTGGTCAGGGCCAACATCATCAGATACGAAGTACATTTCGGTAATATTAATAATCTCTACATAATTTCTACAAATACAATACATATTTAGTGACATGTAAACTGAATCTTATTAAAATCAACATGGTTATGATACATTTTGACATTCTTATATAACAGCCCTTATGGTAAATTATTTAAAATACACGTGTAAGTTGACTAACATATATACTTTGCAACTTACACGTATATTTTAAATAATTTACAATAAGGGCTGTTATATAAGAATGTCAAAATGTATCATAACCATGTTGATATTAATAAGGTTCAGTTTGCATGTCACTAAATATGTATTGTATTTGTAGAAATTATATAGAGATTATTGATATTACCGAAATGTACTTCGTATCTGATGACGTTGGCCCTGACCAACGAAAACGTATATACATCTTTTAAACATGTAAATGTTTAACACCTTAAACATATGTTGTGAAGTCAGTGACTGAAAAAAATACTTTTAATACCCAAATATTTTCCTAAGGAGCTTATTCTAAAACACCCTTAATCTCTGTTTCTCTCTCAAAATCGCAAAAAATAGAGACGATTAATGTAATTCTGTACTTTTTTCCACTAGTTTTCCATTTTCAAAATCTCTGCAGAGGAATTTCCAAAATACGAGAAAAACTTCCAGGTTTTGGTAATACTGTAGTCGCCCATGAGAATAGAGACTATTAATAACATAGCATACTCTAACTAAATCTCTTGATATATTATCAAGGAACATTAGCGGTGCGCGGAATACAGTTTGCAAAAAGCTGTCCTAAGGAGTTGCATAACCTCGACGTTTCTGTCAAGTAGAGTGCTCAATCGTCAGATTAATCGACGTGTTTTTTATAGCCAAGTTGGAGGCAGAACGCAGGAAATTGGTACAAATAACATAAAGCTGGCTTAAAGAAGTCAGCAGATGTATGTACAAAATTTTAATGTTTAGGAATGCTGAACAAACTTGTCGTAGAGGCTAATCTTTCCGCTGTAATGAAGGTCCGGAATCTTTCTACCTGTATTTTTAAAGGATATAAAGTTAATTAATTCCCCTTTCAAGAAATTACAGTCCTTAAGCAAATAACTTGCATACAGACAGCCATTCGTACTCTCAAAATCGGTGGAAGTCTTTTTATTTACTCCCTTTTTACTTTAGCTCCAAAATAAAACTGGTGGAATGTAGATACCGTCCACGTGTAACCGTGAATTGTGTTCTGACGGCTAAAGCGGCAGTGTTTGCAACATAAAAGAGCGAGGTTCGTCTGTGAGCCCGGTTTCAATCTGACGGAAAGCAATGTGTCTGTAAAGGACAGCATATCCGCAAAGACTTATCAGAGATTTATCTGTACAGACTTACCACAGGGAAGTATGTCTGAATTGGATGATTGTTCATACACGCTCAGACTTACCTCCTAGACTTGTAGTTCACAAAATAATAATAATAATAATAATAATAATAATAATAATAATAATAATAATAGTAGGTCTTTTAAATCAATTCTCCGTGGAGAAATGCGCTGACTCGAGAAATACTATTCCTTCATTGTTCTGCGTTCACAGAAATTCGTGAGAATTCGTTCCCGAATCTGTATATTCATAACTTGCGGCATTTCGCTATATAAAACTAATTAAAACTAACTAAAGACGAAATGTCGACCACATATTCGCAGTATTTTTTTTCCGTATTAATTTGGAGAGCGCTATAGTCGAAAAAACATTCAAGCAGTCGTTGAGTTGCATCCAGGCCGAAAGTATTATAGTTTTTCGGACATACACGAGGGGATATACCCTTGAATTTTGGCTTGTATAGACTTACCTAGAGTCAAAACCTTGCGTGCATGGATCTCTTAAAGAGTTAGGTACAGCTTACAGCAGTGAAATTTTGGAAATATTCAACATTTTTCTTCCATTACTGCATCTTGTACAACAATGAAAATTAGTATGTGTAAAACACTGTCCTTGTGATATATGAAAAAAATATATTTTTACGATTTCAAAAGATTATTTACATTTTTTTTTTAATTCAGTTCACTGTGCAATGATGAAGCGTTTCCCACATAAATCATAAAATATCCAACATTCTGTGATGAAATTCTTTGTCTGTATTTATGCGTGTCATATCTGAATTATGATGCAAGATCACTTCTCTACCATTGATAGGTTGATAAAAAATAAATTCATTTTAAAAATGGTCAAGTATCAGTATTTTCTTCTAAGACAAAATAAAAAATATGTAATTTATTAAGGAAAGTAGTTAAAAGAGCATGATATTGTAAATATGAGTTTCAACAATGAAATGAAAGAGAGAGAACATGAAAAATTTAAAAGGTTTATGAGTTATAAGGGAAACGCTTCATCACTGCACAGTGAACTGCCACTATTTTGAGTTTTGAAAAAAAAATATGAATAAATTTTCTTAAATCGTAAAAATGTTTTTTTTTTTCATATAGCAGAAGGACAGTGTTTTACACTTACCAATTTTCATTACTGTACAAGATACAGTAATGGAGGAAAAAAAAAAGTTGAATGTTTCTAAAAATTTTAGTTTTGTAAGCTGTACCTAACCCCTTAATGCAATATTTGCCTATAATCTTAATCATCAGATTTCTCGAGTCGTTCACATATTTATCTGATAGTTTACATTATCGCTTCTCCTTTGTTTTCTTGTTATTCATTTTGTGCAATAATATTATGAGAATGCAATGCAGAAAAGATATCATTTTTACTTTTATTTCTTAAATTGGTTATACAATTATTTATTAGGGCTGACAAATGCATGATTTAATGAAAAAGAAGAATATTTTTCATGTTATTTTCAAAGACTGTAATACTAAGTCAAAATCATCGCTTAACGCATCTGACCGTGTAACGAGCGGACTCGGGTTCTGGTTGGAATTTTTTCTGGGGTTTTCCTTCAACCAATTGAAACAGAATTTGTGGGTAACTTTCGGCGTTGGACCTCGGACTCATTTCGCCATCATTAATTCACATATCATCATCATCCACACCATAACCCGGGTTAAGTTCACGGTACAGCGTGCTGTACTTGTACAAGAGTACGGCCGTTCAGCTACCCAATCATTCACAGAATAGGAGTGTAAGCACAATAAGACTCAGGCTGCAGTCAGTGGAAGCCTTCTGGTCCCTCCTCCATACAAGAGAGAGAAAAAAACGTTAAAATCATGAAGATAAATACTGCAAGACAATCAGAGAAAAATTAATTAAGAATCAACATCGGAACAAAAGTAAACGACCTGTTCTTTCTTGCATGATAGGCATATCTGTAGTAGGAACATTTGAAACAAAATTTTATTCCTTTCTAAATATAAAACACAAAACACATTGCGATAAATAATATTACACAATACATACCTGCAAGACCGACCATTCTTAGGCAAAGGGTGGGGGGACGAAAGTACACCGTGTCCACAGAGTAAACAGAAATAATAGCTTATAATTTCACAACCGCATATAATACTCGTAATTCCTTAAGACAAAGCTCAATCAATAGAAAAACTCTCCAAGATTTCGTTTCATACCCTTTCCATGGCCATTGTTGTGTGCAATGTTTTGTTTAAAGCTTATTGTTGCATGGCCATTGCTGTGTGAAATGTTTTCTTTCAAGCTTATTGTTGCATGAATAAAAATTTGCATTTATCAGTTTAGTTCCTGTAAATATACAGATTTGGACGGTGCAGCAAAAAGTTCAATGCGTGCTCTGGTTTGTAGAATTGAATTCAGTTACACGTGTTCAGCGGCGCATACGGAGGGAATGGAATGTGGATCCTCCTACACGCAAATCCATTTACGAGTGGGATAGAACTCTACGAGATAACGGAAGCTTGATTTCAAAGACAGGAAAACATTCTAAAAAGCACGTGGCCGAAATGACTGTGGATCAGGTGCGTGAATCATTTGCTGAATGCCCACGTAAATCACGTACCTTGATATGCTGGAGATCTTTGCTTTCTGCCAGTTTAACATTTCGGCAGGATGGTGCTCCACCAGACTTCTATCGAGATGTTAAAATGTTTTTGGATATAACCTTCCCAAGAAATTGGATTGATAGGGATGGGACAACTTCCTGGCCGCCTAGATCCCCGGATTTAACTCCTTTGATTTTTTTTTTGTTTGGGGATTTATTAAAAATGTTGTGTACAACAAAAGAAGTTTGTAATTTGATTGATTTGAGACAGCGTATCATTCAAGCAGTTGAGTTTATAATACCTGATATGTTGGTGAATACCTGGCGAGAGGTTAAGTATCATTATGGTACCTGTCGAGCTATAAATGATGCTCATGTTGAAGTGCAATAGTGGAAATAAAAACTTTTTCAGTTACTCTATATAATGCAGAAGAAATTTATTTAATCAACCTTATCCAAGCTACGATATAAGCTGTTATTTCTGTAAACATTTAGTGTAGACAGTGTATAAAACATTATATTTTACTTTGTTATTTTCAAAGATTGCAATACTATCCATGTTAAAACAAACCAGAAATCTTCTAGTCTGTAGTAGTTATTCAGCTGCGGTGTCAAATCTTGATTTTTCTGAACCCACGCATGCGACATGCGCAAATCTCGCGTCTCGCAGTTATAGAAACCACTCACTATCTCTCGTGTAGTCCGGATTTGTGCAAGACGGGCCTCGCACTTCGCACGTCGCATGCGTCGGTTCTGAAAAACCAAGGCTTTAAAGTTCTCCATGTTGCCAGGGTAACTGCCACAGCTTTTTTTCATGTTTTATAGTCGAGTTAAACAAGCAATTCAAAATCGTGGTGCGGGAGGCGAGGTCGAAGGGTTAAACATAGACTCATTCAGGCATTACTACGACATAAATCGCTCTTTTGTTCGAGTATTATAATAAGTTAATAAATAACTTTGCATACAGAGGCTTTATTAAGACTCAGTAGTTAGCCGCTGGTTTTCTTGTGTTCGCTGTCTAATACACTCTTCAAAACAATTAGGGGAACACTTATAATAAATTGTATAGGTGATTTTTTTGACTGTGATGGTGAAAATTAGTAAATATATAAAATTGAAACATAATTTTCATCAACAAATAGGAATTTTAAACATTCATTGCCTGAATTCAGAATAATGACTTGAAATACGAAATCTTTGATTATGGAAGGCCCTGACAACTTCTAATTGGTCAGCTTTCTGACATTACTATGGTAACGAATGCCTTGCCTTGTTTATTAAAGCGTATGACAAAATGAGACATTTAAATGAGTTTGAAGTGCATCATGCTCTACTTCTTTTACAAGAAGGTCAATCTCTACGACAAGTGGCTAGAGTGTTTGATGTTTCTCCTTCTACTGTGTCCAAGTTACGCAACAGGCGCAGAGAGACAGGTCAGTATTGTAGATCACCTGGTCAGGGCCGTACACGTAAAACAAACCTCCGCCAAGACAGATGCATTGTCACATCTGCTGTTCGACAGCGCACAAAAACTGCAAGAGATCTGCTAAATGACCTCCACATGGCTTCCGGAGTCCGAGCTTCACACCAAACCATAAGGAATAGATTAAGGGAAGAGAATAAACTGCCAAAAAGACCTGTTAAGAAATCACGCTTAACAAATCAACATAGTCTAAGGCAGACCATTCCAAGTGGGCAGCCCCCGTTCCTGCCCTGGTTCGGAGGAGCTGTGCCGAGCTCCAGAGAGAGACATCGAGTGGGAAAGAGACGAAATACCGTCGCTAAGAGGGTTGCTGGCGTTCAAGGGGTAGATTGAACCAGTTAGATGTATAATACAGTATATGGATGACACATTTTATGACACATAGAAAGAATTCAAGAATTTCAATTGGCCATTAAAAAATAACATGACCTAGTTTTACTCTTATTCAGGTTCATGACAGAATATGTGTTCGCGAAGGTATGTAGAGCCAAACATAACAATTAACTTGCATGTCAATACGTGGGCAAGCGGAAACTCTTTTTGTTCCAAGTTCTTATAAAACGGAACAAGGCCGCCTGGAATATTGTAATACCTATCTTTCAAAATTGTGTGACACTGAAGCCTTGTCAATTTGGAATTTGACTAGAGCCTGCTCAAAATTTACAGAAAATAGCGTTATAAAAATGTTCACAAAGTTCCTTCACGCAGCAAAAGATTGTTTGTGGAGAAAGACTAATTGACTCAAATAACGTCACCAGGAAAGGACACAATATCTCTGAAGTTGAAATCATGCACTCCTTTACAAACATTCCTTCCGTAAAAGGCCGGCTACTTTTGGCGATATTTAGGGCAACAATATAGCTTGCATGGTCAGCTCCTTCGGAACTTGGCTCAATGTTTTGCGAAAGAAAGGGGAAATAATATTTAATGACATTGTCACTATACAAAAAATAATTAAATGAGCAGAGAATCCTTTAACCTTTTAACAAACGTTTTTATAACAATTCCCATACATTGTTGACAAATGTTCAAAATAAACTTACTGTAAACTAACCATTAATTTAATTATATTGCCCTTAGAGCACTTAATTAGTTGAAATGATATTTACCTAGTCGTAAGAAGACTGCATTTCGACCTTTAGTTTCGTTATTAATGCCTTCCTCTCTTCGCCGATAATACGAGCGTGGATATCAGAATGTTTAACTTCAAAGTGACGCTTAATGTTGTACGCTTTTGCCCGTACATTGATACAACATATTAAACGTTGAACATTGTTGTCGTCAGATTAGACAAGATACAAGCTCTTCCAAGAGGGGTTAAATCCTGACCCGACTGTCGACGCACTTCTCTTCATTCTTATTCAAAACAGTTAAGCACAAACGATATGGATGAATGAATGACTGATGGACCGCATAATCCAGCAATGAGAAGAGTTGATCATCGTATGCATTCGTACACCACCACAGTCGCAGCAACAGAGAGGAGTGGGGGTCCGCCCAGGGCAGACACAAGGGAGAATCCGGGCGCCCTAGCCCTCAAATGCTGTGTTGCAATGGTCTCATCTAAGGTATCAAGACTTATGTTTGCTGAAAACCAAGTGATTGGAACCTGAACCAGTGGCAGTCTGTACTCTTCTCAGACGAATTCAGGTATCATCTTACACATTGTGATGGTCGTTTAAGGTGTGGAATAGCCAGGGGAAAAACTGTCTGCAGAATGTGTCCAGGAAGTTCATAAATTTGGTACGGGTTCCATAATGTTCTGGGCCGGTATTATGTACAATAATAGTACGGACTTCGTAATTGTCTGGTATACCGAGGACGTTATGGAGGAACATGTTGTGCCTCCTGCCATTGGAGTAGGCCCTCGATTTCTGTTTGTTCAGGATAATGTCACAGCACATTTTTCGGCTGTCACCAGGAATTTCCTACGGGAGAATTAAATTGAGGTATTGGAGTGGTCAGCGATCAGTCCAGACCTGAACCCAATTGAACACTTGTGGGGTATTCTAGATATGAATGTCAGGAACAGACCTGCAGTTCCATAAACACTGCAGGAACTTGGAGATGCTCTAAAGGAGGAATGGGAGAATATCCCCCAAGAGGAAATCCAGAATCTGATAAGGAGTATGCCACAAAGATGTCAAGCTATCATGGAATGTCGTGGAAACCATACGGGATACTTGGACCATTAAAATTATTTTGAATTTGAACATTTAGAACAAGATTTAACTGCTTGCTTAGTAGAATTTTTTAATTAAGTTGATGGTTGGTATTAAAATTAATTATTCATTTGTTTTTATTGACCTGCTATTAAATAATGTCACAAATAATGTATTTATTAATTTTTCTGTCTGTATTCTTATCCAATGAAGAAATATTTATGTAATTCATAGTGTTTTCCTAATTGTTTTGAGCTGTGTTGTATTGCTGCTGCATTCATTCGTTCATAATTGTTGTAACTAATAGGCCTTCAATAGTTTTAGGCCTCCTACTAGAAAGGCCTCTCTTCAGTAGACTAAAGCCACAGAAAGGAATCATCTTTATTCCAGTTTCAGCTTCCATTTGGCGGTAAAACAGCAGCGATGATTTCGCAGTATAACTGGATGCCTTGTCCTTGTGAATATATACTTTACTAGGATCTCTGCCATAAACCCGTGGGATATCTTGACCGTACACTGGTCTCAACACTTCCTCTTGGAAGTAAACTGCATTGACCTTAGTTCTGCTGGCCACTTTCTTAATTTTCAGCTGATCCCGGAACAATAACCAGCCACCACCATAAACCCTTTAGAAAACTTTTCCTTGCATTGTCTTATGAAATTAGAGCGGCATTTTTTCCATGTTCCTTATAAAATATGCCTCCAGACGTATTGCTATCATCAACATAGATCCATGCTTCATTTAATATCACCACTCATTGTCATCTGTTGCCTGCGAGATGCTGTTCATAGAGCTTTCTTGCGTTTGCGAACCGCTCTTGAATGTGTTTCCCTGATAAGCGATGATCACGTGCTTTGGGTCGTCTTTGTAAATTTAGATGATGCGTCCGATAGTTCGGGCCTTCTTTCTAGAATGCTTCTTAGGCTTGGAGGATTTTCTCTCAGGACTTCAGACCTCACTTCCTTGATTATGCTTGGGGTGAGAGAGGGTTGAACTTTTCTTCTTTTAATTTTTACCGGCCGCCCTCTTCGTTCAGGAGCTGAATGTTACATCGATTAATCACCTTACTGATAGTGCTTTTAGAAACAATTATTGCAGGTTCTTTACATCTTTTTTATTATGATGAACTAGCTGCATTTACAATCGTGAAGGTCATATATGTAGCCTTCTCAAAAAGCCGTTAACTTCATTCTCACAGAAAGCTCAAGGAGCGAGACAAATCGCAAGAGGAGACATCAACCTGTTTTGTGTATGAGTCCCAACTCTCCAACGGTAGTATGATAACATGCTAAATTCGTTTACTTTTATCTGTCGCAATCCTCCGTATAAAGTCAAATACAATTGCGATGTTCATGTATTTATATTGATAATATGTATATTTACATTTAAATGTTAAAATCATAAAATATTTTCCTGAACGCGTTAAAATTAGATTAAAAATTGTTACATATGAAAGAAATTCCTGTATAATTCCTTCTTCGACATGACCTTGGTAAGTGCCCCCCACGTTTGTAACTTGTCCATTTCAAATATTTGTTTATACTGATGTAATATGTTATTTTATTCTTCAGTATAACTCTTTTATTTACATTTAAAATTTCAACAAACTCAGTACATTTAGGTTCTTTACATTTTATAATGTTCGTTCAAGCTACAGAAGTTGAGGCAGTAAGCTCGAAATATTTATAGTTACGTAAACAATTCTGTAAAGGCTTATAAGAAGTTTTTTGTAATGTGTAACAATTTTTAACTTCTTTTTAACTTGTTTAGAAAACTAGGTATTACGATTTTAACATTTAAATGCAAAATAAATAGAAAACGTATTATGTGTCTTTCACGTGTTAAATTCTATGTTACCTTGTTTATATGTTTCGGCCTGTTATTGGCCATCATCAGAACTGGTTGTTGCTGGTCTTGGCGCCTTTTGTTTTGTTTCCTGTGGGGGGTGTGTTTGTGTAGTGTAATGTGGAGTCAAAGAGTGTCTGTGTTCTGAAATTGAGTTGTGTGTTGAGAATTACATTTGGATGTGTGTTTGTATGTTTATATATTTCGTATTGTTCTAGTATGTTTATTTTCTGGCTTTTTGATTGGATGTGTAGAATTTCCATGTCTTTGTTGATGTATCTGTATATGTGGTTAGCATTTATGATGTGTTCTGCATATGTGGAAGTGTTTTGTAATTTTGTTATGGCTGTGATATGTTCTTTGTAACGTGTTTGAAACGGTCTGCCTGTCTGTCCTATGTAGAAATTGTTGCAGATGTTACATTTGAGTTTGTATACGCCTGTGTGGTTGTATTTGTTTGTTTGTGTTGTTTATGTGTTAGAGAAGTTTTTGTAGAGTATTATTTGTTCTGTATGCGATGTTGTAATTTCATTTCTTGAATGAGGTTGCAATCTTGTGTGTGCGTTTTTGTTTTCGTATGTTATTGTGATGTATTTTTTGTGTTCTTGTGTTTGTGTTATATTCTTATGTTTTTTGTGATTATGTTTTGTCTTTCGTACTATTTTGTCTATTATGTTTGAGTTGTATCCGTTTTCTTGTGCTATTTTGTTTATGTGTTGATGTAGGTTTTGGATATGTCTTTTGTTTCCTTTGTATAGTATTAGTATGTCATCTACGTATATGATCTTGTCTGCGTGTTTGTTGTCTTTGTTTAGTATGTATGTCTGTTCTATGTGGTGTATGAATATTTCTGCTATAGTATGCTGGAAATGGTTAATCCAATGGGTAGGCCTTCGGTTTGAGTGTAATATTTGTTATTGTATCTGAAGTAATTTTGTTCTGTGACGATGTCTGTGATGTGGATGATTTCTTTAATGTGTTCTTGTGGTGTGTTGTTGTTTTTGAGCATTTGTTCTAGTATCTATAGTGTATCTTTTACGGGTATGATTATGTATAGGTTAGTTATGTCGAAAGTTGCTAATATTGCACTGTATGGGATATGTTTGTCTTTTATTTTTTCATTACACAAACACACACCCACAGGAAACAAAACAAAAGGCGCCGAAACCAGCAACAACAAGTTCTGATGATGGCCAATAGCAGGCCGAAACATGTCAACAAGGTAACATAAAATTTAACACGTAAAAGACACATAATACATTTTCCAAAGTGATATAGTGTTAAAAGTTGTGTAATCAAGATGCAAAATAAATACACATGTTATCAAAATACTTTCTTAACCAACATAATAGTTTTTCTTAACAATCGCTTAACTTTCAACCTCGAAACTGGTCATATAGTAATTCATGCCTTGGGAAGTCGAAGATAATAACTGAATTACAGCATGTACAAAGAGTACAGTGCTCTAATGTTTAAACCACAAATAATGAAGCAGTGAAATTAGAGTAAGTATTCTTTCTAAAGAATTCCCAGACAATTTTAATTGAAACTGGAATGCGTCTTTGGGCTCATAGTACTAAAAGATGTAGACTGAAGTTCCCATTTTAATCTTTTTTGAACAAATAACTGAATTCTTGTTTAAAATTGGGTTCACCGCACTTTAATCCAGAACAAATAGTCACAGATTGCTGTTATGCAGTGCAGAAATATTTGCACCGGTATACGAACACAGAAGTCAGTTTAATTAAGTTCTCCACTTGCAGCCAAGTCCAGTGCTCTTGTCTGCAGCCCAATTAGTAGGAAAGTAAGTCCTGTGGCTGATCACTGCAAGCACTGAGTCATCTGTTCCCGATAAAAAGACACTCACTCATTAGCTGACATTGTTTACTATCTTCTACTTGTATCTTTTGCATATTTGTTTCTCTCTACATGTAATTACCAATACAAAAAAAAATCTGCTCATTATTATATAATTAATTGGAATTTAAAAAGAGCAAAGTGACATGCGCTTCGCAAAAAGAAAGTTGCAGTTGAGTGCAAAAGTTATAGACAATTTATACTTCAATTAAAATATTGAAACAAGTGTATTCACAGACTGTTATGAAAACTAATTTATCTTAATTTATTATCAGTGGTATGCAGCTAGATCTAGCTCAGTATTTCTTCTTCCTTAACAAATTACTTAATGACCCTGAATCAACTAGTCACTAGCTTTCATGTAATTGGTAATGGTGATAGTAAGACAGAATTTTGGTGCTATTAAAGCGACAATTCGCCTTCAAACTACATGAGTATATCGTCGCTGCGCCTCCAAATTTCAACAAGATTTTGCAGGACAAAGAAAAAACATTGCCTCTTTTAATTCTCTTGATTATGGTGGGATTATGGAAAGGATTCGTCATGGAATTATCTGACATTTGTCTTGCAGTTGAGGAAAAGGTCGGAAAAAAGTCCAGTATAATTTCAATTATTACAAGACAAATTATGTAATTATACCGAAAGTAGCTTTAAAATCAAGGAAATTAAACGTGGAAATGCTTCCTTCTTTGTCCTGCGAAATTTCTTTTTTAAATTAATAGCGGGTTTCGGATGTGCAGCGACGATATAATTTAATTAAAACAATAAAATATTCATGATTAAACGTCAAAATTAAAATTAATTTCCATGATCATGAGTGGTGAGTAGACGGATCTTGCAGAGTTTCTTCCTTTTTCATATAAGTTATTTAAAAAAGGCTGTATAAACTGAATAGTTAGTTATCTGATATCGATGCAATTAATGATAGTGAGATGGTGTTTGGGTGGGATTATGGAAAAGATTCGTAATGGAATTACCTGACATTTGTCTTGCAGTTGAGGAAAAGGTCGGAAAAAAAGTCCAGCCGTAGAACAAGCCCCAGCAAAATTGGACTGGAACTTATGCCCGAATGCAGCTCTGGTGAACGAATCATTCCTGGAAACCGAGTTCGATCCCGGGCGATCTGGCATGATACTCGAGATGGACAAGAACAGAGGATGTAGTAGTAGTAATAATAGTATTGCTATTAAAATCAGTAATATAGTAGTATTACCGTTTGAAGTAGTGCTAGTAATAGAAGTGGTTTTTAATTGGTATATTTTACGACGCATATCAGCTACGATGGTTATTTAGCGTCTAAGTGAAATTAAGGCGATAATCCAAGCGAAATGAGTCCAGGGCCCAGTGTTGAAAGCTTCCCAGCATTTGCTCTTAAAGGGTTGAGGAAAAATTCCTGAGAAAACCTCAACCAGGTAGGCTAACTTGTCCCAACCAGAATTTGAACTCGAGACCGATCGTTTCACAGTCAAATATGCTAACTTTTACTCCACAAATAGAAGTGGTAGTAGCAATAATAGTAGCGGTAGTAGTAATAGTAGTAGTAGTAGTGGTAGTAGCAATAGTTGACTAGTAGTAATATTAGTGATGGTAGTACTAATAGCAGTAGTACCACTATTAGCAGTAATATCAGAAATACTAGTAAAAGTAGTTTGTAATTATAGTAGTAGTAATAGTAGCGGTAGAAGTAGGCTAATAGTTGACTAGTAGTAATATTAGTGATGGTAGTACTAATAGCAGAAGTACTACTAATAGCAGTAATATCAGAAATAGTAGTAGAAGTAGTTGTAATTATAGTAGTAATAGTAATATTAGCGGTAGCAATAATAGTTTACTAGTAACAATATTAGTGATGGTTGTAGTAATAGCAGTAATATCAGAAATAGTAGTAGAAGTAGTTGTAATTATAGTAGTAGTAATATTAGCAGTAGCAATAATAGTTTACTAGTAAACATATTAGTGATGGTTGTACTAATAGCAGTAATATCAGAAATAGTAGTAGAAGTAGTTGTAATTATAGTAGTAGTAATATTAGCAGTAGCAATAATAGTTTACTAGTAAAAATATTAGTGATGGTTGTACTAATAGCAGTAATATCAGAAATAGTAGTAGAAGTAGTTGTAATTATAGTAGTAGTAATATTGGTGATAGCAGTATTAGTAGGATAGCAGTAGCAATATCAGTGGTAGTAGTAACAGTAGTAGTTATACTAGTATAAGTAGCCTAAGTAGTTATAATAATAAAAGTAATGGTAATAATACTACTAGTAGTAATACTAGGTCTACTAGTAGAAGTAGCAGTAATAACAGTAGTAGTATCAGTAGTAGAAATAATTGTAGTGGTGGTAATATTAGTATAGTAGTACTGTTAGTAGCGGTAGTAATATTAAGTTTTTTTACTTGGTTATTTTATAACGCTATATCAACTAGGTTATTTAGCGTCGGTGGGATTTATGATAGCGAGAGGTATTTGGCGAGGTGAGGCTGACGATTCGCCATAGATTACCTGACATTCGCCTTACGGTTTGGGGAAAATCTCGGAAAAACCCAATCAGGCAATCAGCCCAAGCTGGGATCGAACCTGCACTCCGGATAGGCAGGCAAGCGTCTTAGCCGACTGAGCTACGCCGGTGATCAATATTAATAGTAGTTCTACTAGCATTAGTAGTAGTAGTACTAGTAGTATTAGTAATAACAAAAGCAGTAGTACGACTAATACGTCTACTAGTAGTGACAGAAGTAATAACAGTAGTATTAGACCTAAGAGTGGTAATAGTAGTCTACTAGTTAATTTTATGCTCAAGACACTTGACACAAAGTCGTTCGTCTTCTAGTTTCCCAATAAATTTAATATCCCTAGTAGTATAATTGTAATTGTTGGAGAAATAGTAGCGGTAGTAGGCCTATAACATTGCTTAGTAGTAATAATAGTTGCACTAGTACTGTTGGTAGTAGATAGGAAAGTCGTAGTAAGAATAATAGCAGAATAGTAATAATTGTAACAGTATTAGTAACAGCAGTAGAAATAGCAATAGTAGTAGTAGTAGTAGTAGTGGTAGAAGTAGTAGCAATAGGCTAGCAGTAGCAGTAGCAGTATTTTACTTATCGACACTTTGAACTGCAAAGGTTATTCAGAATTTGAATTCATTGCGTTAGTTTAGACCAGCGGTTTCCAAACTGGGGGTCGTGTAAAGAGCTGAAGGGGTCGCAACATGATTTACAAAATACTCCAAAAATACCAGTTAAAAGAGCTTGAAGTAATCGGACTTCTGGTTGGAGCAAGAGGTACCGCTACTCTCTTCATGAAAAATGTGTTTAAGAGGCTAGGAATACCTACATCTATTATTCCGGTTGTAACCTTAGCTGCATTGAAAGGATCAATTGCTCTCCTGAAGAATCACCTATATTCGAAATCAAACTAAATTCAGTAGCATTCTTTACTTTTTTGTAACACTTACCTCTCTAAGAATAGGTATATTTCCACTAATCTCAAAAAAATTATTTGCAGCTATGTACTTGTAGGAATTTCATTGTTAAAACAAAATCAATGGTTCAATGAACTTGTAAAAATTTCTGTGCTTAAGTACTCTTTGTCCCTTGTGGCAGCTCACGAATGGTGAGAAGATTTATAAATTTTATTTATTTAGCGTGTATATTTAAAATATAGCTTTTCTTTTTTTTTTAATTTCAGCCAGTTGAACTCAACTGTATAAAAATGGATTTAGTATGCATCTGTGACTGTCATATTCTTGAGTTTCTGACTGTCTTCTGGAAAACAATAAGAAAGCTGTTATGCAGAATTGTGCAAACTTATGTAATTGCAAGTTCGCAAAAACAAACTCAGTATTTGCTGTATCGTATGTAGCTAAACATTCCACGAGTTCTTAAAAGCACTGGAATGCATCACTTGTCAAGTGATGTAGACCAGAATTCAAGTTTCTTTATAAATTCTATGATTTTAGCCTATCTCTGGCTGTTGTAATGTTAGCATTTTGGCCTTGCAATCTCGTACTAAAAGTGTTTTAAATATTCCAAATATCAGCAAAGGAGGTTACTACGAGGGTCATGTAATATTTCGTGTCATTGTTGCACTATATTCTTCTATTTTGGTCGTTCCTTGAGTGGTTTCCACTAATTTTGAATAAAATTATATTTCTTTTCAATTTTAGATATATCTGTATTTTCCAAATGGGGTTAAGTATCCTACCAGTTCCGTATTCGCGGTCGCATACAGAAGTCTTGCCAAAAAGTGGGTCGCAAAATCAAAAAGTTTGGGAGCCACTGGTTTAGACAGTTAAATGAATGGTCAACGAAATTTGCCTGAAACACACAATCTGAAACAGAGTTCTCTCAAGTACCGTATATCAACGAACTGGAGTTACAGGTTTTCTTTTCTATCTGGGCCCGCCCTCCATGGTATGACATGACACATAAGTTGAATTTCTAAGTAAGAAAAAATGTTGCTAGGAACGGATTGTCGCGTAAGATGTACGTGGAAGTATCAAGAATTGTTGTCTTTATGCAGTCAATTATTCGAAGATAGGATGGAACCTCAGAAGTGACATCAATTAGGCATCAGTCATAAGGCAACTAAGCCGGGAAAAATAATTTTTTTTTTCGACAAAACATGTTTCATTGAGTTTATACAGGATGTAAGGGGTATAAGAGCCATCATTTTAACCGATTATACATGTCATAAGGAAGAAAAAATGTCCTTACAATTTTTTCCTAATTGCAATATTTAACAAATTATTAAAGTTTACAATATTAGACGTTTCGCAACTTGCTGGATGGGGAGGGAGTTTAGAAGTACACAGTACAGCTCAAGCGGGTACAGACATACCGGTACAGATGCTCTGTTCTAATGCAGGAACGGACCATGATAATGCCGTTGTTTGCACAACACGAGCAGCAAATACAAACTTTCAATCTCATTAATAGAACATTACGGTAATTTTACATTTTATTTAACAATATTGCTCCATTTTTATTGTACGTTTAAAACACACAAAAAAATGGTTTTCTGCACAAAATCACACCAACATTTTTTCTAATGTAAAATTTTAATCTCACCCGCCTCCGTAAAGCAGTATCATTTTTAAACAAACTAATGGTTGTGTGGTTTTCGAAACGGGGTAAGAGATTCCTAGTTTCTAAAAATTGTTGAGAAATTGCTAGAAAAATTTCGCCGATTACTTAACCTCCTTTGAGAAAAATTTTCTTACATCCTTCTTGTCTCACTTGAATTACGACAACTTTCTCCATAAATTAATAACATATGCTATTCCTAAACCGTAAATGACATTGTAAGTTGTTTATTGAATATCCTGAACTGAATTGTCATCCGCTCAGCAGTAGACCTGTGGACAGGGAGCTTGAACTCAGCTGACTCGTACTTACGTCTGTGCGAACTACTGTCTGCTGAACACGCTGCAAAGTCTCTCACGCCAGAATATTAATAAATTTAAGCATGCATATTTATTTAATTTCACGAAAACGTAATAGAACACACAAATATTTATTTGAACTAATATTAACTTTTTGCTAGATATACCTACTGATGTAATTATTTTCGTAATTTTGCTAACGATATAAGCAGTATAACGGAAATAAAATAAGAAAGGAAATCTTTTTTTCTGGGAAAACTATCAAGTTTTGACCCTATGTTGTATGGACATTTTTTGATCCTGTAGACCGTCCTCGACGACTGTCAAAAGGACGGCACTTATACTCCTTACATTCTGTATAGCATTTTCAGTTTGCAGTAAACCAGACACAATAGACTTAAGATTACTAAAGTACGATACATATAGGCCTACTTGTGACCCTAACGTTACTAATCGTGTGGCATCTATATCCATTGGTTGTATGCACAGTTCAGTCAGTTTATTTACATTGCTGTATTTCAACCTTTTGTGATAAGTAGAGTCGTGCTTTTGGTTACTTTGAAGACAAGTTAGGTATACATCGATCATAATAACTTCGTACAGACGCAAGCTGCAAGTCAACGGTTCACGCTTCAGTGAACCAAGCAATCTTCTCACATGCAACAATACTGTATGTCCACAACTGTTTATTCGTGTAGCTGTGGGCTTAAGTCCATGTGGATTTATTAATAACAATACTGAAGTAATTTAAAGGTTGCTATATGCAAGAAAAGATAATTTTTACAAGGGATAGACGAAATTAAAAATAAAATCAAGAGCCAGCCCCTTTATTTCAAAGCGCCACACTTTGTTCAGACATGCAATGAGGAAAACACTCGAGCTAAGACAAAGATACATTATATTACTGAAATATATTAAACAATGTTAAATATCTATGCAATGCAAACACACGCTCTCAGAGACGCTCTCAAGCTATGTAGGACAATATCTTGAGATGCGTAACAAACGTAACAATATTAATTTAAAAAGAACATTCGAATTTCTTCCTACAACCGCTTTATGTGTTAGTCGTAGTGACATGAAAGAAATCGAAGTTATAAAAAATGTTGAACTCAATAAACAATTTTGGCGCCACATACAACTTTTAGCCGCCATGGCTAGCTGGCGCTCGGAATTTCTCTATCCCTGATTTTTACATGAATTAAAACACACATAGATACTTTAGACCTAATTAAAGTTTGAAATTAACAAATGGAAAAAAACATAAATTACAGCACAAACTTAAAATAAAACACATTACGAGTGCCTGCTGTATGAGTCTCTACAAATTGCAATCATTGACTGTAAACATTTCAAGTGTTTCATATGAAAAATTTTTCTTTCTTTTTCACTTAAATAGATTTTCTTCTTTCCTAACAACGTGCTCGCTATCAAATTCTTGTAGTGTAGCACTCAATTCCAAACGCCTAGCTCTGTTTTGTTTTCGTATGTTTACTGAACAGCAGACCTGAATTAAGTAGGTTTGGATGACGTCAAGCTATACTCCATACGTATCTACACTGTTCCGGGTTACTTGGAGGCTTTAGGTAACCAAACGCAGGACGAGTGATAAGTACCGGTACCGTAGCCTATTAGTATTATAAATCACGTAACATACATAATCTCCATATTCGGTTATGTATGGATATACAGAATCATACAGTTTCCTTCGTTCTATACTTGAAAACAAAGCTAAAGAGCATTTATGATGAATGGGCACAGGAATTAATCATGTTGAAAGCAAATTCGTTCACGGTCATAATAATGAAGAAAAATATATTCAAAGCAGAAAAAATATAAAATAATTGAAAAAAATGTTTGTAAGATTAGCCTAATGAAAAACAAGTCACTTATATTCTCAGCAAATAAAAACTAGGCCCCATAGTTTCCATGCGGTAGCAGTTTGCGTAATAAACAATAATACAAAGCTAACAGATGTCACTAGTATCACACTGGTAATGAAGTGCACGATGCTCATTTGTTTGAGCGCAGGCTGAATGATGGTAGTAATCACAGTAATGGATGCGCGGCACTAACAAATAGCACCAACACGCAGATTAAAAAAAAAGAAAAGAAAGAGAAAACGGCCTAAGTTAAGACACATCCGGCTCTAGGTAATGTTTTTCTTAAGCATCTCCCTTCAGAAAGACGACGAACATGGCGACAAGACAGATTTCTTATTTCATTGTGGCAGTTCTATTATGAGAAATGCATCCATTTGTCAATATTATGCGACTCTTGGTCTGCAGCAGCAAAGTAATAATAATAATAATAATAATAATAATAATAATAATAATAATAATAATAATAATAATAATAATAATAATAATAATAATAATAACGTAATAATAATAATAACGTAATAATAATAATAATAATAATAATAATAATAATATACCCTGAATATGTGTTTTTAAGTAGGTTATTTTACGACGCTTTATCAACATCTTAAGTTATTTAGCGTCTGAATGAGATGAAGGTGATAATGCTGGTGAAATGAGTCCTGGGTCCAGCACCGAAATTTACCCAGCATTTGCTCATATTGGATTGAGGAAAAAAAAAAACAGAAAAAACCTCAACCAGGTATCCTGCCCCGACCGGGAGTTGAACACGGCCCACCTGGTTTCGCCGCCACAGGTGTGGACTGAATATGTGTCAACCTGTAGCTTCTGCGAGTCTTTCTTAGGGAACAGATGTGTTATACTTATAAAGTTGAAAAGCTGCCGGTAGATTCTAATTAATATCAATATTTTAATATGGGCATGCATCATTTAGGCCTACTGAACCTACATCAAAATGCTTACAATGTCTTCATTTACAATTTCCCGTCTTGATTCATCGTTCATAGTGTTAACGCCATTAACGCGGCTTTCATATCTTGAAACACTGATATTTCCTTTGGCGGCAACACGCAGTCATTATGAAAATATCACTTTGCAACCCAGTAAGAATCACAAACTGTTTCCTTCACCATTAACATTTTCATACAACACACATTATTATTTACAATTTTCTATCAAACGTAGGAACAACCTGAAAACCATATCCCGTGAAGCAAATGAAAGAATAAAACAATGCCAACCCTATACAATTCATCATCCAAATTTTAACAAAGATATATTTTTCCCGCAATCACTATGTTAGCAGTTTTCGACTGAGACATCACAAAAGCTCAAAGGTTTTATAGTTTTTTTCAAAATTCCTTGCAAATTTCAAATTGAATATAAGTATAGATATTGTAGACCTATTTTCATTTGTTCATATTTAAATTTGCGGAAACAATGCAACATTTGGCGGCCTTCAAAATTATATTTAAATATGCCCAGCTTATAAATATATGTGCAAAACCAAATGTAGGTCTATTCATTCGTGAAAAATTAAATAATTCTCATCATTATCATAAATGTTACACCCTGTAGAAATGTAGAGTACCTACTTCTGTGAATTTCATTAGAAAATTAGCCTACACTAAGAATTTCACAACTATTGGAGTGAATGAATGAATGAACGAATGAGGAAAAATAATTTAAAATGTACACGTGAATATGTCTTTGCAAGAGAGTTTGGGACTGATAAAAAATTAATGTGTGAGCTCCAAGTCTTTTGCCCATTTGTGTAACTCCGAATTTCGCCATTTCTCAATGAATTTTAGAGAATTTTGAATTTGAAACAATACTGGAATTAAGGGACTTGGTATTATACGTATGTACAGGATGGAAGTGAAATAACCCTGCATATTTTCAGAGCGAATAGCTTATGTTGTATGTAACAAAAAAGTGTAATAACATATTGGTGGAAAGTTCATAGCTCTCTCAGAAAGAATGTTTTTCCCAAATGTTTAACACCCTATTATTCAGTAACTATTGCGAGTATGATAGTGTTTTTGTCCCTATCGACAGACTATGTAATAAATAATAATTTATCCCTCTGGCGTATTTCAATAGTGGGACGTATACATTTAATTTAAAAACAACTAATTTCAAGCCACTGAACGATGCCAACAGATTGTAACGTCATAGCCAGGGAGAGAGGTTCGCGTAGAGAAACAGACCAGAGTTCTTTGACCTCTTATATTTTGTCTTACTTGAGTAAAGAGGACTGTGTTAGCGGCGATGTTCCCAGACTGCTGCAACTTCAGACTTAATTTTCTAATTAACCGTGCATTTAGTCACAAAATAGCCTATAATATAGGTTTCCTATTCTTTTAAGAGTACCCTATCGTCCCTTTCAATTTGCAGGATTATTTCACTTCCATCCTGTATATAATCTCCTTCAGTGTTACGACAGGTGTCGCCGTATTCCAGAAATCAAATGTCATTTTCCTCTGTCCATCCATTGATCCGGCTACGAAGCTGTTGTAATCATGGTTGCCTGTACCACTCAAGTCTTCTCTGGTCAACCTTTCTTCTTTTTCTCTGACTGGGACCATTCCGTATTTTAGATATTCTTTCCTCTAGTGTCCTTTTAACATGACCATACCATCGGAGTCTTTTCTTCTCTATGATGTCTGACTTCTCTATTACTTCTACGGTTTTCTTTGTATGTTCATTTCTTATTCTTTTATTTTTTGATTTTCCAGTTGATCTTCTCAAACCATTCATTTCTGTAGCTAACAAGCAAACTTTCTGATGGGGACAGATAAAAAAGTTAATGTTTTCTCTTCCACCATGTTAATAATGTCAAAATAAGTGCTTATACAAATTTTGGCCACTTGACCGCAATTACGAGGCCGTCCAGAAAGTGATTATCCCTGGGGCCGTTTACAGAAAAAAGTAAGTACAATTGCATGGAAAGATATACTGAAACAGATACAGCAATTGTTGTGCTATTTGTCAACATTTCTCCCACTGCAATTGAGACATTTGTCATACCATGGGATCAATTTTTGTATCCTTTGTCGTAGTAGTCAGCCGCCTGGGATCGGAACCTGCGTTTGACAGCCGTTTGCACCTCTCTGGCGATCCCATGATATGACAAATATCTCAATTCCTAGGGGGATATGTTGAAAAGTAGCTCAACAATTGCTGTGTCTGTTCCAGTAAATTTTTCTAATGTTATCGTGTTTTCTTTCTGTTAACGGTCCCTGGCGAACTTATTTTTACAGCCCCTGTAATTGCAGTCGAGTGGCCAGAATTTGTATAAGCACTTCTTTTGACATTATTAACATGGTGCAAGAAAAAAATTTAACTTTTTTATCTATCCCCCATCAGAATGTTTGCTTCTAAGATTTTATTTGTTTTCCTTGTAGGAACTTGCCAAACTTCTGCCTATATGTTAAAATGTTTTGAACTATTGTCTCACAGATTAGGAAATTGTATGTTTTTCATGTCTTGGCTCCAACAAATAGAATTTTCACCGTTCATAGCTTGAATTGCTTTAGAAATTAAGTCATTTATTTCTCTTATGTTATCTCCTAGCTGGTCTAAATCACAATTTATTCCGTCTAAAGATGTAAAGAAGAACAGTAATAATTTTGTAATGAATTCATTAAAACTTGTCTTACTTATTCTGGAGAAAGATAACATCACCTGTCTCGTATATGTATTCACATATGGAATAGGGTAACTTTCATAGTCTTAGTTGTTATTGTATATGAAAGTTAACTTAGCTAGAACGTCTTCCTTTACCTATCAGAAATTCCAACAAGACTACGTAGCCACTCGCAGCAGATGTGCATTGAAAATGTAGACAGTTTCATGCTAATGTTGACAGCGACGGAGTTCAAATTTAATTTATAACATGTGGTCTCCTGAATCACTGCGGATACAAGCAGTGCAGCAACCATTCCCCAGCTACTTCTATGGCAATAAGTTTGGCCTGAGTGACAGTAGTGACAGTAAACATTGTAGACCATTTTAATTTACTAACATGAACTTCAGAATTATATTCGAAAGCTGTAAATGTACAGAACTCTATTCCGACAATAAATTTTCCAGCTTTATACTTTTGAATGGATATTCCGTTCCGCAATTAATTTTCATTTTTGGTGTGCTCAGTGAAATGTGCAAAGCATAAATAGAGGGAACTTTCACATAAAATATTGCTTCTGTTACTCTATTAAACTGAATTTACGAAGTGTAAAATTTGTTATAGTAAAGTAAGTAGGCTTACAACTTATGAAAACAAAGGTTTTGTGGACCACACAGTATTAGTAATATGGAGTGATACTGAAAGGCTGCGCTACAACATAAGTTCAAATATCGCTAGGTCTAATTACCTGATTGGATTTTTCGGTATTTTCTCCAGAATATCGTTACTTAATGTTGAGTAAAAGATCTTAATTGTATCAGGGATACAAAGAACGTGTAGAATATGTAGGCTGACCAGACGTCTCCGATTTCCGGGGACAGTCCCCGGTTTTGAGTTGCTGTCCCCGGGGAGCAAATGTTCCCGTTTTTGTCCCCGGAAATTAATTTTGTTCCCAGAAGCTTTGATTTCGTTTCAATAACATTTTACACAACTATTGTAGTATCTTGATGAAACTGCTGCGATTCATGCATATTTCTGAACGGTCCTTAGTATGAGACAGAAGAACCAGCGAGGACAGTATGAGATATTCTGCACTCTTTGAGAAGAACTTTATCTCTGGTCATCTTAACATTCGCGTTGCGCGAAAGCGTTAGAACTGCCGCAGCGTCCATTTTTAAGTAGTTAAAAAAATGAGGAGTTTTGTGACTAACCAGCAGGTGGAAAGTGATAGGATATTTATCAAAGTTTAAAAAAAAATCCATTCGATTTGAAAATCTTCTCAAAATAGTATTAACCATGTATCTTCCAGGCAGTAATTCATCTCTTGAAAGACTTTTCTCCACAATGAAGTCAAACTCGACTAACGAAAAGTTGAGAATGGAAGTTGAAACAGTTAAAGCTTTGTTACAAGTGAAAACAAACTTTCAATTCTCATGTGAAGAACTTAGTGTGAAGCTGAATGGGAATGAGCAGATCCTTCAAAAGATACATTCTTCAGACAAGTACTTGTAAAATGTGTTTTAGAGTTTAGTGTACAACATTATGTGAAAGACTTCCATGCATGCGTCAGTACTGAAATTAAATGCTATTCTTAGTGGCTATAATAAAATTATGTATACAAGTTACGTGTGTTTATGCATTTAATTAAAGAAGTTAAGATACTCTACAAATTTAGTGTGCAAAGTTCCATCATTGTATCTACTGTTACATATTGTATTTTCTGCAAAATTTCAACGGAGAGCGACTAGGTAAGCGTTTATAGTTTTTCTTGAAATTGTCGATGTCACCTGCTGGACCATAAAAAATCTGGTGAGCCTAAGAATACATCATCCAATTTCGGGGATGAAACTACAGTTGTGTTAGTTTGAATGTTTTGGTTTTGTTTCTGTTTACAAATGGTCATCATGGGTCTGTTGTAGGTTGAGAAAAGTAATTAATTTTTTTTTATTTTATTGGGTTATTTTACGACGCTGTATCAACATCTAGGTTATTTAGCGTCTGAATTATATGAAGGTGATAATGCCGGTGAAATGAGTCCGGGGTCCAGCACCGAAAGTTACCCAGCATTTGCTCGTATTGGGTTGAGGGAAAACCCCGGAAAAAACCTCAACCAGGTAACTTGCCCCGACCGGGATTCGAACCCGGGCCACCTGAAAAGTAATTAATGAAGGGCATGCAATACATCTTCTTTTAAGGTGAAGCGACATTCCGAAATTAGTCCCAGCTCACAACAAATTTTTCACTATAATTCTCTCAGAGTGTATCATAAGTGTCTATTATCATTTTAATATTGCAGAAATCGCGATCACAAATCAACTGATAGGTCGCACAGGTTTGTAGCTATTCTCGATGCCGAGATATTACTGGGAGGGACCTGTGACATCGCTAATTTTATATGCACCTTCGGTGCTGTATGTAGTGAGGGAAGGTGGCTTCATTGATCCGGAGTCTATCTACTAATAACATTTGCACCCAGGTAGGCCTACAATTCATAGTGTTGTTACAGTAAGCATTTGAAATTCTACCATTTTTGACGTGAATATGTCTACAAGAATTCGACCGACACATTCTCAGGCAGTTTTGTCGTGCCTGTAAAAAGAAACTACATGACTTAGCCTACTCAAATGAAATAAACGGCGATCAACAGACGAAGGATCAATGTATCCAATGTGACCTTAAATTGGAGTGGGTAACTTCATTTAGCGAAATGCGGGAGGAGGTAATTTGAGGCACGGATTGGCTAGTCGAACGGCAGAAGAGGCATTGTAACTCGAAAGTGTGAAAAGATAGAACGTTCTCTGTGGTGTCAAATTATTCGTACCGAGCCAGGCTAAAATCTCAATTGAGCAGCAATCACAGTCGATAAGTGAAATTGTGAAAATTCGCTCATGAATTTGAGTAAAGAAAGAAAATTTCCAATTATTCTGATGAACCGAAGTACATATGATATTTCCGTGCAGGAATTCTGCATTACCATATGATGAAGGATGGATGGGGCGAAGAAAAATTCCCTCTGGCACCAGGATTCGAACCCGGGTTTTCAGGTCTACGTGCTGACGCTTTATCCACTAAGCCACATCGGATTCCAGCTCCGATGCCGGATTGAATCTTCTCAGTTTAAGTTCCACCTCTTAGTTTCCCTTTAGTGGCCAACCCTCTTGCACTGTGTCACACTTAGTGATTTAAGACGGCGCTCATTCCGTCGGATCCCGGCCACTTAATCACTCGTAATGAATGCACCTCTGCACATAGTGTTTTGGACATTGTGCCACGGTCACACATCTGTGACATAATGCATGAGGGTTGGCCACTAAAGGGAAACTAAGAGGTGGAGGTTAAACTGAGAGGATTCAATCCGCCATCGGAGCTAGAATCCGGTGTGGCTTAGTGGATAAAGCGTCAGCACGTAGAGCTGAAAACCTGGGTTCGAGTCCTGGTGCCGGAGAATTTTTCTCCGCTCTATCCAATCTTCATAAAATTTGCAATGTCAAGGCGTAGGTCTACGCAACGCAAATGGAAGCGGACATAAGAGCAACGGGTAGCAAATGATGGAGCATTACGGTTACTATAGCAACCGACAGGTTTGCTCTCATTGCATACAACGTGGCTATTCCCAGGAGTCCCAGCTCAGCGAAGATGTACCGGCTTTTCAGGGTATGTGGAAAGAATTGTCATTGCCGACATTTACCTTAAAAGAAATTCTATCAGCGACGTATTGATGCATGAAACTTGCGGCTCGATACAGTCCACCTCTATTTCTTTCTTTTTTGTTTTTTTGTTTTTTGTTTCGCCACTGATCCCTGAACGTCCACACTCTGTGCTAGGAAGAACGTATTCAATGTCCAAAATGCAACGAACGCCTGCTCCTGCCACATAATTGGAAGCACCTGCTGGAAGATTAAGCTTTCTTTACAGTATCTGCCATTGCACGATTTTAAGAGATTTCTCGGCCTAATGATTATGGAATGGCCCACTACATCAACGAAGAACTAATACACGTTTCAGAAGATAACAGAGTGACTACTTCAATTGAGGGGTTTGGTGCAAGAACCTGGTAAGTCCAGAAAAACACTTTTAGAGTAAATGCAAAAACAAAGTTTGACATCCATTAAAGGCATGTATTTTTAGGAATTTTGAAAATGTAATTGTACTGGACGATTTCTGTATGTGTTATGTGTGTTATATATGAATATCAATTATAAAATTATAGATGTGCATTTTAAAATTAATTATATATTTATTTGGACTTACCTGGTTTTTGCACCAAACATTTAAAATCTGACATATGATTTGGGAAAGATCATTATTATGTAAGTAAATATCGTGAAACATAAAATATAAACAATACTGAATCATTTTTTATTAGTACCTATCAATAATCTTACAATATCTTTTACATGTGAATCATATTATATTACCAAAGTGCAAATTTTTACAGTTACAATAAGTTCTGTTCAATATTTAGATACTTAAATGTACAAACGCCATCCGAATTATCATTAAATTACAGTTTTTACATTCTCAATAAGTTCTGTTGAATTGGATGATTAATTTATATGCATGGTTTCATGCCGCACTTAATACGTACCATAATACTAATAATCATAAATTTATCAGAATACCAGGACGTACAGAATTGGTAATATTGTACATAAATAAATATAGTACATTACAATATATAAGAAAATAGTAGCTTGAGAATTTAGTACAAAGAAAGATGCATTATATGAAGAAAACGCCAGTATTGTTTTTAGTAGGTTATTCAATATTAGTAAGAAGTTAATGAAAAAATTGTGGGTTAACTTGACAATGAAATAGAGCAAACAGGAAATAAAATTAATTGGAGTACAATATCCAGTCTAAGTCTCTGACTTCTTATTGAGAATCATATGAGCTATGTTCACTAGCTTCATTGGCACTACCTTGAGAATGATACAGTTTCTCGTAGAACCCCATGTCTGCTGAAGCAATGTATTTCGTTGCCAGTTTCATCACATCTTCATATTTAGCCTTTTTAATAGGCAATGGCCCATTGCACAATAATATCTCTGGAAAACCAAGGTCTCCATTGGTTGTTTTCTTCAGTGGACAGAACTCTGAAATAACAGTTGCCTGTTGATGTTGGCTGACTTTCAATATGTATTTGTGCTGGGAACTGTATTGGAATACTTTATACTGAGAAATTTTGAAAGGCTCATTGTGTCTTGTTTTCATGTTTCCTTTAAAAAACGGTTTGAAGTGGTCTCTGTAGTTTTTGAACATGGTTTGAGTGACAGGAACAACTGTAAATAATTTAGATGATTTCCTGACAGGTGAATGCCATTCTTCAGGACTATGTAATCTAGTTATAAGCCTTTTTTTCTTTTCAATATTGCCAAAGTCCCTGTCACAGGGCAAAAACGAGTGCCCTCGTTCAGGAAAATGATGTGTAATTATCTGAAATCTATTTGAATGTGTAAGACTGAAAAGATATTGTACCAGTATTTTATTTTTGTTTTGTGAAGCACAGTTGTCTGAAAAAAGTACAAGTTCAGTAGTATTTGGGGAAACTACAACTGGTACAACTTTTCCACTGCTTGAGACATATAATTCACCTCTTAATCTTTTCAGTTTGTCCCTATTTCTTTTCCATTTACTGGGATCACGTTTTCTTTTCCTATAATGTTCACATTATCACTATCATTGCTTCAATTATCAGATGACATCTTTGAAAAACACAATAAACTGGAAAGACTACACTACATCTCGTTCATGCAGTCATTTCACTAACAGGAAACAGCTGCTACGCTTGTGCTGCCATCTTTTGGTGCAACAACCAGACAAGTCCAGGACTGGTCTGATTCTTGCTCCAAACACAACCATGGCCTCTGTTGGCAACTAAGCGTATCTCATTCAGATAAGTCCACACAACTCTGGTTCTTGCATCAAAAGATGCGCACTGTCGTATTATATATCATGCATACTTTATCTCATTTTTGACCAAAAGTGGACTTATCTGGTTTTTGCACCAAACCCCTCAATTTCATTGAAATCAGAGCAGGCTGTAGTCCAATCTGGAAAGGATGAGAAGAAATAATATATCAGCAGAAGGGACCAGCAAACTGCACTAGTCACCAAAGCAAGACAATTAAGTCTGAGCTAGATGCATGTTGATCGTGTGTCCCAAAAAAATTCTACACTCCTTATACGGTTCTCTTAGCGTAGTGGATTTATTGTTGTTGGCACGGGGTCTGACGTTTTCAATTTACTATTCCAACGGTTAGGTGCACTGCACGACATATAATAAGTTAATTAAGCTGTAAGGCAACCTTCATAGGCCATAGAAGATACAATTAAACTGCCAAAACTGTATCACACATGGAAGGTCATTGTTCCAAATGAAGGAGAGAGAGCAGTGGTGAAAAGTCTAGAAGAATTTCACAATGGATTTTTATTTTTCGTAGAATTACGCCCTTCTTCTCACTAAGTTTGGGTGAGTAACTTGGAAATTGACTGTCATATAGGAATACCGTAGTTCTACATCAAAATGGAGTAAGAAAGAGTTCTTACTCGTTAGAGTCGTTAAAACAGGTATATCTGCTTGACTGAATAGGATTACGTTTCCACTACATATATTTTTTTCTCTTGAAGACGAGATAAAGCCAATCCTTCAAATATTATGGTTACCTTTTCCTTACTAACAATGGAACAAGTTCGGTCTACATCTCTTCTGAACCATGGAAATTAAATGTAGTACACGAGAGAACAAAAAGAAAATAAATGAGAATTTGTTATTAACAAAGTGTGGATGTACCGGTAATCTATTGTTGGTCCATTTCTCCTAAATCCTAATTGAGCAGCTCAAGTAGTACATCTTCTACATACAGGGAAATACGTATCACTAATATATTCGTTAATATTCCCCTATACCAGTCATGTCAACTGATGTCCATAGGCGCAAGCGCGCGTTTTAGAGCTCAGAAAAGCCTGAGCGCTTTACAACGGAAAGGAAGGAGACAAATATATGCCGCTTGGTCGAGCTATATGCAGGGATGGCCAGCGCTAATTCAATAAACAAAGGGAAGAGAACTTATTAAAACTGTATCCATGTTAATTTTTAGATTTGTCTGAGAAGTATAAGTGCATTACAAGAATGTGAGTTTTAATTTTAATGCTAATTTTTCAAAAGTTCGCTTTTTTATTCAAAATGAATATTTTCTCAACTTTCTTTTAGCCTACAGAAAAGTGAAATTTTCAGATACTGGTATGTTTATTTTGTAGTCTTACAGGTATTGAAACAATGTTTTCGTAAATGTAATATATCGTAAATACGTATTATTGAAGACAGTGCATTGAAAATTTTGAAAATATTCGCATGGAAAATGTTTGCAAGGGAATGAATTAACAAAGCAAGTACTGTTACATCATAAACAAAAGATATGTGCCCATGTGTTGTAAAACGTCAGCTCTATAGTATCAGCAGATTTCGAGAACATAATTTAATATTCTGATGACAGGAATTTGCTCATCAATACCACCTTAAAAGCATAATGCGATAAGAGTTTTGTTATGTAATATTAGTTAAATTTAAAACATATACCTAGGTAACTTTGCTTTGTACTATAATATTGTTTTGATTGGTTCATTGATTCCCTTTATAAGGCTGAAGATACCATGTCATACTCAATCTCTTTCTTTGAAATATCACTTTCTTTATGAATGATGTGTTTCATTCACTTAGTATAGTATGGTTGACCTACTATGGACTTTATGTGAATATTCCTTCTTAACTCTTTACTATGTTATTAACATTTAAAAAGCAACAGCAATATTAAGAAATTGGTGTTAGTACTTTTCTTTTACAGACAATATATTAAAATATCAAACAAAAGGAAGCCATATAGAAATAACGACATAAAATTTCACGTTCCGTTTGAAGTTTGTGCACCACTGTTTTTTTTTTAATCCAACAGCCTGCTTATTCATATACATAATTCTTCCTCCTTCCATACCTAGCCCTTGATGCCCGCGCTCGACGCTGTTAAAAAATTCGCTTGCTTTGACATCACTGCCCTATACTGACGAAATAAATGACGCAATAACTAAAATTAACAACGATCTCGACTCAATTTGAACATGGACACGAAAGTTTCAACTTAGATTAAATCCAGAAAACTCTCAAACAATAGCTGTGGGTATTTCACATTTTGTTAAACACTACTATCATACCCAATTTTTCGCCATTAAAGTAAACGGTAGTATCGAAACTAATTTCAATGAATCAGTAAAAATATCTAAGTATATATAGCCTATGGATAAAAATTTAATTAGCAACATTAAAGTTTCAGAAATTTGCACTAATTCACTCATTTAGGCGATTAAAGAAATCCCTATCCCAGCTCTGGGCATAAAGGGTAAGGAAAAAGGAAAGGAGACACCCCGCCCATCTCCTTTTCGCTTGCAAAGCTTTAGAAACAAACACATAATCAGCACTGTGCATCAGTGGTGGATTTAGGCGACCAGCGAGAGCAGATAGCTAGGATGCTTGACTTTTAAAATCCGTCACTCATCAATTCTTGCCTACCTGTGCACTCGTATCGGTCCGAAACATAAATATCTCTGTCGGGGAAGGTGGAATGGGGAGTTAAGACGTAGTCTGCAGAGACTCAATCGAGTTAATAGCGCCCTGGCCTGTCCTACCCTTATCCCTGAAAGAGAAAATACTGCAAACACTCATGATGCTCCACTTGGATTAACGTGACATTTTGTTTACTAGCCTAAGCGTTAGGACCCATTCACAATGAAGAGTAAACGCAACGCGAACACAAAAGCTTGCGATCAGATTATTGCACCACTGAAATCGAAACGAGTGAAAAGACCAGAAGCTCCATAGTTAACTTCCTCAATATGCACTATGATGACTGAACGTGACGCAGCTTACCGTAAATACAGAAGGACCAGATCTGAGGACAATCTCAGTACAAATAATTACGTAATAAAGTTACCCAAGAAATAAGAAATTCGAAACTTCGACACATGCATGATATTATATTGGACCATCTTCAAACCTATCAGCACTATGGCGAGACCTGAAACCAATGGGCATAGGGAGACAGAATGACCAAGTAAACGATTTTTCTATTTCACTGGACGCTCTTAATAACCATTTTACCACGATACACTCACAATCAATTGACCCCAAGGAGAGAGAACAGACAATACACGAACTACTGCAAGCGACTTGTCAAACGAGCGAGGAATTTTACTTCAGATACGTAACAGGCTTAGACGTAAAGAAAGCTATAAAACGGGTAAGTACAAAAGCTGAAGTATTTGACTGCATCAGCATTGTTCTACTGCGTAAAATCATAAACGTAATATTGCCAACTGTGATACACATCTTTAATGCCTCGCTTATAACCTCGACATATCCGATCCTATGAAAGAAAGCATATGTACGTCCCCTTCCTAAAAATAATAAACCTTCAAACCTAAACGATTATCGGCCTTGCATCCTGCCCACCCTGTCAAAAGCAATGGAACGCAATGTTCACAAACAATTGACGGACTTCTTGAACGAACACAATTTACTTGACGAGTATCAGACAGGCTTCAGAACTGAACATAGCACAAATACAGCATTACTTAAAGTTAAAGAAGACATAGGGAAGCCTCCGATAAACAAAAATTGACAATTTTGACACTTCTTGACTTCAGCAAAGCCTTTGACTCAGTTGACATAGATCTGTTAAGCTTCGAACACTTAATCTATCAGAAAATTCAGTGTCGTGGTTTACCTCCTACCTTCAAGTACGCCAACAATGTGTGCGGGTATATGATCGTTTTTCTTCCTGGCGTACCGTGGGTGCAGGTGTACCACAGGTTTCAGTACTTGGACCTCTACTTTTTACGATCTACATAAATGACATATCACAATCTATTAAACACTCTAGACATATTGTATTTGCTGATGACATACAAATATACATCTCTACATCTACATCGGCACTAAATTACGCAATAAATGAAGTAAACAATGACCTAAAATCAATTATTTCCTGGGCGAAAGAAGTTGGACTAAAATTGAACTCACAAAAATCACAGGCAATTATAGTGGGACATCAACGACTTTTAAGTAAATTAAACACAGGTGACTTATCTCCTGTTAAAATGAATGAAACTATTATTCCTTACAGTGATAGAGTAAAAAATCTAGGAATTATATGGACAAAAACTTACGTTGGAATACTCAAATCACACATACATGTAAAATAATTTTTATGAAAATTCACACACTAAAAAGAGTTCGAAATTTGCTTCCGTTGATTATCAAGAAGAATTTAGTGCAGTCGCTCCTGATGCCTCATTTTCATTACTGTGACACTCTCTACACTGACCTTAACATGAAATTGACAGACAGACTACAGCGTGTTCATAATGCATGTGTTCGATTTATTTGCAACGTTCGTAGATCTGACCGTATCACACCTTCACTAAATATGCTATCCTGTGTCCGTCTCAAAGAGCGAAGAACTATTCACTCTCTCACTTTACTCTTCAATATTCTTCTAAACTCTAACCCTAGCTACTTAGCTTCTCGTTTTCAACATTTATCCTCATACCACGAAATAAATACTCGCTCACTTAACCATATCACACTCTCCATTCCTAAACACAGAACATCCTTCTACTCTTCATCTTTCACCGTCTCTGCAGCTCATCTCTGGAACTCTCTACCACAACGTATCAGAGACTGTCGGACACTGTATAGTTTCAAAAATAAACTAAATTGCACTTTTTCAATTCAGATTCTTTTTCTCTGCGATAGTATTGTAAAAATTTATATATTTCTTTTCCTTTCTTTCCCCGTTTTTGTTCTCTTGATCATCAGATGAATTTATATCGTACCCTTTTTATTGTGAACTTTATTTAATTTTCATATTTCTTTTCTTTTTTATTATTATTTTATTACATTCCATTTTGTTATATTTTTCCTTATGTTTTTCATATTAACTATTTGTACTAAATGAGTTGCTTTTACTATATTCCAATGCATTTTACTTTCTTCTTTTCTATTATGATTTTATTTTCATTTTTTTAGTGTTGATTTTATTATGTTATTATTATTTTTTGTAATATGTTAGTATTCTGTTCTTTAACTTTTGTTAAATTTTCACTGCTTGTATACTTTGTGACCTGGTACAGTGTAAGAGAAGGCCCTATGGCCTTGACTCTGCCAGTATAATATTATTATTATTATTATTATTATTATTATTATTATTATTATTATTATTAGAGCCATTTACAATAACTTACATAAACATAAACATTAACAATAACGTTAGACTTAAACGCTAGAGCATCGATAATGTAACACAGGCTTATCTTGGGAGGTTGGGTCTAAATATTTTGAATTTAAGGACTATCACGAGAATACCCTTGTCTATCACGAAAATATACCAGCCCCTCTACAGTGCTAATTTTTCTTTGGTTTTGGCTATTTGTATTGCTTGTCTGTAATTATTATATAAATTTATTTCAGTAACAATGCTGACATGTAACTTCCTGAAACCTAATAATGTACGGTACGTACATTAAAAACATTAAAAAATCTTAGTACCACGAAATTAGCCGAGTCTGCTCTATTTTTCACCAACATTACTTATCTAGCATTTTATTTACTTTTACTCTTAGTTATTATTACTAATCACGGTCACATATTGTTGTGTGTTTTAGATATTATTTTAATTATTAGCCTACTGTAATAGTTAAGGCTACTGTATTCGACTAGACAGAGTCTGGCTTGGCGGAAGAGAAGGCCTGCTGACCTTACCTCTGGCAGATTAAATAAACAAATTATAATGATCATCATCATCATCATCATCATTGAAACTGTAGGACCACTTTATACGAATGCAAAATCACTCTTTGCCTCAGGGCAGTTGCTCTTCAAAGTTTCTGAATAATTGAATATATTCATACACAGGGATTACAACCCCTCCATTACTTAGGTTAGTCTTCACCAAGCCTACTCATGGTCAGCTACTCTCCACTCCACCTAACCATGTGGACAGAACTTTCGTACGTACCCACCCAAAGAGCCAACAGGATCTAAGGCCCACAAAAGGGAAGGGTGAGCCTTGAAATAGGAATGACACAACATGCTATTCCACTGTCTTCTAATTGCAGAGAAATCTCTGTTCCTTAAAAAGTGTGTAGTTTCACTTATGTGCAGAAATTTGTATCACGATTGACCGGCAGACTTTTAACTAAAGAACCATTGTAGTAACTATCTTAAAGTGAGTTATGACAATTTTACACCTGCTACAATTGAAGACTGGACATAAAAAGGCTGTAAGTGCCAATATCTTCCAAAATTAGCTTTTATTTTAAAGAGCGAGAGAGAGAGAGTATATATCACTGAATCAATCCAATGAAAAAAATAATAAATCGACATATAATTTTATTTAATGCCTAGCTACTCCCATTGATGTACTTGACGTATGTCATTACATTACTAGTTGCACAAGGGAGCTCCGTTTTCTACGGTTTATCTGTTTGGCACTTACAGACTGTTTATGTCCTGTCTTCAATGTTAAAGCTATCAGTATACAATTTTTATCACATGTTTGTACTCTTCTCAGTACATAATAGACCAGATTTGAGCTCTTTGGATTTATTGGTTGCAAAGTTATTGCATTAATTAGCTCATAATTATCACTAGATAGCAAAGGTTCCATATGCAATAATTTTAGTGTCATTAAGAAAAATGCAGAAGATAAAAGAAGATAAACCTGCGAATTCTAAATGAGGCAGTAGAGCAAGTGGACAGCTTCAAATACTTGTAGTGCAGCCTACTATAAACAGTAACATGAGCTACTGCCAGGAAGTCAAAAGGAGGATAGCAATGGCCAAGGAAGTTTTTAATAGAAAAAAAAAAGAGCACCTTCTGCAGACCTCTGGAAAAAGAACTAAGGAAGAGACTAGTGAAGTACTTTGTATGGAGTATGGCATTGTATGGGGGCAGAAACATGAACATTACGACGAAGTGAAGAGAAGCGATTAGAAACATTTTAAATGTGAATATGGAGAAGAATGGAACGTGTGAAGTGGACAGACAGAATAAGAAATGAAGCTGTGTTGGAAAGAGTGGGTGAAGAAAGAATGATGCTGAAACTGTTCAAGACGAGGAAAAGGAATTGCTTGGGTCACTGGCTGAGAAGAAGCTGCCTACTGAAAGATGCACTTGAAGGAATGGTGGACGGGAGAAAACTTCGGGGTAGAATAAGATAACAGGTCATAGATGACATTAAGATAATATTAATCATATGAGGAAACGAAGAGGAGGTAAAAATAGGAAAGATTGGAGAAAGCTGGGTTTGCAGTGAGAGACCTGTCCTTGGTCAGAACACTAAATGAATGAATGAAAGCTGAAATTTTACGGAATTATACTACACATGCACAGGATATCTGAAAAACAGACATACTTCCGTTTTTAAGGTGAATTATAATTTTAGCTAATTGTGGACTAGCAACATATTGGTGGAATCGGCCCTAAAACCCACTTGACATTAACAGACTAAATTTTAATCGTTGTAAGAAGTTACTAATTACAACATTGTTATAAATTTTCAACTCAGTCTGTAGTTAAAGAAATAATAATGATAATAATAACGACAGTAATTGTGTAATAATTTATTGCTACCATACTGTTGTTGCTGCTGCTACTGCTACTACTATTTCAGTACAGTTTACAAGATGATGTGCCATTTCGCGGTGGTTTTAATTTTCTGAACGCTCATTAACATAATAATAGGAGACTCGAATATTCAGTTTTTATCAGAGCACAATATACGGAATGTCTGGCTGAAGGATCGGAGCATGCTGCACCGCTCGTTAAAATTCCTCCAGTTTGAACGATAGCTGCGTCCAACTCTTCTTTCCCACCGTAATATAATTATACGTTGCGCTTTTTCGTGCACCACTCACAAGTGTTTAACAAATATCTCTATTTTCTCCTCATATTACCTCAACGCTCAATTTCATAATCATAAAAACAAATAATGTACAACATCATGTGTGAGAAACTCGGCCACAGGAAAGAATGGGTTTCAAAACATGCTTCAAACACTTATCTTAGTCTTGATCCATTTTAAGTTCTCCATATTACAGTTATATGTAATTTGAGTTGCACTGAGTTCATTTTCTAACCATCAATCAATCTCTGGGCCAGTCAGTCAATCGGCAAATACAAGTCAATCAGTAAATCAACCCGTCAATCGATTAGTCTACGTCCATCAATCGGTCAATCGATTAGCTAACCAACTAATTAGTTAGGCAGTCAACCTATCAGCAAATTAGTCAGCAAATCATCAGTCAAGCAATCAGCAGACAGTGAATAAGCCAGCAAATAAGCCAATCAGTAAGCAGTACTCCGCTCAACTAGACAGTCAATCAGCAGTAAATAGATCATTCACTCAATCAATCAGTAATAATAATCAATCAGTCAGTGTGTCAACTAGTCAGCAAAAAGTAAATCTGTCAGTTAATCAATCAGTCAATTAAACAAATCAATCAACTAATTAAATAGGTAGTCAATAATTAATCAGTCAATCAGTAGTAAATAGATCACTCAGTTAGTCAGTAAGTCAGTCAGCCAACCAGTCAGCAGTACTAATCAATCAGTCAATCAATCAACCAGTGAGAAATAAGTGAATCAATAAGTTAATCAATCAATCAATCAATCTATCAATAAATCAGTTAGCTAATTAAATAGACAATCATAAATTTAATCAGTCAGTCAATCAGCAAGCACATCACCTACCTCACCAATCAGTCGGCCAACTAGTCGACAGTAGTCAGTCAATAAGCTAATCAATCCATCAGTTTGTCAATCAGTCAATAAATCTGTAATTAAGTATGCTATCAGAAATTAGTCATTCAATCAGCAAGCAAATCGCTCAATTAACCAACCAGTCAGTCGGCAAACCAGTCAAAAGTAAGTGAATCAATAAGGCACTCCGTCATCCGGCCAGTAAGTTAGCCAATCAGTCAGCAGTAGGTTAATCAATAAGCTAATCAGTCGGTCAGTCAACCACTAAACAGAACGTGAATCACTAAGCCTATCACTGAGTCGGCCAACCAGTCAGCAGTAAGTCAATAGGCTAATCAATAATAATCAGTAGGCCAACCAGCCAGCACTAAGTGAATCACTAAGCTACTAAATCATCAGTCGGTCGACCAGTCAGCAGTAAGTGAATCGATGAACTAATCAGTCAGTCGGCCAACCAGTCAGTAGTAAGGGAATCGATAAACTAATAATCAGTCAGATCAGTCAGTCGACCAACCAGTCAGCAGTAAGTAGTTCAATAAGCAATCTGTCAGTCGGTCAACTAGTCTGCAGTAAGTGAATTTATCAGCTAATGCTAATAAAGCAGTCAGTTAATCAACCAGTCAACAATAAGTGAATCAATAAGCTAAACAATCAGTCAGTCGATCAACCAGTTAGCAGTAAATTAATCTATCAGCAAACCCAGTGGTCGTCAGACTCGCTGAAATGGGTAAAGGGTATTCGGTGCAATATCATATGCCCTGTCGTGCATCAGGCGGAGAGGGAGAGAGCATACCCGCCAGCAGCTATGAATGCACCATAGTGCAGTCTCTAAGAGACGCTAACCTGAGAGTGTTCCGTGCTCATGACCCCTGAGCTAATCAATCAGTCGGCCAACTAGTCAGCAGTAAGTGAATCGATAAGCTAATCTATAGATCGAATTGATGAAGAAATTTAGTTTGATAATATTCATTTGAAGAAGCTCACAAATACATAGGCCTATAGCCTACAGAGATAATTATACAGAGTGTTGAATAAATGTTCCAATATTTACAGAGGAGATAATATGCATCAAAATAAGAAATCAAATTCCTAGAAGAATGGGTCCTAAAATTAATACCTTCCGAGAAATGAGGAAAATGTTTATCATCACTGTAAGAGCAGCATATCTTCTACTGTGAGCTCTTGAGCAAGAAACAAAACATACGGTACTCCTATTCAACACATACGAAACTAATACGTAGTGACAAACGGTTGCATTCTGTTTCCTGAATTGTTTCTTGCCAAAGATGTCACAGTATAGAAGATATGCTGCTCTTACAGTGACGGTGAACATTTGCTCATTTCTCAGAAGGTATTAATTTTAGGACCCATGTTTATAGCACTTTTATTATTTTCTTGTTTTGATGCATACTACCTCCTGTCTAAATAGTGGAACTTTTTTTTTCTTCAGAACATCCTGTGTATATGTGTGTGTGTACACACACACACACACACACACACACACACACACACAAATCGAGATTATTATTTCCTTATTTTTTTTATTGCTTAGAATCTGAAAATAATTTTTTCCTAATATTCCATTATTTATGTTATTTGCAAACTCCTATTTTGTTTTAATTATACAAGCATTACGTTCTATTTCGTTCATGTTCATCTTAAAGAACTGTTCACTGTCCTGTAGAAATCTGTTAACAGTAGACAGTATCGAACATGATCAGTTACTCTTTGCGTATGTATACCTAGGAATTAAGAAGAGAGGTACACATTTATGGGCCAGAAAAGATGTCATTTTTCAATTTCTTACCTTAACAGAATATACTTTTATTTCTTGTGAAATAACTTCCTATGTATCTCTAATTGTATCCAAGCTATATCCTTCGAATTCCCCCATTCTCACTTCATTGCCTCTTTAAATGTTCACTTTGTGGCTCGTTTTCCGAAACATTAAAATTGCATTTATTTTCTTTGATAACCCAAAAAGTTGTTAAGGTATTTTAATGAAATGTTGTATTCTTGTGTGCATTTCACATCTTAAGACCAAACTAGAATCTTAACTCTAAAAATTGATATTTACATTCTTACAAATAATGTAGATATACATATGATACGTATTGTGGGTACTTATCACCATGGCATGGCAACTTCTCAGAAACTTGAACATAGCACCGAGTGAAAACTGAAACACATTATGTACGTAGTGCACGTTTTCTCCTTATACATATTATGTATCCAGATCTTTCATTGCGAAACTTTAGTCTAAATAAATATTTACTTCAATTAAATTTAATTTAAACAAAAAACACTCCAAATTAGATATTGAGAGGGAAGTTTAAAACTATGTCAATTACATTTTATATTTCAACCCTCACTCCGAACGCTGATTTGAATTTTCAAATGGGGTCCCCATTATATTTGAAAGAGTGTTCAACTGTTTATACATCTCTACGAGTACATCTAATTCATTTGTTTCACATCTTTTGTTTTCTATCTTCGTCTGGCAACTGGTTTTTTGTTAATGTAAGTTGGTTGTAGTATGAAAACAATTTATTTGGTTAATTTCCTAAATTTAATTAAGTAAATGTACTAAATTAAAAGTTAAAAATGTGCTCCAATGTTGGCTAGACAGTAATACAGACTATTTCGGAATTTCTCTATAGTGAGCACTGAAATTTTATGAAAACCATATAATATAAATAACGTAAATTCAACCTTCTGCTTTTATAATCTATCATGTTTTAAATTTCTCATAGGTTTATAATACACAACCATAATATTCTGGTACCTTAATATTTGTGTTACAATTTGAAATAACCTGTAATCAACAATAGTCTTTGTAGTTTTATTCTGTTCAGCTCTAATCAACAATAACAACAATCCAGGTTACCAAGCGACTAGAAAAGCAAGAGATGTGAAACAAGTTAATAAAATTCACTTAAAATCTAATGCTCTTTCAATTTCAAGTGTCAAAATAATAATAATAATAATAATAATAATAATAATAATAATAATAATATACTTATTTAATCTGGCGTCGACCTGGTTGGCGAGTTGGTATAGCGCTGGCCTTCTATGCCCAAGGTTGCGGGTTCGATCCCGAGCCAGGTCGATGGCATTTAAGTGTACTTAAATGCGACAGGCTCATGTCAGTAGATTTACTGGCATGTAAAAGAACTCCTGCGGGACAAAATTCCGGCACATCCGGCGACGCTGATATAACCTCTGCAGTTGCGAGCGTCGTTAAATAAAACATAATATTTAATATTTATTTTAATCTGGCAAAGCTAAGGCCAGTAGGCCTTCTCTTCCACCAGTAGGCCTTCTATTTTTAAATTAAAAGGGGGTGTGAGAGGGGTCAAACATAAAATACAATTAACATTGAGTTTAAACTTCCCCCTCAATATCTAAATTGACGTGTTTTTTTTAATTAAATTAAATTGAATTGAATAGTTATTTAGACTGGAAAGTTTTGAAATAGAAGCCCGATATAGTGATCGACAGATAGTAGGACAGAAAAAGATTGTTGTTACTGTTAACAGATTTCGTATCATTACCCACACGGAAGAGCAAAGGGCGGGATGTCCAACGCTGTTTACAGGTCTATGTGTCCCTCAGTCATCAACTTACAAGCAAACATTCTGATGAGGACAGAGAAAAAAGTTTTTTTTTTCTTTCACCATGTTAATAATGTCAAAAGAAATGATTATACAAATTTTGGCCACTAGACCGCAATTACGAGGGCAATAAAAATAAGTTCGCCAGGGGCCGTTAACAGAAACAAAACACAATTTCATTGAAAAAAATTATAACAGACACAGCAATTGTTGAGATATTTTTCAATATATTCCCCACCGGAATTGAGACATATTTTGTCATATCATGGGATCGACAGACAGGTGCAGACGGCTGACAAAACGCAGGTTCCTATCCCAGGCGGCTGACTTCTACGACACAATGAGACAAAAATTGATCCCATGGTATGACAAATGTCTCAATTCCAGTGGGGGATATGTTGACAAACAGCGCAACAATTTCTGTATATCTTTCAATGAATCTTTCCATGCAATTGTGTTTTTTTCTGTTAACGGCCCCAGGGAAAATCACTTTTTAGACGGCCTCGTAATTGCGGTCGAGTGACCAAAATTTGTATAAGCACTTCTTTTGACATTATTAACATGGTGGAAGGAAAAAATTTAACTTTTTATCTGTCCCCATCAGAATGTTTGCTTGTTAGAAGATAATAAATTTATTTATTATTGTACGTACTGAAATTGCTGTGTTACTCGCTCTTCTGTATTCTGTTATTTTGATCTTCCGACCATCAATGCACATGAGATCTACAGATTACAACTGTCACGGATACATTGGGGAAGGGGTGTGGTAGGTACCTTTTTTTTTTTACACCGTTCGATCATCAACGCACTCCGATGTACTCGGTAAAAAATAGGGTTATCTCAGAATACACTGCTATAGGTATTTAACGACTTCAGCACAGTTTCTTTAAGGGCTTTCATGAATTGCAGTTGCCAACACGAATTGCATGTAATTTACTCGACGTAAAAATGACAACCAACGTGGAAGAAATAAATATCTACGATTTTTTAAAGAATTTATTTATAGTTTTCGCACAATTTGCCTTTTTTTGTTCTTATACTTCAAGAATTCTTATTAGAAGAAGGTTGTCGTCTATTCATTCAGCTGAAGTTTGCATGTACTTCCAGGATATTATCAGAGTTGTTTATACAGCCATTCCAGTTTTCATTGATATTAGCTACATATTTACTGTTTTCAAACGCTATAATATATTGAAAGTGAAAAGATTTTTGTCAGATTTTATTATTGGAATCAATTTACAAGATCAGTATCATTTTACCGAAAAAAAAGTTGTTATTATTGCAGAAAATAAAGAAAAGGTTCCGTCACGGATGTTACATGATTTGTGAACTCACTTCATAGCTTATTAACAAAAAATGTAAAACTCAAGTCTCTGTCTCAAGCCAAAAAAAAAAAAATAAATAAAAATCATTCTCAATGTGCCATGTGAAAGCTATGCAAATCTCACGGAATCCAATTAGTTCACAAAACCATGATCGCTAAATATAAGATGGCTGTTCCTTCAATGTCACAGCTAAGTTACTGTCCTTCATTTTTCCAGTTTCAAAACAACTGTGACATTTCTAAGTCAAAATATTCACTTGAACTGTAAGATTAATTATTATTAACCCAAACTACTGAAAATGAATGACATAAAGAATATAGTACAGAGTAAAAGGTTTCTTGATACCGGACCTCTGGAATTAACAATGCAGACTCTCAAAATATTTATTCAACAATAGCTCCTTGAAAAATAGACATTAACAGCTGATTTCTCAACCAGTAAGTACTGCAAACTTTAGAGAAACAAAACAGTACCTATTACCCAGCCAAGACACTCACATTCAATGCCCATAAAACTTGTAAAATATTTTCTTTTTGAAAATAAAACATTATAATATTTAAATGTAGAATCTTATCTATGTCTTACACTAATAATGAACAAATATTTCTGAAAAAGAAATTTCCGTTAGAAATTTCAGTTTTGCCCGGAATGGTTGTATAATAAAATTAATATAGGAATGATTAGAGCCGACAAAAATATGTGAACTATAAAGAATACAGTAATGCAGTGAAAGAAAGAACTACAAGAAAATAATAGGAAATGCGTGTACTCAATCCACTACCCTCCTGCTAATGTATCTAACACGTTATCCAATAGGCTATGGAATTCTTTACGAGCACAGCTCCTTACATAACCTCTCATACGTTATAAGGATGAGAATATAATTTAAAAGCTAACATCTTGAAAATTGATGCCACTTCGACAGAGCTGTTAGGCGGATGTTGATTTATCCGTATAGCTAAAGATCAACATTATTTTATTGGGTTGGCGCATAAGTTCGTAGCGTTTTTGTTTCGCGTGTTGGTATTCCGATTGCTATGAGTTTATTTATCGATTGTCATTTTTTATTTGAAGTTCAATTGTTGTTCTTGAGTTTACATATTGAAGTTTACATTTTTCCAGATAGTGAGTGGAGACGTGGACGCTAGAAGAAGTGGAGAAAGTGGAACATTTCCGACATATTCTTCTTTTTGAGTTCAATAGAGGGGCGAAAGCAGCCGAGCGACCATGCGCCGTATATGGGGACAATCCTATTGGACAGAGCACGACAAGAAAATGGTTTTCTCGTTTTAAGGAGGATCGTTTTGACATTAGTGGGACTCCACGTTCAGGAAGACCTTCGGGGTTTGATGAAGACCGTTTAAACACATTACTCCACAATGATTCACGTCAGTGTACCCGAGAACTAGCAAATGTGATGAACTGTAACCATTCCACCATCGTGCGACATTTGCATTCAATGGGCAAGGCTAAAAAATTCAGATGTATTGGTACCGCATGTTCTAAGCCAAAACCACAAAAATCAGCGGGTGGCCATATGTGCATCTTTGCTTGTTCGTCATCGATTGGCTCGTGAACAACGTAGAACATTCCTATCCAATATCGTCACTAGTGACGAGAAATGGTGTCTTTATGCTAACATAAGGAAAAGAAAGGAATAGGTGAGCCCGAATAAAAAAGCAACTCCCCGTACAAAGGCTAGCGCGCATCCACAAAAGATATGTTATGCATGTGGTAGAACTGCGAGGGTGTGCTGTACTACGAATTGCTTCCCAGAGGTGTAACCATCACTGCCGACATTTATTGCCACCAACTGAGACGTCTTGCACACACACTCAAAGAAAAACAACCAACAAGACTACGTCAAGTGATGCTACTCCACGATAACGCCTGTCCGCACTCTGTTAACCTGACACAAAACACTATCCAGGAGTTGAGTTGGGAAGTCATTCCGCAGCCACCTTATTCACCCGACCTTGCGCCCTCAGTTTTCCACCTTTTCCGCTCTCCATCGAACAATCTTCAAGGAACTTTCTTTCCGGATAAAAATGCGCCCCGAACATGGCTTGACGACTTCATTAACCCAACACCACGCGATTTCTATAGGCGTGGAATCGAAAAACTACTCCAGCGTTGGCAGAGTGTTGTAAATAGTGAAAAAATACAGTATATTGTTGATGATTAACTTCTCTCTTATGTGTATCTGATGTGTTTAATAAACTTATGAAAGCTCGCTACGGAATTATGCACCAACCTAATAAGATAATCCCTTAAAATATCATGGAAGAATATAGGCTAATTTGTTATCCGACATTAATCTTCAATATTAGTGAAATAATAATTAACTTTATGTAATTATTGTAACAGTTCAACATAAATATGTAAATGTGATTTTATTCCTTAACTGAAGTATGTATTAATTATAGTCCTTCCCTGAACATCATCAATTTTTGTAACATCAAGATTTTCTGACTCGGCTCGGGTATCAGCTGTTCAGTCGCTGCCATATTGAACGTTTATCGAGTAAGTTACATAGGGGGTTATCTGGTCATCTAGCTTCAGATAAGTTATGGAAAAGTTTATGTAATTGATAACAGCTAGGCTATCTGACGTTTCAGAAATTCTTATCTCGAATAGATATCTGACCCTCCACTAACCATGTTTGATCTGGTATCAGTTTGCTTCATAGAATGAACTGTTTTAAAAATGTAGGAAATTACAATGTCATCAACAGCGATAAAAACTTATATTTGTAAGAAAATAGCAGTTGATGGCCAGAGTTTTGTTTTTTCATTCACTAACAGGACAAAAATATGTTCCGAAAACTTCTTTCAGGACAACAGAACACATTAACGAAAAATGAGACGTTCCTGATTTTACGGACGGTATGGAAACTCCTGGTTAATTTCAATTTTTTTTTTAAATTCCCCATAATAGCACGAATAAAATTTATAATATTTCACTGTATTACGTTTAGCATTGATTTATTTAAGAATTTCAAGAAAAAGCGATGACTTGTTCGAATTATTCAACGTCACATTATACAGTCTCCAGTATCTGATCTGATTAGAGTCATACTCTATCATCATATTTCATCTATACTGCAATCAATAACGCTGTTAACAGAAGTTGAGCAGTTTTTTTAAACGACCGCAACGAGTGAAGACGGTCGTGCAAGAAGAGTACTTGAATAACGGCACGAAGGTCGCGTCAAAATCTGGCCCCAATTCATCAATGCGAGTGCAGATGGCCTCGGAATTGAAGCCGGGAGCGCTAGATTGATAGCTTGCAACACTTCCCTAACACCACAACGCAACAGTTTGTACTGCCGGGTAGGACCTGAAATGAAGTACTACAATGTAATGTAGGCCTACTAGTTGTTCATGCTTAACAAAGAAATGGTCACTGGCTTGCTCCACTGATAATGGGAGGATCTTGTGCTTCTAGAAGAGGAATTCGAAACCCGGTTGTACTGATTACCTGCTGAGGTACTTACGATACTTTTCCGAATCCTAACAGAAATGTCAGGTAATCCCACGGCGAATCTCACCAAAAACAGTACCTACGTATACCAACCGTCATCATGGAGTAAAGAGATTTATCCAGCATGTACATGAGGATATAGATATGACTAGGGATGGAACTTCGGACACCGAACCTTTGCCATTCCAGTTGTCACGGATGTTACATTTTTACTATTTTCAAACTATCACACTATCTGCAGGATCCAAAACTATCTGGTTCAATCTCCATTGAAGACAATGTCTCTAATAGACGACTACAGGCAAAATTCATAGGCAACTTCTCGCCAAAGTTGAATTTCGACGCTGAATAATCTGTACAGTTGAAAGTGTGGTTAGAGAAATCATCACCATGAGCCATACGTTGAGAGGTGATAATAAAGGCGATTATAAAGAGAAAACATTAAGTCTACATAATATACATGTATTATTCTCAATGGTTTTGGAGAAAACTAGTCGAAACGATGGGAATACTGCAGGTGATAGTAATTTACGAGATCATTACGTGTATGTTGTGTTTAATCGTCCATTTCTCTTTACACATGTTAAAAAATGCCACCGTTAACCTCGATGCACTTTGCAATTCGTGTGGACAGATGTCGTGTTAATTATTTGAAATAGTTCGGACATTTCTTATTTATTTGTCTATTTTCCCATCAAACAATAATTTCGTCTATGAGAAATTATTGTGCAAAGTTTCATTTCATTATTCGATATGTAGATGAACTAAATATAAATTATTTCAAATGGTCGTAAGCTAACTTGTAGTTATCTTTAAATGCAGTTTCCCGCATGTGAAATTTCTTACTTTTTTAAATCTACGGAATCAGATTTCTCAAAAAACTAAGTAAGATAAAGCAATGACATATTTACCACACATTTTAAAAATTGTATTTTATTGAAATATGTTTTTATATAACTTGAAAAATACAGCCAGTATAATTTTTATGCATGGCCATAAGAAAAAAGTTTAAGAAATTCTTCCCGCATTGTTTTTTAATCCAAACCACAAATAACAATAAAAAGTTAATCATAAAATGTCATTACTCAAATATTCAGATACATGTTAAGCCACGAAACAGGAAAAAAATCTTTATTTATGCATGTGTAATTTGATTTATTGGTAAGATAAGTTATGCATTTTTTTCTATTTAATTTTATGGATCTACGTTACAAACAAATAAAATCTGAAAATTTCAAATCATATAATTTTAATGAAAGAAATTAAAATGACATTGAATTCAGATAAAATTGTGGAAGTTTAATGTGATCACCAGGAAGTTGAGACACCAAAACATTGCCTAGACGCCGCTACAGGTTTAAGGAACACAGAATATAGGATGGCGTTAGCTGTTTATTTTACTGATGTACCTTCAGGTTCGTATGCAAAATGGAGAATTTCGCGTGAAGGTATCTCTGTTCATTCGAAGTTTAATGGGTGCGGGTTTTGTATTGTTTACTGCATTCTAATAGTTGTTTGGACACAGCAGTCTATTTTCTGTTTAAAAAATAAACCTTTCGTATAGAGTTCAGTTGTGATCTGGCAAAGGTACTGTGAAAATGTGTTAAAATGTCTCCAATAAAACTTACAATTTTACCTGTGCTTGTAAAAACTTCGGAGATAACTATTTTTCAGTCAAGGACGAAACTATATTTTGGTGTAATACGGTGTGTACATTAGACATAAAAGTTAATAAGCAAACACATTGTGACTCAAGACACATAGAACCACTGTAATTCTTGTTTAGTAATTTGATTTCAGATCAGTATATTTTTTTTACTATGACTAGTATCTGTTCTTGCTATGTGCAAATATTTTGATCCATATACTTGAAAATTCACATTTCAAACACTCTATTGAACAGTATACGTTCAGAAATTGCCGACTCCAACAACCATGCATACATAGTATTTATCTATCCTCGTGTTATGAAATAATTTTAAATATTACCATGAGCTGTTGATAACAATAAAAGTGTTAAACTAAAACTGAAGGGTGTTCTTGAAAAGATGCTGCTTATTCGATATTCTGTGAAGTGCAATGTGAACTAAATAATGAAGAGGCACAAGATTATAATAAATAAAAACTGTTTCAAATTCGCACCAAGAACATTGTGTGATATCGAAATTTTGTTGTTTGAATGGCAATCGAAATAGGTTTATATTTGCCAATTTACGAATGTATACAGTTGTACATTGCAACAAAATTTGTGACACTTAAAGTACACCATTACGGTAAATTAAGGTCTGTTGGACAGTCGGGCACGTTGGACACTTTGTACTTTAACGTGTTACCTCGCCACTTGTGGGCATCACATTCTGCTAGAAGTCAATGACGGAAGTAGCCCCACTCGTAGCTACTTCCGTCATTGATTTCTAGCACAATATGATGCCCACAAGTGGCGAGGTAACACGTTAAAGTACAAAGTGACCAACATGCCCGACTGTCCAACAGACCCTAATTTACCCTATTATTTAGAATGTGTAACCATTTTCTATAAATAAGAGAATGAAGTAAGTCGCTTTCGTAAAAGTGTGTTACATCCCACTTGATTTAGTCACCTGATTATACCGAGCAATGTTCTGATTCAAGAACAGCAGTGCTCTGTAGAAGTCCTTGTACTACCCTGAGTTGATGTAAACAACGATTTTTATAATACGCAACGTAGTTTACTTAATAGTTCGGTGTCTAAACTTCCATCCCTAGTGATCACGAACATTTAAAATGCGGGCAACCAATTGCTCTCTTGTTTCCACTTTGAGCTTGTAGCAAATCTCACAAATAATAATTCAGCGGTATAAGGTCGAATGACCTTGGTGTGGTGAACAAGAAATATCACCACCACGACCGATCCATCGCCCAAGATAGGTTTCATTTAAGTAGTGGATCACTGATCGGCTAGATTATACAGGGACCCTATCTTGTTTAAAGTAGTCTATAAACCAGCTCTTATTGCCATAGAAACATTCTCCAAGTATTCTGGCAACACACGCACACATTCAACATGACAAAGGCAACAGTAGAATCTAATATAATTTTAGTTGTGTCTGCATAAAAAATTAAAATAAAAATTAAATTATTATTTAACGACGTTCGCAACTGCAGAGGTTATATCAGCGTCGCCGGTGTGCCGGAATTTTGTTCCGCAGGAGTTCTTTTACATGCCAGTAAATCTAGTGACATGAGCCTGTCGCATTTAAACGCACTTATATGCCATCGTCCTGGGCCAGGATCGAACCCGCAACCTCGAGCACAGAAGGGCAGCGCTATACCGACTAAGCTACCGAGGCCGACGTCTGCATCAATGTCAGCAACTATGTGGAGAAAGGAAAATAGAGTCATGGCTGTTATTTTCAAATTTTCTGTTTTTGGGAAATCATTGAGAAGAAGACATAATATGTTTATATAATATTTTTCTTTTAAAATCGCCAAAGTATGGCCAATTCTTAAATCACCCTGTATATGATTCATGCGATATATTGGAACTTATTTCAGACATACAAAATCATCGAAAGCACAACTGTGTTTGTTGAATGGAATGGTCCAGACAGAAGAGCGTCATCTGTTTCAGGAGCCGAAGCTAAAACAATGGCCTCTCACAATCCCGCACAGGTGTAAGCTCGCCTACTTCGTGATGCATGCTTTCGTCCTGCAGTAATGAGTTAATGGCAGAAAATTGCTAGCAGTCGCTTACACACATCGGAGGGAGGTGACCTACTTACAAAAGCCTCACACATTCTCGCGTGACCCGTCATGGGTCGCGACCCCCAGGTTAATCAGCCATTCCTCTACAGTCTATAATCAAGATGTTACCGAATCTCTTCTCTCTATACTTTCTTAGGAGTGGAGAATCAGTTTCCATTCAAAAAACAAAAACTGGGCTAGCGGAAGTGTGGTTTATTATCTAATAGGTACCTTGGCGTGAGTATAAGGTACATTCCCGTCGAATCGTCTCTGAATAAAATTATTTTTCTACGGCAGTAGCTACGTGAAGTTGTATTTTACCCACTGTTATCAATGCGAATGTGAGTCTTTAAGACACCATTGCGTAAAGAAGTAAATAATCACTTTATGCACTGCCAAAGAAAATGCAATATTCAATATACAAACTTCATTCAATATGAAATTAATGCATTACTTCGATCTTTCATGACGTAAATATTACACTAGTAACACAATAAATAGCAAATTTAGCATTCATGTTTACATTTTAGCCATATTATTCTGAAGTTACATCTGTAGTATTCTTTGCAACAAGATTTAGCATTCGACTTTCCCTAATCGCTTTGTTGATTATACGTCGATTTAGACGGCCATGGGATCATGATCATGAATAAAACAGGATGTAATTTCATGGATACTTATTTCTTAATGGTTCTGAGTCTAGACGGCCGTGAAATCGTGATCTTATAACCTCTTGGACATAAAATATTTAACTGGGCATAAATCTGTGCTATCGCAGAAGAAACATTATATGATACACATTTGTAAATTTATCTTCTTGGCCCTCGTGCTAAAAGAAGAACCTTTACGAACTTGCATCATAAATAACTATTTTAGACAGGGATCCCTAAAAGTAGATATTTTAACGTTAGACAAGCGTGTTAAAATTTGACTCATACGGTAGCTTGCGAAAAGTACACTTGTGTTAAAAGTACTTTTCGCAAGCTACCGTATGAGTCAGTTGACTTTCAACTGTTTCCGCCAACTGTCAATTATTTTTTCCACCAGATATCAAACAGCAGCAATTACAACTGATCAATAAAGCAGTTCAAAAAATGTCAGGTTTACTTTTAAAAATGACTGTATTTGGTTAAGAAACTTACACAAATTAAATTAAATGCTTCAAACACCTACTTAATTGGTAACTATATGAAACAAAATAAGAACTAGATGTAATTGAAGACTTGAAGTAAATAAGGGTCTAAGTGTCATATTTGTGAAAATTGTGTTTTTACTGGAATAGCAATTCCAGTCTGGTCTGCCAGAAACCAAATAATGTTGAATCAATCTGGTTGAACATTACATACATACATACATACATACATACATACATACATACATACATACATACATACATACATACATACATACATACATACATACATACATACATACATACATACATACATACATACATACATACATACATACATTGTTGTAAATAGTAAATTTAGGGAAAATAGAATAGGCTAGCAATAATGTGTATACATTGTATTCGGAAGCGTTAGCAATATTGTAATGTGTAGTCTATTATCATGTAGTATTGCATTTTTGTAATGGAACATGCTTGTAAAGAAGGATTTTTAAAAAATACATACATAAATACATACATACATACATACATACATACATACATACATACATACATACATACATACATACATACATTACATTACATACCTACATACAATTCATTTAGGGGAGAGTTGGGTAGTATCGGACATTGGGTAATATCGGACAGTACGTTTCTACCATATGGTAGTACCTCAATGAAATGGTTACGTTTCTGTATGCGACATCACAGAAACGTAACCATGTCAATCAGTTACTATCATCGTGTGGTAGATGAAAGAAACTCACTGTCCGATATTACCCGATGTCCGATACTACCCAACTCTCCCTACAACAATATAAATACGTATCAAAATTCACACTCATTTCTCTATCGCTTTATTAGGTGTTCACAGATGGCGGGACGTGTATGTAATAACAGCTTCAGCGTATACCGGTATTGTGACTCATTTTACTGGAAAGTTTAAAGATGGAACTTAGATCCTCATTTACTTTAAGTCTTGTACTATAAAAAATTAGATTCCAATCCGGGTTGAATCGAGAAATTATAAATTTTATCTCTGGTTGTTATTATGTTAACATCTTTACCTTGCTAACCTCTATTAAAAGTGTTTAAGTGTTCGAAAAATATTCTTTGATCGGCGGCAAAAGGCACGTAAGTAAAAAAAAAAGTCGATTTTTCTGTTGTTCCTAATCACATAAGTCTAGTATTTTTTTCTAATTTTTGAAATAATAAAATTTCTTGTATTTTAAATTGAAAAGGGTCTTACTTTAACCAATATACATGAGTTTCATTATTATTATTATACTTATATTCAGAAAAGAGTAAATTGAAAATAAAGTCTCTACTCAAAAATTATTTTTTTTTACTTACTTTTCCCGCCGACCAAAGAAAGGAAGGCATCTATACGGTAAGAAGCCACAGAGAATTGGGAAACTGACATACATACTGCGATTTCTCGCCTTCCTTGTACTGTAAGTACCGGTACATTAGAATTTCGGCGGTATCCATTGGTTTTGAGTGAAATTATCGTTGTTTTCATTTTACGGAGATTTTTATTTTTCGATTGGGGTTAAGTACCGGTACGGTAGTCGGAAAGTCGCAAACAAATGTCTCTCCCAAAAGTGGATCGCGCCTTCAAAAAGTTTGGGAAGCGCTACATCGTAGGAAAGAACATTCCCTTCAGTTCTTCAAGTGTTAGGCTATTACCAGACATAAGATAGACTCTACAACGCAAGAATGCCTTCAGGAACTGTGTTGCGAAACATTCTTAATCCGCAGAAGTCCGGGCATCTGGTTACTGATTCATCTTTCATAATGATAAGCCAATCTTCCACTGATGTTATTGCTTTATCGAACAAACAAATCTGTAATAATTTGCATCTGAGTTTCAAGGAGGTCGAGAATTGAGTATCCCAATGAACATATGGAATAACTGACGTAATAAATCACATTTACTCGGATGTGACTGTCAGATACAGATGCTTTAACAAGAGCTCTAACTGCGTTATCTTCGAGGTCGGCTGGAGCATGATTCGACCCCAGAGGCCAGATACATCACTGGTACAGATACAACCTCCCAAATATCTCATGTTCCCAATAGAACTGCGGTTTTGTTGTTGTTGTTATTATTATTATTATTATTATTATTATTATTATTATTATTTTAGTTGCGAGTAAGCCCATTTAGGACTACACAAAGTAGGCCTACTTAGAGGCGTTTCTTTGCCTTTCTTTTTGTCCCCAATTCTCTCATTCTTTGGCTGTGGGCTTATTTAGTCTCTTCAATCCACGTTTTTCTTTTACACACTTTAACATCTGTGGTCATATAACGTGTTAGGATCTGTAGGTATACCAATAGGCCGTTTTGACTATTGCTGACTTCCTGTTTCTGTTACATGTGTTATAGATTGCTTGTGTTCATATAGGCTAACTGATTATGGATTTTGATCAAAGTTTATGGGTATGATTTATTGATATTAGTTCACAAAAGTACAAACTTAATAATTTAAAAATGATCTATATATAAAATGTAGTTATACATAATAAATATACATATTTCCTAAACTGATTAATCTATCGCAAATCTCAGCAATTTATTGGTTCAAACTTGCATTTACATCTGGTTTTAGTGCATGTTTAACTAATCGTGATAACCATTAAAACTTTAAAACTTATTTATCTGCTCCTTTTGACAATGTTCTACCATAAACATTTTTAAATGAATTTTTCTTTTTTTTACTTTAATCATCTAAATTTATTCTATAACTTTCATATTTATGTTTAGTTACAGGTTCACTTATGCATGTTAACTAATTATTCCGTGTCGTCATACCGCATCCAGGTTAGCAGTTGTTACCATATAGCTGATCAATGTTTATGATATTGGTGATTGAGACGGCGATGGATCATGCAAATTTTCAATCCCACATTTGGCTTTGTGACTGTAAAACCATGAGAAACTCCAGTCAGATTCGACGACGACGGGGTTCGGACCTCCCGAATGCGAGTCTGAAACTCTGTCGCCTGAGCCAACTCGCTCGGTCAGTCCACATTGTTCCACTCTTTTTCTTCGGTCTTTCTTCTTTGTCAACTTGCCATCTAAGAACCTTGATTCCAAAGATCTCTCTGTTTAAGATGTCTTCTTGTGTGATTCCTGTGAATTTTTAGTCATTTTATACCGTTAATCCATTTTATAGTATCTGTTTGTACTTTACTCTTATTTTCATAAAATTCTACTGTTTTTGTGAGCCTGTCGGGGTTCATTCTTTTGATGTATCCGTTAAATTTTCACATTCGTTTTCTAATGTCACTATGAATGTCTGTGTATTTTGTTTCTTGTTTATTTGTGCGAGTCTATTGTTCACCTATGACTTTTGGGGCTAAAATTTTGCTTATGATTTTGCATTCTTTTTTCTCTATTTTTTCGATAACTGCTTTTCTACTCAAAATTAACGTTTCTGATCCATAGAGGCATTCCTACTCAACATAATTTTACAATTTGTCTCAAGTTTCAAGTTAATGAAATAAGTTTAATAAATAGTTAAAAGACATGAAACGGGTAAATGGGTAAAATTTCTGCGCATTTATACTTAAAATTTAATGGAGGTTCGGAATTTCCTAAATTTTAATATAGGGATGTCACTTATGAAAATAAATGTACTGTCACATCCTGTATATCTGAATAATTAATTTGTTTCTAACATTGGTACCGTATTGTGTGGTTTATTTCCAACAATTTTTATATAAAACTATATTTTTGTAAAATTAACATTTAAGAATTTATGAGCAATACTCCATACTTTTTGAACACTCCGTATACTTAAGCACATGAGAACAGCTATTAAATATTGTTATTGTTATTTATCAATCTGTATGTAATGCCAACCTTGTATTAACTTTCCATATAATAGTTACGCATGTATTGTGTATGAGTCTTTTCGCGTCCATGTAAAGCACAATAATTGAATAACATCATTATTCTTAAATGTATTGCAATCTCTCCCCCATGAATTATAATAATCCCTTCCCAGTATATTTTGTATACATGCGGATAAATCTTGTGAATAGGAATGGTCTCGTTCATATCTTTGAGTTTCTCGTAGGGCCTATATGACGTAAGTATTTCCAATGGCGACCGAAGTCAGATGACGTCAGTCGAATTTTCCGTTCGACCAAATCATTTCATTTTTTATTAATATAGGTTCAATTAGAGTTGTTACACGTCGAAAGATTTTAGGAATTATGTAGAATTTAACACCTAAATAAAAAACTTATTACATGGAATTAAGTAATTATAGCGTCGAATATTTACCTAAACACAATGCTTCATTAAAGATAATTTCTATTTCCAAATGTTAAGAAAGACACTACTAGTCCGACGAAATGGTAACATTCCAGTAACAGTGCGGTAAATGGAATGTTTTTAGTGGTTTATTTTACGACACTTTATCAACTGCTATGGTTATCTGGCGTCTGAATGATATGAAAGTGATAATGCTAACGAAATGAGTCCAGTGTCCAGTGCCGAAAATTATCCAGAATTTACTCTTAATGGGTTCGGGGAAAACTCTGGGAAAAAAATCTCAACCACGTAACTTGTCCCAACCAGGATTTAAACCCGAGTCCGCTAACCGTTCTTTTTTTTATTGGGTTATTTTACGACGCTGTATCAACATCTAGGTTATTTAGTGTCTGAATGAAATGAAGGTGATAATGCCGGTGAAATGAGTCCGGGGTCCAGCACCGAAAGTTACACAGCATTTGCTCGTATCGGGTTGAGGGAAAACCCCGGAAAAAACCTCAACCAGGTAACTTGCCCCGACCGGGATTCGAACCCGGACCACCTGGTTTCGCGGCCAGACGCGCTGACCGTTACTCCACAGGTGTGGATACTAACCGTTCTCCACAGCGGTGAACTAAATGGAATGTTAAGAGCGTAAAAATATGGGTGCATTATTCAGCTTCGGTAGTTTTATATTCAACCCAAATCTCGTTGCAGTTTCAGGGACTGAGCATCGGGCTCTTCAGTGAGAGTCCATTGGAGGATTCTCAAGTACGACCGAACCTAATTGGTCAGTGCAGAGCCGCCAACAATTCCAAGCCCATGTTGAAAGCATAAAATTCTCTGGCTGGTCTAATTGCGAATTGTGGTGTCTGATTTATCGCGATTCACCTACATAACTCACTTCTCCATTAGCGCGGACCGGAACGCCTTGGCTCTCATGCATGTAATGGAAGGTCGCAATTAGGACGCGGCCTGCAGGAACACCGCGAGCTGTTACCACCGTCTGTTTGTAAACTCTACAGTCCATCGCCACAACCCACAGAACGCAAGTTGCCCCCACTGGTTTTTGTGCTTATGTAAGAGCAGACTTCACATTGATTTTAAACGCAAAATTATGCACTTAGCGAGAGTTAATATGGCACAAAGAAGTCTATATAGGTAACAACATACTGTACATCATTGTAAAATTAAACTATGAAAGAAAAACGACGTACAAACTCTTGCAACTTGGTGTAGGGAGCTAAATACTGTACACTCCGGGTCTTTGATGACATAGGCCCTAGTTTCTTATACCGAGTACAATAGAATGCTACGTGAGGGTGCAAAATCTGTCAGATATTTCAGGAAATTTTCAACATTCCTGACACAAAAAGAAAAGAAAATACTTTTGGAATGCATTCCAACTTCGCACAGCATTTTTTCATAAACTATTACTCAGATTATGTTCATATTAATTATCTACGAATAAGTACTTGTATTTCCAAGTGATACAGCTACATGAAATGTATACAGGATGCTTCAGAAGAAAGAGTAAATATTTTAGGGAGTGCTAGAAGGGTTGTTCTGAGTAAAAAAAAAAAATACATGTATCCAATTTTGTTGAATGTTACACATAAGTCTACAAATGCTATGAAAGAAAGACAAAAGACTACGTATAAAGGAATGGTACAGACCGATTATTTAATCCTCACAGCTCGGCGACGCGAAAGAGGGGAAGTAATTGGAGTAGTGGGGAGAGTTCCAGAGTAGAGATAGAAGCGAGGAGTCAGTAAAGGAATGGAGTACAGTTTAACTATACTAGAAACATACTGCTCTATCGCACGCATGACATCCGATCGGTCTGAAGGCAAGCGACTGACTAACCTAAACACCCCTTGGCGTAACTAAATGGACTCGCCTGACCCAGGCGCACATTGCCGGCGACTATCAGGACTAAATAATCGTACTGTACGTATGATTGTTCTGAAATGGTGGAGGGTAGTATTGTTCATAATGGATGTAAAGACACAGCTGTTTGTTGTTAGCCTGTACAGATCCGTCGTCAACACAGCGGAAATGTGCACTGAAACGTTGAAATGTATTGATATCATGCATATAAGCAATCAATGTAATCATTAAGTCTTTCCTTCATACCATTTGTAAGGTTTTTTTATACGTAGGCCTAACATTTAAACCATACATCGGCAAAATACTTCCGAATACATCAATAGAACGCAACAAGCTCAACATTCAAATGGTAGGAGTGAAAGGGGAATGGGTATGCTTCCCCTTACCACAGTATTTAATGTGCACTGCCGGACTGTAAATTTAGTACAACGTTGAACACCGTAGTTATTTTTTATATGTTTTAATTTAGTTTCTTCGTCATTTTTGACAAACTTCGTAGAACAATGAATGGTAGATAAAGTATAACAAAACGAAACCGGAACAGTAATTCAAAGAAAATTGGCATTTTATTAACAGACTAAAGTCAGTAGTTGAATTACATGTGGCTAATTTTCACTGTGAAATGAGATGCTCATCTGTAATACGAGTTATTTTTGATTTTACAATGTTCATTTTTATAAAACATTGTTCACAAATAATATAATATGGAGACAAACAAGGTTCTGATTTTGGCTGCATACGACCTCAGATTAGAGTGTAATATAGACCTAGTAATTTTATATTTTGTATACAGTATTGATAAATGAGTGTAAACAAGGAAAATTGAATATGTTGTTTCCTGATAAATTTTGTTTCCATACGTCTATAAGTAAAACAAAAGAATTGATGCTGTCGTACATATGAACTACATTTTCATTATGCCAATAAAGCTACCGATTTTCGTCCCCCAACTAGGGAATTTCTATGTCCTATTACAGTTAATTATTTATTAACATATTGAAACCGTAGGATAGCGAAATATATTTCAAACATAGACGACAAATATCGGTACTTAAAATATATTATTATATGAAAATATTATATTAATGCACCTTTTCCTTCATAAAACAGAAATTATTTTCCGCGTGTCAAAAACCGACGAATCATTTTTCCACGGCTAACCCATCTTACAGCTCTATAACAGTTATGGTAAATCTGCTATCTTCCCCCATATCCTGTAGAAGTTTTCGGAATTTCCGATGTTTTAATGACTTTGATTTTATTTGGTTTGTGATGTCAACAACCAACTCCATAACATTTTTCATATTTGTTGTTTTGTTGCTTAATGCTTCTTGGTGAATTATACTGGATGAAAGTTATATCATTATCAATTTTTAATTGTGAAATTACAGAAAACAAAGTTACAAGTTTTAACATAATTATAATAGGTCTCATAATTTAATATATTTTACAAGAATAGATATTCTGGCAGAAATTCACGTTTCCGTTGAATTTTCAATGGTCTTGGAAATAACATGATGTTATGAAATCAGGCCACGAGCGATATTAGTTACATCGTGTAGCCTACACTGAACTGCAAGTCTGTTGTGAGTGGGGGAATAGCCTCTACTACTCCCCTTCACTTGCTTCATTTCCAGGGGCTGGCTCGCGAGTCATAAAATGCCGACGTATGATTTAAACAGTTGCATCTCTACATCCATTCAAAATTGGACACATGTTTATATGAATTTTTGTTTACTCAGAATAGCCCATACTACCACTACCTAAAGTATTTGCTATTCCTTCAACACCACCTTGTACGTGTATATGAAGGGTTCAGAGCCGCAGTGGGCCAAGCGCCATTTATTAAAAACGGAGAAAGCAAGGGTTAAAGTTAAGTGATTGCCACAGTTTAATGAAGATTGACATATAATTTAGTTTGAATGTGTATACTTTATAGGCCTATTACTTGCTATAAGTTTTCATTGAGTTATGGTGACTATTTCGTTTATATGACGTCATTCCATTTTCGACCAATGAAGTGTAATGAAATTTTCAATTCCAACCGATCACAGTCACACTTTGCGATAATTTTTGCAGCTAGATTTATCGCTATCAATTTATCGCATGGTCATTCTTTTGTTTAGTCGTCGTCGCCAACTGTTTCGCCGTAAAATGATGATCATGAATACATTAAGATGCAACTACACGGTTAAACTTTTCTTTCAACTTTAAAGCAATGAATGCAAGATTGATATTTAATATTAATTAATATATTTACGCAGTGAACACGACGTTCAAAACGGCGCACCATGTAGATATAAAATCTTCATGCATCTTAATTGAACGTACCTTTTAAACTTGATTCTTTCAAAATTCTTCCCAGATTGTACACATACGCGATTGAAATATTGAACTGTGTAGATGCAGCTTTAGTTCCGTTACACACTACAGCGAAAATGCGTTTGTCGAGCTATAAATAGTGCATTCGTGCAGCACTGATTGTAAGTAACGGTCGAAATAAGGCACAGCTGACATTGGTGCTGCTTCCACAGGAAACTTAACCTATAATTGTAGCCTATAACATTTGTATTTTGTGAATGAAATTAAACAATTAATAGAAAGTCAGATTTTCAAATTTATGTAACATCATCGCATATCAAACCCAAAGACCTTGCATAGTAATACTGTAATAAGGTCTTTGATCAAACTGCCTTCCGTATGGCGTAATAAAATTCGTGTTTTAATTATGCCTATCTATACAGAGATGGCGTCACTGTGTAGCTACATGTCTCGCTGTGAATACATAAGCATTGGTATATAGTTGTCCCCACTGTTACTGTTAAATTAAATTATGATTTCAGCAGATAATGAAAATGTATTTATGTTATAATAATAAGAGAAAAGTGCAGTACATGTAATTAACATTGTTAAAGCTGTATTTCGCTTTTCGCAATTGGCATTACTGAATAATAACATCGAATTTCTTTATTGTAGTAATCGATATTCATCTATGAGTATTTCAACTTCACAATGTCTGAATAGGTTAAGTATTCGTTAGTATACAATTATTAACATTTTGTGATCGAATTTTAGGGATATATTATTTACATTTTTATTTTATTCACGAAATAGTCCTAATAAATGTCACTCGAGGTCTGAGATTACTACAGATAAATTCATTTTAACCCTTGTTTTCTACGGTTTTAGTAAATGGCGCTTGGCACACTATGGTTCTAAACACTTCATCTCACTCTGTACGTGTATATATATATATATATATATATATATATAATAAAATAATGAAATGTCTGTATTTTAAGCCGAAAGCACACAATGGCGATCAATTTCAAGAAGCTTTATACGATTTTAATGACACTTCTTCAGGCAGGATACGAGCCGAAAGCTATGCCTAGTAGATTTAGGATGGTACACGATATTGACTGACAATGTCTCAGGCGAGTTTTCAACTGACAGCTGTGGTTTCTACGCAATGAACAAGTTGCGAACCTCATACTTTGCGTATACGGAGGCTGGCGAAGCTTAAATTTAATCCACTATTAGTAACACCCACGATGTGAATTCCCTTGATCAGGCCAGAAAGCACCACGCCCGATCTGATCTGACAGGGAAAAATCTGCCATGCATGTAAATTTATTCCGTCATATTAATTGTAGAGTCAAAATCCAGAGTGCAATGATCTAGTCTCAAACAGATACAAATACTAATTTAAATATTTGTTTGTGCATTAAAGTTTGGAAACAGATACTTCATGGTTCAATTTCTATCAATCGAAATTTATAAATTCATAGTGTACTCTTCGCTGATGATTTAGCTCTAATTGCATTTGATGAAGATGAGCTTTAATATTGAGTGCATCATCTAAATAAGTTATGGTCAGTGGAAAATACGACATGGAAATCAATACCGAAAAAAAAAAGCAAGCCATGGCATTTCGTGGGAAATACCAGATCGCAAGCTAAGTTTGCTTAAATAACAAATTAATAGAAAGAGTAAATGAGTTTACGTATCTTGGCTATAATTTATCATTTTTCGGTCAAGTCGGCCTCGGTAGCGTAGTTGGTATAGCAATGGCCTTCTGAGTTTAAATGCAACAGGCTCATGTCAGTAGATTTACTGGCATGTAAAAGAACTCCTATAGGACAAAATTCCGGTACAACGGTGACGCTGATATAACCTCTGCAGTTGCGAGTGTCGTTAAATAAATCATAATTTAATTTTTTTTTCGGTCAAAGAGATATAGACCTATAGCTCCTAAAATTTGCAAATACAATAAAACAATGAGAATAATCAACAAAATTATGAAGCCTTCCCTAGTACAGCGACATATAAGAATATATTAGCTAAACCTGTACTATGTTACGGAAGTAAAGCATAGACAATAAGGAGTACGGATATCAGCAGAATAAAAGCCTATGAAGTGAAATTTATGAGAGCAACACTAGGATATAGTCGCTTGGACGGCAAAAGAAATGAGAATATATGTAAGAATTTCACAGTTTGTAAAAAAGTACCAGCTGCATTGGAAAAACCATGTACAGTATAACGAATGAATAGTAATACACTTCCAAAAGCCATGCTTTAATATCGTCCCCAAGGGAAGAGATGTTTGGACCATCCAAAAAAAAGAAAAAAAAAAGGTAAACTGAGAAAGACTCACTGAAACTGTAACAGGCCATGGGCCATAATACTTCTTCGAATGATGATTATGCATTATATGATTTAAGCCTATTATTGGAGAATCCAAATCAAAAGTGGAATGTATTATTAATAACAATGACAATCATTAAGTAAAAATTACATTTAAAGCATAAATATAGCTTTGTACATATGGCTGGTAATGTATGTAATTCTGATCATATTGGTGATGATGGTGATGGTGGTAATGATGATGATGATGGTAATGATGGTGGTGGTGATGGTGGTGATGATGATGATTATTAATATTGAAATGGAGAGTGGTGGTGAATGATTGACGGAAACGGAAAAACTCCAAGGAAAACTCTCAGGAACGTTGGCTGAGTAATGCAATGAAAAATGATTAGAGAATCTTGATTCCAGAATTAACGTTAAAAAAACTTTAATATTAGGTCTGTATTAAAAGAACTTTACCTTGGCACTAAACTTGTCACTGAAACAATGCTAAATGTATAGGTATTATCTATTTACGATAACCAAAGCATTTATATCATTATGCTCATGTTTTCTGTATGTCTTTCTTCGTTTGGGTACATTATTAGTAGACTGGGAATTAGTCTTCTCTTCAGATTTTCTTTTCGTATAAAGTAGGCTTGTCTATAATATTTTTGCGCGACTGCCACCCCATCTCATTATCTTCTGACTTAGTTGCCTCACGAGCGATGCTTTATTGGAGTCACTTTTGAGATTCCAACCTGTTTTCGGACAGTTGAATAAACAACAACAAGTTTATTACTTAAACCTATACAATTTTATTTTAGGAATGAAGTAAACATAATTATTTGTAGAGCAGTCTTTATTCATTCATTTACATTTCACATGTCACTATAAATACGCCATAAGAATTAAGTTATTAGCGTAGGTAGGAAGTTCGTACCAAAACAGTAGATTTCAGTTGAGTACAGCGAGTATGAATATCACCGTCCTGCTCCCGCTTGCTATAGATAATATGCAGTAGTGCTGCTTATGATTAGGTTTTTCTCCGGAGCGGTTGTTTGTGCGCTTTCAATCGGAGACCTCCGGTTACCTCCGATTGATGCCGCGCAGGTTGAATATGTGCTGTGGCGCAGACATACATTTTCCGCTGAGCATTCCTTTAGTCGGATCAGGTAGTGATTGGAGTCCACTGACGTCCGCGTATCTTTCAGAATAAGTGTGTAATTTTTAGTTGTTTATTTTCTCTTTTTTATTTACCTCTCTCTCTCTCACTCTCTCTCTCTTTCTTCGGCTCTTCTTTTTTTCTTGTTTTGCCTGAAGTACTATTTTAGCTGACAGACTTTTTTTCTAGTTTTGAAATTCATAGTATATGTGGAAAGGCGTATTAGTTTTATGTCATTGATCAAATTAATAACATTAAAATTAACTGAAAACTAACGCAGAAGTAAAGCTTTTCAGTAGCTAATGTAAACATTTATAATTTTCCTGGAAACACTCGTTTATTCACAAACAGATTTTGTCAATTATTATTCCAATCGGTTTAGTTTAACGTAAAATGTATTAATGGAGCTTCAGAATGGAAAAAAAAAGAAACGTGTGGTATCAATGGGTTAAAGGTTACTGTCCAAAAAAATTTATTAAGATTCTTCACCAGACAGGATTGTGATCATTGTGTTAAAGAGCGTCAGTATTTGAACTGTCTCTTCTAAAACGTGTCACTCTTCCTCTGTAATAAAAAATATAAGCTGATATCAACTTAAGGATAATTGTAATTATATTATTACCACACGTTTCTTTAGTTTCAGAATGAAACTCAATATTTTAATTTGATAACTCAAGTTGCCTTTTAAATATTCCATAATTATGTATGAATTTTTTTTGCCTCGAAAGTTACGTTTTATAGAAATTTCAAGACTTTTTTTCTAGACTGTGGGCCTTTGGAACAATGGCACTAAAGCAGTTAAAAAAAATTGTATCAAATGTTTTGCGTAATTTTAAAACTACGAAAACGATGATAACACTAATTAACCGTCAATGTGTATCTGAATGGCAATAATTTATTTTTGACAGCAAGTACGAATACCACAACCGCGGATCTTAATGTTAGCCTAAACACTTACATATCTACATTTTAAAATTTAGACCTACTCAGAGAATCTATCTAACCTGGTCCACGCCATAGAGATTTCCAAATACGGACCTGTTAGCGTCCTAGGAGCGTTTGGCTTTTCTGGCAACACAATCACCAAATCATATTTCATTTCAAGTAAGCGGCTCATCACTGAAGTCTGGAGTTTCATCTCGTAACAATATGCTGGATCAATCTTAGAGGGTCTTTTTTTTTTTTTTTTTTTTTTTTTTGCTGAAATTCTTCTGCTTTTCAGTTTTTCATTCGCAATGTTACTCTGTCTGCAAACAAAACCACGAAATTATTTATTAGAACTTTTATATATAAATCAAAGTAAACACGCTTTTTAAAAGAGTTCAAAAGTGTTTTGCCATTTTATTCCACTCACAACTACCCTCAGTCCGTACGCGTCGGCCGTGCTTGAGCTCTACGTCCTCCACCTTCGCTTTGCTCCGAACCACCGCATTCCTCCGTATATTCCCTGTTCCACTTACGATAGTACCGGAGATCACCGGTGGAGAGCTTTACTCGTAATCTCCGATTCATCCGCGGTAGTAGTCACTCCGATGAGCAGCACTAAAATGCAGTTCACATAAACAACACATAGTATCATTCTGTGGAGCTGTGTAGAGTCGTGAATAGTTTGAAGAATATTGTTCATTTATATTAATATTTTAGGTTCTGAACAAAATGAGCTATTCTGTTAATATTGTATTATTCAGGTAATGTGAATATGATGCACGATTCCAAAAAAGTAAATTCATCTCTTATTAAATACTTATGCAAGCAGGAGTGTGTAACACGTTTATTTTATCCCGAATTATTCTTCGTTAAATGCTGACATCTCGTGCTGCTATGCATTCGGTTGCATTACAGTGAACGTTCAACATCGGAATTACTGTACGAACTTCATAGCTGTCATTATTACAATAAGAATGGAAAATGTTCTTGAAAACAATTATGGGTTTAATATTATGTGCCATATACGAGATACACTATTAAATTCACAAAGTAGTTGTTCACCTGAAAATAGTAAGATATACAATGTATCATATTTCAGATTTGCTCCAGTAACGTCTTGTGACGTAGAACGGATAAAATGAAAATGTTCATTGTTATTTGTTATAATGAGGCCACACACACACACACACGCACGCACGCACGCACGCACGCACGCTTGAGAGTTCTTTGCTGAATTCTCCAAGCTTCTCGTCGTTTATTATGTATTTTATGCCATGAAAATCGAGTGTTCCATTATGCACTGCGTGATGTTTCATGTGCACGAAATACAACAAGCCCCGAAACAAACTGAAAATGATCATAAATTTCAAAGGAGGAAGGTGGCCACCGAACAAGACCGAACTCATGGAAAAATACTTGAAGGAATATTGTAAATTCATAAGAGAAGTAGATCTAGAAAGTAGACGAAGCGTATAGCATTAAGATAACGAAATGTTGAACACGTTAAGGTAAAAAAAAAACCTATAAAATTGGAATTTAAACTTATACAGAAAAAGAGTTCACAAAATAGATTAAGAATAAGTAATAAATACCAATAAGACATTAGTTGAGGGATTATATTCAAACATATTAAATGTCAAAATAGAGTAAAATAAAATATGATTACATTACTTACTTACAAATGGCTTTTAAGGAACCCGAAGGTTCATTGCCGCCCTCACATAAGCCCGCCATTGGTCCATATCCTGTGCAAGATTAATCCAGTCTCTATCATCACACCCCACCTCCCTCAAATCCATTTTAATATTATCCTCCCATCTACGTCTCGGCCTCCCCAAAGGTCTTTTTCCCTCCGGTCTCCCAACTAACACTCTATATGCATTTCTGGATTCGCCCATACGTGCTACATGTCCTGCCCATCTCAAACGTCTGGATTTTAAGTTCCTAATTATGTCAGGTGAAGAATACAATGCGTGCAGTTCTGTGTTATGTAACTTTCTCCATTCTCCTGTAACTTCATCCCGCTTAGCCTCAAATATTTTCCTAAGAACCTTATTCTCAAACACCTTTAACCTATGTTCCTCTCTCAGAGTGAGAGTCCAAGTTTCACTACCATACAGTACAACCGGTAATATAACTGTTTTATAAATTCTAACTTTCAGACTTTTGGACAGCAAACTGGATGATAAGAGCTTCTCAACCGAATAATAACACGCATTTCCCATATTTATTCTGCGTTTAATTTCCTCCCGAGTGTCATTTATATTTGTTACTGTTGCTCCAAGATATTTGAATTTTTCCACCTCTTCGAAGGATAAATCTCCAATTTTTATATTTCCATTTCGTACAATATTCTGATCACGAGACATCATATACTTCGTCTTTTCGGGATTTACTTCCAAACCAATCGCTTTTCTTGCTTCAAGTAAAATTTCCGTGTTTTCCCTAATCGTTTGTGGATTTTCTCCAAACATATTCACGTCATCTGCATAGACAAGAAGCTGATGTAACCCGTTCAATTCCAAACCTTGCCTGTTATCCTGAACTTTCCTAATGGCATATTCTAAAGCGAAGTTAAAAAGTAAAGGTGATAATGCATCTCCCTGCTTTAGCCCGCAGTGAATTGGAAAAGCATCAGATAGAAACTGACCTATACGGACTCTGCTGTATGTTTCACTGAGACATATTTTAATTAATCGAACTAGTTTCTTGGGAATACCAAATTCAATAAGAATATCATATAATACTTCCCTCTTAACCGAGTCATATGCCTTTTTGAAATCTATGAATAACTGATGTACTGTACCCTTATACTCCCATTTTTTCTCCATTATCTGTAGAATACATAAAATCTGATCAATAGTCGATCTATTACGCCGAAAACCGCACTGATGATCACCAATAATTTCATCTACGTACGGAGTTAATCTTCTCAAAAGAATATTGGACAAAATTTTGTACGACGTCAACAAAAGTGATATTCCTCGAAAGTTACCACAGTTGGTTTTGTCCCCCTTTTTAAAAATAGGTACAATTATGGACTCCTTCCATTGTTCTGGTACAATTTCCTTTTCCCAAATAGCAAGTACAAGTTTATAAATTTCGCTATATAATGCACTTCCACCCTCTTGTATTAATTCTGCTGGAATTTGATCGATACCTGGAGACTTGTACTTTTTCAGATTTTCTATCGCAATTTCGACTTCTGAAAGCGTGGGTTCGGGTATAAATGGCTCAGCAGTTTGTATTTCAATTTCGTCCCGATCATTTCTATTTGGCCTATGTACATTTAGTAGTTGTGCAAAATAGTTTTTCCATCTGTTTATGATTGATGGAGAGTCTGCAAGCAAGTCACCATTCTCATCCTTGATCACGTTTACCCTTGGCTGATATCCGTTCTTAAATTCCTTTATACCCTTATATAAATCTCGAATGTTTTTATTCTTACTATTTGTTTCTACCTCATTCAGTTTTTCCTTCAAGTAACCTCTCTTTTTATTCCTAAGTGTACGACTTGCTTCCCGTCTTTCATTGAAATAATTATCTCTCTTCCCCTCAACTGGATCCTGTAAGAATTTCAATTTTGCCTGTTTCCTTCTTTCTACTACCATGCAACATTCTTCATCAAACCACGGTTTCTTTTTCTTAGTTTCATAATAACCTATGCTCTGCTCAGCTGCAATTTTGATACTATCTCTGATATTTTCCCACACGCTATTAACATCTAATTCTTTCTCAACTTCGTCGGAACTTTCTAAAGTGGCAAACCTATTCGAAATTTCGACCTGATAATTTTGCTTAGCTTCCTCGTCCTTTAATTTCAAAATATTGAATTTAGTAATATTAACTTGTTGCTCTACTCGCTTGGCTACTGATAATCTTTCTCTTAATTCTCCATTCACCAAATAATGGTCAGAATTACAGTCTGCACCCCTGAAAGTTCGAATATCTACTATACTAGTATGTCTCCGTTTATCTATCAAGATGTGATCTATTTGGTTGTGTGTCAATCCATCTGGAGAAGTCCAAGTATATTTATGTATATCCTTATGGGAGAATGTTGTACTTTTGACAATTAAATTTTTCGATGTGGCAAAGTTGACTAATCTAACTCCATTGTCACTACTAATTGCGTGTAGGCTCTCTTTTCCAATTGTTGGTTTAAAAATATCCTCCCGTCCTACTTTAGCGTTGAAATCCCCCAATAAAATCTTCATGTGATATCTAGGGAACTGATCAAAAGTATGATCCAATTCCTCATAGAAGCTATCCTTTATATGGTCGTCTTTCTCTTCTGTAGGGGCGTGAGCATTTATTACTATGATGTCGCACTATCTACCCTTAAGTACTAAATATAATAACCTGTCACTGATAAATTCGACCTTTTTTACTGCTGATTTTATTCTTTTATGAACAAAGAATCCTGTTCCTAATTGGTGATTATTGTTTCCTTCCCCATAATACAACAAGTAATCTCCTATTTGTGATATGCCATTCCCATCTAACCTAACCTCTTGTACTCCCACGAAGTCTATTCTATATCTAGCTAGTTCTTTTGCTACTAATGTTACCCCTCCTGTTCTATAAAGACTAGTTACATTCCAAGTGCCAAATCTCAAAACCTTATCCTTTGCTGTGATCGTGCCAGAGAATCAGTCCTATTCCGAGGCTTATTGTAGGGATTCGTAACAAGCTGTTTTTTTACGGTGATGGGTTGTTAGCCCTTCGCCCAACCCCCAAGCTGGAGGATCACCCCTTATCGGCTGTCCACGACTGCTTATTCAATATATTCGCAGCTACCCTCCATATCTGGAGGCCGTCTCCTCTATCCGCAACCTGAGGACGCGCCATGTCGTGGTGATAGGGACCCACCATACATGGAATATGATTACATTAAGTTAATATAAATACTAATGTAGGATACAAGTCTCATAATAGAATATCAGAATACTTAATAACAATGTAACATATAATATACACTATTCAAAATTATTTCTAAGTTTATAATATGATATATTCATTCTAGTCACAATGGCATAAATTACATTGCCCTATAAGTAATAAATTCTGTCGCATATATAATTGTCAGAACATTGTAATCCTGCAAGCACAAACCAGACATGTAGTATTGCTTATGTCATGGAGCATGTTGTCCAAATAAAGATTGGAAAAAAAAAACAAACAAACAAAACAAAACAAACAAAAAACACACACACAAAATATAATTCGTTTATTATTTTCTTGTTTTAAGCTCGTGAATGATTGGAGCACATGTTTGGTTACTACCCGGCTGTACATGTTTGTCGTTTTATTCACTGATATTGAGAGCTGTGCTACTAGGTTTTGATTCGGTAGAGATATAGTCTAAGCACACACAACTTAACAGTTTTGGTACCAACTTCTTAGCTCTGGTTACTAGCAACCAGGAACGGAGTTGCGTTATTAGGCCTATATAGTTTGCACCCAACAGAGCATATACTCGTACTTTGGGCAGTTCCAGTTAATTTACATAATATAATAAGCGAGATATTTAAAATTCTGCGTATAAATTGCGGAAAAACACTAGTTGAAAAAAACTGTTTATGCGAAAAAAGTTAAATAACGGACAGTTTAAATTTAAAGAAATAAAACATTTAATTCTCTCACTAAATGTTATTATTAAGGTTACCTCGTTCAGAATTAATTTTAATAAACTCTTTGTGAAGTCTCTGTAACATGAATACTGAATTTGTCCAGATTTAGCATTCTGTTTTCGTTCAAGTAAAAGAGGTAGGCTGTCATATTTCTGCTAGTCTTATGAAGTGTTTCAATGTCATCATTATACTTACAACGACTTAAACAGACTTAAATTGTAAATTTGTGCAATATTATGTACACAAAATAAAAACAATCAAATACGTCGGGTAATCAATTATAGGTTTTGTGAAATAAATTATTCTTATTCTTTTTTTAACGAATTACGCCATATTTGAATATAAACACAAATATTATTAAGTATATTCGTATTATTTTTAAAATATGAATTGGTAATTGGGAAACATTTTAACATTCACATCAATTTTAAATTTCGATTTTCGTAATATTAAAATAACATTAGAAAAGTTTACAATAGACTTCTAGCTATTTTATTGATATTCATGAAAAGTAGCATAGGCCTAACGGTGCTGTACATATACAGGCCTACACCTAAGCAGTGAAGTGAAATGTCATAATTTTCGGTTTACAGAATATTTATGTATGTATGTATGTATGTATGTATGTATGTATGTATGTATGTATGTATGTATGTATGTATGTATGTATGTATGTATGTATGTAAATAATCAGAAAACACATCTTATTACGAATATTGGTGAAAATTAAATTTTGTTTTATTTAACGACTCTCGCAAGTGCTGAGGTTATATCAGCGTCGCCGGTGTCCCGGAATTTTGTCCCGACATGAGCTTTTCGCATTTTAAGCACATTTTAATGCCATCTGCCTGGGCCGGGATCGAGCCCGCAACCTCGGGCACAGAAGGCCAGCACTTTACCGACTAGGCCACCTAGGCCGACTATTTGATAAATATTAAGGGTGCTATGCATGCACATTTCGCTAGCCCGAGCTACGAGCGTGCTAAACTAGGCCCGGCTATCGAGTGATTACTTGTAGGCTACAGGATTCATGTCATATCGCTAACACTGGTTTATGAATACGAAAAAAACGTTAGTTTGCTGATCTTCCACCGGAAGCCCGCGCTAAGAATGTCTATGAATATGGCCTTAAGTGATTTCACTTAGATAGCTTATGATTTTTATTACTAGTTCAAAAACATAAAATAGAACCAGTAATAGTATAATTTTCAAAATGATAAAGAAACTTATCTCTTGCAAAACGTGTAATGACAAAGTGTATTTGATCATCACGAACTTAATTTAATTTCAATTCATTACGTTATTATGTTTAGTTAGTATTTCTCGATCAGAGCAAAGATAATAAGTTGTAGAAAAATCTGCTAAAATAAATATCGTATTTCACTTTTCTCCGAAGAGAGACGGCAGAGGTCCCAATTATCGAACTAATTGATGATTGTGACCAACGTATCTGAACGGTGTTCCTTTTACCAAGTATATTTACTGTAGTATTTATTTCCGTACATGTATTGAAATTCTTTGCAGAGTGGAACACAATTCTCCACCTACGCTTGCAGCTGTGCTTGCTTACAAGCTAGACTTTGAGAACCATTTCTTCGAAGAGTTCTCTGAAAGAATTACAATGTACAGTTTATATAAACGACTGAATTACATAGTCCAGAAAGCTACCTACAACGATCCCCGCAACATGATTCAGGCGTGGCAATAAAGTATCCGATATTATTAACCAAACAAGCAGGCAAGCATCCAAATTAAGATTTTCCTCACCGGATCTCAGCACATCTATACATCACAGCAGCTTCTATCTCTTATAGGAGAGTCTACAATACATTTATACCTAGTCTAAGATTGATGGGCCAGCCACTTGTCAGAACCACCGAAATTATACACAGGAAAACACGCACAAAAAAGACACTACCAAAAACAATGCAAAAAACAAATAAAGGTTTTCTTGTACGGAACAGGTGGTTGGTGTGGTCGTACAACATTATATTTTATTACCTCAGATTCGTCTGCTGCGACTATCTCTTGCGTTAAAGAGCCAAAAATAGCTAATAAAATATATACTCTAACCATGTCCTTAGAAATATAAAAATGCCACTACACGCCTTCAGCTGAACGCTTTGACAGTTTGTACAATAACAGCCTCGGATGCGAACATGCTGCCTCGGGCAGATTTCCAATACGTCGGCAGATATTATGAATTCGCCAACATGTTGTGACCCGTGCCCCAAAGAAGGAGAAGGTCACACAGCCTCCTGGGGCGCAACCCCGTCAAAACAAGTCTAAAATGTAATGAAATGCGCTTCAAAAAATACATAGTAGACATGCAACATGGTTTATTCCTCATGTTCAATTAACTTGTTATGGACCTCTTATAATGAGAGAGAGTTTCAAGTGCTTCAAGATTTAGTTTTATCAACGAGTCTGCACTTCAGATATAATATTCTGACTCTAAATTCAGGTTCGATTTCTGACTCGAAAGTGGAGTTCAGTTACAAAATGTCAGCGATTTAGTGAATGTTCCTACACCGCAACGAATAATCAACGCATGTAATCCCTAGTCCAAAAGATGTCGGTGATTTATAAATTAAATAGTAGTTCACGATATAAAGACTTTATATTAATTAGTAAGACTTATCTTCATCAAATATTGCAACGATTGCAGAGTAAACTTTTCCCATTATAGGCTAATATATATATATATATATATATATATATATATATATATATATATATATATTAATGCGATGTTTTAAAATTGAATGTACTTTTGACGGCATATTGCCGTCACGTGCTACTAGTAAAGGACTAATCGGATTGTTAAATTTCTTGTTTTTTTTTAATATTATATTACTGACAACAAATGTAGCATCAGCATAGGAGCGGCCAGTTCGAAAATCTTGATATTCCTCAGCTAGCGGTATAGCTAAGCGGAGTAAGTATATAGAGTGATTTTCGTAACAATATTTAGAAAAGAGCATAATATAGCTCTGAATTTCAGAACGTTCCCTAAATCCTTTAAGAAACCAGAAATGACAATGTTTGTTGAGCATTCTTCTCTTATTTGACTATAATTGTTTGTTTACTATGCCGCCTTTGCTTATCTTAAAAGTAACGTGACAAAACAATACTGTGCTTTAATCCGTTGTCAAACATCAAGATCAACAGAAACTGCCCTATTCAACGAAGTCTAAACCGGCAAACACAGCCAACAAGTGTTCAAAGTGTTTTTAAACTTTTTAAAGTGTTTCTACAAAGTTTTCACATTTCTATGACTACATTTATAGTTGTATACAATTCTTAAACAGTTTTATAATTATATTTTAGATTATACCACATGAACTGCAAGTGATTTTAACCTAACATAATATGTATATCACAGATCAACTTAAGTTAAGTCTAATGCAATCACACTAGTATGACCCGAATATCATCATATTAAGTTCCATCTAATAGGCAAGGTTTTCATTATAAATGTTAATTTAACACTTCACATCTGAAGATGATACACATGTATCGAAAACGTTAATGCAAATCATTTACTTTTAAGATAAGCAAAGGCGGCATAGTAAATAAACAATTATAGTCAAATATTAATAGCTTATCGGCAAACTACAACATGAAATTGATTCTTCTCTTATGTTGAAATGTTTAAATACTTGCTTGCACTAATTTCATTAGGCCTATTTCTGAGGTTATAACCTCCTCTCCATATTTTAGTATTTCGTCTATTATATTCGCAACTCCGGCCGCCATGATAGTCTAGTGGCTACAGCGCTGGACTTGTAATCCTGTAACCCAGGTTCGATTCCCGGCTATCCCGATTTATAACTTGTGTTGGGCAAGCCCGTGGTCCAGGTAACACAGGGGTTTTATCCGGGAGATCCGATTCCCCTGTGGCATCCCAACAAATCTTCTTCATTATCTCATCTCATCACGGGTGTAGCGTAGACCAGCCTTCTATGGCGCACCCTGAGTAACAACCCTGTCGGGGAATTGGTCTACACAATTATGACTGAATGACGAACAGTCAAGAACCCACCATTATTTAAAATATATTATATACATATTCTCAACTCCCGATGATTTATATTGTCAAAACCAACTTTGCAAATAATAACATCGACAAACTTAAGCGTGTGCATATGATAGACGAACTTTCGACGCTGTGTCAAATTTGATTTATGCATACATATATTACAAACCTGAAGCTATAAATCTATTGTATTTCTTTCTTATGTCAATGAACGGAGTTCATGATTGTCGGTGACATCCACACCACCCTCTGTGCAGTGAAATTTGAGTATTAGCGACACAAATACAATCTATCAAAGCGGGTCAATTTTGTTGATATACTGTATTAGGTTATAATTCAATATAATTCGGAAGAAAATCTAAGAAAACATATTGATTTAGCTGTTTATGAAATACTTTTATAATTTTTTATAATTTGTAAGTTAAAAAAAAAGTATTGCCGAAGTTTGCACACGTATTTTAAAATTAAATATAAACTGTAGTGCACAAGATAATGTGATCAGAATTTCTGAAGCCCAAAATGCAACATTTAGCCTACTATCACTACAACTTCGAAGAAACTCCCTCTTTCAGTCGTACAAAATTCAGTACGCAATTAGACATTAAATTACCTAATTTTAAGATAATATAAACATAATGTAGGCCTTAATTGCTTAAGATTTATCATTTAGGCCTATATTATAATACGTTATATAGATGTAATGAAATTACAAAAACAGAACAAAATCACACACAAAACTCAAAACTCCAGCCTACTTATATCAATCCTATAGGTCATATTTTTGTGGTGAATGAATTTCCATAAGAGGTTCATATTATTATCTTTAAAGCAATTGAAGAGAACAGGGAAATGTATTTGAAATTAACTTTGGTAATTAACAATGTCTTCAATATGTCAACCTTCAGTTGTGTTTTCTCCGATGTTCGCATTTTATACGTTTTGACAAAATGCTTTCTACAGGGGCATTGATTCCAGGCAGGGATAAGGCAAGTTCTATATTTTAGTACTGATTTTGAATGGAAATATTGAAAGGAGAAATACTGGAACATTTCTATTGTCATATGAGGGGGTCAGCAGCAAAGGAGTATAAGTGCACTTAAGTTAATTTGAGAAAATGTAATTGAAAGTGCTTAAGTTTTCGTAAATTCCGTGAATCTTTTATTTCAATTTTAGTGTGTGATGTGGTTAACAGATAGATCTCATTGCCACTAAAATTTCAGATGCTTTAGCTTGCCCTGAATGCACTTAACTTATGTTCTTAGAAATGTCATTTATACCCCTTTGCTTCTGACCCCCTCATATGGATTTCTTTCAGCTCTCTACTCCATTGAATGACTTTCTTTGTTTTTCTTTAAATGGTTATTTTATAGCGCTTCATCAATTTCCATGCTTATCTAACGTCAGCAGTCGGTTAAGGCGCTTGCCTGCCGGTCTGAAGTTGCGCTCGGGCGCGGGTTCGATCCCCTCTTGGGCTGATTACCTGGTTGGGCTTTTTTTCCGAGGTAAGGTGAACCGTAAAGTGAATGCCAGGTAATCTATGGCGAATCCTCGGCCTCATCTCGCCCATACCATCTCATAACCAATTTCATCGACGCTAAATAACCTCGTAGTTGATACTTACTTACTTATTGGCTTTTAAGGAACCCGGAGGTTCATTGCCGCCCTCACATAAACCCGCCATTGATCCCTATCCTGAGCAAGATTAATCCAGTCTCTACCATCATATCCCACCTCCCTCAAATCCATTTTAATATTACCCTCCCATCTACGTCTCCGCCTCCCCAAAGGTCTTTTTCCCCGCCGGCCTCCCAACTAACACTCTATATGCATTTCTGCATTCGCCCATACGTGCTACATGCCCTTCCCATCTCAAGCGTCTAATTATGTCAGGTGAAGAATACAATGCGTGCAGCTCTGCGTTGTGTAACTTTCTCCATTCTCCTGTAACTTCATCCCTCTTAGCCCCAAATATTTTCCTAAGCACCTTATTCTCAAACACCCTTAATCTCTGTTCCTCTCTCAAAGTGAGAGTCCAAGCTTCACAACCATACAAAACAATCGGTAATATAACTGTTTTATAAATTCTAACTTTCAGATTTTTTGGCAGCAGACTAGATAACAAAAGCTTCTCAACCGAATAATAACACGCATTTCCCATATTTATTCTGCGTTTAATTTCCTCCCCAGTGTCATTTATATTTGTTACTGTTGCTCCAAGATATTTGAATTTTTCCACCTCTTCGAAGGATAAACCTCCAATTTTTATATGCCCATTTCGTACAATATTCTGATCACGAGACATAATCATATACTTCGTCTTTTCGGGATTTACTTCCAACCCTATCGCTTTACTTGCTTCAAGTAGAATTTCCGTGTTTTCCCTAATCGTTTGTGTATTTTCTCCTAACATATTCACGTCATCCGCATAGACAAGAAGCTGATGTAACCCGTTCAATTCCAAACCCTCTGTGTTATCCTGAACTTTCCTAATGGCATATTCTAGAGCAAAGTTAAAAACTAGAGGTGACAATGCATCTCCCTGCTTTAGCCCACAGTGAATTGGAAAAGCATCAGATAGAAACTGGCCTATACGGACTCTGCTGTAAGTTTCACTAAGACACATTGTAGTTGATACAGCGTCGTTAAATAACTAATTAAAAAACCTAATATCAGTATTTGCCCTTAATAGGTTGAGGAACCTCAATCAAGTATCTTGTTCCAACCAGGATTTGAACTCGGGCCCTCTCGTTTTACATTCAAACATGCTAACCATTTTTCCACAGCGATGGATCTTTGTACTAAAAAATTACTTCACCATCAATGTTTGAATCGTCGGAAACGTTTGTAATGATTTCTATACACATTTCAACAACACCCCATTTAGAACACTGTTTAGGAAGATTCTCTTTTGCATTTTCCAACAAACGGGACTAATAGCCGTCCCAACAAGAACTATAGGGAAGGTCGGAAAACGGGACTGTCCCCGACGTCTGGTACATTGCATTGAATTTGGTTAGATTTAATTTCTGTAATTTATGTACGAGTATTTTCAGATGTGAAGAACACATTTCATAAAATTTCTGTTCAACTGCCCATTTTAATTTTTCGGATAAACCGCCAGTAATGTCTAATTTTATGTCAAACTTAAGAAATTAGTATTGCTAAAGATTTATAATTCTATGGGCCTCCCTACACTACCTTAATAGTTACAAACTGGAATTGAATACAAATTCAGGTGTTTAATGAGCTTCTAAAAACTGTAGGCCTACTGGCTGAAATGTGATCGGAGCATTGTACCGACATCAGCTCCTAGTGCCGAGGTTAAGAAAGAACGTGTTACCTACGTACCCGTACTTTCCTGCTATGCATACAATGATGTGTAGAGTAAACTCCATCTAAAAGAAAGAAGGGAATAATTTAAAGAACCATGTCAAGAAATAAGCCATTTTAAGCACTTATAATGGGACGTTATAGATGGATAAAAAGTGTGACACATTGTTTTATTACTGTGTTATTTTTAGTTTTCTTGAAAAATGGCGTGTTAAGAGTTGTTTGACGGAAATGAACAAAATTTGCATATATTTCTAAAACAATGATTCTTTATTATATAGCCTACAGAATAAATGAGTACATGAATATATGAAGAAGTAAATGAGGTGGTGAATTTAGGCCTGTAAGTGAGTGGGTCGATAAATAAATTAATAATTAATGGAGGAATAAATAAGTTGGTAAATGTATAAATGAGTGCTTCGGTAATAATACAAATATTATGAAACACGTTTATAATGTTATACTTTTCAGCACGAGTCAATGTTCAGGGAACGAGCGAAATTATATATACACGAGTTTTCTACGTGGCTAACGAGAAAGACAGGCTACGCGCGACGTCACATTCTTAGTCATAACATGGTCAACATTGTAGGCCTATAAGTTTACATATAAATGCATGTTTAACATGAGTTTAATACAAAAATTCCTTTGTTTTTTAGAACTTTGAACATGTATTTATATTAGGCGATTGTCAAGATGGCCATGACTAGACCATGATAACCAGTGACTCAGATTCGTGCCGAAGTCTATCTTTCTCGTTAGCCATGGTTTTCTAATTCTGACGTTTGCAATAAGTGTATGAAATAAACGTAATTCATACGTTAATTTTTGTACGACAGCATATTAATAAAGAAATAACATCAGATTTGTAATGAATGTAAGTTTTATAACATGATCTATGAAGAATGAGGTTGCTATGACAACAGTGATGTATTATAGTTATTATAGTATGGCAAATCGTATCATAATATTATTAAGTTTATGGTAATTACAAGTTATGCCGTCGTAATACATACTAGGTTCAAAAAGTTCCCGGAATTTGCTAGCATCATAGAAACAACGAACCTTAAACACTATTCTACAGCATTTCCTTCAAAATAGTTGCCTTCCGCAACAACACACTTTTGCCAACGCGTGTAGAGTTCCTGGAAGCAGGCCTGGAAGCCATTTTGTGAAACCCGTCTTAGTGCTCTCGTCGCGTTTGCGATAACCTCTTCAGCATTGAATATCCGTCCTTTCAGATGACTTTTCAGACGGGGAAACAGAAAGTAATCAGGTGGTGAGAGATCAGGAGAGTATGGTGGGTGATCCAAAGCAGTTATGTTGTGCCTGGCAAGAAAATTCTTTACAATAATTGCGCGATGAGCAGGTGCATTGTCATGCATAAGGAACCAGTTGTTTTCTACCCACTTTTCTGGACGTTTCCTTCTCACTGCGTCCCAGAGGAGACGGAGGGTTTCTACGTACAATTCTTTCGTTACAGTACGACCTTCTGGAATGAACTCATGGTGCATGAGACCCTGAGAGTCGAAGAAAACTTCCAACATAACTTTGCTTTAAATGAGCTTAAATGCGACAGGCTCATGTTAGTAGATTTACTGGCATGAAAAAGAACTCCTGCGGGACAAAATTCCGGCACATCCGGCGATGCTGATATAACCTCTGCAGTTGCGAGCGTCGTTAAATAAAACATAACATTTAAAATAACTTTGCCTTTGGAAGTGTGCCTAGGAAATTTTTGCTTCCGAGGAGATGTTTTCGATTTCCACTCAGATGACTGTCGTTTAGGGACTGGGTCGTACAAGTAGCACCAGTTTCATTTTGTTTAAGAAATCACCATCTTCATCAGCCATACTGATCATGTCCCCAGCAAAACACAGAACTTGATGTTTGTACTTTGCTCTGTGGACATAATTACAAAATGCGACGAACAAACGAAACACTATGATAAACAATTGCCTACAACTCAAAACCAATAATTGCCATTATCAACAAACTTTAAGGAAATGACATCATGAATGTTACCAACAAAACAAATGTATAATATCCCTTGTTATATATTAATACGAAAAATGGTAGTAAAATTCCGGGAACTTTTTGAACCTAGTAGTAGAAGTCATGACGTTTCAGTTGGCATGGTAATATTTTTATGGCACTAGTACGATAATGTGATATATTATGCACGATTTTCACTAACGATAAAGACTGTTTATAAAGCTGGTGTACAAAAAATAAATAAATTGAATTTGTTAAATATGTTTGTTACAATAAGAGCAATCAAGATTAGGCGAGATTAGTGCTTGAAGTGAGTCTATATAATCCGGTACGCATATAAAGCCTGGAAAAGAAGCCGTTAATAAGACTCATGAAATATCAATTTAATTAGGTACCTTTATGTGATATTATCAACCATCCCAAACAGTTTATTTTTTATTTTGTTTACACTTAATTAGGCCTACATATTATGAATAAGATGAAAACTCCTTTAGTTACTAATTTTAATGAAAATGTTATATATTTTTAATATAAAAAGTCAACAACAGGACAAAAACAATTCATATAACAGATGGTATCTGTAAGACGAGCCGGCCTCATACATTAACATTGGAAGTTCCAGGGCCTTGTCGTTCGAACTCCAATTTCTTACTCTAGTATCAAATGTAGACACCATTTTATTTTGCAAAAAAACTCATCCTAGTTTAGATTGGTGTGAGACACGTGTAAGATCAGTTTATATCTGTTTAAAGTTGTATTACATTACACAATATGTCCAACACGCGAAAGAATTAAGTATGGGAATCTGTGATTTTGCGATTTTCGGATGGGCCTAATAACGTTAACCGTAAGTTTCTTACTCTTTAAATAAATGTAGGGTAAACATTGGTAATTTCGTGGCAGTGGTTATTTCGTGATACTTTTTCTTTGCTCTTTCGTGAACTAACCAATGGTTTTACGAGATTCAAATTTCCACCAAGGGATTGCATATGTTGTCCGGATTCCAGAAACATACAGCTACGCTTTGTATGACTATTGTAGCTGCTTCAGTGAGCTTTTATGTTTGGAGAGAGCAAGTTAGCGTCGACTTCTCAGGCGTACAAATTTTGCGGATGTTTGTAATTACATTACAGGCTTATTACTAAAGGTAAGCATATGATATTTGGTACAATGATTTATTATACCTTCATGAAATTTTAGGAAATGTTTTTGGAATTTTAGATACAACTGTAATTGCCATATAGGCTTAGCTTTACTGATAGAAATCTTAGCTGTTTGAGGCGAAATTTTGTTGAGCATTAAGCGTTACATTTTATACTATTTTAAAAATTGTATTACAATACGAATTTTAGAAATCTGAAGATAAGATGTAATATCAAAAAAGAAAAGGGGGACGCAATGGGTTCAGTGTAGCTTGTGTTTGATTTGTTATCATGCTAAGTGCCAATGATAAGTGCTAGATGACTTACTTGCAAGAATTGTGACAGAAGATGGAACATGGCTCCACCATTTCTGACCGGAGACAGAGGCAGACAATGGAGCAGCATCATGCAAATTTACCAAAGAAATATAAATTCAAAAGTGCACCTTCGGCAGGGAAAGTTATGGCTACTGTGTTTTTCGATTCAGAAGGACTCTTGCTTGTGGACATAATGCCACACAGAACCACCATTAATTATGACGCGTATGTGGCAACTCTCAAGAAACTTCAAGTTCGACTGAGTCGTGTTCGACTACATCGGGAGAAGCAGGATGTTCTGCTATTGCACACAACGCACAGCCATATGTCAGTCACAAGATCACAGACCAGATCAGAAAATTCGGATACACAACACTGAAACACCCTCCTTACAGTCCTGACCTGGTGCAGTGCGATTACTATCTCTTTGGTAAACTGAAGGATCCCTTCGCGGAACGAGGTTATAAGATGAGTCCCTTGTGCACGCTGCTAAAGAGTGGCTCAGACGTGTTGGTCCAGACTTTTACCGTGCTGGTCTATAGGCCCTCATTCCTAGGTTACGTAAGGCAGTTGAAAGGGACGGGGATTATGTGGAAAAGTGGCATTTTGTTCCTAAAGGTTGCATCTACATTCTTTGAAAATAGCAAAGCTGTAGAATAAAAATATAATTTTTAAACAAATGTTATGCATTACTTTTGGAGTTACCCTAGTAATATAGGCTATAGTAAAGTCCGTAATAAAAGTGTTCACCCTTTCAGGGCAAAGAAGATCCCTTTTCAATTTCAATTTTTACTTTGATTTCATTCTTATTATGTGTTGATATGTATTTCTATGTTTTCTTGCTATGAATATTAGACGGAATTACTATGCTTGAAGTCTTGTAACAATAAATGAGAATTTAATTTGACTTTAATGAAGTTTTCCAAAATTCTTCTACCTCTTACGAAATTATCAATGTAATATCACGAAATTACCAAGGTTATCACGAAATAACCAACCTTTTAGCTTAAGTTGTAAAAGTGGTTTTTGGCACTTGTTCAAGAACGTGTCCAATCTTTTATGTCTCCAGATTTGTACAGCAAATTATCGTCTTTTAGATGAAAAAATCGGAATAAGGATATATTTACACATTTGCATTTTACATTAATTTTCATGAAATTATCACGAAATTACCAATGTTTACCCTAATAAGGTATGAATAACTTTCTATTAATGTAGCCTAATTTTAAAATTATGTTGCTTGCTAAGATGTTATCTGTACCTAATTATTTTTATCATTGAGATTTTTATATAGACCATATGTTTTATCCTACTCCGTTTTATAATATTGCGATACAATAAGTGAGATTTACGGGATCGAGAAAACGTTTGAAAAGACAAGACAGTCGAGTCTTTTCAATTTTCGAGTTTCTGTAATGCACTTAACACACATGTATTGCATATTATATTTTTGCACGAAGTGTATTTATGTGAATTGGATTATATTATGATAATGGCATATATTAAAAGATGACTCACATATATTGTTGTTATGGCAACATGTCTGTAAATAAATATTGTTGTTCGTGTCGTCATATCTTTAAAGGTATATAAGCAACTCGATTTGATATTTATTTTAAAATTATTATGGAAAAGTTATGGAAGATGTGGGCAATGATGTAGAACTCGAAGATGATTGGATGTGTCGAGTTATTACCGAACAAATCTAAACAGAGTTATGAGGTGGTATATACTGCATTAGTGGTTAAAAAAAGATGTGAATATTAATAAGAAGAATGTATTAGCTTATTTCGTTCTAAGAATCAGTAAATTAACGTCTCCACGAAGTTCGTACTCTGCATTCTGGATACTTAAAACTATGATTCTAGTGTCACGATAAATATTTCAAAATAATAGTATGTATTGTGATGAATTTATTTACGGCACTAGTGCTTTTGGTCAGTATTTCAGCATTGAGATTTATTTTGTTTTCATAGCAACTAGATTACATGTGGAAATGTCAACTTAGGACACATATCAACAATATAAGTAGGCCTACTAAAAATTAGTTACATCGTGCAAAAAAGTTATTTCTTCTAAATGATAATTGATTATTTTGAAATTAACATCACCACCCTTTCTAAATTCACCCATATTAGTTGCATATCGTCACCACATTTAAAAACAGACAGAAAAGAAGACTTTGAAGAGCTTGTGGAGACGAACAGGACGAAGTCCACGCAATATAAAATATAAAAACCAATAGGCCTATGACAAGTTTAAAGGTCTTATGAGCCAGTAACAGTCAATGACTTTTCATCTAAAATTTGAGATTTCGCAACCTTAAAGCAATTTATATTACTCTAAATCAAACTCTTGATTTACCTGGAACGAGATGAGAAGGCAATAAAATTCCTCATTTCAAATCTAAGAAATTAAGCTTTCTACACCAGTCTACGGTAGTTCAGTACCTATAAGTGAAGGCAGACTTGGGTCATTTCTACCATACATTAGGCCTACTTAACACGGGTTTTTGCACTTCGCATGTCGTTTGAGAACATCATGTATATATCAAGTTTCCATGAAAACCAGTCCAAATGTATTAAACCTGCTCTAAAGTACCAACGCAAGACGAGTTTGTTTACAAGCAGCCTAAATACCTGGTATTATAGGATTTCTCTAGTTGACCTTTAACATTTGACCTATATGTAGTAATAGAAATCAAGATATACCACTACTAATAAATTCTGGACATAAATAAAGTCCGCAGAGCTCTCTAGGCGATCGCGTGACGCTGTGTCTCATGAGGTTTAACTCTGTCTTGGTTGTAAGTACATGTTTATTAAGACTGAGATACAAGATAAATGGCAGTAAACTTAAATATGAACGCAAGCTGCTCAAGAGTTTGTAAAACAAAAATACGTCGACAATAGCTTTACGAGCAACAGTATAGGAGGCAGGCAGAAAACGGAGAGAAAATTGATTCTGTAGTTGAAGTAAGCATATTTTTACATAAATAAATAGATGTAAATATATACATAAATATAAAAGGCAAAGAAGTAAATAAATAAAATCAGAAATATATGTGGAAACGTTTATATTTCGTTCCACAAGTCGTAAAGTTGTAATTGAAATAAAGTATGTATCAACAGGCTGTGTTACTGCCATGGACGATTTGAGAATGCTACCAAAATGCATTAAGTTCTGCTCTTTCAAACCATATATCATAATACTCAGGGAAACGATAGCTTCGTTGCCAACTGTAGCAGTTCTTGAAATCTCCGGCGTTGTCCTAATAAAATCAATAGACATTATAGACCAACTACTACTTACTTCAACTATCTTAGCAATAATTTCTGCTATTTTGATAGTTCAGCAACATCACTTACAGATAGAACTACCTTGATGAGAACTGGCATGCGCTGCGTCCATAAAATACGCAGACATTACTGATTGACTCTTTCATCTAGGCGGGCTGGGTTCGATCCTCAGTCAAATCTTGATGAAATTTATGGAGTCTAAAGTACACATTGCAAAGGAACTTTTCGGATAGGGCTATTCACTATAACTCTCCAACTTCCCCTCCATTTTAACATGATCGTGTACCTCTTACAGTCGAACTTCGTTACGAAAATTTTCTGGGGACTAGGAAACTTGTATTATATCTCGGTTATGCCTATTGTTGTATTGAGAGTTTTCGAAATTTTGCCCAAATTTATTTATTTATTTATTTATTTATTTATTTATTTATTTATTTATTTAATCTGACAGGAATAAGGCCATAAGGACTTCTCTTCTATCCTACCAGATAGCGCACATTAATACAAAAAATACAAACACTGACAAAAATAATACAAATTAAACTAATGACCAATAGAAAGTCAGCAGGGTCAAAGAACACTATAGAGCTCTCATTGAGCTAATATAAAAAAAAAGATAGCAATGATGATGTTGATAATAATAATAATAATAATAATAATAATAGTAATAATAATAATAATAATAATAATAATAATAATAATAATAACAAACAGACCTACATTACATATTAGGGGTAAAATTGACAACAGCATAGTTGCAATATTTATTATATGTTATGGGTTAAGTCGAAGTTTCGCAACCTGACAAGTGCTCAACAAGCAATTCCATGAACTAGAATGTGATTCCTTCATTTAAATTTGAATTTTGATATTGTCCGACAGTCTCTGACATGGTCAGGGAGAGAATTCCAGAGGCGTGGAATCGATATGCTGACAGATGATGAGTAGAAGGATGTTCTGTGCAGAGGAATAGAGAGAAGGAACATATTCCGGGTTCGAGGTAGTGAAAGGTAAACAAAATGAGATGCTAGGTAAGAGGGTGTGGATGATTTTAAATAATATTAAGTGGGAGCAGAAGAATCTTCTTTCTTTAAGCGGATTTCAAGACAACAATTCTAGTGACGGTGTTACATGATCGAATTTTTTAATGTTACAAACGAAACGAACGCAGATATTTTGAACACGCTGTATTCTGTGGGCAAGATCAGTATTTAGATTCGTGAATAGAGAATCGCAATAATCGAAGTGGGGCATCACTAAAGTTTGGATGAAATATTTTTGAGGCTAAGAGCTAGAACGTTGGTCAAGTGTTTGAGAGAATGAATTATATAAAAAAGTTTTCTTACATATGCAGGTCGCTTGGCTTTAAAAATTTTAATTTTGAATCTAAATGTAGGCCTAGGCCTACTCCTAAATTTTTTACTGCTTTGCTATATGTAATTGTGGTATTACTTATTTCTGTATTTGATATAGTGGCTAGATCTACTTTTTTAATGCTCGTTGGTGACCCATTATAATGGCTTGCGATTTGTCTAGATTTCGTGTGAGTCCAAATTTTTGCGCCCATTGAGCTACAGATATTATTCGTAGATCTTCATTAATTCCAATTTATATTCCAAAAGAGAATATAATAAAACTACAATAAGTATAAAAAATATTACAAAGTATGAAATAACATTTACTCACAATTCGATTATTACCTTACTTGATGTAGGCCTACAAATTAATTCAACATTTAAACTTTTTTTTTAACTCAGTAGCCCAATTTTACTCTGTCCTTCGCGTTTGAGATGTTTCAGCAACAAACATGTTTCTTATTGCTTCGAGCACAATTAAATGTTCGGTTGTATACAAGAGACATTAATCTACATCAAGGTAGCAACGCCAACGTCTCCTACAGTTATAAAACGCTTAGTTCAGGATTAATTTTACCACTTGCGACACTGTCCTCTGTTCTCTTGCGTTTCTTTATTATTGTTGCGAGCGTTGATTGCGCAAGCTCATACATTCAGCCACTTCAGTCTGCTTCAATCCCCTATCTAAATCACTAAATGAGCTAACGTAGTGTCCAAACTGATTTGTTTTCTTGTTACACCTGGCATCATGGACAAGTAATTCTCGAATGTGAAAGGCTGTAGTGGCAGGAACCATAAAGGCAAATCCTGTTAAGGGTCAAGCGCCCTTGAAGCAGGTAGACTTGTATTGTAACATATTTCTTGCCAAGTTGGGTCAACAAAAGTGTGAAACGTGGTAACCGAAATAACGAGAGAATGTATTTAAACAGGAGGTACTAAATGAAATAGAGTGAACATGAAGTAGAGTAAATTTAAAAAAAAAAAAAACTCATGTTTTTATCGTTCCATCGGGATTTCTGCTAAATACTGAGAGTAGCTACCTAGCCAAGTTATTTGAAGTAACCAGGGGAAATTGGCCCAACACAGTGGATAAATCTTCAAATTGAATAATTAAATTTGTTTGAAGATGGAACCTGTAGCCTATGTATAGTCCCGTCGCTCTTATTTCCGGCAGCCAATCACGTTGCAGGTCGGCTACATTTAAACGTGTGCGTCTTGTGATTCGCTGCTGATCACGTTAATATGCATTCCTAAGGTTCGATAAATACTTAATATAATCGCCCGCCATTTTGGCTCTTTCGTTGGCGTTCGCAGAAAGCACACGAGGACGTTACTTGTCTCTCAAGCATATTTTCTCAATTACAATGCATTTGATTTATTATCATAGGAGCTACGACACGATAATATTTAACGGTGCGGCAAATAGATTCCTTGTCTTGTAGCTCGGCAACGAAAGAACAAAAATGGCGAACGATACTATCTACCTAGGCCAATACTTTATAGATCTTCACTTCCTAATGCGTAAGCAAAGAGGTGGAGTGACGCTGAAAATAACAGCGACGCGACAATAGTTCCGAAACGTTGAATATGTTAAGTACCAGCACACAGTGGAATACTCTAAAGCAGTGGTCGTCAGCACTCGTTGTAATGGGTAAAGGGTATTTGGTGCAACATCATATGCCCCGTCGTGCAGCAGGCAGAGAGGGAAAGAGCATACCCGCCAGCAGCTACAGATGCACCATAGTGCAGTTTCTTATCCGCGGGTAAGAGACACGAACCCGAGGGTGATCTGTGCTGATGACCGCTGCCCTAAAGTCTACTTCTGAACACAATCACCTTAAAAACCTAAAATCTCATTCTGAAATTGCCACGTGTTCACAACACTCTCCTCTCCATCAATGTCATTAATGGAAGCAAAACGTTATTGTTTAAATTGTGAGCAAGACTGTATTTGGCCGCAGTGTTCAGGCTTTAAAGTGTAGGCCTAAGTCTTTTAATAAAAGTAGTTTGTTTGTAAAATTAAAAGTGTGTTTTTCTCACCATTTTCAAATTGGATACAGAAATAATACATTTCGAAAGTTTGAACGGCAAGTTCCCAGAAAATGGAAAACTAGAAACATTTTACAAATACACAAAAGTGTTTTGAAAGATTTTACAGTAACTTCTTTCTCTCTTCATTCTTGTAAAGGTAAAGTTATCCCCTTGGGAGTCTCCTGCAGTGGCTGAGTGCTCAGTCCTTCAGCCTGTCAAGCAGGTGATCCGGATTCGAGTTCCGGTCAGGTCTGGGATTTCCCAACGAAAAAGTCATATTGGCACTTGTGGCGGACAAGATCGCAGTTGGAGTTTTTCTAGCGGTTCTGTTTCCCCATATTAGGCATATACATTACTTTGCCAACATGTCTCCCATTTCGTTATCACTCCATAGCTTTATCTGAACGCCGGCTGGCGACGCACGAAGGGGGCTGACTAGAGACGAGTGGGATATGAGGGGTGACCCAAAAATAACCGGATTTTTTTTTCTTTGCATTTTAATTGAACTCTGCATTCACAGCACTTTAGTCCCCTTCAAAGTATTGTCCATGTGCTTTAATGCACTTGTCCCAACGCTTTTGCCACTGCTGAAAACAGTGCTGAACTCTTGAGGCAGGATACTGTTCAAAGCCATTAGCATGTTTTCTTTGATGTCATCCACATCACTGAATCGCTTTCCTTTCAGACATTTCTTCATCCATGGAAACAAAACAAGTCCGACGGAGCCTGAGAGGGTAAAGTAGGGTGGATGAGACACAAGTATCATATTGTTGTTTGTCAAAAACTGTGGACCGTCAGAGCTGTGTGGGCTGGAGCATTGTCGTGGTGAAGCAACCAGTTCCCATTTCTCCACATTTCGGGCCCTATTGGCAATGTTATTGGATAAATTCAAATATTATGTTAATCACCTAATTGCAACATTAATACCACGTTAAGATACATCTGATCAGAATAACATGTAGGATATGAGCCATGAGTTTTGTTGATAATTTATCCAATAACATCTGGTATTGCCAAAGCTGTCAGTCTCTATGTATAATGATTACCAGTGAGCTAAAATTCATTATGAAGAGATAATGTTTTAATAACTGTTTTTAATCGTTTTACTTAGTATTTTATGCCAAAATAATTTTAAGGTAACAATGGGTAATTAATAATGATAGGAATATTACGATAAGATCACTTGTTTAAATATATCATGGTTATGTCGAGAGTGTGTGTTACCATTATGGCATTGTCAAATATATATCAAGCCTACATTTAACATCTGAAGATGGCACACACATGTGCCGAAAAGGTTTATGTGATTAATAAATTGTAATATCATTACAAACAATAGATAAGCATTTATAGTCCCATTCAATTGTATCCTATTATATATTTAAGTTATCTCAATTTAACTGTCACTTTGTCTTTACACTCCCCGCATTTATTAAGCACCACCATCTCTATATTACTAATAAGGCCTAATATTTCGTTAAGCTTCTTTACTCTAAGAAACTTTTCACATGAATCTTTTGCAAGTCTATCTGAAATCGAAATAAGAGATCCACAGCAAATATTTTAACACGGATCCTCTTGTATAAAGATATAAATCTCAGAAAAAAGAAACATTACACCCAATACTTTATTCATTTATAAGTCTTTCTTGCCCGGTCCAAGTCGATGGCATTTAGGTTAAGTGTGTTTAAATGCGACAGGCTCATGTCAGTAGATTTACTGGCAAGTAAAAGAGCTCCTGGGGAAAAATTCTGGCACACCAGCGACGCTGATACAACCTCTGCGGTTGCGAGCGTCGTTAAATAAAACATAATTTAATTTATGTCTTCGTTATTGTTAGAAATGCTTAATTTACAATTATAAAGGCACATTTCGAATGACTGGAAAATTTATTCCAGGAAACGCTGCGTTAGCTTCTTATAATATGAAAACAAATGAGGATAGATAGCCTATGTCAAAATAATAAGCATAGGCTGAGCATTCCATTTGGTCAGTGTTGTATTATAAGCATAACTTGGGCCATGAATGAAGTTCCTTAATCAACGAATGCTTTGCGGATGTCTTCGATGTAAAGGGCAATGCTGTAATTTTTGGTACAATTTTTCTAGAGTGGTACGCAAAAATCTTCTGTGTTAAAATATCACTACTAACCGAGATTAAACCCAGCTGTGCCAGTTGTTCTATCACCCGATCCATCTTTATCTCCTGCCTGCCTTCCTATATATCTGCATCTATATCTCTCTCTCTCTCTCTCTCTCTCTCTCTCTACTCTCTCGAATTTAAATATCTCACAGAGTCTAGCAAGAGCTAACGGCTGTCCTGATTTGGAGCAAGCTGTTTTAGGCGAACCGAAGCAGGTGGAACAATTTTAAAATAATGTAGGCCTAATACATTTCTCATATTGATTGTGCATCGTATGAACAGCGACCTGCTGCTCTCCGACGAAATTTGACTCATTGTAAGCTATGAACAGGACGCGAGTGTACTCTACCACGAAGTACACATGCTTCCTCCTCCGCCCAGATCGCATGTGTTACTGTAGTAATGCCCGACAGTTGTCTAATAAAGCACGCTCCTATCAAGGGAGGAGGGGCTAGCAGGAGGAGCCTATCGAATCCGATATGATGACAACGCCCTGCGTGTATTAAGTCAACAGCTGCCACCCACAGACAACTTCCTATTGTTCACAGCCAGCTTCGAGTGTGTGACTTGGACACGAGGAACACGACAGCTCGTTGTTCGCCGATATCAAATAGTTACTGCAAAGGCAGATAACCGCTATAGAAATTATGTTCAGTAACTTCAACATCTGAATAGAATTATAGCCATGGTAAACCATGTGTCCTTTGGAAAGTAAAGTACAGTGTTCAACTCGAATCTTTTCCCCTGCAAGGGGGGATTTATACAGGGACATCACTTTATTTTTACCAACATTTTCAACATTAACCTGCCTATACTCGGAAACACTGAAGTTTGGTGTTACTAGTGCAACATGTAAACAAATCATTTTACTAGCTATAGGAGGAGAGAAAAGTAGTGTATCCATTTATGTTACAGGGAAATACGATATTACGATTTTCAGTTTGTTTATTACTTTTGCGGTATTTTATCAAAATATAGTAACAGTATTTTTTCACAAACTCAACTCTTCAGGCGGTCGTATTCATTATATAATGGATACTTTATTTATGATATTACCGTACTTTCGGTAACTCTAATCTTCACTTCTGCTCAGTCCACACAGATAAAGTTATTCAGTCATGCTACACACCGTACCTGTGCGAAATAAGGAGGGGCAGGTATTTACGGAGATCGCGAAAATCACGACATAATATATATACAATAGATTTTTACTAATCTTTACGAATTAAGTGATTCTGATTAATAATATGCGGATAAAACAATCACAACAAATCGCGAAATAGAGTTCTAATAGGGAAATATGAACACATTCGCGAATTATTATTATTTTTGTTCCGTTTTATAGCGAATTTCATATTCTGAGTTCTTTTTTTTTTTTTTACTTTTTTTCATTTGAATTTGTTATACATTCAAGTAGGCTACATTACATGATATTCCAGGTGTTGTGATTACATTCGTGAACTCAAAAGACGGAGAAATGAACACTTCACCAATAATTTGAAAGTGTTAATTTGAGGGCTGCAAGTTGTTTTTTTTTTTTTCAAACAAATATTGTCTATTGACCATACCGCATCTTTCCCAGAATCCAGCGAATCTTTAATGTTAATTATTTGGAAAGTAATATTCGTACTGAGTGAATACTCCAGTTTCAAAATAATTGCATTTTCCAAAATTTCCATTAATATCCGCCAAGAGTACAAATCAATCTCCAACAATCTCCGCCAACACCAATATTAAAAAACACAAATGATAAAATTAATCTTCATAAATAGCTACCTGCGCTGGAAATAGCTTCAATAATATAGGCTCTTTCTTCCATAGAAAACGCAACCATATTTCTGAAACACACTATACTCTGTACTGTTTCCTTCACTGTTAGCAGATTTCGAAGTTTGTGTGACTGACGGGAGCAAGAATATTACTGCAAGGGGTGGGAGTCAAGTACATTCAGGAACGCAGGTACAATAAAAATGTAAGTAAAAATAAAGTGATGTCCCGGTACTATAAAACCTAAAGCAAAAGAAAGAACTTAAGTAACAACAGAGGTAGTCCGTATGAAAGGAAAGATAGAAAAATGGGATCAATTAAAGAAATAGAACTTTTATTGGTTTAATTTTGCTTTAAATAATAATAAATGTTAATATAGGCATTAACTAAAAGAAAGTTAATATTGTTTGTAATGCATGGTGAATATGAACTCTCCTTTTGTTCAAAATTGTCCCATAAAGCCGGTGTTCATTATCCTATATACATTAACCGGTTACATTTAGAAAGTCTGCAAGTATTAATTATTCTCAGTTTAGATTAGACGTAATTGATGTATCTTTCATAAGCTTTTCTAAAGTTTTTAAAGGGCACTAATTTGAATAAACCATCTGTTTCTCCTAAGAGATTCGATGTATTAGTATTTATTTATTTAACCTGGTAGAGATAAGGCCGTCAGCCATTCTCTGCCATTCTACGATGTCATTTTTTAAATACATTTCACACTGTTTACAAAATATACCAGCCTGACGATCGAAATATAACCAATCATATTTAGTTTCCCACAGTTTTTTATATTTGATTTTTCGTCCAACCGTTTTATTTCTTGACTCACCACTAGTAGCAGTAGAAGTAGGTAACGTATATGGAATTATCGGTGAAAAGATTTCGCTTTCAGTTAAAGTCAATTGAGAATTTTCTTCATTAAATACAACAGGTGCACGTTCCATTCAATAATATTTTCTTTTTAAGGAAAGTAAACAATATTTCTTGTTTTGACATCATAAACTGAAATATTTGAAGACCTGAATTGACAAACATCCTATGTCCATGGAAGTAAATTTTTCAGGAGAACTGAAAAACTAAGGACAGCTGGCTCTTCAATAACTAAGTTACAAATTTCAAAGGAAGGCTCTAACGCAGAGGTCGTCAGCACTAGCTGAAATGGATAAAGAGTAAGCGGAACCGTCCCGTGTGCCCCGTCGTGCAGCAGGAAGAGGCAGAGAGCGTACCTGCTAGCAGCTATGAATGTGTTCTCCGCGGGTAAGGGACGCTACCCCCAGGGTGCTTTGTGCTGATGACCGCTGCTCTAACGGGACGGAAACTCCTTCTTATGTAATTGGGGTTCCGTCGGAAAGACGAGCTAATGCTAACAAGCTAACATTCTAATGGGGAAAGATTAAAGAAGTTACTTTTTTTTCTTACACTATGTTAACAATATCAAACCAAGTGTTTATACAAATTTTGGCTACTGGAACGCAATTACGAGGACTGTAAAAACATGAGTTTTCTGGAGTCGTTTACAGAAAGAAAACACAATTTCATGGAAAGATTTATTGAAACCGATACAGCAATTTGTTGAGACATTTTTCAACACAATCCCCACCGGAATTGATACATTTGTCATACCGTGGGAACAACTTTTGTGGCGTCACACCTGTGGAGTAACGGTTAGCGCGTCTGGCCGAGAAACCAGGTGGTCCCGGTTCGATTCCCGGTTGGAGCAAGTTACCTGGTTGAGGTTTTTTCCGCGGTTTTCCGTCAACACAATATGAGCAAATGCTGGGTAACTTTCGGTGCTGGACCCCGGACTCATTTCACCGGCATTATCACGTTCATCCTATTCAGACGCTAAATAATTTAAGATGTTGATAAAGCGTTGTAAAATAACCTACTAAAAAAACTTTCGTAGCCCTGTGTCGTCGAAGTCTGCCCCCTGGAATCGGAACCATTATGTGACAGCCGGTCTGCACCTCTCTGTCGATCCCTGATATGACAAATGTCTCGTTGAAAAATAGCTTTATAGTTGTTGTACCTGTATCAATAGCCTATTTTTTTTTCAATGAAATTATGTTTTCTTTCTTTCAGGAAAACTTATTTTCTTACGGCCCTCGTAATTGTGTTTGAATGGCCAAAATTTGTGTAAGCACTTGTTTTGACAATTTTAACATGTTGAAAGAAAAAAAAAACTCTTTTATCTGTACCCATTAGAATGTTTGCTTGTAAGAAGAGACAATATATATAGAACAACAATAGCCATGAATGTCAATAAACCAAGTTGTTATAATATTTCGTGCAAGAGATCTCTACCAGAATATTTAGATACAAACTTATAAATCCTTAAAAGCCCTGTATTTAAATTTTGCACTATCGATAATTAATATAGCCTAAAAAAATAAGAAGAATTAGAGAATTAAAGAATATTGAAGAGTTAATATCAAATTCTCAATCATCCTTTATATTTTAGGCTTGAATGTAATTAAAAATTGTTAACAATTCAATTAGACCTGTAATAAGTTATATTCACTATGCATAGTCCCGCGCCGTGGCGTCGTGATCTAAGGCATATTGCCAAGGGCTCGCGTTACTGAATAGGCTACGTGCTGGTTCGAATCCTCATGGGGAAGGAATTTTCTCATAAAATTTCGGCCACAGTATGAGATCGGTGTCCACCCAGTATCGTGATGCATTTGGGGAGCTACGATAGGTAGCGAAATCCGGTTATGACAACCAGCTTTAACGGCAGAGGGGATTTCGAGTTAAATCACACGATACCTCCATCCCGATCGTTCACCTCTGAGGAAGCATGTGGATACGAGACCAGCTGGTCGGCTCTGGCTCTTGCACCGCGGATTTATTTTCGACGTGAATAGACCTACGACTTTAAAATCAGACCATAGGGTACCAGAAAAGAAATGGCGATGTAACGTTCGCAGGGTGATCCAGTCCGTTACAATAACTTCGTGACTAACACGACTGAAATATAGTCTCTTTCGATCGGGTATACGACTATGATGCGAGTATGACCTTGAGTTGGTGCAGGTGGGAGTCGGTCGGTATATCTCGCGACTACTATGTGCTAACGCGCTAAATTTGTTGCCAAACGAAATATCTCGTACAAGGGCCTATTCCACAAAGGCATGGTGTTGTACATTACAATTAGATTCTCTAGCACTGGGCTAAGTACTAAAAACAGTAAAGTTTTTGTTCCACAAAATACTTTTCTACAGTAGTATTTTACCACTCCATACTTACAAAATACCAATGAAGTTTCATGATTGTGTTCCACAAAAGTACTAGTTATTTGTAAGTTACTAGTGAATTCTCAAGTATTCTCTACCAATGAAAGGAGACTAATACATACATGTACTTTACTAATGCGATTTAAATATATTTATTTCATAATATTAATATATTTTTTTATAAATATATGCTATAGAATATCTTTTCTTGCTTCTATTTTCTTAAAAAGAAATCATTTCATCTCCTTTGACACCATTTCAATAATTTTGCAGCGTTTGTAATTTCGTAACGTTTAAGTTTGGAGGTGGAGATCGTTATTAATGGCATCTGTTGACCAACATGAAAAACTTTCAAAGAGGAATCGCGAAAGAACATAATAATAATAATAATAATAATAATAATAATAATAATAATAATAATAATAATAATAATAATAATAATAATAATAATAATAATAATAATAATAATAATAATATGAAGAAGAAGAAGAAAGTACATTTTTACTTATTAAGTAAACTAAAATAAATAACATTGCAGGGTACAATCTACCTTAAAATAAATTACGATTGAAGAGACAAACATTACCTAATTCGATTAATGAAATATGAAGATAACCAGCTGCTTCATGTTATGACATAATATGTTTATTGATATGACGTGACTATTAGTGATTCATTGGTAATGTACAGCACACTAATTCTTTTGTGGAACAGAAAGATACAACTCCATACTTTATAACATCTTTCTTCAGTAATTTGCAATCTACAACACCATACCTTTGTGGAATAGGCCCCAGATCTGTAGATTTAAACCAGATGTATTCATGTAAAACACACGGCCGTGTCCTTTTCTCCTTACAGTACCATAAATATTGCACTAGGGTGTAAACACCAGCAATAAAGTAATTTTGTACAATTTTTTTGTTTAATTTTTTCAGAAAGTTATATAGTGATATTTTATATGAATTTTACTTGATTGCACTGAGTTTTTCTGCTGTTTATCTATTTGCAAGGTTAAAAAAGATCGCCTTTACGCACTCTCAACTGTTTGAAACAGGCCCATTTTTGGTATTACTAAAACTTTATATCTACGAATGTTTTCGAAACTGATTGCTTGAAGCATCACAATACTTTACCTTTTATAGATCTATTTCATATTGTGGTAAGAAATTTAAAAAATGACAGTCAGCAGGGTCAGCAGGCATCCGAAGAAGCCCTATAGACACAAAGAAATTTGAACATGAGATAAAAAAGTATATAGATACCGGAACAGGCTATTCAGCCCATCACTGGAGTGCATGCAAAAAGAAGACAGCCCTGTTTCGTTTGTATTATTACTAGTCAACTTGGCATGAGTGCAAAAGAACCGCCGGTGTTCTCAACTTGTGAGCTTCTCAGGAGCAATAAAATGCATCCACAATGGCTGCTATACATCCGTAATCATGGTGGGTCATGGGTTCACTAGCCACAAGGATAACAAACGAATCCGGGTTCAAAATCCGGGGAATCTCTCGCGCGCCTCTGCAGGAAACACCTCTTAATATAATCCTGCCAGCACCGGCTCGACTCCGTTTCTTATCCAGAAGTCTTATAAAGGCTTAGCATTACAATTCAATTTGAGTTTACATCAGTCAGTTACCTCGCATGTTCGACTCTGAAACACAGCGCTATAATAAGACATAGGCCTACCAATACATGATTCCATACCCAACTACCTTGCCTCTCGGCTTACTCTATCTTCACATCATAATCGTAATACATGTTCACAGCACAATCTGCTGCTATCAATACATCATCAGACATCTCTGTACTCAAGTTTTCTCAATACCCATGGCCCGCTCCTGGAATTCGCTGCCGCTGGAAATCAGGGGTAGTCTTAGTCCTCATTTGTTTAAAATTAGGTTGTTTAGAAATATCATAAATACACAGAATTAGTTTTATTGGGCATAATTTTTATTATTATTATTATTATTATTATTATTATTATTATTATTATTATTATTATTATTATTATTATTATTATTATTTTACTTGGTTATTTAACGACGCCGTATCAACTACGCGGTTACTTAGCGTCGATGGTATTGGTGATAACGAGATTATATTTGCAGAGATGAGGCCGAGGATTCGCCATAGATTACCTGACATTTGCCTTACGGTTGGGATAAACCTCGGAAAAAACCCAACCAGGTAATCAGCCCAAGCGGGAATCGAACCCGCGCCCGAGCGCAACTCCGGTTCGGCAGGCAAGCGCCTTAACCGACCGAGCCACGCCAGTGGCTATATTATTATTATTATTATTATTATTATTATTATTATTATTATTATTATTATTATTATTATTATCATCAATTCGAATGATCTTATTTCATTCCTCTGTCTAAAGTCTCAGTCTACTCGTTTCGAGGTGGCGTCACATATTCAATCATTTCAGGTTATACAATAGAGATATTTACCTCTAGTGTTTTCTGAGTATTGTTGATAAGTTATAAATTTAAGACTGTATTAGCTTCTGTTTTATTATGCATAGTAAAAAGGAAGTACTTATACAAAAAATGTTACAGGAGGTTTCTGGAAATCTCTATAATTACGTATAACGTATACGTGATAGGTTAATAGAATTAGGATAGAAAAATGCAATTTGCTGTAAGATTCACTTCAGTCAATTAAACACAATGAAATAGCTAAGGTTTAAACAACAGTCTCCTAATAATATTAATAATAATAATAATAATAATAATAATAATAATAATAATAATAATAATAATAATAATAATAATAATAATAATAATAGAATGAATCGGGGGGAGATGACTATCGGGGGAAGATGCTTATTTGCAGTTTCACATTCTTCCAAGAGAGAACGCCACGCGCATGTCTTCATGATCACTGAGACAGTTGAATGTCTGTAGAGTGGAAGCTAACTCATTCTGCCACGTGTTCTTGTTGTGAGAAGAAGAAAAGCAAGAAAATAGCTCATTTTTCTGCTAGAAAATAATTGCAAAGGATTTTAAAATTTTAATAAACCCTTGAATTCGTAATAACTGTCAAAATTTTGTAATGGATATTGTAATAAAGGTTCTAAAGTTTGTGTTGTTAACAACCAACGACCTTGTTCTGCCATCTTAGGTTGTGTCACAGCATTAGGCATCTTACCCCGATACTTGGGGAAGATGATCACTTTTTTTTTCGGGATAAGATGACAACTTGTTGCAAAAGATTTATTTTTTGTTTTATTGCAGGAAATGTGTAAACATTACGTAAGATCCTCTGATAGAAGTCAGTGGATTGAGGGTAGTCTTCAAATTACGATGGAACATGTTATAACAAAGGGTATGAACTGTTTTAGAGCATCGCAAGCATACGGGATTCTTTACCGTACCGTTAAACGCCGCCTAAAAAGACTGATGACAAAAATAAATGTACTGGATTGAATTCATTGTTTGCAAGAAGTAATTTCACGAGTCTTGCACACGGCAATAAAATAGATATGTGCAATGACTGTGTTTCTAAGTAGTGATAAACGAGTGAAAAAGTGTCCATGAGCTTTAGATTAAGTCAATTATGTTATATACATATATCAAACCAAGTTCAGGTAAAATACATGTATCAGTAAATGTGTTAATTGTATTTGCCATCTTACCCGACTATAGGGGAAAGTTGCCTACAGCGCAGGCAAGAAGAAAGCCTGTACCTATAAACAAGGTAAGTAATGTTTTCTGTTTTGTACCAAAAATATAGTTTCAAAATACCTTCCAGCCCTTGATATTTCAATATGAAAATCAAAACTAAATGAACAATATCTTAAATTTTCAATCAAAGAAAAAGTCAGGCATCTTCCCCCGATCCACTGTAATAATAATAATAATAATAATAATAATAATAATAATAATAATAATAATAATAATAATAATAATAATAATGCATTAAGGTTGAATTTTCTATTAGAGGACAAGTAAGGAATTGTTTTTGAGGTACAGACAATTATATTTAGTTCTTAATTAGCTATTTTACGACTCTATGCCAACTGCTATGATTATCTAGAGTCGAGTGAGATGAAGGTGATAATACCGGCGAAATGAATCCAGGGTTCAGCGCTGAAATTTACCCAGTATTAGCTCTTAATGGGCTGAGTGAAAACCCGGAAAAACTTCAGATGTTAGGAATTTTCCTATATCTCGTAATTCTTTTTCCTAATGTTCTCATTTTTGTAGTTTCCAGAATTTCTTTAGTTCTGGACGTTTTAAGTCTTGTTTCTAATATAGGCCTATAGGCTAGGCCTAAGTGAGAAGTGATCTCATTATTGTTTTTTGGTCAATTTCCGAAGACATGTTTGAACCTCATAAGTGACACAAATAAGGCAACAGTCATGAGACAACTAAGCCAGGAGATAATGGGATAGGGTAGCTATTTCCTTTCCCCCCTCTAATAATAATTATTATTATTATTCTTCCTCTGACACATCGTCAAATGAGATGTACCTACTGCCTGATAATAGATGTAGGTCTACGGGTCTGATTATTCTTTCACACATTCTTATTATTCTTCCGGTTCTTTGTCTAAGTACTGTGCTACATATTTCTACTGTGACATTAAAATTGCTCAAAGTTACCAAAAATGCAACTGAAGTCGCGATGGCCGTACGCATAATTACGGATCACCGTTATAACGTAATTTTATTGTCATTAACATTTCACGCCGATTGACGAACAAGGTTTTGAAGATGCATCAAAGTCGACCAGATCTCTTCGATACAGAAATATATTTCGCATCGCACACAGTAGAGTGACAGCTCCACTCAGTCACTGAACAAAGACTCCCTCGTCGTGTGTCCTTGAGGAGTTCCACGTACAGGAACAGCCAATAAATGCGTGCTTGGAAGACGAGTTCGCTTCTACCAAGATTTACAGTATGTATGTGACTTCAATATTACAATGACGAAGCCAAAACAAATGATTTAAATTTAAACGATTTCAATCTATAGACTGAATCTTACTTTCCCGGAGGGATAATCAGAGATCGCTCCAGCGCTATGTAAATTTACAATTCCGGAACAAAATGTGATCGATTTTTATACAAGTGGTATTAGTGGTATTGGTGTCAGTTGTGATACACTATTAGTATTAGTAATAATAACAGTAGTACTACAGTACTACTAGTAGTAGAAATAGCACTAGTAGTAGCGGTAGCAGTAATCGCAGTAGTAGCAATAACAGTAGCAGTATTAGCAGCAGGAACAGCGATAGTAGTAGTAGTAGTAGTAGTAGCAGTAGTAGTAGCAGCAGCAATAGCAGTAGTAACAGCAATAACAGAACTAGTTATAGTAGCAGTAGCAGTGGTAGTAGTAGCATTAGTACTAGTAGAAATAGCACTAGTAGTAGCGGTAGCACTAGTAGCAGTAGTGGTAATAGCAATAGTAGCAGCAATAACAGTAGCAGTAGTAGTAGTAGTAATAGCAGTAGTAACAGCAATAGCAGTAGTAGTGATAGTAGCAGTAGCAGTGGTAGTAGTAGCATTAGTACTAGTAGTAAAAATAGCACTAGTAGTAGCGGTAGCACTAATAGCAATAGTAGCAACAAAATAACAGTAGTGGTACTAGTAGCAGCAACGGTAGTAGTAGTAGTAACAAAAGTAACAGTAGTTGTTGTAGTAGCAGTAGCAGCATGATGGAAATTACAATAATACAATAAATCACATTAAAACAAAATTATTTACACTGATTACTTGCTTCTTGTTTTATTTCATCATGTTGTGTGCCTTACTCGAGGCAGATCTTAATTGTGTGTCTGGGTTTCAATGCCACTAATCTATACCCATACACATCTACACCGTTACGCGTTGCTTGGTGTTCCTAGGCAACTAAGCGCAGGACTCTAGTCGTGACACACTCAGGATTAAACAAATTTTGAAAACAACAGAGATGAGAACAAGGTGTAAGGGGGCTACATAGACTATGTGAGAAATAAAACTGTAAGAGAGCTGTGCGATATACAAAAAGTAAAAGATTGAAGTGAGTTACGAAGAAGGGACGGAGGAATGAACGTATACACTATTAAGATTTGACGAGCAAAGATTCAGAGAATTACGAGGGATGGACGGCCTCATGGAGGGAGAAACCCCGGGAGATTTAAAAATGATGGCTAAGAGAGAGATGATAAAAAGTTATAGCTCTCCTTTCTAAGGGTTACCATGATTATGTGCTACAGCTAAGGAGTGTCTTAAAATTTGCAGCGCGATGTCTTCGAGGTGGTAACTGTGCAGGCCGAAACAGCTGAAAAGATAAACTGAAAATCTTGTAATTCTTCCTCTTGCACCAAAAAGCAACCCAGTCGTTTCCCAGTTCTCGATGTTATATTTGTGTGAAAAGTATGCACAACAAGAATCGTAATGATTTTCTTCTCCAGACTTACATCTTATTTTTTTCATTTCATTTATTTATTATATTCCATAGATCTTACATTAGCAATGAATCTTTAAGATGTGGAACAAGTCAAAATTTTACAATATTACAATTACAATTTTTACAAATTTTTATAGTTTTACAATTTAGTAATTTTCTACAATTTTGACAATTTTGTGCAATTTTTTACAATATTTTGGCGAGATGTAGTGAGATGAGGTGAGGTCCGAGGATTCGCCAAAATATTACCCGGCATTTGCCTTTTGGTTTGCGGAAAACCTCGGAAAAACCCAACCAAGTAATCAAATCAAAGGGAGGTAATCTAATCAAAGGAGTTGATGCCAAGGACTCGCCATAGACCAACCGGCTTCAGTCCCACGGCTGTGGAAAACCTCGGAAGAAACCAAAGACCAAAGGGGGATCCAACCCAAGCCCGAACGCAGCTCCGGATCAGCAGCCCAGCGAGTCTGCCGACTGAGCTACATCGATGGCTCTACTAAAAGTATACAATACATAGCCAATCAGATTATTAAATTTACAAACGCAAACGATCACTTATCATTTAAGCTATATGTATAATACAAAACAAGCAACTTAATTAAATTTAAGGCATAAACAATTCAACCAGTTGTGATATACAGAAATTGATAATACATATCATGCAAACTACTTCAAAATACAAACACATCTTGTACTTCAGTGCCTCCTATTTCAAAGTGTACCGTTGGATCAATTATGTATATTTCTTATTTCTCTGTCTGTCGATTACAACTATGTCTGCCTTCTTAGTGACACCTTCATTTGAAATACAAACACATATAAAAGTGAATTCGGCTTGTGGTATTAAAATATGAACACTCATGTTACCATTATTAATATATTCAATTCAATGTTTTAAGGTTAACTGGCATTTTTGACATAAATTTAAGACATATTAATAATGACAGGCATTTAAAAATATTTTTTAAAATGCCGGAACAGGTTTTCAGACTTAATCATGGAAAGAGGAGGGGATAGGAAGAACAGGATGAAGACGAAGAGGAAGATGAGATAATTCACTGGAGGAGGCAGGCCCGAACGAAGCTGGATGTCTCTAAAACGGCCGGCAAAGTTGTCGATTAATATGTTACTAACAATGAATTGAAGGTCGTCCACCAGTCCTGTCCTACCATCACCCAGAGGGTAATTACCATATCTCCACAAATCTAAGAAAAACCTTTCCGCCACAAAACTGAACATAATTACAGCTGTTAAGAGTGATTAATTAATAGATACACGTCAGCTTAAACTATACAACCCGCTGAGATGCATCTTCAACATGCAGACCATAAAAATGAAACAATCAGTGAAGGCGAATCTTGTAAGAGTGCGTAAGATTAAAATCCTGCACTAGAAACGAAGTTAAGGGACGATGATTGTTATGGTGTATGAAAAATTAGAAAAAGTTACAATAAATCAGATCACCATAGATTGGACTCTTAATGTTCGCAGCATTACGAACTTTTTGTGCTGAACAAGATAACTTTTGTCTACTGAATGAACCTACAATGATTGTTATCTACAGCATTGTAAAATGGAAATAAATTGGTGTTTTCTTATTTCTCCTCGAAAGTTAAATTTTTCAAATTTTATTGGTACGCGTGCACTTTTTTATCATACGATGAAAGAGTAATGGAACGGAGAAAAATTCTCTCCGGCACCGGGATTTAAACCCGGGTTTTCAGCTCTACGTGCTGATGCTTTATCCACTAAGCCACACCGGATACCCACCCCGGTGTCGGACAGAATCGTCTCAGTTTAAGTTCCAACTCTTGGGTTCCCTCTAGTGGCCGCCCTGTGCACTACGTCATAGATGTCTATGAACGTAGGACTGAAGTCCACACACATGTGCTGAGATGCACTCGTTATGAGTGACTAGTTGGCCGGGATCCGACGGAATAAGCGCCGTCTTAAATCACGAAGTGATTGACGCAATATTCTTCGTCATCATACGATGAAAGAGTAATGGAACGGAGAAAAATTCTCTCCGGCACCGGGATTTGAACCGGGTTTTCAGCTCTACGTGCTGATGCTTTATCCACTAAGCCACACCGGATACCCATCCCGGTGTCGGACAGAATCGTCTCAGAATATCTGCATGGAAATATCATATGTACTTCGGTACATTAAAATACAGTAATATACATTTTTATCAACTAACTTAGAGTTATGAAATTTTCTGGGCATGTTAATATTATATGAGAGTCTACGTCAGTCATTTCCAACTGGCCAACCTGTGACGTCGGAGCGCGTTTCCCTTATCCGAGGAAACTAGTAGGGTGGGTAACGGGCTGCTAACGAAGTCGCTCCAAATCAGGGGTGGTAAGAAAGGAACGATAACTGAAGTCGCTCCAGCGAAGAAGTTATTTATCTTTTTTGAGGCGTCCTACATTGTATATGAACTCACTCCAAGCCCCTTCCCCTCGAAGGTCGTGGACTACGTATTACAAAATTACACAGATGACAACAATACTTTCTCTCCAGAAATGTGGGTACAGTTCTCAGAAAGTTCCGTCCGTATCACAAATAACTGCGATGCATTCCATACTAAGTTGAATGGACTATTCTAAAAGCCGCATTCACATATTATTCAATTAATTGAAGTTTTAAAGAACATTCAAAGTCACACGCACCTTATAATCACATAAAAAAACGAAAAAGCAGAGTAATAAAGCCTACAAAAAAGAGACGTTCATCTTGCATAAAATGATGGAATATAAAACACATTCAATAACAAGATGCGACTTTACCTTTTTAGATTTTACCATACCTTTTTTTGACGAAGTGACTCTGCACCAAGTAAGCTTCTGTATCAAACATTTTTTAAGTCTGCATAAAATGGGAGGGAAAATGTTTATACCTGGACAGGAGCGAGCCCATGTGATGATTGGGGATGGGCTCATGTATTAGAGGGGTACTTAGGACCGACTTCATGAAACCCCGGGTAATGTTGTGTCTCCGTAATTTAAACACCTCCATACCTTCTACTGTCAATCCCCCCCCCCACTTTGCTCTTATAGCTATGCTTCTCCTCTCAAAGAGCTCGAGAGTAAAGATATGTGACGTCACAGTCAGCAGTTGGAAATGTCTGGTCTATGCAGTCTTGTCAGATTACAGTATAGCCTACGTCTATGAAGTCGCGAGCACTGTATCTGACATGGCATAGAAGTGCCTCCAAGGCGAAATTGTTTCAAGATCTGTAGCGCAGTTCATAAGATGCTATGATATTAATTCTTATTCAGCACAGATACGTATATTTAAACAGAAAAGCGTAGCGAATATCTAATTAACATGACCCAAAACTTTCGGCTCAGAGCATGCGCAGTGTGGCATTCTTTGACTTAGAAAAAACTCGAGTCGCTCATCTATAATGTGCCTCGTTGTACAGATAGGAAATTAAAAAATGGGCAGTCTTGGTAACAGTCCTCCTTTTTGTAGGCAATAAGCTTCGCAAGACTGTCCACATGTAGCATACATTTAGGAGCTTTTCTTTACAGCACATGCACAATGCTTTGTATCTGGAACTTGCAAGTGAACCGTTCGAACTGGACCACGGCAATTTGAATAAAAAATTATACAAGCTAATTTTTGTATGTGATTTATTTATTGGTTATTTTACGACGCTTTTCAACTGCCATTGTTATATAGCGTCTGACTAGATGAAGGTGATAATGCCAGCGAAATGTGTCCAAGGTTCAACACCGAAAGTTACCAGCATTTGCTCTTATTGGGTTGAGGGAAAACCCCGGAAAAAACCTCAACCAGGTAACTTGCCCCAACCAGGATTTGAACCCGGGGCCGCTCTCGTTTCGTGGTCAGCCGTGTTAACCATTACTCCACAACTGTGGACTTTTATAAGTTTAACAATGTGGTAATAGTCGCTTACGCATTTTTGTTATTAACGATAGGCCTATATAAAAATATTAAACAAGGACGTAGGTATGCAATTTATGAGTTACATGCAACGAAAACAACAAGCGACATGTTCTAAATCTATATTCTTCATCTTTATTTAATATTTTCATATAAACGTAACATATTACATTATAAATATATCCACTTAAATTTTAAACTGCTCTCATCTTGCAATTCAGGTATAACCCCCAGTAAAGTTGATTTGAATAATTTCGAGGAAAAATTGTTCCGGGTCCGTGTATCGAACCCGGAACCTTTGGTTAAACGTACTAATGCTCTACTAATTGTGCTACCCGGGAACTCTACCAAACACCGATCCAATTTTTCCCTCTATATCCACAGACCTTAAAGTGGGCTGACAACCGTCAAGCAACCAACATTGAGTGCACACTAACTCTGTGTGACTTAAATTGTAGTTTTCTGTTAACGGAGTGACTTGTATTACGCAGTTCAAGCTTTCAGGTATAACTATCTGTGAAGTTGATTTGAATAATTTCAAGGAAAAATTGTTCCGGGGCCGGGTATCGAACCCGGGTCCTTTGGTTAAACGTACCAACGCTCTACCAACTGAGCTACCCAGGAACTCTACCAGATCCAATTTTTCCCTCTATATCCACAGACCTCAAAGTGGGCTGACAACCGACATTCTGTGCACACAAATTCTGTGTGACTTAAATTGTGGTTTCCTGTTAAAGAACAGTGACTTGTATTATGCAATTCAAGCTTTCAGGTATAACTCCCTGTAAAGTTGATTTGAATAATTTCGAGGAAAAAAATGTTCCGGGACCTTTGGTTAAACGTACCAACGCTCTACGAACTGAGCTACCCGGCAACTCTACCAGACACCGATCCAATTTTTCCCTCTATATCCACAGACCTCAAAGTGGGCTGACAACCGACATTGTGTGCACAGAAACTCTGTGTGACTTAAATTGTGGTTTCCTGTTAACGAACAGTGACGTGTATTATGCAATTAAAGCTTTCAGCTATAACTCCCTGCAAAGTTGATTTGAATAATTTCGAGGAAAAATTTTCTGGGGCCGGGTATCGAACCCGGAATCTTTGGTTAAACGTACCAACGTTCTACCAACTAAGCTACCTGGGAACTGTACCAGACACCGATCTCATCTTGTCGATGGTAGTGTGGATTCAAAACGAAGTGGTTCGGACAAAGGGACAAGGCTGGAAAATGCTGGGTTTGCAGTGCAAGACCTGCCTTTGGGCAGAATACTATGAATGAATAAATGAATGAATGAATTAATTAAGCCTTTAATTCTTAAAACAAGAAATGAATATAGGGCACAAATTAAACAAATTAAGATAGGAGTCCAAGAGTCAGTGCTATTTTATTATGCAAGGAGATTCCTAGCTATAAATGAACGACATTATAAAACATTATTGATGTTTATGTCCCATCAGAGAGCGTACCTTGCTGACGACATTGATGTCAGTATTGCGTTTAATACTTTTAGGTAGTGGATGCAAGCCTCATTATGGACGTGAGATGATTGTCTTATCGAACGAGATATAAACTGTAATCGTCTACGTTTACTGTCTCCTGTTATGTTCCCTGCCACAAGTGTAAGTAGGCCCACTGTACGTGCTAACCTCTGCTATACAAGACCCTTTCTGCTCTTACAATCGTGAAAAGCGATGAGAACTGTGCACCTATGAGCAAGGATTGCTAGAGCGATAAAATTGCCTATAGCGAGTACTCATTGACATATTTTAAAAATTCTAATTTGTGTTCATTTTTCTAGTTGCAAAAAAAAAAAAAAGTAATTTTTGAACGCCGAATATTAAATTCCTATACAAAAATATTACGGACATGTTAAAAATATATTGTATGGTTTTACTTTAGTGTACTCTGATAATAAGCGGTAGAAATTTCATTACCATCAGAACTGTATCAAATAAATAAAAAGTGCACCGCTGTACAGTGTACAGTGATGTGATAATAATAATAATAATAATAATAATAATAATAATAATGATGGTAATAATAATAATAATAATAATAATAATAATATCTTCGAAACTTAAAAATTAATGTATAGTTTCACAATACAGTAGTTAAAAACCATTGTAGGTTCATTTAATAGCCAAACATTCCCTTAATACAATAATAATAATAATAATAATAATAATAATAATAATAATAGTAATAATAATAATAATAATAAAAGACTAAAATCATTAAGACCAAATTTATGTCAATCTGATTTCAGGTATTCTTTTCTAATTCTTTAAACGCTATAGGCCTAACAACCATCTTCCCAATGAGAATTTTAAATATGACAGAACTCAGAAACGTAATCTTTAGAAAACAGAAGTTTCCAGGTAACGGACACATACAATACATAGAACAGCGGTGACCAAAACTTGAGCTGCAGTGATTAATGCGACAGACAGCCTATGAAGTAAGGAGACGGAGGAAAGGTACTTGGCATGAAAACTACATCCAGTGGTGGTTCCTATACTAACATATTGATCAATCCCGCGGATAAAAATCTCAAGCTTTGTTGTATCAGTAATGTCACTGCTGTCATCAAGAGCCAGTGAATAATATACGATTTTTCTTGCTTCTTTTTTTAACCTTCTTCTTGAATATAATCAGGAATTTTCTAATACTTGGTCGAGAAATTCGTAGTTTTTCAAAATTAAAAACTTCTTATGGACAAGTTATGTAAGCTATTTTAATCATTACTGTTTTGAGAAATTTAGTGTTCTATTAAAATGCTTTAGAACACGAGATATTTCAAACTCCATTAGGTAGCTGACTTCCTTACATTTATCCCATTTTTCTCTCCCTGGCTATGATTTAAGACATGCCAATTCCTGACGTTTAACAGTTCGTTTGGCACATAATATTGAATCAGGTTTTCTACAATATTATTATTAAATGAATAACTAATAAATAGTTACCCTCATCTAAAGATTAAGAAGATTAAAATTGAGATAAAACCTAATAATTTTATCCTTCTAGGGAGAAGATCTAAAAATATCAATATTCATGCAAGTACAGAAGAATTATAGAAACACATACTTAGTGGTCAGTAATAATAATAATAATAATAATAATAATAATAATAATAATAATAATAATAACAATAATAATGATAATAATAATACATTATTCAGCGTGACAATTTTTCTATATACTCCTAATTGAACCATTGAACAAAGTTAACATGTTACATTTCGTCCGATAGAACAACAAAAAAGTTCTCCTCATTCTTTACAAAAGCACTTCTTACTGCTTGTAAAGACAGAGTTTGTGGAGCGACATGATACCGCCACTTCTTGCCTTCAGTACATGAATGAAAAAAACAGCAATGTACAGGAAACTCCTCGTACCCATTTCAATGTCTGTGATTACACGATGTAATCACGTCACCCGCTTTGGTCACCGCTGACGTAGAACCTTCGCAAACACAACAGTTAAACTGTGCAAGAGGGAAATGCAGTACACTATGCAGTACAGTACCACAAGCCCCACTAGCCAATCCTAGACAACACAAGTATCTATATGAGACTACACTAGTGGTTATTGTGCCACAAGCAAAATGATGAACCTCGGTCAAAGTCACACAGAAGCCGACCTGTTTCACTTGCTCTCCTAACAAACAAGTGATATCACCTTACCGTCCAATCATGCATGGGCGTACAGTGCCAGAACAAATCGCTGAAGGTACCACATACAGTTTTAATTAGTAATTTTTATGAGCGTCAATTTGTCAATTCTTTTATGGGGAGAGATATTATTATTGTTATTATTATTATTATTATTATTATTATTATTATTATTATTATTATTATTATTATTATTATTATGAAACGTTTTATTTTTCCTAGCAGAGTTGCGGCCATCAGGCATTCTCTTCCACTCAACCAGGATGGAAGCACATACAGAAAAGTACATTATACAAGTACTAACTTAATGAAAAAGATTCAATACATATGAATACAATCATAAAATTAAAGGAAGAGTACAATTATTTGTATAATCAATAGGCCTATGGGCTACGTTGAAACGATGACAATTACCTATATATTACTGTTAATTGAAACAACGAAGAAATACATGTATATTAAAAAAAATTCTACCTGCAAAAAAATATTCTGTGCATAAAAAATATTCCTAAATAACCTAATTTTAAAGTACTGAGGACTAAGACTACCCCTGATGACCAGAGGCAGCGAATTCCAGGAGCGGGCCATGAATATTGAGAAAAAACTTGAGTAGAGAGATGTTTGAAGACGTGGTATTGATAGGAACACACTCTCGTTCTATCATAGACATTCAAGGGAGGACATACTATTGAACTAGAGTTGTCACCTTCGTCTTTTGGTTCTCTTTATTAGTCTCATTCCATGATACAAATTACCTGATTTTCATCTTCCGAGCTTCTTCTAAATTAAATACATGCATGGTTAGTTTTATCCACTAATCCAGTAGTACAGTAGAAATAGTAGCAGAGGTAGTAATTGTTGTTTAGTCAACTGTCCGAAGACAGGTTTGAACCTCATAAGTAACACCAACAGGTGAGGCTCCTCCTCTAATGCACACATCACCGACTAGCTACAGGGAGTAGTAACAACAGCAGTAATAATAATAACTGTATTAACAGTTGTAGCAGTAGACCTACTAGCAGTACTAATAGTAGGCCTAATATTAGTAACAGTAATAAGAGTAGTAATAATATTAACAGTTATAGTGCTAGGCCTAGCAACCAAAATAGCAGTAGTAACAGTAAAAAAAAGTAAATCCCTGGCGCTATAGCCCATAAAGAGCCAAGACCGACCAGCCGGCTGCTGGCCTCACGTCCACATGCCGAAGCAGAGGCGGACGATCATTCAACCAGTAGTCTATGAAGGTATCGGGAGTTAGCACGATGATCCCCCCAGCCATTATAGCTGGTTTGCGAAACCGGATTTCCGTACCTATCGTAGCTCCTCAAGTGCATCACGATGCTGGGTGGGCATCGGTCCCATACACTGGCCGAAATGTCATGAGAAAATTTCTTCCTTCAAATGAGGACTCGAACCATCGCGCATTCCGTAACGCGAGTCCGAGACAGGATGCCTTAGACCACGAGGACACGGCGCGGGACAGCATTAACGGTAGGAGTTACAATATCCCCAATATAGAGCAACAGTAACAGCAGCAGTATTAATATTAGGGGAGATTCGGGTAGTATCGGACATCGGGTAATATCGGATAGTGAGTTTCTTTCATCTACCACACGATGATAGTACCTGATTGACATGGTTACGTTTCTGGGATGTCGCATAGAGAAACGTAACCATGTCATTCAGGTACTACCGTATGGTGGTAGATGAAAGAAACACACTGTCCGATATTACCCGATGTCCGATACTACCCGACTCTCCCCTAACAGCTATAGCAGTAGGCGTAGTAACAGTAACAGGAGTAGTAGTAATATTAATATTTACAGCAATAGGTCTAGTAACAGTAATAGCAGTAGTAACAGGAGCCCTAAAAGCAGTAGTAATAATATTAATAATTATGGCAGTAGTCCTAGTAACAGTAATAGCATTAGTGGTAATATTAATAGTTATAACAGTAGGCTTAGTAGCAGTAGTAATGGGGAGGCCGAGACGTAGATGGGAGGATAATATTAAAATGGATTTGAGGGAGGTGGGATATGATGATAGAGACTGGATTAATCTTGCACAGGATAGAGACCGATGGCGGGCTTATGTGAGGGCGGCAATGAACCTTCGGGTTCCTTAAAAGCCATTTGTAAGTAAGTAATAATATTAATAACTTAATTATTCCAGTAAACCTAGTAGTAGTAGTATTAGTAACAATAATACCGTAGCAATAGCAAAAGTAATGACAGTAGTAATAGGCCTAGCAATAGTAGGTCTAAATGTAATAGTGGCATTTATAACAGCAAAAGTAAAATTAGTAGTATTGCAGTTAACGTTTCTTTCAACGGTAATTTATTCAGCGTGCAATTTCAATGTTGGTGAGAAACATTCACCAAATTGTACCTGGAACCTTCTGCTAGGCACAGTTTTCTTTGGTGTGCCCTAAATCATAATTCTACGACAGAGTACCCACAACTGTACTTTCTCTCCAATGAGGAAGCGCTGGTAAGTTCTTTATCGTCCTTTAAAATTCATCACCTTGGACAGAATATTAACCCGCAAATCTGGACCATATGAAGTGCATGTTATGAAAACCGTCTCCATAGAAACTCAATGTGACGAGCGTACGACTTACATTAAATGGTCAACCAAATATAAGAATGATTATTTCACGCTGTATAAATTTGTGCAAAATATTTTGGAATTTGTATGGTATCTATGACTGTAAAGAGAGGTAATTCACAGATCTAACACAAACTTCTCACTTTCTCTGCGTTCTCTGATGCTGGATCCGATACGAAGCTCCGAAACTTCGACATGTTTAGTCACAAGACTCTTTCCTGTATGGCGCAGAAACATTCTGACTTAATGGGATAAGATAGAAACAAGAAATATTTCTCAGCTTCCGGCGTGAAAATCAAACACTGCATCTACTTGTTAAAATTTATTACACATTTAGAGAAATAAAGTTTCCTGGTGTAAAACAAGACCGTTACGTTACATTTATGATTTAAGACACTGAATGTAAATTAAGTATCTGTCTTACTGTAAACAAACAGTATAAAATCATAAGGGGCCATAAAACGTCTGAACAAAGAAAGAATTCTCGACGTCTGCTAGTGCCCAAGTGTTGGATCGCTTTTGCTAGTAAATAAACGTATCCATTACGTCCTTACGAGTTCTCTTCCAGATTTCTATCAAGGTCTATAAAAGGCTCTGACGCTATGTGTGGGCAATAAACAAAGATCTGCGTCTTTCACGATCTACAACCAGGAAATTCTCTGTTCCAGCTGATACTCTGCTCAAATATGCCATTATTGCATCCAAATCTTATCACATTCCCTCACGACATGTTCGTCTCTGCCAAGAGTATGCGAAATTTGCATTTCAGTCTAACTGTTCTACACAAACATAGAGAAAAGCAGGATGTTAACAAATAGAAGAAATAGATGTTAACTGAGTCGTTACATGCTTTATTATAGGTTTGTTTTGTTCAATTTCTATTCGAAGGATATAAATAAATGAAATCAATTAATATGAAACCAAATTGAAATATAATCTTTCGTTTCATGATTACACAAAAGCATTTTCCCCAATACCAAAAATATTTTATTGCAATTATAAAATGTTGTATGTTTAAGCAGGCATAGAAAACGCACGTTCTGAAAATTTACATAATATTAGTCCGGATCATGTTATTTTATACCCTAATGGTGAAACCTTACCATTTCTCCCCGATTATGCTAGTGGATTATAGTTATTTTATAGTTTGTCAGGTTGAATAGACTTTAGTCGACTTTGTTTAAAATTTCGGTGTTGACAAGTACTGCAACTGGCATTTACCTTTTAACCATTATGTAGACAGCATTGTTAGTCTTTAGTCTTTAGAAAAGCTGCAAACGTTCATGAAACGAAAGGTACTATAGAGTATTCTTTTAAAATTGAACATAAATAACAATTAATAACATTACTTACTTACAAATGGCTTTTAAGGAACCCGAAGGTTCATTGCCGCCCTCACATAAGCCCGCTATCGGTCCCTATCCTGTGCAAGATTAATCCACTCTCTATAATCATATTCCAACTCCCTCAAATCCATTTTAATATTATCCTCCCATCTATGCCTCGTCTTCCCAAAGGTCTATTTCCCTCCAGTCTCCCAACTAACACTCTATATGCATTTCTGGATTCGCCCATACTTGCTACATGCCCTGCCCATCTCAAACGTCTGGATTTAATGTTCCTATTATTATGTCAGATGAATAATACAATGGGTGCAGTTCTGCGTTGTGTAACTTTCTCCATTCTCCTGTAACTTCATCCCGCTTAGCCCCAAAATTTTTCCTAAAAATATTATTCTCAAATACCCTTAATCTCTGTTCCTCTCTCAAAGTGAGAGTACAAGTTTCACAACCATACAGAACAACAGGTAATATAACTGCTTTATAAATTCTAACATTAATAACAGCAATATAGTAATAATTTTATTAATAAATAAAGAGCATATATTTTAAAGTAGTGTTCGGTTTTCGGAGTTGATGTTAATTATTTTATGTAGTCACAGAAAGTACATTTTTAGGTTAATGTCATGAATACAAAACTGTTTAATCAAACCAATGAATTTCATGTTGTCAGTAAAATACATTTCAATTTTATGTAATTTCATCAATACATAATAGTAATAGTAATAATAATAATAATAATAATAATAATAATAATAATAATAATAATAATAATAATAGGCTAATAAATTATTACTTCAGTACATAACATTGTGACTTTACATGCTTTCGTGATATCTGATAACAGTTGGCAACATTGAAAAGATGATCATATTAACTTTTTAGAAATTAATCTTACGTGTATCCCACTATAATTAGGTATATGCATATTTTCTAATCTCTTATTATCATTTATGACCCAAAATATAGAAAAATACTATAAGAGCCACTTGTATGTTCCGTCATATTGACGACGATTGTCTCCGTAATGGTGCGGTTCACGGCGACACACGTATCTTACACCTTAGCGAATATTTTTAAGATGGGAATGTATTTATATGTAAAACGCAATATGAAATTAGTACCAAGTTTACAAAAATTCAAGTTAATAATAATTATTTTTTTTCGAATTTACTGTACTAAATTGTTATATGACAAAAAGGGTTACGATTTAAAACAGGAAGGAGTGAAGAACAAGACATTTGTGGAATGAAACTTGTTCAACACTTGAACAATACTTAACTGTAGATATTAATGTACATTTCTATAGCGAGGGAAGACTCACGACTACCTACGAAAATTACGAGACCATTAATACTTTAGAATCTTGATGGAACAGATTTTATGGCAAAGTCCACAATTTATTTACCACGATGATGATGATGATGATGATGATGATGATGATGATGATGATGATGATGATGATGATGATGATGATGATGATGGAGGAATGTGTGTACTTCTTGTATAGGGTCTTCCAATAAGATGTCCTAATTTTAACATATAACAGAGTCCACACCTGTGGAGTAACGGTCAGCGCGTCTGGCCGCAAAATCAGGTGGCCCGGGTTCGAATCCCGTCGGGGCAAGTTACCTGGTTGAGATTTTTTCCGGGGTTTTCCCTCAACCCAATACGAGCAAATGCTGGGTAACTTTCGGTGCTGGACCCCGGAATCATTTCACCGGCATTGTCACCTTCATTTCATTCAGACGCTAAATAACCTAGATGTTGATACAGCGTCGTAAAATAACCCAATAAAATAAAAAAAAATAAACATATAACAGATGCCGTGTTTATGAAGCTATAAGAGTCATATTTTTCTTATGTTTACAGTTGCTGACAAATAATCATGGAACCTTACACCATTCCACAAAGTGTAGAAATCATTAAAATGTATTGTATAAAAAAAAGTAATTCGCCAAGTATTACGTGAAGTGTACGGTGTGTGTAAGATACTGGGCTATGATAATTGATTATTTTTGACCTCAATTGGAAGGTATGGATCTCAGAAACGTCTCGTTTCAGCAAGATTGCGCCATATGTCATACTGCTCACGAAACAGTCGATCTTTTGAGGCTTCATCATTTCGCATGGTGATGGTGTTAACTGGCACTCTAGATCATGTGATTTAACGCCGCTGGCTTATTTCTTATGGGGTTATGTTAAATAACGGGTTTATCTCAACAAGCCAGAAACAGTTAATGATCTAAGGAACAATATCACTTGCATTATTCGTGAAATTGATGTTTATGTTTGTCTGTTATAGAAAATTGAAAGACAACGCGTAATCCATCTAAGCCGCTGCGGCCGCTTAACTGACGTTCTCTTTCATACGTAATGGCATTGTGTGCTTCAAAATGAAAGTAATTAAATACATAAACCTCTTTCGTTTATACAGTTTATTTAATTTTAAAATGTGACATTCTTATTGGAGGACTATAGGAATAACAGAGTCCATATACTGAGTCATTTCAAAGTGAATTTGTGAAATGTTTGGTGATAAAATATAAGCCTAACGTTATTTGGAATAACAAATTCAAAATCATGGTTTATTTAACGACGCTCGCAACTGCCGAGGTTATATCAGCGTTGCCGGTGTGCCGGAATTTTGCCCCGCTGGAGTTCTTTTACATGCCAGTAGATCTACTGACATGAGCCTGTCGCATTTAAGCACACTTAAATGCCATCGACTTGGGCCGGGATCGAAGCCGCAACCTCGAACGCAGAAGGCCAGCGCTATACCGACTGCACTACCCAGGCCGACAATTTGGAATAAAGAATATAAATATGTAAACAAATAAATCGTTTGGAATAGTCTCCAAATTAATTTATTACTGTCGAAATACAGGGTGTCCGGGACAAAATTTACCAATAAGAAATTTTAATAACTCACCAAATAATTGATGGATGAAAATGCTGTTTGCGGGAATTGACAAAGGGACTTCCAAAGTTTCGAATGACCACTAATAAACTTCTATGTGTGCACCTCTTGTAGCACGACAGATGTCCAGGCGATATTCAAGTTCTTGCCATGTGTTTTGTAACATCTCTGGAGTGACAGTTGCACAAGCAGCGACAATTCTCCGACGCAGATCCTCCAAATCTGCCACTACAGTCTTGTACACAATGTCTTTTATGTATCCCCAAAAAAAGAAGTCCAGTGGGGTTAGATCTGGAGATCTGGGATGCCATACTGTAGGTGCACCTCGACCAATCCATCGCTGAAGAAAGCATTCATTCAAGTGATCTGTAACATGTAATGCATAATGAGGCGGAGCTCCGTCTTGTTGGAAAACATATCCCTGTGAAACTTGAGGAATAGCGTAATTTTGTAGCATATCAAGATACACATTTCCATTGATAGTGTTTTCCACAAAAAAAGAACGGTCCAATCACAGTTTCATGTGTAAGTCCGCACCAAACATTAATCTTAGGGCTGTCTCTTTCCAATTCCCTCACTACATGCGGATTTTCTGATCCCCAGATGCGACAATTATGCCTGTTGACGATCCCACAGACGTGGAAGGTGGACTCATCACTAAACACGACTTTCTGCAGATATCCATTTTCAATATCAATTTTCAACAGCATGTCACTAGCGAAATCATATCGTGCAGGTAAGTCGTTTGGTTTCAACTTTTGAACCAATTGAATCTTGTATGCATGCAGACGTAACTTCTTGTTCAGAACATCGTGGATAGTTGACTTTGGAATTGCAAGTTCCCTGCTGGCACGGCGAACAGACTTACACGGGCTCCGTTGGAAATCTTGCTTAATTCTGTCGACTTGCGCTTCTGTCACTTTCTTCCCGAGTGGTGTTTTCTCTCAAGACGCTTTCTATGCCCAGTTGTTGTTGTGTGCCTATCTGGTGGTTGCTTCTCAGGCCACTGTTGTCTAAATCTTCTCTCCACTATCTTCGGATACTTCAATTCGGCAAGCCAATAGCAGCAATTGAACTTTTTGTTGCACTGTGAACGCCATTTTAATTACAGCTATGTCAACAACAATGACCAAATGTTGCCAACATCACACATAAAACTTAAAATGTCCCTCTTTCATTTGCCGCAAATTTCATTTTCCTATCTCCATTATTACGCGAGTTATTAAACTTTCTTATTGGTAAATTTTGTCCCGGACACAGTGTATTTTAATATGCGATGTCAATTATCATGACAACCTTTCCTTTACCTACCCATACGTTACATTTTTTAATCAAGCGCCTCCCATTGCCTTGGCTTGACTTTTCGAGGGCTGGACCCAGGATGGGTCCGTACACTTAGGCACGGTTTTGCGCATTGTGCGCCCTTTGCGATGATTGTACAAGTCCGACAAGTGGCCTGAGTGGCATTCGTGAATCCAACGCTGACAGGTGGGCCATCCTGCCTCAGCCCCTAATAGAGCCAGGTTCCGTCCGCATGCGAGTGTCACAGACACACGAAGCCCAAAGCCCTTTCTATATCAGCATTAGAAAACCTACTACCCGCAAGACTTTATCCCAGCCTACTTTTACTATTGCAGATGATAGATGAAATGAGAGGGGAGGTAGAGAGTTTTGGTGGAATGATATAGGGAAACGGGATTACTATAAGAAAAACCTTCTGTACCACAAATTCCATCACGACCTGGCCGGGAGTCGAACCCGGCCCTCCTGGATGGAAGTCCAGCGCTCTAGCACTGGCGTCACAGACGCGGCACGCCTCCCATTGATGGTCGAATCTACAAGAAAACAAGTTTGATCACTAACCATAAGAATGCAAGTAGGTCTTCTGAATAGTGAATGAACCCAATATTTAACCCTTTTATTATTAAACCTATACTCTAGTCTAAGCAATGAAAAATTCATATTGTAAAATAGCCGAGAACTAAAGAAACATACGAAAAGATATCAATCGTATGAACAATTTCCGTTATCTGCTAAAGGATCGGTTGTAAATTATTACTATTGTGTATGTTGAAATGGTATTACGTTCCATGCCACAACTTTATTTATAGAGGACATTTAAACAGATCCGTAGTGCGATGAATGTTGATATAATACTGGTGGTACGAACGAGCATTTTCTAACCAACAGTAATAAAGTAGGTATATTTAATGACATTTTAATACTGTTCTGATATTTTTACTATTCTAATTAAATAATAGCAAACCTATGTAATAGAAATCACATCATAATAGCCTATCACTGTTTTTCAAATTACGCTTCAAAATATTTTATCTCTGCAGTATTAAAAAAAAACAAGATGTTATTTGTATTTTCGACACACCTATTTGGAAATTGCTGTTTTTCATAAAACATTATTGGTTAGACAGTTCTTATTTGCTGTACGCATACGGCAAAAGCATTGATACGATTCACTTTTTCGTAGAATACCGCATAGAAATATAAACAGCTATGAAGAAACAATATGAAAACTATCACGTCACAATATAAACACATCGCAAACTTTGAATACAGAAATTGTAGTCAATGCCTCCTAGTCTAAAATTTATAAAATGATAACAGGCAATAATTTCATTTAGCTTCACAGAAACAGAAAAATGTACAAACAATTTCATGACATTATAAATAGATCTACTTTAAAAATGATACTATTTAACAATAATGACGGTATAACTAACTTACATCTGCTATAAAGGCAATGTAGGTAGTATTAGTAGGCCGTGACTCCTAGCCTACAAATATCTCGATAGTCTGTGATTTGAGTAAGTTAATTAATTCACATAGAATTTCCATGTAATTGTGCCAAAAAGTTTTGTATGTAACAACTACGGAAGTGTCTTTTGCACACTCGTTTCGAAATTCCGGACTCGGTTAACGCGTCATCCGTAAACGTCTCACTCGTACACAAGAGTATCACTTTCTGTCCTAGTTATGTAAATAACTACATAGGTTGGTTTTTTAGTAGAGGCAACAATGCTGCAGCGATGCCGTGCAAAGAAGCCTGGCAATGTCGTTTACATCACAGGTTACTTACATGCCTCCCCTCCATCAGAGCTAATGAACTAGCTCCCCCCCTGTCCGTTCACAGTGACAACAATAAGACGAACAGTAGTGAGCAAGCGGTCACAGAATATAGCCGCATTGTTTTGGAAGAAGGAACAGAGAAGCTGGTTAAAAATTTAATGAGCTAGAGGTCTCACGGCACGACACTGTCATCAAGGACTGCAAGAGGCTTGTGGTGCGGCTACGTTACCTTACCGAACGGCAGCAAGGTGGGCTAGAGCCTTCAGACAAGGACGCGAAAGTGTGTTGGACATGCCTCGATCTGGTAACCCACCAGTAAGTGACGAACATGTACAGACTGTGTCCGCGTTAGTGGAGACGGATCGGAACTTAACGATTCGTGAGTTAGCGCAAGATACAGGATTGGTGCCTTCGACTGTGCTTCATATCCTGAAGGATCGCCTGAAAATATGGAAAATTGCCTCAAAATGGGCTCCACATGATTCAACGGACAAGCAGAAATGGCAGTAATATGACGCTTCTCGTACTCTCTTGCAGCGCTATGAACTCGAAGGAGAGGTCTTCTTACGGCGTATCATTACAATTGATGAGACCTGGGCCAGATCTTATGAACCTCAGCTGATACGCCAATCGGACGAGTGGCGTCACCACGGGTCACCGCGAAAAACAACAGTTCGGCAGACCCCACCAATGTGAAGGCTATGCTGATTCTTGCCTATGATTGAGATGGTGTGATCTTAAAGTATACTGTTCCCCAAGGCAGAACGTTAGTGCGGAGTACTACTGTTGGTTTTTGCGAAACAATCTGCGAGCAGCTCTGAGAAGAAAACGGCGACACTTTATGGATAACCCACCCATCTTTCTCATGACAATGCTTGGGCGCATACAGCAGGAGTTGTGTCTAAATTGTTCAATCGCTGGGCCTGGTAAGTGCTCTATCACCTGCCATATTCTTCGGATTTAAGTTCGGGCGGCTTCGAACTAATCCCTAAAGGTGCGTGCACACTTAGCGAACGAACAACGAACGAACGACAAACGATTGCAATCGCTGATTGAAATCGGTACGTGTGTACGTCGCAGCAAAGGCAAACCGATCGTCTGATTTGCCTTCGGAAGTGATCCGTCGCTTGTCGGTACATCAAAGAAAGTTGGTATTCGTTGTGGACGGGATTTGCCACTAGTTTGTAGTTCGTAGCAGAACGCAGGGCTTAGTTCAATTTCACCAACAGGATGTCGAAACTGGAGTGGACGGAAGACGCTGTTATAAATCTTATTTATGCATATAGGGAGCAGGAAACTTTATGTAATCCCAAGCATCCTACTTAGCACAATAAAGTAAGAAAACGTGATGTTTGGGAAGCTATTGGAAAGATGTTCAGCTGCAAGATAGGCGAGTCAAACACGTGGAAAATTTTAATTTTTTTTTGTTTATTTATTTTCAGTGGATACATGTTTACCCACTTCGCAGATTCGCTTCCGAACAGCTGAAGACGTTTTACAGGCAACCGACCGCTCTATTCGCACCATCAACAGATTAGGCAGTGCCAACGGGATCGAACGTCTTCCGCATCGCTGAGAACACGTTGTACGCAACGCTGGTGACTACATTGAAGGCTTGTAAAACTTGGAACCATGTAAGTATGCTATGTATCGGGAAAAAAATAGTTGCCAGAATTAAAAATCAACCTATGTATTTCTATTCCAAATAGCTATATATCTTCCACCACCTAGCATTAAAAAGAACTTTCGAATAATCCCGTGTAGTCTAACTAGGTACTTCAGAAGAGACTAACATTGGTAGAGCAAGAAATTATTCTTTATAACAGAAACGCTGAAACATATGTTTCCTTAGAATTTCTAAATCGGTTTGTCCAAGCATCACAATACATTGTACCTACCGCATTCTGTTCGGATGCTCGTCTATGTAAGCGACAAAGCGGGCCGTGAACAGAAACACTTGTTAAACACGAAGTGTTCAGAACCTGAAAATAATTTACGCAATTCGCTAGAGTAAATAATGGCAGACAGAGCTAAATTAATGGAGAGGAGGGAAATATATTAATTTTCACTCTCCCGTTTATAGTAATGCAGCGACTGAGCATCAGTCAAAAAGAGAGTGGGCGTGAACGAAACAGAAGACAAGCAGTTACATCTCTTGATCATTAGCACCACAACCAGATACTGAACAGGGTTGTACAAAGCGTTCAAGGCGCGATTACGATTTCAGTGGAAGTATAGAGTCGTAGAAATTTATGTCTCTGGCATGACACATGCTTTCTGCCAGTTTATATATTTTTCTTAAATTATAGGATTTTTTATATTTAGTAGTACGAGATAATTTATCCCGCAACGAAGACCAACAAAAATATTAATTGATATGACACACGTAATCTTCAGGTTATTATTTAAAGCAACCATTAAAATGGTAATTTATTATACGAAATCAGGTTTAAAAGTACCTACTTTCCCGTTCAAATTTGTTGTTTCCTTATAACATACATGGGCACAATGTTCGGTTACGTGAGGCACTCGATTTGAAATAGTTTGTTTACTAGGAGAGGAGACTGCAGACTAGGATGGGAAATATAAACTGCTGTGACCTGCGTCACCTTATCGTAATCGCTAACGCGGTCAGTGGCGAATTATTAGGAAAGCGCTTGGTTAACGTGAGAGACTCGAAAACTTTTATTCAATTTGGCAAATTAATTCGGCAGCTTTAATCATAAACCTCTTTACTGTTTCTCCATAGCTGAATTGATTTAAATCACAAGCGAGAAATTGCGTAACTAGCCAATAATATTCCATCACGTTGTGTGCCGTTTATTTTCTTGAATATTCCGGCGTTTCTCAAGATTACTTAATAGATTTGCAACGTTCTCGACCTAAAATAATTTCAGAAAATCATATTTCATTTTCTACGCACATTTTATTTTATAAATTTCTTTTGGAAATAATACATACAAACAACATTTAATTCCTCGTACCTTTTAATGCAGCGTGTTTAAAGTATAATGTCGTATTTAGTTACTATGCAAATGTTAAGATCATAAATTTTCTTCGGAATAGTACGAAAAATAACATTTAATTTGTCTTACCTTCTAATTCAGCATGTTCTTTATGACATTAGGAGTAATGTCGTTGTATATTAAATTTATTAATGCCTAATAGGATTTTCGAGCATAACATACATCGTATGATCTCCCCTTCTAAACAGCAAAAAAACTCTTCCTCCCATTTCTCATGAAATAATCGTTTTCTAACGCGTACACACTGCTTTGATAATGTCATTATGCCACTACTGATATTGCTTATGAAACTGATATAGAACCTGCCCACGCCTAGGAGCTACGTGAGGGAGGAACGGGGACTGTGAAGATGATGTCACTCAGAGCGATAAGCTCTGTGAAAGTCAGTGAGGCACAAATTCTCAAGTGAGGCACGATGCCCATCTCTGGCTTATAATTAACAGATGAATCAAATCATGTGAGCAGTCTGTTCCCAGACCCTAAGTCTTAGGCAAATTAATAATTTTGTATAGAATACTTTATATTAATACTTTTCCTTGCGAATCTATCAAAACCCCAAAAGACCTCAAATCTAAACATGCTGCACCAGGTATTAACTGTTCATAGTGAAGAGCGCTTTACTATCGTTGTTGCATATGTTCGTAGCGTTTTTGTTTCGCGTATTGGTACTCCGGTTCCTATGGGTTTATTTATCGATTGTCATTTTTTAATTGAAGTTCAATTGTTGTGCCTGAGTTTACATATTGAAGTTAAATATCTTATTTCTTGAAAATATAAATATGTCAGTTATTTCACTTCTTGAGATTATAAACAATAATAAATTTACTTCTTGAAATTACAAGCAGTGATAAGTCAGATATCTCACAATTATAAATTAGAAAGATAGGCCTGAGAAATTTCTTACTTATTCAGATTACAAACAATGATCAATCATATTATCTCACATTTTGAGATGACATGTAATGACAAGTGAGATCTCAGATTTTTTAATTACAAATAATTAAAATTGAGATATCTTTCCTCTTGAGATTGTAAATAATGAAGAATCAGATTTGATTCTTTTTGATATTGCAAACAATGATCAGTGAAATAATATCTTACTTATTCTTTAGGTTATAATCAATAATCACTGAAATATCTCACCCCTTGAGATTACAAACAATGTTCAGTTAGATATCTTAAATATTTATATTCAAAATAATGCTTGCAAATAGAAAATGGAAAATAGAAATTCTCATATTCTTATTTCAGTACACAGTAAATTAATCATCCTTTGTTTTCCTTGTCCCATCGATTATGATAATTGATGATAATATAATACAAATATAAACATTTTTTAAGACTCGACTTTCTAAGAAAAGCGGATAATATTTTTATGACAAGGATGTTGTTTTCCCACAACAAATAATTCATAGAAATGTCTGTACTTTGTGACAATTTGAGGAAGAGATATGTCAGTTTGCATGCGGAAGAGAATTGTGTTCTGTCTAGATAATGGAAAGTATTTTATCGTCTTGAATACTCTTCAGAAAATATTAAATTAACAATCAATCAAAACGGAATGAAAAAAAAGAGGTCAAGCGACTTTACACAAGGTTTCTTTTTTATTATTTATTGCAAACGGTGTGGTTCCCTCTATCCTGAATTTAAATGCAGTGTGCCATAGAGCGTTGAACCTTCGCATCAGGAGGTGGCTTATCCATTGTAAACGTTCTATTCTTAATATTTCCCGGCTCGGAGGTTTCACTGCAGGGCGGAGGTTACTCTTAATGAGTTTATCGCTCATCAATCAAGCTCAGAGAAGGATCGGAGAGGCGGTGAAAGTCAATGCTATGAAGTGCATGCAGTAGTGATGCTATAATAGCTTGGTAATTGTCTTAGAACAGCTGGCGTTAGCGTCACCGATTTGATTGTTACAGACACGTTTCCACATTCTGGGAACGGGAAACTACTGTATGTCAGAGACGAGAGTTCTTGTAATATATTATTAATTCACTAAATTGGTATTATTTTGTGCCGAAAATAATTATACGAATTGCATCAATTTCGCGGTCTTTTGTAATGGTGTAAATGTTCACGTCTTGTAATCAACAACTATATATATATATATATTGTAACGCCAGACAATAATATTGGAATATTTAACGTTTTTAAATTTTTCATTATGCGAAGGTTGGGAGAAAGTATTATAGGCCTAATAGCCTACCGGAAAAATCATTTTTCAATATAATCGCTGACATAAAGGCTTGCAGACTGCCAATCTTAAAAATAAATATTTTAAAGTTTGGCAATCGTGTTAAAAATTGACTATTATACGGTGCAGTGATGCGAAATAGTAATATGCGTTACAAGAGCGGTATGTTGACGTTTTCATGTTCCAGGAAAAGTTTGAAAAATCGAAACGTAGTTGAGCTTTTTTAATTTCCGAGAATTGAAAGAAAACATACCGCTCGTGTATCGTACATTATTTTGTGCGAAGATCGTTTATTACATACCTGAAAGAGGAATTTCTAATTAGTTGCAATGAAATCTCCATCTTGGTTTCTGTTCAATGACGGAAAATTAGAGAAACAAAAATATCTATCTTCAACATTGTTGCTTTAAAATATTTTCTGTGTTTACTACACTCCAGCAGGCCGTGATATACGTCTGTCTTTCCCCCCCCCCCCAGTCTATAAATGCGAACTTAAAACAAACGGTAAGGTTATGTAATGATTTATTTTTCATTTTAATATTTTAACAATATTATTTATATAACATATTGCAGTAATAACATCGGCATATGGAATCTTGTTGATTTTTTCACGGCTTCCTTAATGTTATTTGTATCACAAATGCAGTAACTTTAGTGGAGTTGTAGAGTTTATTTAATTTTTGGAAATATTTAAAAACAATAATTAACAGTGCAATTTAGGTGAAATTGCAGTGGTAAGATTCCAATTTATAATTATTACTATATTGAACGTTTTTAAAAATAATATATTAAAAGTCTAAAGCAGTGAAATCAATATGTCACTTAAGCGGTAAGAAGAGGGAAATTGTTATGTGTGTTAGGTTGGGAATACTGAATGTGAGTCCACACCTGTGGAGTAACGGTTAGCACGTCTAGCCGCGATACCAGGTGGCCCGGGTTCGATTTCCGGTCGGCACAAGTTACCTGGTTGAGGTTTTTTCCGGGGTTTTCCCTCAACCCAATATGAGAAAATGCTGGGTAACTTTCGGTGTTGGACCCCGGACTCATTTCAGCGGCATTATCACCTTCATCTCATTCAGACGCTAAATAACCAAAGCTGTTGATAAAGCGTCGTAAAATAACCTACTAAAAAAATACTGAATGTGGAATTTTAGACTTTCCGCGGATTGGTTTTGTGCGGAAACCAAGCAAATACGCACGATCTCGCACAAAAGTCTTTTCAAGACTGAATTTCAACTGCATGCACCGACTGTCATTTTTTCCCCCACTAGATCAACCCTGTCCAAACGGTGCTCATTGAAGGCGATCACTCAGCTGAAGGAGGAGAAATAACTCGCGAGAGCAGAGTAGGGATGGTATCGTTGGGGTGCGGAAGGAGTAGGGTGCTCTAGTTAACTGTCCAGAATTCTTCAACATTCTTTTGTCTCTTGAGTTGTAATTAATTACCTGCAGTGCATAATGGACGTAGGGGAACGAAAGAAACGTGATCACCAACCATGTTCTTTTCATAAGTTAAGGGAAAGCTGTTACTTTTTGCAGCGACTGGCGAACATTCTCAGTGCCTTATATATATATATATATATATATATATATATATATATATATATATATATATATATATATATATGTCAGATAAATGCTTTAATGGACCACATGAAGCTGTATATGATGATTTTGTTGGCGAAGCCCGCGAGAAAAAAGCTGACGAGTTAAAACTGTCTTTATACCCTGAAGTAGGTTATAAACGTATTTTCACATGTTGAGTGGTTTTAAGCATTTAAAATATATATTTTAGTTTCATTTATAAAATGCTACAAAATTAAAAGCTCACAATTCATTACATTTAGTAATTCTGTATTACAATTTTAAAATATTGCAATATTTATTTATTTCTGTGCAATAAGTTTCTACATTTCATAAAAATTATTTAAATCAGAAATGCAATAGTTAGAAGCAGATAACACTAAACAATAATGCTGCTGCTGCTGCTGCTCCTCCTGCTAATAATAATAATAATAATAATAATAATAATAATAATAATAATAATAATAATAATAATAATAGGATCGCAGTATTGAACGTAAAATACATTGAAAAAATATTTCTACATTTCATAAAAATTATTTAAATCAGAAATGCAATAGTTAGAATGCTACTACTACTTACTACTAATACTTACTATTTACTATCTTCTACCTACCATCACCACCACCACCAATAGCAATAGTAATAATAGTAATAATAATAATAATAATAATAATAATAATAATAATAATAATAATAATGAAACAGGATCGAAGAATTAAACTTGAAATACATTGAAAAAAAAAAGTTTTTATATCTGGAGTGACAATAAAGTTAATGAAGTTAAATTCAAAGTTGCATAGGTAGAAAACTTTATTTCTTTTCATTTCTTTTAATATATAGAACCCTGACCAATATACTGTACTCTCAAAATAAATACAAAAACATCAATTAATTCCAACTCCATATGAAGCTCTTTATTCTGTGTATGTGTATACATTTCCAGTCGCTGTAAAATCTCAACCCTTCTTTTACTTCTTATCCCCACTCACTACTTTCCGTACGGCAGTCGAGCGTTCTCAGCAATATGTTCCGCTCGCGAGTCGCGAGTCTGCTCATTGAGTATAAATCGTGTACAGTCCTGCACTAGGTGTTATCCGGCAGCAACCGCAATCGATCAGTAAAGCGGTTCAAACATCGGTAGGCCTACTTTAAAAAAAATGACTGTTTTTGGTTAAGAAATGTACCGGTACACAAATAAATTGCTTCAATAACAATTTTTTCATGAAATTATGAAAAAGTTAATAATAAAATGTAATTATAAACAATTACTGAACAATGAGATTTGAACCGGGAACTCGCTAACTGTAGTCGAATGCTCTGTCACTGAGCTATATTGCCGTTTGGTTTTAATATGATAAAATTTCACTATTACAATGAAGAGAAATATAATATTGTAAAAGGGAGGAATTGTTTCTAAGTTATATCAGAATGGACGAAAATTATTGTACGACACACAGCGTAAAAATTATTTTATTTTGAATAATTTCATGGGAAATTTTACTACATGAACTTTCAGAAAGTGGAAAATTAATTATGGTAAATTACAACATTCTAAATATGGCATTCTGTAAAAGTACCAATATCTGTACTTAAAAGTAAAAGGGAATATGCCTACTGAATTAGCCTATTTCTGAGTTTATTGATAATTACTATGTTATGTTGTTCCCCATGTGTATGAACAGATTACAACACACATTACCTTCTAAATAGTTACTCAGTGAACCAAACAGGGAACAACAAAATTGCGAATCAACGGTGACAACACAAAAGTAACAATATAAAGTTAACAATACTGCATTTATAAATGGCTCTCTTCGGTTGAAATTCAACGAATTTCAAACTCCATTGGTGAATTGGTACTTCAATATTTTAATCCATGAAGGGCCAAGACCGACCAGCCGGCTGCTGGTCTCACGTCCACATGCCGAAGCAGAGGTGGACGATCATCCAACCAGAATGGAGGTATCGTGTGGTTAGCACGATGATCCTCCCAGCCGTTATAGTAGTACTTCAATATTAGTCACTAAAATATCCTGCATCTGGACAATTTCGTTTATCTATTTTTAGTTGGTTATCTAACGATGCTGTATCAACTACTAGGTTATTTAGCTTCGATGAGATTGGTGATAGTTAGTTAGTTAGTTAGTTAGTTAGTTAGTTAGTTAGTTAGTTAGTTAGTTAGTTAGTTAGTTAGTTAGTTAGTTAGTTAGTTAGTTAGTTAGTGCGATTTAAAAAGGACGTGTCAGCAGCTATTGCTATTTGCGCCTTTAATAGTGAGATAAGGATTCGTCATAGATTATCTGACATTCGCCTTACGGTTGGAGAAAACCTCGAGAAAAATTCGACCAGGTAATCGTCCAAGCGGGAATCGAACCCACGCCCGAGCGCAACTCAGGATCGGCAGGCAAGCGCCTCAGCCCACTAAGGTACGCCGGTGGCTCTTTTATCTATAGACTCATCTTTTTCTTTAATTGATTCTCATTTCTTCCGAAGTCTACTAACATAAAAAAAAAATTAATACCAAGAAGTTGACACACTCTTTGTCATTACAGGCTATTGTAATTCGGATTCTTTTTCGTGTTGAGGTTGCTATCACTGTTTACAGTTAATTTTGTTGAAATATTATCCCACAGATAGGCCTAGTAGATATAATCATTTTGTATGTATCGAAATAACATGAATTCCATTTCCCGAATTTAGCAAAAAATAAAACATACAGTAAATTACAATTAATTATTGCAAAGAGATAAATTTTATTTCATTTGTACGTCGTTAGGTTTCAGTAGGTAGGCCTACATGCCATTAATTTTGCATAAATTTACTTAAACATCTTGCGTATATTAATATTTATGCACTTACGAAATTCGGCAATAGTAAGTGGTTAACCTACGCTTAGAAAAATGTGTTCGACAAAGGCGGGGACCTAATTCTGTAACATTGATTCATTCGCTCACTAAGGATACCTGGCTTATTATGCTGTTGTGAGAGTAGGCCTACCTTTACGGACTCTAAACAGACTATACAAATAATTCCGCATTAATTCATAGTGTTCTGTTCAAGGGCAGGTCATTCATTGCAAACCCAGCATTCTCCAGTCTTTCCTATTTTCCGCCTTCCTCTTATTCTCCGCATATGATCCATATAACTTAATGTCGTCTATCATCTGATGTCTTCTTCTGCCCGAACTCTTTCACCATTCCTTCCAGTGCCTCCTTCAGTAGGTAGTTTCTTCTCAGCCAGTGACCCAACGAATTTCTTTTCCTCTCCCTGATCAGTTTCACTTTCTTTCTTCATCCACTCTTTCCAACACTGCTTCGTTTCTCATTCTGTTTGTCCATTTCACACGCTCCATCCTTCCCCATTTCCACATTTCAAATGCTATAATAATTCTGCATATGAAAATTTCTCCCAAACATAAGGCACTGAAAACATATTAATCCAAAAATCTCGTAAACTGAAACTAGCCTCAAAAGTATAGAGTAATTATAACCTAACTTAAAAGTCATATAAACTGAAACAAGCTTCAGTAAACCAAATCTAATTTAAAATAAAAAGCACACAAATTTATAAAAACTAACTAAAAGGCCAACTTTACCCTAAAGCAAAAACGCCTAGACTAAAATCAGCCTGAATACAAATCCTATCCTGAGAAAAAAAATCATATAGAATCTAAATTAAAATTAGCCTAAGATAAAACCAGTCATGAAGAAAGTCATATAAACTAAAACTAGTCTCAAGGAAGCACAGTCGTATCCGAATAATAAATCATATAATCTAAAACTGCCCTCAAGAAAAACAAATCCTGACCGAAACGAAAAATCGAATAAACTGTAACTAGCCTAAAAACAAAAAATCTAAATGGGAAAAAATCGTATAAAATGAAAATAGCATCAAGAAAACAATCCTAAACGAAACGAAAAATCATATAAATTAAAGCTAACCTGAAGGAAAAGCAATCATATCCAAACAAAGAAATTATGTGAACCAAAACTATCCCCAAAAGGAAGCAATCTAAACAGGAATAAGAAATCATGTAAACTGAAACTACTCTCAGGGAAAACCAATTCTAAGAGAAACATTTTTTACAAGATCAGTATTTCGTTATTATAAGTCATAGCCACTTACATAAAACAGCGATTGAGTAACTTGAAATATTCTATAATAGTTAAATGAGCACTGAATTTGTGTTTAAAAATGTCAGGTTAAGTACTTCAATGGAGCTGACTATAGGAGACTTAAGTAGGATATAGAAGCCAGTAGTCAGCCAGGGCGGCTGAATTTAAAGACCATTTTCTGTCATCTGGAAGCTTAGAGCCTGGCCTTTAAAGTTAGATCATGATTATGTTGGTTTAAATATACAAAACCCAGTAGTCAGCCTAGTAATAAAGATAGAGGCTGACTATTGGTATCTTGATTAACCTATAGTCAGCCATCATCTCAAATATTAAAATTTAAATAAAGTAATAATAATAATAATAATAATAATAATAATACTAATAATAAAGATAATAGTGTAGAACTCATGAGAAGTTTCCTATTAACTTGTTCCCTAAATATACTGTACATTTTACAGATATAAATAAACATGGCTTCGACTAAAAGGGTGAAACGACCGATTCACCAATATGAAGAGAGGGCGTTAGTGGAAGATTTGCTTGAGATTGGGCAAAATAATTTAAACATTAGAGAAGCTAGTCGTCGTTAAGGTGTCCCAAGAGGGACATTGCAAGACAGTCTACACCACAAAATTTGAAGAGCATCTGTTCTGGCCAGGTCCCTTATCAAGTACAAAAAAGCAACGACCTGTTAAAGAGAGTTCTAAGTACTATTTCATCAGCAGCATGGCGTGAGTTCGTCATAAAAAGAACTTGGCAAAAATCGAGGAAACATAACTAAAACAACAGAGTTATGAGGGGAGGAAGAATCGAAAATCTCTTATAAAAATAGCAAAGGCAAAAAAGAAAGGAAATCTACATTCAGCTCAGATGAAAATGCTGATCCAGATGATGTAGCTCAGAAAGAGAACATTATTTAAGACAACTGTGTACTGCTTGTAATGATGAACTTATTAGTGATGTTGAAGATGATTTGAAAAATATTGGATGTGATAATTTCTTCAAACTGGTTTCACCTCAAATGTACTGAGCTTAATACATTGTAGTATGACATTGCAGCGGGTAAAGAATTTCACTGTCAATTTTGCTTATTTTTTATAAAGAAATATTGTTTCAATAGTTTCTACCTCAGAAATGCCTTCTTTAATTTCTTCTAATTTTTTTTGTAATACTGTATAATGAAAGAACATGTATGATGTTTATTTTATCATATTTCAACAGTAGAATTGAATTTAATCTAAATTTGGTTTAGAGGCTGAGCACTGGTTTCAAACTGGCTGGACACTGGATTTATGTGGCCGAATATTGGAGAATTTGTTACTACTAGGAAAATGTATTATTTTCAGTCCAAAATGTGTAGTTATAGGTTATGTTATGTGAAATTTCAATTTGTTTGTAATGGTGATTAATAAAGGAAATAATGTTAAATGGTTTTCTTATCAGAAACTACTCTAGTGTATTACAGTACTGTTAACAGGCTGACTAATGGTGCAGAGACACTATATATATATATATAAGGTAGAGAGATACAGATGAGAGGCAATTAAACCGACATAGTCCGGGAGGTTGTATGGGACATCAAAACAAACGCTTTTCTCTAATATATTTTCCTCGGAGGTTTTATTAAACTGGCAGATGGCGTATGCGTACATGAATGTTTGGCAGGTGTAGTTGACGACTGTTTCATTTGGCCATATCTGCTATTGTAACCAACACAACAATTTTCTCGCGACAGCATTACCAGATCTGCTGGACGACATAACAGTACCTAAAAGATGACACATGTGGTTCCAGCACAATGGAGCACCGGCACATTTTACTCATTGTGTGCGTGACTACTTGAACCAACAATTTCCATGGAAGTGGATTGGCAGAGACTGTCCTGTACTTTGGCCTCCCCGATCTCCTGATTTGACCCTTGCGGACTTCGTGTGGGGACAGATGCGTAATCTTGTTTATGCAACCCCAGTTAAATCAGATGATCTGGTGGCCCGGATATTTGCTGCAGCAGGGGAAGTAAACGATAATCCTGAAGTCTTTTACCGCGTTAGCAATCCATGTCCCGCCGATGTAACCTTTGTGTACAGGTCAATGGAGGTGAGTTTGGTATGTAAATGTTTTTGAACATTTTTGCAGTGATTTTGGTATGTATATGTCTTATAAGAAACTTAAGCAATAAAGCATAGCAATGGATTGTATTACATTAAGATCTGATGTCCTCGCGAAATAGTGTCTCTCAGCACAATATGACAACAGAGAAAACTGTTTGTTTTGGTGTTCCATACAACCTTCCGGAGTTTGTCGGTTTAGTTACTTTTCACTCTGTATAGAGAGATAGAGAGAGATACAGAGAGACACACAGAGATAGGTAGGTACATAGGTGGATGGACTGACAGACAGAGAGGCAGTCAGGCTGGCAGGCAGGCAGGCAGGCAGGTAGACAGACAGACAGACAGACAGAAAAAGAGAGATTAAAATTGGCCATAAGAAAAACCAATACTAGGCCTATCAGAAGCAAGAAATTAAAACTAGCCTCAAGAAAGTCAATTCCAAACAAAAGTAGAAATCATGAAGCTAAAATTAACCTTTTTAACCTAAAAAACAAATCGTAACCTAAAGTAACATAATGTAAATTAAAGCTTGACTCAAACGCAATCGTGATCATGTAGACTAATTTGAAACTTGGTTGAAATTAACGCTGAGGTAGTTCCGGCGATTTTGTAAATGAGAGGTGCGTGGTAATGGAGATGGAAATGTGGTTTCTAGTGAAGAAAAGGAACTTAAGGATACAAAGCACAGGATACGATGTAATATGAAGAACGCAAAACTTCTGAAAAATTGTGAAGCGCAACAAATAATAGTGAAAAAAAAAAAACACACATTTTCCATAATATAACTTCGTTTGTAAGTTTGCCATTACGCTAGCCAGTATTGACAACATCACTAAACAATCACCAGGCTTTGAAAATCCTGTACCCAGATTCGTATGTGCAAGGCATAAAAAAACCTAATTTAATCTGTAACAGATTCCTATATGCAAGGCATAGTGTGAGTGTACACTAGCGTGAAACTTTCGTTATTTGATCTAAGTTATGTTGGTATGACTGATAAGACAGTTGATGAATAAGTGTTGTATTTATAGTGGGTTATTTTACGACGCTTTATAAACATCTTAGGTTATTTAGCGTGTGAATGAGATGAAGATGATAATGCCGGTGAAATGAGTCCGGGGTCCAGCACCGAAAGTTACCCAGCATTTGCTCATATTGGGTTGAGGGAAATCCCCGGAAAAAATCTCAACCAGGTAACTTGCTCCGACCGGGAATCGAACCTGGACCACCTGGTTTCACGACTAGACGCTCTAACCGTTACTGTACAGGTGTGGACTAAGTGGTGTAGGAAAGGAACTACCTCAGCGCTAGTTTAACCGAAACTTGTTTCAGAAACCTATTCTGATCTAATCGTGTAAACTAAGACTAGCCTGAGTAGGCTATAACAGTCCACATGAACTAACACTGTTCTGCACAGACCAAAATTAACAAACTAGAACTCTGTGTGAACAAAATAAAACTAACATATTAAAACAAAACCTAACCGAACCATTGCATATGTTGGTATCTCTGTACCCAATATGACGGCAAGGCGTACGCGCATGCGTCAACGCGCGACTGTGAATCAGTATATAAAATGACATAACGATGGCTGAGAACCAGACTGTTCTAAGTTCAACTTTTTATAAGATAGAAATCTGTGTTTCATTGTGTTCCAGTTCTTGTCTGCATATATGAATCGACAAAATTATAAATATTCCTCTCCATAAGGTTTGCTATGAACCTATTCCAGATTGTTTCATGAAGCTTTGAACGTCAGGAGCTTAAAATAGCTCTTCTGAAAAAAAAAATAGTAAACTGGACTTGGAACAGTCTGGTTCTGGGCCATCGATAAGTCGTTTCTCGGTTTTACCTCTCTATTTTGTTAGGTTATGTTAAGCTCTATAACAGGTCGTTGGTACTTTCACGTTTTTTATGTTTTTGTTTAAAATGTTGTTAAGCTCTATGCATGTCATTACAACTTTGAACTTCTACGTATGTTTCTGTCAGGAAGTTCTGTCAAGCTCTATAGCAATTCATTGCTAATTTGAGCCTTGTATGTTCATGTTAAAAATTACCTGTGTTAAGAAAAAAACAGGTTTAGTAAGGACAAGAAAACAAACTTTTCTTGTAAATTACCTGAGGCTTAAAACTACCTATATAGATTACGTATGGCAATGCTCCTGTACCGGTAACATGTAAATATTTACACCGAATATTGACACTTCACAAATATGAATCAGTACCTGCACTCCAACATCTATAAAGTACTTATCTTCTAGTAGGGCAGAAAACCCAATCTTAACAAAAGGATTTGGGCGTTACACTGGGCCATTAACGCAGTGAGAGAAAGTGTTTGGCAATTACAAGATACATGCAACATGACAAGCTACTTGTATGTTCTGGGAGGTTCAAACAAGTTTTCATTAGGCCTATGTAACCACAAAATGTTCTAAGAACACCAAACTCACATATCAAAAACGCTTTCTAGTTGTGTAGTAGGCCCGTTAATAGTGTAATGCAATGGAGGGAACCAAATATGGCTTCGATGGATTGCTTCGTACACGATTTACTTAAACAGCGATTCGACAGTTACGTACGAAATCGATAGTTTTTATAAAAATGAATCTTACCTCTGTATTTTCCCTTCGAAGTAATAATTGTGGTAATACCAGCTAACACATATCACCAAAACAAAACAAATACTGTATTTACACGAAAATGCCAAGTACAACCCGATGCAGCCATGACTATAACGAACAAGAACATACGTAGCCTGTATAAAATATTTACCACGAGATGTCATTACAAACAGCATAAAGGCAGCAGGCAGTAAGGGGAGATATAAAAGTCCTTCAAGTTTTTTACAGACACCACTATCAACGCTAGTGTCGAAGTGTATTGTGGAGATAGGGAAGTGAGTTCAGTATCCAGTTTTGGACAATAGTTTCTGCAGTGAACTAACAGCATGAAAAAGTTGATAATAATAATAATAATAATAATAATAATAATAATAATAATAATAATAATAATAATAATAATAATTCTGGAGTCAACCGCTATGGTGTAATGGTTAGCACGCCTGAGAGTGAAACGAGCGGGTCCGGTTTCAAATCATGATAGGGACAAGTTACCTGATTGAGGTTTTTCCGAGGTTCTTCAACCCAATAAGTAACTTACGGCGTTGGACCCTGGACTCATTTCGCTGGCATTATCTCTCATTCAGACGCTATATTACCATAGCAGTTGAAAAAGCGTCGTAAAATAACCAAATCAAAAATAATAATCCTGGACGTGTTAGCCTTTGAAGGGCCAAGGCCATCAACTGAACTCTTAAAAGAAATTCTAGAAATCACGGAACAAAAAAAAAATAAATAAATAAATAAATAAATATGACTGTAAACATTGACTCCAGTGTATAATAAAATTACTCTTTCTCTTTAATAGTAACAGTGTAACTACAGATCTCATTTTTTAAATTTATTAAATGAGATCTGCTGGCCGGCTGCTGATATCCACATGAATCAACAGATATGAATGATCATTTAACCAGTACCGGTGTCTCGTGTGGTTAGCATGATGATCCCCCCAGCCGATATAGTTGGTTCGCGGAACCGGATTTCGCTATCTATCATAGTTACACAAATTCATCACGATGCTGGGTAAGCATGGAATTTAATGAGAACATATTTGACGTGAATGTCTATAAGTTCGCTCCAGTATTAGGATGCCATCCCAGAAAATCGACCGACACGTTTGAGAGCAGTGTTGTAGCACCTATAATTTCTAAATTACACGACATTTCCCAATGAAGTAAACGGCAATCGACAGACGAAGGATCAGTGTATCTGATGTGCCCTTGAGTTAAAGCGAATAACGTCATCCAGTAATAGCGAGAGGGGGAAGTTGCACGAATTGTCGGGTCGCGAGGCAAACGAGGCAGTGTAACTCGAAAATGCGAAGCGATATAACGTTCTCAGTGGTGTCAAACGATTCGTAATGAACCAGGCTACAATCTCAATTGGACATCAATCAGCAAAAATTCGCAGTGAAGTTGAGTGAAAAGAGCAATTCACAATGCTGAGTTATACCAATAGCAGCGCAAATAGGAGCGGGCAGGGCATATAAGCAACGGGCAACAAACGCTACAGCACAATGTTACTATAACAACCGACATGTTTATTGTTAATGCAAACAAGATGGCTACTCCTAGAAGTCCCAGCAAAGCGAAGATATAGGTCTTCAGATATTTACCGTCACTGCTGACGTTTACCTTAACTGAAATTGTCTCTCTCTTTTGACGTGAATACTTCTATAAGTTGGGGCCAATACTAATATTCACCCATAAAACATGCAACTGACTCCGATACAGTCTACCCCGATTTATTCCTCCCTTCATGAGTAATTGACCTAGCGGTCATTCTATAACGCTAATCCAAGCAAGATGCCTTACACCACGAAACTATAGTTCGGGACTCGAGAGATGGCAGCTCACGTACGCTTTGGCATAAGCAGTATCTCGCGGAGACTTCTTAAACTTCGTGTTACGCTAAGATTAAAACGTGAAATCTCATTAATTTTACCTCGATCGAAGACGTATACACGTCGAAAACGGGGGAGAAGGTATTTCTACCGGTTCAGTCGTTATAACACCCAAATATGGATCAGTCAAGCCAAATAGTTGTTTCTAACGACCTACGAAGAACCCTTTGTCATCACCATTTTTTTTATCTCCTGAAGATGAACTTACTTACTTACTTACAAATGGCTTTTAAGGAACCCGAAGGTTCATTGCCGCCCTCACATAAGCCCGCCATCGGTCCCTATCCTGTGCAAGATTAATACAGTCTCTATCATCATATCCCACCTCCCTCAAATCCATTTTAATATTATCCTCCCATCTACGTCTCGGCCTCCCCAAAGGTCTTTTTCCCTCCGGTCTCCCGACTAACAATCTATATGCATTCCTGGATTCGCCCATACGTGCTACATGCCCTGCCCATCTCAAGCGTCTGGATTTAATGTTCCTAATTATGTCACGTGAAGAATACAATGCGTGCAGTTCTGCGTTGTATAACTTTCTCCATTCTCCTGTAACTTCATCCCTCTTAGCCCCAAATATTTTCCTAAGTGCCTTATTCTCAAACACCCTTAACCTATCTTCCTCTCTCAGAGTGAGAGTCCAAGTTTCACAGAAGAACCGGTAATATAACTGTTTTATAAATTCTAACTTTCAGATTTTTTGACAGCAGACTAGATGATAAAAGCTTCTCAAGCGAATAATAACACGCATTTCCCATATTTATTCTGTGTTTAATTTCCTCCCGAGTGTCATTTATATTTGTTACTGTTGCTCCAAGATATTTGAATTTTTCCAACCCTTCGAAGGATAAATCTCCAATTTTTATATTTCCATTTCGTACAATATTCTGGTCACGAGACATAATCATATACTTCGTCTTTTCGGGATTTACTTCCAAACCGATCGCTTTACTTGCTTCAAGTAAAATTTCCGTGTTTTCCCTAATCGTTTGTGGATTTTCTCCTAACATATTCACGTCATCCGCATAGACAAGAAGCTGATGTAACCCGTTCAATTCCAAACCCTGCCTGTTATCCTGAACTTTCCTAATGGCATATTCTAAAGCGAAGTTACAAAGTAAAGGTGATAGTGCATCTCCCTGCTTTAGCCCGCAGTGAATTGGAAAAGCATCAGATAGAAACGGACCTATACGGACTCTGCTGCTTGTTTCACTGAGACACATTTTAATTAATCGAACTAGTTTCTTGGGAATACCAAATTCAATAAGAATATCATATACCGGTAATACTTCCCTCTTAACCGAGTCATATGCCTTTTTGAAATCTATGAATAACTGATGTACTGTACCCTTATACTCCCATTTTTTCTCCATTATCTGTCGAATACAAAAAATCTGATCAATAGTCGATCTATTACGCCTAAAACCACACTGATGATCCCCAATAATTTCATCTACGTACGGAGTTAATCTTCTCAAAAGAATATTGGACAAAATTTTGTACGACGTCAACAAAAGTGATATTCCTCGAAAGTTACCACAGTTGGTTTTGTCCCCCTTCTTAAAAATTGGTACAATTATGGACTCCTTCCATTGTTCTGGTACAGTTTCCTTTTCCCAAATTGCAAGTACAAGTATATAAATTTCGCTATATAATGCACTTCCACCCTCTTGTATTAATTCTGCTGGAATTTGATCGATACCTGGAGACTTGTACTTTTTCAGATTTTCTATCGCAATTTCGACTTCTGAAAGCGTGGGTGCAGGTATAAATGGCTCAGCAGTTTGTATTTGAATTTCGTCCCGATCATTTCTATTTGGCCTATGTACATTTAATAGTTGCGCAAAATAGTTTTTCCATCTGTTTAGGATTGATGGAGAGTCTGCAAGCAAGTCACCATTCTCATCCTTGATCACATTTACCCTTGGCTGATATCCGTTCTTAAATTCCTTTATACCCTTATATAAATCTCTAATGTTTTTATTCCTACTATTTGTTTCTACCTCATTCAGTTTTTCCTTCAAGTAATCTCTCTTTTTATTCCTAAGTGTATGACTTGCTTCCCGTCTTTCATTGAAATAATTATCTCTCTTCTCCTCAACTGGATCCTGTAAAAATTTCAATTTTGCCTGAAGATGAACACAGAAAAAAAATCCAAACGTGATTTATTTCTTCAACACCACTTTTCAGCTAGGACTGTGTTGCATTTCATGACTTAATGCTTCACAACAATCGTTACAAGAAATCCATTCTTCAGAAAAGTATTGTACGACTGACTCTGATTTATAACAGTATATTCCCAGATGGACCTATTTCTTTAGGAACATACAGTATTTTTTTAATACTTTGTACAACTTTAAGTAAGGGCCTACTTTATTTTCAATAATATAATTTAATTTCATTCAATTGTAATGTTTTAATCTGTTCAAAGACAATATGGATAAGCGCGATGGAAAATATAATTACACCAAAACTCAATTGAAGACCTGAATTGTAACAACCCAAGTTCAAAATTTACCGACTTTGACTTTTAATGTGGCATATTCAGTTCTGCATAGGTTACCATCCTGTAAAGAAGATTACCCTAAGACCGACTCTAAGTCTGTGTTTCTGAATCATGCAAATATTTATTTCAATGCTCTTATATTGCAAGCCAATGTAAGTTCCTTGCTCTCCTGAACAATTTACTTCAATAGATTTAGGTTGTTTATCATTTTAGGTCTTAAATTTTTAAAATCAGTGCCGACGACTGTTGTTTTTGGGGACCCTAATCATGAGGTTTCTCAATTTATATAATCTAATCCTTCTGGCCGCACTACGTCACTGGGGATAACTCGTCAGTCTCTATGACAAGCGACTATTATACTGCGTTCCATAATATCTGACAGGCAGCGTAAACATTGCCGGCAGAGAAGGGAAGGAAATTACTATTCAACCAATGGCAGAGGTCACATCCCACGCTAATCTTGAAGTTGAACGGAGGTAGAAATATTCAGTCTGCTCAACTTCAAGATAAGTGTGGGATGTGACCTCTGCCAGTGGTTGAACAACAATTATCCTCTCCCTTTCTCTGCCGGCAATGTTTACTTCGTCTGTTAGACATTATGGAACGCAGTAAAGGCCTATTTCCTTGGAGTAACTGCAGCAAGAACGAAGGACTCACATCCTTATTTCTATTATAATGTCGTAAAAATGGGAGCCTTAACTTCCTACTATCATTTTTAGTGGTTCATTTTATGACGCTTTATCAACATCTATGCGAACTGAGTCCAGGCTTCAACGCCGAAAGTTATCCAGCATTTGCTCTTAATGGAATGAGGTAATATCCCGGAAAAACCTCAACCAGATAACTTGTTCCAACCAGGATTTGAACCTGGGCCCGCTCGTTTCACGGGCAGGCAGGTTAATCGTTACTCTACAGCGGTGGATCCCTCTATCTTGTGGTGTGGACGTTCATTCCTTGTGGTAGGTAAAAAGTGGTTAAGGGCTGGAGGCTACAGGATTTATTGCCTGGTGATGACAGGAGTTTTTTCGTTTGCCGCGAGATCCACTTTGCTTCTGTCAAAATGTGTAGGCTATCGAGCAATACAAGAAGAACAAGAACAAGAACAAGAAGGGGACTATAATGAGTACAAAGAGAGTACATGAATAACATGCGGAATACAAGAAAAATAAATGGAATATTAGGAGATCAATGGGAATACAAGGATAGCGAGGATTCATTTTTACGTGACGGTCAACTTCCAAGTTAACCCTTCTCATAATGAGTAGACGGACATAGTTCTATGTCAAAACAGAGCACTCATTTGTATTTGTCTGACGTCGTATCGGACGTACTTCGTGATAGTGATGAGTAGTTCCAGACGAGTCAGAATTCTGCAGAGACGGACCAAAGCTCCGGATCAGATAACAATATTCTCTTCTTGGCGGTGTCGACTATATAGTGAGGGTCACATAAGAACAGCTCCTAAACAGCAAATATTGCCATCTTGTCAGTGTTGCCAACTGTTACCAGATATCACACGATCCTTCGTACTGAATGACTTATTTACTTAGCGTACTTTATGTTGGAAGGTTATTCTAAATAATTCAATAATTTGTAACATATTTTCATAGGCAAACTATATGAGAAAGGGATCAACATATCAAGTATTTTGTCTGGCAATACGAAATTCATTGACTAAACAATTGACTCACGAGATCTAATCTAAAAATGTATTTTGGTTGACCACATGAAATTATTAGTACTAACTCCGAATACTTACCTGACTATATTCTTGAATTATAACCACAACGCAACACATAAAATAACTAGTATGTATTAATATTAATACTGATATTAATTAATTATTAGTATGTTCAAATTTCACTAGTTTCCAGTAACAGGCTCGGAAATCTAGTACAATCTCAGTTTCATGGAAGTCCAGTACCGACAAATATTGTTGATATTTGTCTCAGCTGCCAACATACCAGTTACAAAATCACTACCATTTGCAGTATTTGTCTGTATCGAAATTCGAAACGAAGTTGGCAAAAGAAAATTCAACCGACAAACTAGAAAATCACCACAATCCACTAGCATATGTAGTAATGGGGGAAAAATGGTTAGGTTTCACCCTTATGGTATGACCCGGACTATAGAAGTGGATCTCTGAGGTACGGTGGACCATCACCAGAGAAATGGTATTCGTATTTGTTGGCTTGAGAGGAACGCGTGTTGAAGATGTTGCAGCAGACTTTGCTGTTCAGCGCAATCTACACGCAACTCATTCCATCACGGGTGCATAAGAAGCCTATTTGGGAAACACTGATCAGGGATGATTCCATCCCACATTCCATGTCAATGCCAATGATAGTCTGTTAGATTCACTGCCTAAAACTACTTTCAAGGCTGGATGACGAAACTTTGGTTATCTTTACAACTACTCGTATGACGAAATTTTGGACATCTTTACAACTACTCGTATAAGCTGAACACAACAGTCTCAGATCAAATTATAGGCCTGTGTCTTAAGAAATCACGCGATGTGGAGTCGCTTTACCTGCGATCCAGATATGTTTAGTTGGGCACATATCATGATGTTTCATTCATTGTTAGTCCTTGCTTCGCTGGTCCTTGCTTACAATGTCGTCGATGGACAAGGAGATACGAGCAGAGCTCAGCAATGGTTGCAGTCAGCTGTTGGTTCAACCGTAGGCATGATGGATAGTCTGCTTCTGCGTTCGACAAACCAAATATTTCACGCCGATAAATCAGAGCAGGAAGCAGCCAGCCGTGCATAAATCAAGCGCGCGTGGGTGCAGATCAAACTACCAGCGACACGTCTCGATTCTGACGGCTTCATGAGTTCTAGTTTCCAACACCGGTTGTAACCAAAGAGTAGATGTTCTGCGACAATCTGAGTTGATGTAGTCATTTGGTATTCAAACAGTAATGATAGAGCAATAGTAGAATGAGTCTGCTACTCAATATTCGTTCTCGGAGACCTATAAGACATCATGTTCGTCTCTATTATGACTGTTTTGGATTTGCTGATGATATGATATTGTTAATGGAAGAGAATACGATACTAAGGAATATGCTACAGGAGCTAAATGACAGCTTTGAGTTATATGGGATGAAGATAAATGCAAACAAGACGAAGACCATTATACGAAGAAAAATGAAGAAAGTAAACGTGCGATTTCTAAATGAGACAGTAGAGCAAGTGGACAAATTCAAATACTTGAGGTGTGCTATAAAGCATTAACATGAGCTGCTGCCTGGAAATCAAAAGGAGGATAACAATCGCAAAGAAAGTTTTTAATAACAAAATGAGCATCTTCTGCGGAGCTCTGGAAGAAGAACTAAGGAAGAGACTAGTGAAGTGTTTTGTGTGGATTGTGATATTGTAAGGGGACATGGACATTACATGAACGAAGTGAAGAGAAGCGAACAGAAGCATTTGAAATGTGATTATGGAGAAGAATAGAGAGTGTGAAATGCAGATATAGAATAAGAAATGAAACTGTGTTGGAAAGAGTGGGTGAGGAAAGAATGATGCTGAAACTGATCAGGAAGAGGAAAAGAAATTGGCTGGGTCACTCGCTAAGAATAAACTGCCTACTGAAGGATGCACTGGAAGAAATGGTGAACGGGAGAAAAGTTCGAAGCAGAAGAAAATATAAGATGATAGATGATACTAAGATAATATATGCATCATAATGAGAGACTAAGAGGGATGAAGACACAGGAGAATGTAGCATATATGGGCGAATCCAGAAATGCATATAGAGTGTTAGATGGAAGGCCGGAGGAAAAAAGATCTTTGGGGAGGCCGGGACGTAGATTTTTTTTAGTTGGTTATTTAACGATGCTGTATCAACTACTAGGTTATTTAGCGCCGATGAGATTGGTGATAGTGAGATGAGGCCGAGGATTCGCCATAGATTACCTGGCATTCACTTTACGGTTTAGGAAAACCTCGGAAAAACCCAACCAGGTAATTAGCCCAAGCGGGGATCGAACCCGCGCCCGAGCGCAACTTCAGACTGGCAGGCCGGCGCCTTAACCGACTGAGCCACGCCGGTGGCTCGGGACATAGATGGGAGGATAATATGAAAATGGATTTGAGGGAGATGGGATATGATGATAGAGACTGGACTAAACCTGCTCAGTATAGGGATCTATGGCAGGCTTATGTGAGGGCGGCAATGAACCTCCGAGATCCTTAAAAGCCATTTTTAAGTAAGTATTGGAAGACTAAGAGGAAGGCAAAAAATAGGAAAGGCTGGAGAATGCTGGGTTTTCAGTAAAGATTTGGCATTGGGAAGAAAACTAAAAATGAATGACATGCCTGTTAATGGATTTTTCAGGTACGACTGAATCACTATACATATGTAATCCATTATAAATAAATATATGATGTACATAATTATTATGCAGGGTGAGGATAAAGTCTTTCTTAAATATTCACATATTCTGGAAGGAACTGGACGGCACAATGACTATCTTAAGCAAGTTTTTTCTGATGAGGCAAATCAACAGACACAATGTTCAGATTTGGGGATCGGAAAAATGAGATTTTGGTGAAAGCAGGTATGAAATAGGGATTCGATCTGACGACCTTCGGGGAACAAACGGAGCACATATTGAGGTGTATCCATGAAAACTACTTTCAATGTTGCGGTATAATTTGCTGAAAGTAACGTCACTGTATATAGCGTAGTTGTTCAGTAATAAATGTTTATAATCTGTGAAAGACTATGTTCACTTTAAACATTATTATTATTATTATTATTATTATTATTATTAATATTATTATTATTATTATTATTATTATTATTATTATTATTATTATTATTATTACATCGTGTGACAAATTTTAACTTTTTGTTTGTCTTTGAGGTTTAAGTGTTATTTCCTAATTGTTTTTGTCACAAGAGTATATAAAATTCCTATTATCCCCACAAACTTTACTTTTGTGATATTGGCAGTGATTTTCTTTTTTAGTTGATTATTTAACGACGCTGTATCAATTACGAGGTTATTTGGCGTCGATGAGATTAGTGATAGCGAGATGTAATTGGCGAGATGAGGCCGAGAATTCGCCATAGATTACCTGGCATTTACCTTACGGTTGGGGAAAACCTTGGAAAAAACCCAACCAGGTAATCAGCCCAAGCGGACATCGAACTCGCCCCCGAGCGCAACTTCTGACCGGCAGGCAAGCGCCTTAAACGACTGAGCCACGCCGGTGGCGACAGTGACTTTGATAGATACTTTGAAATTGAAGAGTATGGCTGATAGGTAATCGAAGACTTCGAAAGGAAATGCAAATTCGCAACTCTTTTCATTGGAAATAGGCGAATTTCAAAGTGTCAATGTTCTGCTCACAACGCAAGGGGACTACCTGACTTTTAACATCTTCGGCGAATATGCCCTGTTACTCTCCTGCTGTGCTTCCCTCCTCCATCATGTCGCAGCTATTAGTGTTACAGTAGCCTACATCAATTTTCGGCTTTCCCCTTCAACATCTCTTATCTTCCTTGACATGGAGCGGCGAGAATTGGAGTGAGACAAGTGACCAACATGTTAGGAGCTCACATAGATACTTCCTCTTACAAGCAAACATTCTGATGGTGTTTAGATAAAAAAAAGTTAATTTTTTCTTCTTTCACCACGTTAATAATGTCAAAAGAAGTGCTTATACAAATTTTTGCCACTCGACCGCAATTACGAGTGCCGTAAAAAATAAGTCCGCCAGGGGCCGTTGAATAGAAAGAAAACACAATTTCAATGGAAAAATTTATTGGAGTAGACACAGAAATTATTGAGCTATTTTTAAACATATTTCTCACCCGAACTGACATATTTATCATATAATGGGATCGACAGAGAGGTGCAGACGGCTGTCAAACGCTGGTTACGATTCCAGGCGGCTGACTTCTACGACCCAAGGATACAAAAATTAATCCCATGGGATGACAAATGTCTCACTTCCAGTAGAGGATATGCTGACAAGTAGCAGAGCAATTATTGCTGTATCTGTTTCAATAAGTCTTTCCGTGCAATTGTGCTATTTTTCTGCAAACGGCCCCGAAAAATCACTTTCTGGATGGCCTCGTAATTGCAGTGGAGTGACAAAATTTGTATAAACACTTCTTTGGCATTATTAACACAGCGGAAGAAAAAAAATTAACCTTTTTATCTGCCCCCATCAGAATGTTTGCCTGTTAGCCCCAATTTACCTTGCAAGGACGCGTTTTAGGATATCTTTCGATTATTTCTCATTCATTCATTCATTCATTCATTCATTCATTCATTCATTCATTCATTCATTCATAATCTTTCATTCGCTTCACAGTGCTGGACTCGACCTTACTCAAATAATTTAAGTTAAAAAAATAAGGAGAGCAAAGAAAGAAATAGATAAAAAAGAAAGAAAAACTTAAAGAAAGAAAGAAAGAAAGAAAGAATGAAAGAAAGAAAGAAAGAAAGAAAGAAAGAAAGAAAGAAAGAAAGGAAGGAAGGAAGAAAAAACTTAATATAAATAAATAATAAAGACAAGAGGATTAAATCCTGATAAGCAGATTCAGAGAACTTGCTACAGAACCTGCCAGTAATCGGATCATGCAATTCAGAGCTGCCAACACTTTCAGAGAGCCTCAAATTGATCAAGTTTCCCTAGTCGTCACCTAAGCCAATCAATCATGCCAGATTCCACCTTTCCAGTACACAATTTATGAGTCGCCTTTTAACAAAGGGTTTCATGGGACTAAGAGGGAAAGATATATAGATATTCTTCGGGTCAAATTTCTTCTGATGAGATCAGATAAAACCTGTTTGCGTACCTCGGGGCTCAATGTGCTCTGATACCCAATTAAAACTGCTTTGACAAATTCCAAGTGAAATCCCTTCTGGCTGAATATTAATTCTCGCGGTGTTACCCGACCGCTCACACGGTGGCCAGCAGACAGTAACAACAATCATACCAAGAAATTGAAAGTGTCATGGCTGGAATTTGTTTCAACTGCTTTCTTGAGAGTTGGCATGGCACAATCGAGTGGCACAGCAATTCGTTGAGTAATGGAGTGTCTCTTCTTTAAACTGAACTAACTGAACTAAACAGACCAACGCAGTCTCTTCTCGTCATAATGCGTTTCTTGTATATGTTCAATTTGTCTACCACTCTAAATTTATCTAAAATTAGAATACCATAATGTATTCAATTTACACAGAGTAGGCTACATTCATTAATTAATTACTTCATTCATAGTTTTCTGCCCAAGTGCAGGTCCTTCGCTACAAACCCAGCATTCTATCTTACCTCTTTTTCGCCTCTAGAGAATACATGGCTTACATAATAGGCTAATACATCTCTATCTGACGTTATCAATTTAAATATGCTGTGCAATAAAATAAAATATATAAATATGCGATTGCTAAGAAAACTGAATATCTAGTTCCTTTTCGAGACTGACACCATAAATATAACTATTTCTAAGCAATAACACTGACAAAAACTTAGAATTATTTAGGTTCATAACAGCAATAGTTGATTGTAGAACTCGATATACAAAGTGATTCAGGAGAAATAGTAAACATTATAGAAAATGCTAGTATTGACTTTTCTAAATAAAAAAAGCATATGTCTAATTTCCAAAGAAAGTGGAGATACAGTTGTCTGGATATTACGCATAACAAGGGGTACAAAAATGATATGAACAATGACTAGGTACTACTGACTACGTACAATGAAATAACACGCGTTCCTTTTCCGAGATCATTTGAGGGCAGCATTGTTCATTCACAATTTATATAGATAAACATTTGTTTGTATTTCTCTTGGTTACAAGCATTGGCATACTCTTCCAGCATGGCGGAGCCCCTGTACATTTTACCCGTCAGGTGACACACTATCTAATTCTCATATTCGCCGAACGAAGGATCGGCAGCGGTGCTCACGTGCGTTGGCCACCAAGGTCCCCAGACTTTACTTCTGTCAATTTTTTTTCTATGGGCACGGATGAAAGTCAAAGTGTACAAAAACAATATAAACATAAGGAACAAATTGGACGCTCGCATTATGAGCAGTGCTGTCATAAAAAAACGACAAGACGATCTCAGAAGAGCAAGACTTAGATCTACTGTTGTAAACATAGCTGAAAAATACACCGAACTTTCGAAATGTGCTGATACCATGTAAGTAGGTAAGCAGTAAATGTAGTATCAAGTAATTTGTTTTCTCTTTTTTGTCATGGTAAGGCTTAGGCCTATTATGCGTAACATTCAAACAGCTATATTTCCACACCTATTGAAAATTGGATACATATCCTACAAAAGATCTTTCCGGTTTCAAACACTTGTAATTTACGTTCTATGAATCTGAGGTGCATGAAAATAGTACCAATAGAAATAGAAACTCAAACAGTTTAGTTCCTTGCCTTAGAGATGTTCAATGTTTCCCCCCTTGATAACACGGCACATATCAAGCCTGTAGTCAAGTACCACGTAGGTACGCGGATTTTCCGATCCTCACATTCTGGGGTTATGTCTGTTCACCTTACCAGGAAGATGAAAAGTAGTTTCGTCAAAAAATACCGCGGAACGAATAAATTCATCATCGTTTTCAATTAAAGTCTGCATACTTAAGCAGAAATTTCTTCGTAACACTTTCTTTTCTGATTATAGGGCTTGCAGCAACCGTAGTCGGTACGGATGAAATTGCAACCGCTTGCGAAGAATCTTGCCTTAAAATCAATGTACCATTTACGGATTGTAGGCCCACTGGATGTATCTGCACTAAACTTTGTTCAGTAATGCCGTTGCACATTAATAACCGACTGGTTCACATGAAAATCAAGCTTTTCTGTCCTCTATAGTAGCCATTTCGCCTCAATAATGAACAAATTTGTTTAAATGATTTATTATGAGACAGTGTTACTAACTAGGAAACTTTTTGAGTTTCTCTTTCCATTGGTGCTATTTTCATGCACCTCAGTTTAACAGAACGTAAATTACATGTGTTCGAAACCGGAAAGGTCTTTTGTAGGAGTCCTGTGTTTATATGAACTCTTTTATTCAGATCTAGTTCACATTACCGCGCACTAAAATATTTACTATTCGTCCTGAATCACTCTGTGTAGTTCGATAAGTTACTAAAATAGTGGAAAGAAGTGTAATATATTTTACTCGAATTATTGTTGTTATTGTTGTTGTTGTTGCGTCTAATCAACTCTCCAATGACAGGTCTGAACTTCGCAAATGGTACTTATGAGGCAACATGGCCAGGACATAATAGGTTCGATATGATTCCTAAAAGTATGACGAACAAAAATGGAAGTTATACGAGTAAGAACATTCAGTTGCATTGAGGCACGGTATTGCGTAGGCTACTTTGACTATGTTATAGGCCCACCAACGTCTTATTACCGACTGGAGATGAGGTCGCTGCTGTCGCTACAAACAGGAAACATACAACGAGCTCAGTAGTTTGGACGTCTGCCATCGGTAATCGGAATTTGGCTAGCCTATAGCACAAATTTTTTTCACGCTAAAATATCAACTTTTACTCCACTTGTATTGTATTTTTGTCGAGGAGAAAAACTCATCTTTTACGGAAATATTCGTCTTTTATTCAGTGATTCATAGTACAACCGAGTTTAAGTGAAGAATTGCCCATATTTCTTTCCTTTGTGAATGGTATTCGAAAAAAAAATACATTTTATATTAACATTTAGATTGTGGATTCCAGGTAATTTAAAATAATTATGACTTAATTTTACTTAAGGTAGTGCAGAGTAACCTATTTACGACCATGTTTCAGTAATAAGTTAGTAACAAAAAACACATATTTCGATTAATAGTCTAACCTTCTGAGTCCTGAGGGTATAGCATACTATACTATACTTCATACATGATTATGATATAAGATGTATGTGCAGAGACCCGAAGAATAGTATAATATACCTGCATGTGTGCCATAACTTTAACCTGCAGAATTTTTTCAGCATTTTTCCTTACGTCACTGACTTTTTTTTTTAACTATAGAATTATATTGAAATTTAAAAATAAAATAACAATAATGTTTCATGGCTCAGGAGAGTAAGAATGCATTGCAAATTTTACTTGTCAGCTGTAATATAATACGTGTTTGTAGAGAGTCGGCAAAGCTGCAGCTGGAGTACGTCAGGTGGATTTACAGCCACTTGCAAGTCAGTAAAGTGAAGGAGTACGCACTGCTATATTCATAGTCTATAGTGTTTTAATATGTTGTTTTTCATTTTCTCTAAAGTACTCAAAATTCTCAACAAATTATTGCTTATTTCAAAAATATAATTTGACAAAATAATAGTGTTTGCGCCAAAATTATAATTGTTTTATTTTATTTAGAAACAAACTCAGTTGTAGAGATTCAAAATAAATATCGTATTCACTTTAATACTCAAAAAAGCACCAACGCCAAAAACAGCATTGAGTGTAGTAAAGAAATTTCATGAAAAAGTGACCGTTCTTAATCTGAACAAAGAAAAGTCAGGAAGACCGAGGACGGCGAGGACACAAGAAAACATTGAAGATGTATGACAATCAGTCAATAAGATATCAGAAAAGGATACCGAAGATGAGCACAAGAACTGAAGCTGCGTCCATCATCCGCCAGGAAATTTTGGAACAAGAACTCAAAGTTTTCTTACAAAATGCAAGTAAAACACTCGCTAACATGTAACAGGTAACAATCTGGTGAAATGTACAATACTTTTAACGGAATGATAGAAGGTGAACAGCGCGTTTTGGGCTGTGGAGAGGCTGTTTCATGATATCGTTCAGTGGATTGAAACCCCGAAACCTCAAATTCTGGCGATTCACTAATCCATAAAGGAAGAAATTAGTTTCGTCTGTAAGCTACATATTTTTTTACCCATTCGTCATCATTCCCATCATTTTGTTCCTAAATAGAATAAAACAATAATTGAAGAGTGAGTATGGGAAAGGGGGAGTGCCACAAACAAGAGTTTTAATTATTTGAACAAAACCTTCCAGAATTGTAATAGAACACTTGAAACAATACAAAACATCCAGACTGAAATTGTACAGACCCAGAAACAAAATTTGTGCTACCTGAAGTAAGCTTCTAAGTTCCAGTTACAACATACTGCACATGCTCAATGGCCCAAATTTTGTTTCTGGGTCTATACTATCAACCGTTTCCATGTCGTGCCCAATGCTACAGTCAATAGATTCCATGGGAAAAAGGACAAATATCGGTCATGGTGACACTTTCACTCTTTCGCACATTAACTATACAATTTTATTTCCCTGTGGCATAGTTGAAACAGTTGTGAAATATTCTCCCAAGCTCAATTATCTAAAAAAAAAAAAAAAAAAGAAGAAAAATATTATATCAACTTCGCGAGATAGCCTATGACAGTAAAACAGGTAGGGTCTGTATTACATTAGCAGTTCAAGTACATATGAATATCCTACGAAATAAAGTGCCGGTATTAAAAATCTCCGAAAACAATTGAAACAATTTCATTTCAGAGACAAAATAATAATAATAATAATAATAAATAATAATAATAAATGTATTGTTACAACAAAGATGCATTGATTTTTTTATTAAAAAATCACTCTATCACCCCCAGAAAGAGTACATACTCGTGCTCAGGGGACATCCCACAAAATTTTAAAATAAATATTTTATTAAATAACAGAATAAAAAGTTAAAAGAGACACACAGGTATTACATTAATAACTGAAACTATATATTTTCCCCTTAAACAATAATTTGTAATTGATTTTGATTAGGAGATTGAATGTTTGGAAATTTAGCTGTTATCTTGTTATAGAGCCTTGGACCGAAGTTGCTACTGTGATTAAAAGCTTCAGTTGTGGTACATTTAGGTTCGGTTTAGCACATGTTGTCTGATTTTTAGTGTTATATTTAGCCTATGTGAAAACAAATTATATATATTTCGGTTTTTATGTACGAAATTCAATAATAATAATAATAATAATAATAATAATAATAATAATAATAATAATAATAATGAGTTTATTTAATCTGGCAGAGTTAAGGCCGTAAGGCCTTCTCTAACACTCAACCAGGATTAAAACTTGCTTACAGAGTTGAACATACAACTGGACTGGATTTAAGTATAACTCGACGGAGGCGAGTGGAGACGCTAGCGTAATGTGAACTATCGCGATGACGCTATACGATCGCAAGAGTAGTACAAGTGGCGCTCCGGGCTGCAGGACTCCACTGGCCTTGATCGAGTAATAATTACATACTGATTACGATTTAGGTACATAATGAGATCAAAAGAGGTAGTTACATAAAGTTTTGCCTCATAAAATAAAAATAAACATAGTAGAATACATATTAATGAATGTTTTTAGAATCAAAACGAATCACACAGAAACAGAACCCATGAATCTAATAAAAAATATACACAGTAAAAATAAAAATAAACACGGCATTGTTACAAATTTGATGGATATCAAATACTTTAAATTCAGAATACAACATTCTGAGGGATAATCAAGAGGCTTATTAAGACATTTTTATTATTCTTTTCTGTAGCAATGTTATTGGCATGAGGGAGGTATTAAAAGCACAACCCCATCCTTATGTAATATACCTTGTACTAATGCGAGGTAAATCAATCGATAGTCATGTAATTTTGTACGATAACAAAATAAAGATATTTTTTCTTAATTTAATGCGAAGAAACAAGGATATGTTTTTTCCAACGAAAGTGTTGGTCGATTATTATTCCGAGATACTTAACTTGAGGAGATTAATTTAGAATAGGTCAGACACAATAGAATAATAACAGGATGTATGAAGTTTTAAATACAAGAGCGAATCAGGAGATTTCAATCCAACAGACGTTAACGAAAACGGCACAACCGTAGTTTCAGTACGATTTAAGAGAAGTGGGTTGGAATCAAACCAATTTTTAATCAGTTTGATGTCATTATTTACTTTAAGGTAGGTATCATCGCAAGCGTGTTGCAAGTACTAGGAGAAATACATAAATAACTTATCCTTTCAAAGTCAAAATTAATCCCCAGAAAGAAGAGAAGCTGTTTCGAACACGTGTAACACGTAATACAGGCATGGCAACAACATGTCGTTCAATATTGCATGAGACAATGACAGACTGCTGTACACAGCAATCTGAATTAATTTATTGCAAAATGTTTTCAGCCTTGATGACCAGACAAGAAGTGTCTAGTGAATGCAAGTTGCCACGCAACATAAAATTACGCTACAATTTGTGAAGTGGATGTTGGTTGGAGGGGGAAAGCTATCGGTTCTAATTAATACCGCTACGACATGTTTCACTGCCCAGTAGCTATCCGGAAATAAATGTTTTTTATGCCATCTGAGATTTAACACACTGTATCAACTACAAGATTACCTAGAATTAGTAGAATTATTGATCAATTTTGGCGAGAAAATTCTCCAAGGAATTAATTTCACTCATCTTGCAGTCGAGAAATATCCAATTAAGTTACCAGTACAAGCGGAATATAAACACATCGCCTTACGCAGTTATGGTTAATGAGTCCAACTCGTTTCTGTTAAGCTACTTATAGGCTCCAGTGTGATTCAGTAAAAACGTGTAAATATTAAACAGGAAATAGGAGAGGTTCTACAGAACATTATGAGATAGGAATTCGGGATCAGCGAATTTAGATTAAGGTGATATGAGCTGAAACATGTCGATCGCTATCGCTTACTACAGAGTGAGTCAGCCAGAGCTAGACCGGAGTCAGCGGAAAGTCGTATGCCTAGTAACTACTGCGTGATTGCAGTGATCAGATCTCTTTCTCGCATACGTTTAGTGTTTAGTTACGTAAATGCGTTCACACAGTGAGGGTGCAGCCGTGTCACTGTCTAGTATATAGAGTCAGTACGTAGTAAATATGCATCCATAGATAGGTGCTAACCACTAGGATCGTTACTATCGCCTCATTACAGACAATGCGAAATAGTACCTGCACAGTCTATTGTTCCTAGTACCCTCATAAACTCAAGCTTCGTGACTGTATATACTAGACTGTGGCTATATGCCGTATACATTTAGAGTGCAGTAGTGTGCTCATTATGAAAAATAGCCTTGAACAACGAGTGTTTATTTACGACAACTTTGTGTAATACGAATCTTGGAGAACAGTTGTAACAAACTTTCGTCAGTCATTCCCTGATTCGCCAGAGCTTTCTAAAGCAATGATTTCATTTTAGTGAAGAAATTTCCTACAACTGGTTCAGTAGGCATTGGATAAGACACGAACAAGTGTGAAGCGTGTTCTTACTAAGGAGATGATAGATGAAATTGGCCACCGACTAGAGAGGTCCTAAGAAATCATCCCACCGTATAGCTCAGCAGGTAGGGGTGTCACAGTCTTCAGTGATGAGAGATGCGAAACAAATAAAATTAAAACCTTACAAAATTCATTGTAGTTCAGAGTTTAACGGTACCCGATTATCAGAGCAGACTTAGGTTTTGCATGTGGTTCCAACAGTCAGTGTACGATCCTACCTTAATTTTATATAGTGACGAAGCATGGTTCCACCTCAGTGGTTACGTGACCACTCAAAACAATCGTTACTGGACAGTGAAAATCCACATCGTTTCCACGAACAACCACTACATTACATAAATTCGAGCCATTTCGGAAACGGATTGTGGCGAGTTGCTGGACATGTCTTTAGGAGATGTGCAGCCTACCAGATATCACAAGGACAACACTTCGATCATAAATTGTGAATTCGGTAAGTACATCATTGCGCAATACTAACCGCAACAACGCGGAACGAATTCTCCGCATTTGGTAGCGTCGCCACGTATGAATCATCCGCCATGAGTGCGGTTACGAGTCTAGTCCTGACTGATTCACCCTGTATTTTTTATATTATTTGCATTTGTATACACTTATTATTTAAATATATTCACAATTATTATTTACACACAGTATTTGCATTTCATTTATATATTTAAATTATTTTGCACAAATCTGAGTTAACAACATATCATTTTACACCTCACAACACGTGCTCGAAATAACAGTCATTAACATTTAGTATTTACATTATTTTAGTATAGAGCTCACTGGACCTACACAACGGCCCAGCCCATTGGCTGCTTCCGCACTGCACCGCACTGGGCTCCACAGTGTCGCACGTAACTAGCCAGTGACGTCACCCTGCGTCACCGCACGGGTCGGGACGGACTACATGCGGAGCGGTTTTGTGTGGTGGACTTGTATCAAGGCATCGAGCCCAAGTTTCCGCTTCTATCAGTTACTTATAGATTGAGTTTACGCGGGCTTGTGCTTGTGTGTGCGGTTCGATCAACGATCAGCTACTGTTTCAAACGTTTTCGTTTTAGTTTTTGATTTCTGTTTTTCAAGATGAGTCCAAATAATGGTATATCGCAAAGAAAATACAGTGTCTGTGAGGCTGCTATTACACTATCAAAGAAAGCAGTGATTATGTTTGGCAACATTAGAACAAGATCATAAAATCTCGAGTTACCAAAGTCTAAGTCTCAGAAGTATTGACTATGAATAGAACTGTCAACAAAGTTAAACTTTACTATGAAAGTCGAATTTGCGAAGTCTTCTTCCAAAGTCTCGTTTATGAATACGGCTCTCAGAAACATTCTTCGGAACTTCATCATTGAATTGTTACAAAATGTTTAGAACTTACAGTGAGTAGCTATACGTTGTGTTACAAAAGTTAGGCCTGCTTTACATATAGATTGCTGCACCTTGCAGTACAGTGTGTACTAGTGTCCTATGAAACGTTCGAACATGAGAGAGGCGATCGAAACATTACAAACTTCGTCTTATTTCATATGAAAAGGTAATCGAAAGATCTGTACTAAAATCCTTAAGCGATTTAAAAATGAAGGGTTGGGAGTGGAGAACAGCGAATATTTTATAACAAGACAGATCTGCAGAACGAATATCGGCGAATATCGAACTTCCCCATAATCGGCAAACTTGAACTGAACATAGCGCCTGTAATGCATGACGTTAGTGCGCACCCTTTGATTTATTGTAACTGGCGCCCCACGCCTTATCATCAGCATGATGTTGTATAATTCTGGAAGTGATGGATATGTACCGTGTAAGAGAAACCGTTCACCTCTTTTTGTTGTTTTGTCAGAAGAAAGAATCGAATATTGGATAGAGTTTTCTAGCCTGGTTCTCTTCGCATTATGCACTACTTTTAACAGTACATTCAAGGAATTAGAGTTAAATATGACTTTTTTTATTTTAGGACAAAACAAGAATTTTCAAAGAAAATGCGCATCAGAAAAGACGTTTGAAGTGCGTATCCATTGACTGTGGTTACAGTTGAAACTTACTATTCAAAAGATTTAAATACGGCTTTGACACACACTCATCCTATAACAATTCGTTGTCATAACACGACGCATAGCCTACTCATTGTAAGTTCTAAGCTTTTTGCAGCAATTCAATGATGAAGTTCCCAACAATGTTCCTAAAGTAATATAATTATTATTTTGGTAGAATGGAGATTTCGAACAATTGTTCCATTGTCATAATCGAATGCGCATGTTTATACAAAATTAATATATCTACTATGCGTTAAAAGAACGAGTCGGATCGGGAGCAGTCGCTGATGTCTGTTTATTATTACCGGTTTGTGGTTATATTACAGGTCTGCCAACTGTCCTACACAATACATAAGTCATACGCAAATATCTGACGACTTCCGCTCTCCCGCACTAACACGATAGTCTCCCAAGTTGAAGTTGATCGCTTAGGGCCGTATTCATAGATATTCTTAGCGCGGGCTTCCGGTGGATGATAAGCGAACTAACGTTTTTCGTATTCATAAACCAGTGTTAGCTACATGATATGATACGAATCCTGTACAAGTAACCAGTCGATAGCCGGGGCTAGTTTAGCACGCTCGTAGCGCAGGCTAGCGAAATGTCTATGAATAGCACTCTTAACTTTCAGTTTTAATGTTATGTTTTCGTTTCATTGTTATTGTTAATATTATTATTATTATTGTCATTATTATTATTACTAATATCATTAAAATTATTATTATTATTATTATTATTATTATTATTATTATTATTATTATTACTAATATCATTAACATTATTATCATTATTACTATCACTAACATTATTATTACTATTATTATTATCATTATTATTATTATTATTATTATTATTATTATTGTTACTATTACTGTCCACACCTGTGCAGTAACGATTAGCGCGTCTAGCCACGAAACCAGGTGGCCCGGGTTCGATTCCCGGTCGGCACAAGTTACCTGGTTGAGGTTTTTCCCGGGGTTTTCCCTCAACCCAATATGAGCAAATGCTGGGTAACTTTCGGTGTTGGACCCCGGACTCATTTCACCGGCATTATCACCTTCATCTCATTCAGACGCTAAATAACCTAAGATATTGATAAAGCGTCGTAAAATAACCAACTAAAATAAAAAAAAATAATTATTACTATTATTATTATTATTATTATTATTATTATTATTATTATTAAGTAATCATGATTATTACTATTATTGTTAGAACTATAAATAAAAAGGACATCCCTTTTCAAATTTTATTTCCCGTATTTTATCTGTCGTAGATTGGCAGGTCTTATGTTACATGCACTCCGTGATTGTCAATAACGACGTACGACTTTTACTTTAGTATTTCGCGGATTAGTTTGGTCGCATAACATAATAGCCGTGCCAAGACTAGAATTCGCTACCTGCTAGCATCAGGGACTGTCGAAATAAAATTGAATTCAAACGCAACTTACTAGGCACTTGGTCAGTAATTGAATTCTTGTAAATAATTTCCTTAATCTATCACAAAATATTTCAATATCCAGTAATTTCATCACTATACAATTTTGTTATTCTAAGTTTAATTTGTAATTCAGTAAATATAAAATATTCTTTGTTTTTCTATGATAAATTATCTAGCTGTAATTAGTCAGGTAATCTTTTCGTAGTTTCATTTTTATTGTAATTGTAATTGTAAATTTAAAACTAACTGTAATTTTATTTGTAATTGTAATTGTAAATCTAATACTAATTGTAATTTTATTCTTTATATTATAGTTGGAATCTCCTGGTAGAGGGGCAGAGAAGGCCTGACGGCCTTATCTCTACCAGGTTAAATAAATAAATACTAATACTAATGAATACTAATACTAATACTAATAATACTTTAATTGTTTCCAAATGTTTAATTTCTCTCAACCTCATAAAATGAATGTCAAAATATTGTGTGAAGGTAGAATTATGTAGTAACGTGCAAGATGAAAGACAATAATATAACATGAAAAAATAGAGTAGTTTTCGTAAAACACGCCTTTCACACTAGGCAGTCTATTTATGAATTAGTAAGTTAATGAAAGCTGGACCTGCACATGAAAGAAAATCTCAGAAATAAAACGGCTATGTTGAATGTAATTTATAAGTAAGTGAGTAAATTGCATAAGCATTTGAATAGAATCTATCCTGTTAATTCGTGTGCATTTCGTTATAAATATTTAAGTCCCAACAGACTAGGAGCCGAGTCAGTTAATTTGTATTCTTAATGAAGGGCGCCTCCTTGGTACAAAGACACATTTAGGTATTGTATATGGATAAATAAAAACAAAGTCCGATAGGCCTATTCAGAGTGAATTTAGATAAAATGTGCGAACATTTGGCAACTCTCTGTCTAACCGATGGTCGAATCCGCGGCGACATAACAGTTTGCTTCATGTAAGCAGCTTTAAGTGTAAAGAAAAGAAAGAAAGAAAGAAAGAAAGAAGTTTTTGACGCAGACATCCGTTCAGGGATTCACACTGAAACAAAATATGGCAGAACTTCAAATGTTTAGTGTAACAACATTGTGATCCTCTGCAAAATGCTAGTGTTATTAGTTGCTAAGCCCTCAACTAATGTAAATTGTGTGACTACGCTTAATGACGTCACCTCCCTTCGTTACGGGCATGACGACGTCGAAGTTGCACACAAAATTAGCTGTGTCGCGTGGTCTCTCTTAGTAACATCTCGACATCGGAAACAGCTACAGACTTGTGCGACCAATCATTTGATTTGTAATCGCCAGTTCTGCATTATTAAAGTGTTAATAGACACGTAGACCTACGTTACATTTTTACTGAATCGTAGTGAAAAATAATTTTTTGAACTCAATCTAATTTCGGAACAACGCTTCATACGAAGAGAAAAGACGTTGCATGCCCTCTATTAAATACTTCCCTCACCGCAGACCCATACTCACCATTCGTAAACCGAAACAAAAATAACATTCAAATCAACACAATTGTAGCTACATTCCCAAAACTGGGTGACATTCTACTTGTCGGTGTATTCCTGATACAGCACTGAATTTGTCAGAATTGGGTAATTTACACGTTCTCTCGATCTCAATCGCTGTGACTTTTATCTCTGGGAATAATTATGAGATAAGTATATAAACGAATTCCGGACATCGAGAATGAATTAAAAGAAAATAGTCGTCTCGAATTTAATGAATTTACGAAAACGAACTGCACCCAGTCAACGGATCAGCAGATATCAGCACTTTAAACAAGTTCAGGAACAATACTTTCAGCGCCTTCTGTAACAAGTACGTGCATTTAATACTTTGCTTTCTTTTCCGTCAGCTCTCCTAAGTCTGCTACCCGCGGCAAACAGGCTCTACCAGCGATTAGAGGTTGAAAAAATATTCGCTATTCTTATCCAAATTCACCATGTAGGCTTGGGCCTATTTCAACATGCATGGAAATTTCAATTTTCGATTTGAAAAAAATACAAAAAACAATATTCATTCATTCATTCATTCATTCATTCATTCATTCATTCATCCATCCATTCATCCAATCATTCATTCATCCATCCATCCATTCATTCATTCATTCATTCATTCAGTGTTCTGCCCAGAGGCAGGTCTTTCACTGCAAACCCAGTATTCTCCAATCTTTCCTCTTTGTCTCCTTATATGATCCATTTATCTTAATGTCGTCTATTATCTAATATCTTCCTCTGGCCCGAACTCTTCTCCCGTTCACCATTCTTGCCAGTGCTTCCTTCAGTATGCAGTTTCTTCTCAGCCAGTGACCCAACCAATTCTTTTTTTCTTTCTGATCAGTTTCAGCATCATTCCTTCTTCACCCACAGCTTCATTTCCAACACAGCTTCATTTCTTATTCAGTCTATCAAATTCGCAAGTTCCATTCTTCTCCATATCCACATTCCAAATGCTTCTATTCGCTTCTCTTCACTTCGTCGTAATTATCCATGTTTCTGCCCCATACAATGTCACACTCTAAACAAAGCACCTCACTAGTCTCTTCCTTAGTTCTTTTACCAGAGGTCCGCAGAAGATACTCCTTTTTTCTATTAAAAGCTTCCTTGGCCATTGCTAGCCTCCTTTTGACTTCCTGTTAGCAGCTCCTGTTACTGCTTATAGTACACCTTAAGTATTTATTTGAAGCTATCCACCTACTCTACTGCTTCAATTAGAATTCGCAAGTTTACCTTCTTTATTTTGTTTTTTTTTTAATAATATTGGAACTGATAAAATTGTTGTGTGTATTATGAACTAATTAAAATAATTACAAACATTTATAAAACTGGTAAAATAATTGTGTGTATTATCAAGTATTTAAAATTATTGCAAATATTTATTTAAACTGGTATACTTTATGAAAATTCGACATGGAATTACCTGAAATTCATCTTACAGTTGCGGAAAATTTCAGAGAGAAATCAACCAAGGAATCTATCTAAGTGGGAATTGAACTCACGCCCGAACGCAGATTCGGATAGGTAGAAAAATATTATATCGCCTCACCTACATATACAGTAATATAATTCGCATTACTATAAAGAAATAGTAATATTTATGTAACCACGAGTAGTGTATAAACTTGATAATTATGGAACGAGTGAATTGTTAGGGTGTAAGAGTAAACGTACGCGCTAATTTTCACGAGTGTTTGTTTATAATGAAAATTATAAAGTGTTACAAACAACGTTTTATACTATTCTAGCATTAAAATATGTAAAAAAAAGACATTATAAACTTACAAAATGTAATGTTAAGTAGAGACATGAGTACTGGATATGACGTAATATTACAGTCTAGTATATGCAGTCACGAAGTTTGAGTTTATGAGGGTACTAGGAACAATAGACTGTCCAGGTACTATTTTGCATTGTCTGTAACGAGGCGATAGTAGCGATTCTAGTAGTTAGCAACAACCTATGGATGCATATTTACTATGTACTGAGCTTCGTAACTGTATATACTAGACTGTGGTAATATATTGCATGGTTGCTAAGTAACCGTTTCTAAGACAATGTTATTTTGTTGTTGTTCTGAAGCTTTTTCTTTGTGGTACTTTGTATAAAATTTTATTGTGAAGGCAATGATGACGTCATGGTACTAGTTGCTAGGTAATCTTTTCTGGCACTAGTCCCAAAATTAGACCAATTGTGCGCGATCTATAGCGTCATAAGCTCATAACAAGAGTGTTTTGATGCTAGGATTGCATAAACTACATTTTTGCGAACTGGGTAAAACGTGTAATGAAAAGAAGTATTTATATTCACTGATTTAATGAAACTTGAGTGATATTTAATTATTTTAAAGTATAAATTACACATACAGCAAAGAAAACATATTGTTCGAAAATTAATTTTACTTTGTAATAAATTCATATTTATACAAAACTTCCATATTGGAATGGATATAGCGAGCCAAGAAATCTAAAGGCCTGCCTTAGAATTTTATCAAATTTAGAGAAGGACGGTTATATTCGGAAATCAGGCTTCAGTGTTTCTGACATGCCAGTTCGTTGAATCTCACATTATTTCAATTCCTGAGGCATACATTACAGATTACACTTACCCATAGGCTAAGAAAGTTACAGAAAACATATTCCAACACTTAGGGATCTCATACTTATCAATGCATCTCCAAACTCTAGACATGTCGCCTCGAGCAGAAAACACTGTGCGCAAGAGTCTGCCATGATGATGCTATACTGAATGGCACAAGAAACCTACGGGCTTACAAACGAGTTCTGCATAATTTCAAAGTTACTTTTAAATCAGTGGGATACTTCACTAAATTCGTTCCACGTGTATTATAGGAAAAAGAAAGATGATGCCAGTTACGAGTTCATTTCGTATGATAACGACTGTGAAAAATTACGGCAACTTTGTGAAGCAAAAACCTTCGTCGTCAAAGTCAACTTCGATTATAACCCGTGAGCACAACACGTAAGCTATACAGATTTTCACGCAAATGGAGACTTAAAGTGATCTGCAGTGACCGCATAATTTCATTGAAAATTTAATTTTATTAGAGTCCAATCAAATCTATACGGAACGGGCAATAACTAAATACAAAGCCTGTAGTTGGCAAGAAGTGTAACTTAAAGGTATGGTCACCAATATCGAAAGCTAAATAATTTAATTAATTTCAAGGAGTTATTCTATCAGATATTTCAAACAAAAAAGTTTATACAATTTTGCTCGTTTTTACTTCCTTTCCGAGATGAAAATTGTTTTATATGAAAAAATTACATAGCGTGTCTTGGGAAAGCCATTGACTTTAATTACCAATATACTCAGTCAATTTAAGAGAGCAGTGCATTATGATAATAAATTATTAAAATAATTTAATTTTGTCCTTTAAATAGTCTATGCAGAAATTTGATCTGAATAAAAGTAACATTTTAAAATTATTTTTCAGAGCGAAAAGTTACATTTGTTCGGATAAAATTTCTACACATTTATAAAGGACGGCAATGATAAACAAGGTATAGTACAGTATGAACATGTTAACTGTAGAATTTTAAAGCAGGTATTAAAAATACTGACTATGCACACACAAGAATGCATCTGTCCAATCTTCTCCGCAAAGATATGCGAATGCGCTCAAGTAATAGTGGGTTATTCTGTATTTGCTGGGAGGCTTCTACAAACCAATGCTGCAGTTCTTCAGGTGTGGTGATGTCTGTTGTGTAAACCAGGCTTTTTATATAATACCATACACAAAACTCCAAAGAATTCAAATCCGGTGATCTAGGTACAGGTCCTCCGCTACCTATCCACCGTTCATATCGTCTGATAGATATCGTCGCACACTTAGAACAAATGGGACGGGAAGAGTGCGGCATACCAAGAATGTTGTCTCTTTATCATATCCAGGCGCTCGGTTCACTGGCGGCCCCAACAAGAAAAAAGGGCATTACCTCCTAAACGGTTAATTTGGGGACCTATATTTACAGGAAGTACTTTGCTTCTCTTTGTTTTTACTTTAAATCCCTAAATTTTTTACCATCACTTTTGAAACATCTTGTGTACCTGGCTCTGTTTATAAGCGATTTTAATGTGGTACTTTTTTTTTTTTGTACATCGTTACCGAGCGATTGGCCACTTAATGTTCGAAATAGAAAGATATACTTTTACCTTAAAAGAAATCAGAACGATGCAATTAAATAATAATCCTGTCAATAAGAAGATACTTACCTCTGATTGAGGTTTTGGCTGATACGTACATTTATTATCAGGCAGTACATTTCACTTGACGATACGTATCTCAGGAAGAACAATTGTTTGTGTGTATCTGATATATGACTAATGTAATATGTGACTGTATATCGCTAATTTGCTTAGATTAATTTAAATTAAATAAGTATTATGATACATAACTTATACATCTATAAAAAAACATTAACGAACTTCACATGTCATTTCGTTGTAATATTTTCATCACTATAGGACTCTAATATTACGATTACTTGCAGACTTACTAAAGGCTTTACCAATAACCAAAAATGTATTTAAAATAGGCTTAAGGACTTTACTAATAGACGGTAGTATATTATACACACTATTTAAAAGATGTAATTGATGTTTTGTTTTTTTAAGTATTATATCAGTGAATAAGTGTGTTGTGTCAGTGAAGTGTGTTGTGTAAGTGAAGTGTGTTTGTGTCAGTGAAGTTTTATAGTCTATAGTGGCAGTGCAAAGTATTTGAACAGTGAAATATTTTGGAAGTGTTAGTGAAATCAGGATGGTATCAGTGAAATGTGTCGTAATTCCAGTGCAGTGAGTGAGTTGACAGCAAAATAAGTGTAGTACTGAAACGTACTTGTGCATGTATGAACATATACTCATGGGTTTTAGTTCGAACTTCGGGTTTAAAATACAAATTTAATTTAATTTAAATGTTATTTAATGTTTCATTTGATGGGCTTAGAACAAAAAAGCAGGTAAGTGACGGAAACCTAGTTTTGAGGAAATTACAGTTAAAGTTCTACATGCAATGAAATATTATACACTAGTCTGGTGAAATGATGCCCATATAGCAGCACTGCAAAGTGTGATCACTTACCTGATTTTATCCCAAATAAACATCCTTTCGGGCTATCACAACACGCACTTACCTCATTTTTTTAATAATGTCACTTACCTGCTTTTTGTTCTAAGCCCCTCATTTAATTTAAGATGATCATTATTATTATTATTATTATTATTATTATTATTATTATTATTAATTGTATTTTTTATTAATTGTATTTATTAGTAATTGTCATTATTGAGTGTAATTATTTACCACTGGTACCGGGTATTTACCCGTTTGCAGTGTGAATACACACACACACACATACACAAACACACACACAACACACAAAACACACACACACAAAACCAGGGAACTAATTTCTCTGGAAGCATAGGTTATTATTTAGATGTGCGTAAATCAGCCTATCTCCAATCGTGAAGAGCGTACAAGGTGACTGCCCTCCTCTTTGTTTACATCAGGAACAAGGTTGGCTGGGATTTAGAATAATCAGTGATGTATGATATGAAGGGGGAGTTAACTGGCCATCCTACACTATTACCTAGATCTTATCTTAGTTCTCGCACGAGTGTCATGTATGTCACTTAAGGTGCAATTCCTATGATGCGGCTGACGCACGCGGCTGACGGATTGCGTGTGACGCACTACACTGCCACAATGGAATGTTAGGGAAGTGATTCCTATGCTGCGTCAGCCGCTTGCGTCGACCGCAGTGCAAGTTGAGCCGCGCGGCTGTACCCCTTCGAGAGCAGCACAGACGCAGCCGCAGCGCGTCTGGGAGAAAAGACTCACCACTTGCCTTGCTGTAAAATGTCTGAAGCAGTAGATTTATTTACCGTTCTGGAAGATGAAAAACTGGTCGAAATGGTGTCGAAGTTTCCATGCGTCTTTCATGTCGCAAGCTCAATCTACAAAGACCAAATTGTTAAAGACAATGCTTGGAAAGAAATAGGAGAATTTGTCAAGAGCTCAGGTAAGAAAAATAGTGAGTTCTAGTAATTCGATTATTTTGCCAGGGTACAGTCCCTGCACATAAAACCCATCAATATTCGCAAAACTATCACCCCTAGCAAGTGGTATAAGAATTTTAGATGGTGGTGATTCATTAGGATCTAGTTCATAATAAAGTCTAAACCACGATAAACTGTGAAGTGTAGTAAGTAAACTTAATTAACAATTAAATTGTTATTTTTAATTTTACGGAAGCATATTATCCAATATTCACTGTGCCTATACAAGCATCAAAGAAGACTACATACTAATGATGGAAGACACTGCAACGGAGGATGCTGGTGCACCATCAACTTCTCAAATCACAAATAATACTTCAACACAGAATATGGACAGAACGATGAATTCACTTCGACCACCGAGTAAAAGCCAAAGAAACCACGAAAAAATTGTCGGCTTGCTGGAGGATAGGCGCATCGATAGAAAAAAATATAATTGACAGTTTGAATCAGAATCGCGATGATGACACTGATTAAAGTATTGCGATGTCCGTCAAAAAACTGAGATCAAATTTGATTCATGAGGTGAAAATGAGATCACCGCAGATGGTTTTTGATTTGGAAAGTCGCTACACAAATCCTTTCATTTTTCCACCGGAACCTTCAGCATCAACAAGCACTAGTAGTTGGATGACATGATCATCACCTTCAACTTTGAATATCAGCAATCATTCAACCGTCCATGACTCGTATGACTACACGGGATTTGAAACCCCGAAAATTTTGAATCGCTGTGATTGTTTTTCAGTGTTAAAAAATAAAAATTGATTAAAACACTACAGTTTATACTAATAAAATATTTTTACTTACAGTTTTTGCAAGAAAAAATTGATTAAATATATTACTAAAATACTACTATAAACCATTTTTACTTTATATACCTCTGTGTTATGGCTAACTTTTTGTCAAGAGTTATAGAGTACAGATATCTACTTGAAGAATCTTTCTTGAGATCGTCTTTGATCAGATCGAGAACACAGTTGAACTGAGCAATGTTTAGCCTGAAAAACTCCCGAAATATCGTGTCATCTTGTAACATGTGCCGATTGATTAGTGTTGTAAAAAACCTTCCTCACGCCTTGTCCTAAATATGGGATATACTTCAGCATTTCCCTCATTTATTTGTTGGAGCAGAATTTCTTCCCCTTCATTTTCTTCCAATAGCAAATGAGGACCTAACATTCTAAATGTGTTAAGTGCAAAAAACAACTTTCTGAGATAATGATGAAAAACACATTGTGAAATGCATGTTGAGATACCTATAACACCGTCTTTTGGTGCACGAATGAATCTCTTACAGTTGAACTACGACAAAGACAATTTAGTATCATATTCTCTTATGGATGTTCCTTCCTTAGATTGAATAAAATGAAATTTGAAAAATTGGAACTTCGCATATTTAGAATGTTAGTTCTTCAAATATAACAATAAATCGCTTTCACTCATTATGCAAGTGTCCGCTCACGACCAATAGACCGCACGCGTCTGACGTTTCATAGGAATCGCCTACTAATGCGTCAGCCGTGAACGTCAGATGCACTACGTCACCGCGTGCGTCAGCCGCATCATAGGAATTACACCTTTACGAAGTTCCAATCATTCTTTGGACTCTTGACTAAATATATGGCTATTCAAAAGTAAGTTCCCGTTTTGAAACAGCTGTATCTTCTGTATATATATAGTAGAGCGTGTCGTTTAGGCACATTGAAAACGTAAACAGGTAACGTGTGGGGGGAGAACGACCCGTACGATAAACACGAGGGATGCACAAAGTTTTAGTTACATTTATGGCGCAGCATTAATTGAAGTTATATTTTCCGAAAACACACAAAACAAAAGAACACAAATTGCATAACGTTATCATATACACATTTTAACAAACAGGCAATAAAATTGCACCTTTGAAATAATTCAATATAACAAATCAAATTTTGCTACTTATGTGATGTTGCTTTCAAGCAGCATTTTTTACGGTCCTGAATTTCATTCTCTGTATAACTAACATAATATCACTGTCTTCTGTCGCCGAATTAATAAAATTACAGTATATTGGTCTCAAGTGACAACACTATTTCCAAAACATAATTAGCCTATGCCTTCTCAAAGTTTAATTTATTCAGGTACACTATCTGTTACGTTGGTCATATAGAGAATGAAATTCATGATCGTAAAAAGTGCTGCTTGAAAGCAACATCATATAAGTAGCAAAATTTGATTTGTTATATTGAATTATTTCAACGTTACAATTGCTTGTTTGTTAAAATGTGTATACGATAACGTTATACAATTTGTATTCTTTTGTTTTGTGTGTTTTTGGAAAATATAGGTTAATTTCAATTAATCCTGCGCAATAAATGTTGTAATTAAAACCTTGTGCATCCCTCCTGTTTATCGTACGGCTCGTTCTCGCCCCACACGTTACCTGCATTTTAAGTTTTTACTGTGCCTAAACGAGACGCTCTACTGTATCAGCATTTTAGTTTCATATAGGTACCATTACTGTTTAGAAAGTTTGGGTTTTTTTAATCGATGCGTGTTTCGTTTCTATGGTAACTGTGTCACGTAGACGGCAGTAGGAGAGTAATTGTAATAATTTTTACAATAGTCTTACCTTTACATGATATTAAGTTACTGTCTAGTGTGGTTTTACGTCACATTTCATAATAGGACCGTATTTCTATGAAGAAGTTGAAAATAGACAGATAAAAACAGTGGCGGTAACCGGGCAGCGATATTTAAAAATGTTGCAAGACCTTGCAATACCAGCGTTACAGAATCATAAGATCGAAAACATTGTTCTCATGTAAAAATACTGTTGCGGAACACATTTGGTGATCGTGTAATTAGTAGGCATTTTCCGAACATTTGGCCTTCTAGGTCACCAGACATAAATCCAGCTGACTATTGGTTATGGGGCTATCTATGTAAAAGAAAAGATATTTCTCAGTAGACCTACTACACGTGAGGAACCGAAACAGACACTATAGGATGTCACTAAAAACATCCTTAGGAATGTGCTTACTAATGCCGTTTATAGCATAGAAGAACTATTTCTTATTGAACAACACGGTGGTGATTATGTTTAATTTTTTCGTGTTTTAATAAAATCCCATTTCTTTACGAACAAATTGCTGTTTTTATTTTTGTGGAATCTAAAAATTTGGCAAATTTATTACCATTTCAAAATTGGAACTTACTTTTGAATAGGTAACCTTATATATCCACATACAAGAAGGTATCGTAAAGAAAATGTTTTCGAGGCTTCCTCGGAAATGCGAGTAATTTACACTTTTCTTATAGCCCAACGGAGATAGTGGGTTTACATTCAGTGGGTCCGATATTGCACTTGAATTAATTAATGTATTTTGCAAATTTAGCACATATAAGTAAATTATAGGCCTATTCCCCTTCATAGATCTAGATAATTGCACCAATTGCACAACGCCAAAAAAACTTGGAGATGAGAAGAGAGGACTTCAACCTTCCAAGCTCCCCGCAATCACGGTGAACATAAATACACTGCAGGTTTACGTTTCATTATCATTAGTAACGAGCAAGCTTATCGACGTAAATGCACCCTACACTTAATCCGGCGTTAACAATTATTTGAGTGCGTCAGAGTCTTGCTACTAAACGGACTTGTCGACCACACCCAAAGACGACCCTGTCCTGGTCTGAAGAAGAGTCTGCAAAACCGGACTGCATGGGCCACATGCCAAATTCAACACACACATGATAATCGCCAACCACGAGGTCTACAAGTCATCTACAGCTGTGAGTTCAAATTCAGCTTATAATGTGTTATCCAGCCTCATGCTTGACTGCTAACCGAGTGGCAGAGGTCCGGGATCAAATGTTAAAACTTATTTTATAGAGGATTAAGACTTTAAACACAATAATAAATAATGAATAATTATTTGAAATTATCTTCATTTTCATCTTCCTCATAGTCATCAACTTCAGGTTCCATATCGTAAAGACGAGAAAGTAAAGTAAAGTGAAGTAAAAATATGTCTAACATTTGTGAGAATTTTCTTATGTTACAGAAAAAGTCAAATTACTTTAAAGAGTGACAGTTTCCCGTTATTGCTTGAGATATTACTGTATCTATTTCAAAGACATAATTTTAGTTTTTGTTCCGGGGGGGGGCAAGATTATTTACGAAAAACGTTATAGAGTATATCGCATGGCGTACTTCTGAAATGAACTATATTTCATACCGTAAACTTGGGTAAACTTGACTGTTGGGGTAAACTTGACCATTAAAGAATTAGGATCTAAACCCTTATGTTAGAGGCATTGAACACATTTATAAAGGTTATTAATTTTTCTCCATTTCTGAAGTATATTTTTATTGTATTGTGACAAATACGGCTTATATCACTTTTTAATTCTTTTGTTTCTTTTATGATCAAGTTTACCCCACTTTACAGTACATTTCCAGTTTCCAAACATAGGCCTAAGTCTAGTTTTAACTTCTTATCCTATTTATATGATTAATAAATTGTATTCTCTTGTTCTTAATATATGAGGCTATCAAATGCAAAACTCGCCTTATCCAGGTAAAGTGATTTGTCAGAAAACAGGAAAACTCGTCATGGATATGAACAGTTTTGCATTTGATAATAATTTTCTGAGGTCTATTGAAGAGGAATTAGACAAGATTTGCACAAACCGACTATATCAGTAGATAGAGACCTCAAGAAGTACAAAATCCCATATGTAACTCTTTTTTTTATTCTGGATAAGGCGAGTTTTGCACTTGATAGCCTCATATCGTAGATGCGGACAAATGAACACGCAATTTTATTTTATTTTTTATTTATTTTTTATGTATTTATTTTGCTAATAATTGTAACAAAATATAATATAAACAGATAAACCTTTAGCTCATCCCTGAAAGTGTAGTACTCGTGCTCAGGGGCGAAAATATACTGATAAATGAATTTTAATTTAATTTAAAGAAATTGAGGGAAATCATTAATCAACTCGTCCTTTATTTCTTAACCGTTTATAAAGTATTTAATATTCAAAGTATAGCTCTCACATTTTCTTTAATAGTACTACTTTATTGTTAATTATTTTTAATCTTAAACGCAGGAAGTACAATTGCTCCCTTGTCCCCTAAATGACATCTCTCATCCATTCGCGAACTTTATAAGAGGCTGACGTTTGTAAATTATACATTTTCATTACACACTTTTAACACTTTGTATCACTTACGAATTTAGTTATAATAACAACTTTCAGGTGTTGAAATGGAAACTAAATTACCTAGTGGTAAATTACCTAGTTGACTAGTTTCGACTTCTTATCATTCATCCTCAGAACTTGTGAGGTCCTTGCTTCTTCCGGTTTCTTCAGCACCCCTCCAGAAAAACAACCGAAGAAACCGGAAGAAGTAAGGACTTCACTATTTCTGAATGCGACGTACGAAGTCGAAACTAGTCAACTAGGTGATTTACTAAGTTGTTATTATAACTAAATTCTTGGATAAATTAAATTCGCAGTTTTGGAGTAGTTCAATGCACAGGCTGCAAATTTCTATGACGTGTCTTTTTTAAGGGGTCATTTATCAGTGAGGGGTCACAAAATTCAACTTTTTATTTTAAGCAATTTTAAATATTTGTTTGTTTTTTTTCTGGCACGATGTATAAATTAGACTTCCAACTGCACTAGAAAAGGGTGAATATATAAACATATGCTTACACTGTTGCAGCAAAATTTCATATCTTATGTTTAGTGATATCTGTTCTTTGTCTACAATTCTGTAGCAAAAAAAAAAAAATGGATCAAAACTGAACTGACAAGGCAGAATTTTCATTGTTCTGTATGAAGAAAGACGCCATAAAACAGAAGATGAGGAAGAAAATCGAGGTCATGGTAATGGGAAAAATTAAGACACATCGCGGTCTAAACAGTGTGAGAATCTTTAATTGCAATTTTCTTGATTAAACATTTTTCAATATAAAGAAGAATATTACTCTGAAACTATGCTTACCTAAGAGATGAAATTTTCAGAAAATGTTTATAAGATTATATTACATTTATTGAACAAGGAATTATACTTATGGTATTATATTACTCGTTGTATGGATAGAAGTGGTATAGTATGACATGAATATTTCAAGCAAAAAAAATAAAAACAAATGACAGAATTAGAATACAATACAGAGCAAAAATTACAATAGGTGATGAGACGATTAAACATTTACATAATACATATGGTGTATTATTTCATGTTAAGATATAAATGAAGATTTGGAAGAATATATACAAAAATAAAGAAAGGTTAAATGGCAACATTAGAAGATATTTTGGTAAAAATATTATACAAGAAATACATCTTAAATTGCATAAAGAATTTCACTGAATATGAAAGTGAAATCTGGATCTTAAGAAGAAAAGATAGAAGACGTTTGGAAACAGCCCAAATAAGAATTTTTCGATCTATTTGTGGAGTTACCTTATAAGACACAATATGGAGTGAAGTAATTAAAAATAAATTGGGGGGAAGAAGAAATAGTGATGTAAATTAAAAACATCAAATGAAGTGGCGGGATCATATTTTAAGAATGATCAAAGACAGGTATCCACGTTAAGCTCTGGACTACGGACCATACGGAGGAAGAGATACTGGACGCCCTAAACCAAGAAGTTTAGTCTTGGAAATGGGTCAAGGGCCCAATCCTTGAATGGCGTATGATGATGATGATGTTGTTGTTGTTGTTGATTAATCTTCTTAATGTATCCAGCTGTTTGCTGACAACATAAAGTCCACTATAGGCTAGTCCACTGTAGTCTATTCAGTTGTTGTTTTTCACGAGAAATGAGGCGTAATGATGATGTTGTTGATGATGATGATGATGATGATGATGATGATGAAATGGAAAGTTTTAAAAATTTTTCTTGTATAAACAAAAATTTAAATGCTCATATAAATTCAAGTTTTAGTTCAATTGTTATCATCTCTCGTTTGTTACAATTAAACCCGGTGCTTGTTTTCTTGCGTGTTTCCTTGCTGGCTAGCAAGCTGGGTGCCGTGGTGGATACGATGCTGGCTTCCGTGTTGACTACGATGATGTTGTTGTTCTCACTGAGCTAGCTCTTTTCACAGTTCAAATTGGAAAATCATCTGCTGTTTCATCTGTTGCCAACACTCATGGTCAAAAAGAAACTAAATCGTGAGTGTAAAACAACTAAAGTCCTACATTAACAATAATAAATTTCGTAATAAGTTACTTAGGCCATAAGTGAAAAAACAGCCGAAGTTCGATATTTAATTGCTGTTTCTTAGAAACTAGACAATAGAGAAAAAACAGGTTTAGTTGGAAAATAACGAACATGGCGACATGGTTTCAGTGGTGATACTATATATCATCATCTTAGGTTCCAGCCTGCAAACCATCACGAAAAATAGCAAGGAACCTACCCTCGAAATCCAGCAAGCTAGTCATCAAAGAAGCCACCAGAGCGCATTACTTCCAGCAAGTGAACACGCAGTCTAGCCATCAGCGCAGCCACCTTGGAATCCATCACAGAAACACGCACCGTCTGAACAGGGCTTTAGTCTATATAGAGAGAGAATCCGGAAGAGATAGTTGCCCTATAACAAGGGGTACCGTTTGGTTACAGCCACGTAATTAATTTTGTTGTATATATAAATATACAAACAAAAACAATATCCTCACATAGTTAAGTTTTTCTTCCTCCACCCCTCTTTTGTTTTAGCAACCATCTCTATAACCGAATTACGTATACAGAGTGTTTCAGAAATAAGTACCGAATTTTTTAGGGATGATAGGTTGGGTTTTGTTATTCATTTTAAGGATAGGAACCTGGTGTCTCTGATGAGTCGCTTTCATTCTACGTGATGCCGAAGTTGGCATAGCGTACCCTGGAGGATAGGCAGCCGGAGGTGCTTTGGAATGAAAGAGGGAACAATATACTGGGTGTTCAATTCAAAGTGTGTCATGACGTCACTGTTGGTGAGTCAGTGATTTGAAGCGAGTTTCAGCTTTTATGTCAGAGAAGTTGCCTATTAATCAAGGCGTTCAATCAGAACTTAAGAACGTGTACGGTATAACTTGAACGTCGTAGCAACAGATGGCGGTCTGTGCGGTTTGTGTGCTACCATAACCTCTTTCGAACTGTGTTTTGCGCGGGCAAGTCGTACCCAGGGTATTTGTTATCATCGGTTGCGTACGGCAACATTCCACAATACAAATCAAATGCTCCGTGTCCATGTTGACCGTCGAAGTTAATGTCAACAAATATTGTACGTAAGTAATTGTCTTAACCCTCTCCCCATATCCCGACAGTAAGAAAAAACTCACCTCAGTACGTGTTTCCAAACAGTTCACATTCCTGCCACTGCAGGCGTTACCGTACGTATCGGTAAGTACTCTTCAGAATGAACGCCGTACTTGGTAGGCAACTTCTCTTGCATATAGGTAATACGCCTTTGCGGAGATGTAGGAAGATTGAATTCTCTAGGCTCATCGGCTAGCCACATGACGGCATACAGCGAGCCATGACGCACTTTGAACTGAACACCCAGTATACAGAGTAGGCTACTTTTTAACATTCCACAGCGAAGCACAAGATGTCGTCAACTTTGGTTAAGAAGAGAAGACAGAAGAGGTGAAGCTCAGTTTGATTCAGTTTACATTTACATTTACTGGAACGTAACTCACAGAAGGTGTTCAAAGTGTCCGCCGTTGCCTGACGACACAATTCCATTCGTCGGACCAAGGACCATTCGATATCATGTGCGTTATCGCGAACTTCGCCTGCAGCAGCGGCAATTAATGCCACTAGGTCTTCCTCAGTTTTTACCGGGTTCTAATATATCAAAGCTTCATGTGTGCCCACAAATAAAAACCAAGAGGCTTGAGATCAGGTGACCGTGCTGGACAATGAACCAGCCCACCACGACAAATCCAACATGCAGGGAAGCTGTCGTTCATTAATTATCCCACTCCATGCGGGAAATGAGTAGGTGCGCCGTCACGTTGGAACCACATTCGTCTTCTGATGTGTAGTGGGACATCATGTTGCATTGGATAGCGAGAGAATGGGTCATCGTGAACATCATGTTCCTATGCAAAATATAATCATCTAGGCACAACCTGACATCTCTGAAAAACAGTACTTATTTCTGGAACATTCTGTATATTCATTAATCAAACTGTACAAATGGTGATTTACAATTAAAAAGAGGAATTTAAAATTTGTATGTACTAATTTACAGAATTTTTAATAGATGTATTTTACATCTCAGAACAGAAAAGTACATCTTTAAAGAGTAACAATTTTATATGTTGATAATTAAGACTTGTCAAGATATTGATAGAACACTTATAATTGCCTAACACTTATATTGTTTGTGATTGTGAACATGGTTACAATTGGGAGCTTCTTTTTGTGATTTGAAATAAAAGTTTGTTATTTCTTTTCATTTTTGTCTTCATACTCCAAGCATCTAAATATAACAAGGCGGAGTCTTCTCTTTAATTACAGTACTCCATAATCGCTTCCTCATTCCATGAGGTCTAGTATCACAAATCGATATAAAGTCAATGAGTTGTATGAAATTGTAATTAATAATAATAATGGTGTTGATGATGATGATGATGATGATGATGATGATCATTCATTCATAGTGTTCTGCCTAAGGGCAGGTTTTTCATTGCAAACCCAGCACTCTCCAGTCTTTTCTATTTTCTGCCTTCTTCTTTGTCTCCTTATATGAGCGGTGATCAAAACTCGAGCTGCAGTGATTACATGCGACAGACAGCCTATGAAGTAAGGAGACGGAGGAAAGGTACTTGGCATGAAAACTACAACCGGTGTTGGTTCCTCTACTAATATCTTGATCAATCCCGCGGATAAAAATCTCATGCTTTCCTGTGTCAGTTATGTCACTGCTGTCAACATGAGCCAGTGAATAATATACGATTTTTCTTGCTTCTTTTTTTTAAACTTTCTCTTTAATATAATCAGGAATTTTCTAAATTCTCTCTCGATACTTGGTAGAGAAATTCGTAGTTTTTCAAAATTAAAAACTTCTTATGGACAAGTTATGTAAGCTATTATAATCATTACTATTTTGAGAAATTCTGTTAAACTAAAAGATTTCAGAGCACGAGATATTTCAAACCCCATTAGGTAGCTGACTTCCTTACATTTATTTATCTCATCTTTCTCTTCTTGGCTATGATTTAAAACATGTCAATTCCTGGCGTTTAACAGTTCGTTGGCACATAATACTGAACCAGTTTTTCTACAATACTATTATTAAATGAATGACTAATAAATTGTTACCCTCATCTAAAGATTAAGAAGATTAAAATTGAGATAAAATTTTATCCTTCTAGGAAAAATATCTAAAAATATCAATATTCATGCACGTACAGAAGAATTATAGAAACACTTACTTAGTGGCCAGTAATAATAATAATAATAATAATAATAATAATAATAATAATAATAATAATAATAAATGTGATTAATTTGTACAAATAATGTTTGATTAAATTAAAATTAAGTTGAATATTTCGTTAAGCTTCTACATTTATTGTACTATTTCCCAGCCTGAACGGAACAGAGTAGCTCTTATCGCTTGCGTGATGTAGCACTCTTAGGTGACGTTACCAGGGCCACCATATTTCTCGAATATCAACCTATATATAGTGTGTTTCACGTTTAAAATATTAAAGTGTTTTCCATTGTAATTAGAAATCAAATTTTCTTTGCTTAGAAATTTTTCTAGAATCGATGTGCCAAATCGTATTAAGTTATTAACAAAACTATTGTGGCACTGAATTTTTAATTGCGACATTACATTTTACGAGGAGACATTTCCCTCTTTAACGTGTGATCTCCTATGATAAATGTTTAAATCTCTATAGAAATTAAATCAGAAAAAAACTAAGTTATTATATACTGTTGTAGTTTTTGTTATCAGTTCTGTATTTTTACTTGTAAACGGTTCTTACCTTGTGAGAAAATTCTTCCACAGCTTTCCTACACTGGATTGCAGTAAATACAAGTAGTAGATCTTTTCTTGTAATATGATCTCACATTTGCTTGTGCAAGTATCATGCATTCTGGAAAAAATGTCTCCTTCACTTAAGCACTGATGAATGGAACAAGTTAGTATGGTGATTAATAAATCACCAAGACAGGCTTGTTGTACACCATGTCCGATTATGTCCTCCTCGATGATTGATGGCGTCGTGAGCTAGGGGGCGCGACATCAACTCTAGCTTCCTGCTTCTTCATTGCTACAAAGACCTGAAACACTGCTGTTTCTTTTCAAATTTATTGGAATATCGCGTTTTATGAAATTCTGATTAAAATGTATTATCATTATCATCGATAATCTCACCACCACCACCACCACCACCACCAACAACAACAACAACAACAACAACAGTAACAACAACAACAAACAGATGAATAAATCATCTGTTACATCAATGAAAATAAAATTATTAAATGACTAATATACATGATGAACCATAAGCAATGTCATTAAATTCAGCGGGTTATTCTTTGAGATATTTGAAACAAAAAATGTTAATACAATCTTGCTAGTTTTCGAGGTATATGTAACATTTCGTAGCGTGTTTTAGGAAAGTCATTGATTTAATTCCTTATATGCTCAGTCATTTTAAGAGAGCAGTGCATTTTGATAGTAAATGATTGAAAGAATTTTAGTTTTGTCCCTCAGATGTGCAGAAATTTGATCCGAGCAAATATAACTTTTCGTTTTGAAAAGGGATTTTAAAATGTTGCATTTGTTCGGATCAAATTTCTGGATATTTAAAGACAAAACTAAAATTCTTTGAGAAATTGATTATCGTAATACTCTACTCTCTTAACAAGACTGAGCATACTGAAAATTAAATCAATGGCTTTTCCAAAACACATTATGAAATTGTTAATATAAAACAATTTTCATTTCGAAAAGGAAGCAAAAACGAGCAAAATTGTATTTTTTGTATTTGTTTGAAACAACTCAAAGATCCGCTGAAATTAATGACAGTTATTATGGTTCACCTCTCTAAAAGTTCCATGAAATTGCACTAATAACACTGGTCTACAAAATCAAACTTTTTAAATCATCGGCGATAAAAACATACTTGTCCACACTACTTCAGTACACTGATTTTGAAAATGTTTTTCGTTTTTTCTGTGTCAGGTATAGTTTTTTTTAGTACAGTGTATAACAAAAGTTGAAAATGTAGTAAATTGCTTGGACTGAAAATTTCTTGTAAGACATAAATGAAGATTTTTATCAGCCTAATGATAAATACTGACATAATTAAGTTAATAACAATATGTCACATATTCACATGTTAAAAATGAGATGATTTTGGCTTTCTGCAGTGTTTCTGGCTTGGATTTTCTCGGTACAACATCCAGCAAAGTCTTCCATCATGAAGTTATTCCAAAATCCCTGATATCTTTGCTCCGTTGTCTTTATATCTTGGTGAAATCTTTTATCTTGCTCATCACTGATTCCACTTATATTTTGTGGGAAAACATCCAAGTGGTAATGTAGAAAATGCAGCTTTAGTGACATGTGACATCCCATTGTTTTGTAACAGATCAAAAGTTTTTCAAGCCTTCTTTGTAATCAGAAGATTTATTTTTGCCCCAAAAATTTTTACAAACCCAAACAAAATTTTACCAAGCAGCCTTTTCTTCATCATTTAGAGTTTCTATAAACACATTGTCTTTCATGATCTCTCGTATTTGTTGCCCCACGAAATTGATTTCTTTTAATTTTGCTAATGAAATCTTGGAAAATTTTTGACACAAATACTTGAATTCCCTAGAATTTGTCTTCGTTTTAGCTTCAACAGTACCTTTAATTAAGCCTAATTTAATATGGAGGGAAGGGAGAAATATGTTCTCCGGATTCACTAAATACACTTTCTGAACACTGTGTCTTCCTGGTCCATACACATTCCTCATTTCCCAATCTTTTTTCTCAAAATGTGCACCTGTAGCACGGCTGTCCCATAGGTATAGGAAGCAGCAGAACTTCGTGAAGCCTCCTTGTATTCCCATGATTTTCAAATCTCCACAAATACTCCACTCGTGAATATTATATTGTATGGCGTCCAAGAGTAGGCCTACGATCATGTTGTGGTAAGTCTCCTTCAAGTGGAAAGAGTGGCCTATCGAAATAAACGGTTTTGTATTCCCATTATGCAGCCAGAACTGCTTTGTAACTTCGCGCTGAGGAATCAATGAAAAGTCTCCAGTCAGTGGCATAGTGGTCTTGTTTCAGCTGTTTGAAAAGGCTGTTAACGTCATTACAAAATACCACTGGACAATCAACCGTGAAAACTTTAGTGACCTACCACAGACAACTTGGGGGAGAAGTCGTAGCAACCACCAGAAAATTGATTAGGCACTGTACAGTAGATAATTATTATGAAAATTTTAAAGTTTAAAAATAAATATAATATAAAATAGTTGTATAATTTTCACTCAGCAACTTATCGAAGTGTAAGTACAGAATGAATTCTGTTACATCACATTAAATTATATATTTCACAAATCACTTTATATTATTGTTTGACTATGATTATATGTGTACAAAACCGCCTTTCTTATCATAAAATAAATAAATTTTCATTAACGTTTTCGATACATGTGTAACATCTTCAGATGTGAAATGTTAGATTAATATTATGAAAACCTTGCCTATTAGATGGAACTTAATGTCGTAATTTCGGGTCATATTAGTGTGATTGCTTGGACTTAACTTTGGTTGATCTATGATATACATGCTATGTTAGGTTAAATCACTGCGAGTCATATGATATGATCTAAAATATAAAATAAAACTATTAGCGTAGTTATTGAAATGTGAACACTTTGTATAAACACTTTAAAAGTTTAAATCACTTTGAACATGTGTTGGCTGTATTTGCCGATTTAAATCACTGCAGGTCATGTGATAAGATCTAAATTATATAAAAATTAAAACTGTTGAAGAATTGTAACCACTATTAGCGTAGTCATTAAAATGTGAACACTTTGTAAAATCACTTTAAAAAATTATAATCACGTTGAACATATGTTGGCTGTATTTGCCGATTTAAAGTTCGTTGAATAGGGCAGTTTCTGTTGATCTTGATGTTTAACGTTGAACTAGAGCGCAGTGTCGTTTTGTCACTAACATGTTTATATTTTGTTAAGATGCGTGTTGTTAAGACGTTTCATCCAATTGTAGTTGATGGAATCTAATAGGCAAGGTTTTCATCATATTAATCTAACATTTCACATCTGAAGATGATACACATGTATCGAAAACGTTAATGAAAATTTATTTATTTTATGATAAGCAAAGGCGATTTTGTACATATATAATCATAGTCAAACATTAATAGCTTATCGGCAAACTTCAACATGAATTGGCTTTATATTATGTTTCACGAATATTTTCGACTTGTACAAAAGTCATCTTCAGGTGACGCAATAAAGCACAAAACAAATTGAACACAGGTGATAGCAGTACAATGAGTGAACACATATACGCATTACAAACCATGCATGCTCATCTTAAAAAAGCTGAAGTGTGGCTGTAAGTCAGAGCATCATAACATTGTAATTAGTTAAAATAATCAGGTAAAATTAACAATCAAGTAAAAAGGCTACACTTAGGTTAATATCATGCTGTGTGACACATAACAAATTGTGTGCCAATGTTTAGAGATAAAAATTAAAAATTAAGTTTAAAAATCTAAAAACCTAGGAGGTTAAAATGACTTAATATGTCCATTTGTAATGCAGTGTTCAAGATGATATTGCTCTCACCTGTGTTCAATTTGTTTTGTGCTTTATTGTGTCACCTGAAGATGACTTTTGTACAAGTCGAAAATATTCGTGAAACATAATATAAAGTGATTTGTGAAATAAATAATTTAATGTGATGTAACAGAATTCATTCTGTACTTACACTTCGATAAGTTGCCGACTGAAAATTATACAACTATTTTATATTATATTTCCAACTTTTCTTAATCTCAACATGACCTTCAAATTTAAAAATAAAAGCCGTTATATCCTTATTTTTAATAATTTTTTTTCTGAAAATCGTATATAAAATATGAGTCATCTCCAAAACTATACATCATACAGGAAAGCTAGTTATATATTTGAAATCAGCATATCGATTTTAGTAAAGTCAACCTATTTTTATTTCTTATGATTTTTGCTTGTAGACCAGTGAATTGGAATTATGTCATTTTAGTGAACTATTCAAATAGGATCAAATATCTGTTATATCAGAATCGGTTATGAATAGCTCCTGCAAACAGTTTGTCCTTGTATAGTCTAAATTGTAATACGAGTGCGGAAAGGGCTCTATTGCAAAATGAGTATAAAAATTGGAGTACTCACTTCGGTCGCGCTTCAATCCGTTACAATACAATACAATACAATGAATTCTGTAAAATTAAGGTGACATTCAACATTTAATTTTTTAAGGTGGCATGTATTTATCTAGCCTGACGAGTTTACTTCCTTGGTTTGAATTGTAAATTATTTAAAAATAGCGTGTAAGAGGGCCTTAGACTAGAAATGTTTAGTTTAAATGTAGTTCTGTTTATAAGTATGCATAAGAATGCAATTATTTGACTTATTTGAACTGTTGTATCAGTGAAGCGAGGTGAGTCAGTGAAGTTATGGTTTTACAGTGCAGTGAACAGTTCCGATCAGTGATAATTTATAGCGTCAATGAAATGTGTTCTATAGTGTCAGTGAAATGTGTTACAGAGTGTCAGTGAAATGTGTGCTAAAGTGTCAGTGAAATGCGTCATAGTGCCACTACAGGGAATAGAGTAAAGTGAAAGACTATTGAAAATTATGTAGGACCTATACATAATCATGTAGGTTGTGTTGTAAAATTAGGTGTTTTATTTTATGTTTTATTATTATTGTGTTAAATTGTATTGTGTATTCTTATTGTATTGTGTATAAAATTGTATATGTGTTGTAAATTTTATTATGTATTGTAAATTTTATTGTGTATTGCTTATCATTTTAACTGTGTATTGTTAATATTGTATATACCACTGCCACCGGGTGCTTGCCCACTTGCAGCGTAAATAAATACATACATACATACAATCATACGAATTTTGCAATTGCCATTTGCCAAGTGTGTTACACTCAATTTTTATACTAAAGTGACAAACAGACCAGGGAAAAATGTATACGCCTACATTTCATGACAGTCTTCATATTTCATCTGGAAACGGATATTGTAAGACACGTTTCTAGAAGGCGGTGATCTCATTTTAACCATAGGCCTACTGTATTGTTGATATGAACAACAGATCTCGTTTTTTAAATAGAAAATTTAATTCTATAGTCACACTTTCAATAATTTTGCATCATAAATAATGGACTTTCAGCATGAATATGAAACCAACGAATTAATTATTAATATTAATCAGAAATAGCAATTTGTAAATCACTGTAGAAAACTTTCAATCGAATCCTATAACGTGTTAATTATAAAACAAAATGATCTTGTGTAGATGCATTTACTGGAGAGGGAATTGACTGTTATTCATAGCTTATTTCATTCCGTTCATTGGATACAAATCTTACAGCAAATTGTATTTATTTATCCTAATTCCAATACCCTAATTCCTGTATAAACGCAATCATAGAAGTTTCCTCAAATCCCCCGTTACTTCCTTATTGTAATTCAGTTCATCATTTATCAAATTGTTGTTACAGTTCACGAGATGTAATAAAATCGTCTAATCTTCTCCCACGCTTACTCTGTCTTCTCCCACGCCTACTCTGTAATAAAACAGTTGCCGAGCAAGAGAACAGAACCGCATTATTACACAGTCTGTACCTAACATAACCTCATTCACCCACAGACAGGCCCCGAGAGATTTTCGCCGTACACGAGTACATTTTTCTGTGTCAGATCTGGAGTGTAAACACTGTCAATTTGCGTCTGAGGATTCTGCATCCCCCCGCGTCTTGATTTATGTGGAGAGCGGGTTCGTGATCTGCACTCCATTATAATTCCCGGCGTGAAATTCAATAGTAAATACAGGTTGCCGCCATCTTATATGACTAATGCATGAGGAGGCCTGTGTTAAGTTTCATCGGGAGGCCTTGATTACCTGAAACTCTCGGCAGAGGGCAGCACAAGATATATCATCCCCGGTTAATTGCCTTCTTCATATGTCCATGAGCTATTTCTCATGGCCCGCATTGCTCAATGCCGAGTTTTGCCGAGACCTCCCTTGATGTGCAGAACACATGCGGAGCCGGGGAAAATAAAATAGCAACAGTCCGGATTAATCTTACAAGGCAGATGATAGAGGGCCTTGTAGTATTGTAAAACTGGCAGATATCCGTAGTCGAGCCACTTTTATTTAAGACAGTCAGTGTAATTGAATCGTATTAATAACGCCGCTGATGTTCCTGAACTTCACGCTGCCCACCACGAATGTTTGCGGTTTTGGAAGGTATTTTTTTGCTGATACGAATAGAATATTTTATGGATACACATGTACGAGTAAAATATGATTGTCACAATGAGCACAGTTTTCTCTCAAGGACCAAAATCTTCGAGATTTTCATCCTCATTTAAGTACCTTAAAATTATACTTTGTTATATTGAGTATTTCTGTCTTCATACTCCGCGCATTTATTATAACATCAATTTGTATACAAATAATAATACTTTATCAAATTAAGATTAAGTTTGTTATTTCGTTAAGCTTTTACACGTTAAGAAACGATTTATATGAATCTTTTCCAAGTCCATCTGATATCGAGCTACAGTAACTGTTTCTACATATATAAATCCTGAAATAAATATATTAATCAATACGTGATTGTTTTTGGAATTACCTATAGTCATTCCACAGTCTGCTATATACAGTCACGAAGCTTGAGTTTTGAGGGTGCTAGAAACGATAGACTGTGACGGTACTATTTTGCATTGCCTGTAATGAGGCGATATTAGCGATCCTAGTGGTGAGCAACTATTTAATGTTTGCATATTTACTACGTATTGAGCTTCGCGACTGTATATAGTAGACTGTGGTCATACAAAGAGAAGACATCTCGAATGTCTGGGTGGGTTTCTTCAGGAAATGCTGCGATGAGCGTAACTAGAGAGCGGAAAAATATGAAATTTCAAATTTTACATCGTTAATCGCAGATTACTCTGAATCATATTTTTTTTGTTTCGTCATGAGTAGAATTGCAATGTTTCTTTTTGTTTTTTTTTTTTATATTTCATAATGTTTCGTAAAAAGTTTCATATTATGAACAAATCTTCATGTTGTTCATATTTTCCAACACCTTTTATGTATTTCAGATCTACTGGAAAGTTTTGGAGACGAGTTTCCATGTTCTTAAGAAATCAATATCATACATCATACGTAATGCCATACCATGTTCAAATTATCCAATCACAAGCAGCCTATTTTAATGCCAGATCCAATGCCCCATATAATGTAAGACCCGAGCATTCGGCTGAACGTATTTAATTTTTAATCACATACATCGCTTGTAGCAGAATGGTCACAGCCTAATGTCAAAATGTAGCCGAATTCAGATTCGATCTAGTAACCATTCTGTAAATACCCACTTTTATGTGTAAACTTTTTCTTCTATCAAACCTATTTTCTCACACTCCAATACTCATAAGATTTCCCCAATAAAATTAAGGAAATATACAGCGAAAGTGGTTCCGGGCTGAAGTCTGTACACTGATACTCTCTTACGGCAAGGAAAGCATTTCTATTTTCGTTTTATTTTCCTGCTATACGAATAGCACCAATTACCTGACAATTTCCGTATTCGTGAATTCGCCGACAGGATCTTTATTAGAGGTCGCTACCTAAAAAAAAAATAAATAAATAAAAAAATAACCCGGCATTACTCCAATAAGTGACACCACTAATACTTCAAAACTCTAGCACTGGTCATCGATTACCTTTTTTATTCAAGTTCTCGCAAACAATCTCCAGATATGCCGCTACGGACTGGCTCCTGTTGGCACAGTGGTTACAATGCTTTGCATAAAGTGTCACCAGCGAATAGGGATTATATTATAGAATGGACACTGAGCAATTTTTCCTGTGTTTTGTTTCTCTATGCGCGGCATTTAGTTGCACTTTCAAGCGCTAGAGGTTAGTGTAATCGAGCACACGTTAAGATAATAATTGAGTATAGTCTTGAGACACAGGATCCAAACATCGCCTACCTTATTGCATAATCCATTAACGCTTTGCTTCAAATAAATTCACGTTAACAGCTTTTCCTTATTTCTCAGTGACAAACTAGTTGTAGGCCTAATAATATTTTTATATTTCAGATATAATAAATTATATTAAAATATAATATAATACATTATAAAATTATGTATCAAAATCGTTTAATATTTGTATACAATATAATATGAGTATATGGTTTTACTTCTCATAAGAGTTTTGTTTTTCCATTTTCAGCGCTATCAAATCATTACATATTTTAAATTGTTGTTGGGGGTCAAGGTCTCAACTCTCACTATAAAGGAACTCTAGAGTCTAGACATTACAGTTAATGACGGCTTTATTATTTCATCGGTCCAATTTATTTTGAGTACATAATGTACCTATGTGTATTAATTGTAAGTGTTATATTTCCGCTGTGTCGACTGCTAGCTGGTGTGATGTCAGTGCCAACTCCTGGGAGAAAGCAGAATTTCACGCTCAAACTGATTTGAAGGTCATTGAAATCAGTCCTGCTACATTAAAGGTACCGACGCGAATTGTCCATACTATATATTATCTATACGCTTGTGTCACTACAAGTTGATAATAAGATATACATTGGTGAGAAGAGCCAAATTTAAAACGGTTTCACTGTTATTATTTATTTGCTTTTATGAAATTTTCTTGTTCTGAGCGTAGTTTAACTCTTAAATTGGCAAAACTTCATTTCTCACACTAGTTTGTTAAACCGTGTCGGACTGTAAAGAAAACAACTATCGCAATGTCCATTTAATTATTTATTTACCAGAGCTTCCTCAAATTAGAGGCTGCCATTAGACAAAGCATACAAAGCAAAAAAAGAACAAATAGAGATGAAAGATAACAGAGTGAGAAAAATGACAAACAAGTAAACAAACAAACAAACAAACAAACAAACAATGGCAGTTAAAAGAATAAGCTACGAAGAAGAAAAATGATAATGGTGCGTCAGTTTTTTCAGTACACTGAATTAGAGTCCATATAGGGGTTCCGTAAGAGTTTGACTAACTCTCTAATTATGAGGAGGGCCAGTTCATTCAGAAAAGATTTGTGCAGTCCTAGGGTCTTACAGAATTGAGAAGAGAAGTTAGGTATCGTTCCCCTTGCTCCAAACATCAATCCCGTGACACTGATGTTGTGAAGTTGTTATAATATGTTGTACCATTATAGTTTTGTGAAATTTTAATTTCCCTACCAATTTTTTTCTATTGTTCTATTAAAATTATAGCATATAGCCTATTAACCTGTTGTATCCTATAGGATACTTTGCGAATTTAAGGGATAATTGTAGTAGAGAAGGCATAGCTGAATAATTTCGGGACGTTTGTAGCACACTGACTTATATTGAGGTTGGCAAAGCTAACAGACGTTCTTTTCGCATCGTGTTTCCTGCATTGGGATATGTTAATATATTTTTTCAAGAACATTTCATACTTTTTCATGTTTTGGCGGCATGGATTTCATATTTTGTCAAATTTTTCTTCATATTTCTCCCACTTTTTACAAGTAATGTATTGAAATATAGAACAGAAGCAAACGAGGTTGGATCCGCTAACGTAATAGGCCTAAGTATAGGTTGCAGGTTCCATTTTATAAATGTTGTAGTTTCAGAAATGCTGCGATACACATTATTTCTTAAAATATAAAAGCAAGTGAGGTTGGATCCGCTAACGTAATAGGTACGCATGTTACGCATTCCATTTGATCAATGTTGTAGTAAAAGCAAAACCTGGGCTATTAATGAACAAATTGAGTTCTTTAACTAAAGAATGCATTGCGGGTGGTATCGATGTAACTGTAAGTTAGTATTAGTAGTATTTATTTATTTAACCTGGTAGAGATAAGGCCGTCAGGCCTTCTCTGCCCCTCTACCAGGAGATTCCAACTATAATATGAAGAATAAAATTACAATTAGTATTAAATTTACAATTACAATTACAAATAAAATTACAATTAGTATTAAATTTACAATTACAATTACAATAAAAATCAAAGTACGTAAAGATTACCTGACTAATTAAAGCTAGATAATTTATCATAGAAAAACAAAGAATATTTTATATTTACTGAATTACAAATTAAACGTAGAATAACAAAATTGTATAGTGATGAAATTACTGGATATTGAAATATTTTGTGATAGATTAAGGAAACTATTTACAAGAAATCAATTACTGACCAAGTGGCTAGTAAGTTTGCGTTTGAATTAAATTTTATTTCGACAGTCCCTGACGCTAGCAGGTAGTGAATTCCAGAGTCTTGGTAGGGCTATTGTGAAAGAGGATGAATATGAGGAGGTGCGATGGGACGGTATTGTTAGTATTGTTTCATGGCGAGAGCGTGTGTTCAGATTGTGGTGGAAGAAAGGTAAGTGAAGCGAGACGACAGGTACGAAGGAATAGAAGAGTTCAAGATTTCGAAGAGAAAGAGAAGTGAATGTAAATTTATTTTCTTATCTAGTTTAAGCCAACCTATTGCTTCCAGGGATAGGGTAATACGATCATATTTACGAACATTGCTTACAAAACGTACACACAAATTATGAGGGCGTTGAAGTTTCGTTTTGTTGTCGCTGGAGTTCTGTGTTTATGCGAAAAATGTAGCCGATGTATCGTGCTGTTCCTCGGATATTCAGATGCAGGAACGGTGGAACAGAGATAGAAGCTCAAGCCGTTGTTTTTCGTCTTTTACTACCGCCAACAACGGCGCTCAGCAGAGGAAAGTCTATTGCACAGGCGCATGATCGTAGTTGTTTTGTGCCTATCCATAACAATTAGCAATTTAGCATGCTACATTACTGACTTCAGTGAACAGTAAACAAGACTGTGGGTGCAACGTCTGTTGATTTCAGTATTTCCCTGGCGTTCGAGACGTCTGATGAAGAAGTACTTTCATTAATTGTGAAAAGCTAACCATATAACGTCCATCTACCAAGCAAGAACATGTACGAGTAGGCTTGCCAACTTTCGTAACTCAAAATTAGGGACACAAACGTTACTGAAAATTTTATTGCACTAATTGTATTTTCACCTACTAATCCACATATTCAACAGTAGTACTCATATAACAGTATATGTATATATTTTAACAGAACCACCTCATTTCATATGTAAAAAAAAAACAAAAACATTCCGAAATGACCACAAAACAAGTTGAAAAACACTATAAATCCCTTATAAAATAAATTTTAACACTTTGGAAACTATTAACCATCTTATTGATGTAATTACTAACCTAATATCAACTAACCTAACTTAATGTAATCTGAACTAACCCGAACTGATCTAACCCACCTACAAAAAAAATTTCAGCCACTCTTCTCGGAAAACAGAGACGTTGACGTGATTTATCACCACAGCTATCAGATCTTATCACACATTAGGGGCTACGGTATTTTACAAGTCTTTGTTGTTGTCCTCGTTTATATCTATATCTGTTGTAGAAGTGGTCATATAAATATTCCTTTTTTCCACTTTTCCGCTGAAACCAATGAATGACGCATCAAATGGAACAAAGTGGACATAATACTGAATGGCACCAAACTATGTTGTCCTCTTTTATATCTATATCTGTTGTAGAAGTGGTCATATAAATCTTCCTTTTTTCCACTTTTCCGCTGAAACCAATGAATGACGCATAAAATGGAACAAAGTGGACATAATACTGAATGGCACCAAACTGAAGTTAAAGTGTATAAGATGAGCACAGAGAATACATGACTGAGTAAGTATCCTGTAGGCTGCCCTAACTTTAGGTATGATCATTGCACCCGTAACTCTGTTCACACATGAGCGAGAATTAAATTTCTGCCTTGAACATGCGTACTGTAGTCATTTCTTTATTTCGTAAGCATGTCTGTATGAGACTATGGGGAATTAACTTCCAATTCAGACTAAATCCAACAATCTGATAGGAATGCCAAATATGCCATGAAATCGGGACATTTTGATACATGTGCAAATTATTTCGGGACGCAATGGTCGAAATCGGGACTGTCCCGGAAAAAACGGGACAGTTGGCAAGCCTATGTACGAATATATACAAATATTACAGTAATTTTCTCGGTTTCATTTAAATAACTACGTAAAGTAAAGTTATCTTCGTTGTATCATGGTAGCTTGAATAACATTTGATAAGCATGTCGAAATTAAATGGCAATTTAAATGAAATAGATTGGCTATGACGGCGATTGTGGTTTTATAGCTGATTATTTCACAGAACTTATAACTGCTAGATTATATTTTATCATGAATAAAATTGGTGATTATTAGATGGCACTTGGCAAGATGAAGCCTGAGTTCGAGCGCGGGTTCGATCCCCGCTTGGGGTGATTACCTGTTTGGGTCTTTTCCGAGATTTTCCCAAGCCGTAATGTGAAAGTCAAATAATCTATGACGAATCCTCGGCCTCATCTCGCCAAATACCGTCCCGCTATCACCAATTCCATCGAGCTAAATATCCTAGTAGTAAATGCAGCGTCGTTAAATAACCAAGTTAAAAATGAGATCCAGGATTCGCTAGATTATATTCAGAAGCAGATCTTTAGGTATTGCACCTATGTCCAGGCTTTCAACATCTTCGGCGTTTTTGCTCTTATGCTATTCTGTCGTGCTTCGCTGTCCCCATCATGTGGTAACTATTAGAATAGAATAGAATAGAATAGAATAGAATAGAATAGAATAGAATAGAATAGAATAGAATAGAATAGAATGTTTTATTTACGCTGGCAGAGTTAAGGCCATAAGGCCTTCTCTTCCACTCAACCAGCCTTAATCAATACAATATATATTTAAATTACGAATATTTACACTACACTTAAAAGATTCTCCAGCAATATTTTTCAGTTAAGTTTTAACGACTAGTAAGTTACATGTTTATTTAAATTTAGATAAGCCTATAAGATAAAGCAGTAACTTAATTTAGGAGCTAATTTAATTCAATCAATTATAATTAAGTTGAGATCGCTAGTAAAATGATGAGAATTAATTTAATATAAGTTTACTAGAACTATGTTATAGGGAGAAAAATATAAATCTAAAATATATGTATACAATGAGAATATTAATGTAATGAAATTTTGCCATTAGAGCTTTTGTATTCTATTTAGAGAAATTAATAATAATAATAAGAATGGGCAGATGTAAGTTTCACTATAAGTAACAAATATTAATCAGTAATTAATCTGTTAAGTAATAATTTATGTAATTTTGACCTACGTTAATTTTCGGCTTCTTTCATTAAAAATTATCCAGTGTTTCTTCAAATATGAAACGGCAAAAATCGGAGTGAGACAAAGATGCTTATACTCAGCTCCAGTTTTATTTGTAAGGACGTGTTTTCGCTTATCATTTAAACTTCATTCCTGTCATTTCCACCTTTCATTCATTCATTCATTCATACTGGTATTACTATTACTTATGAAGAATCTATAGTGCAGTCGCCCATGATGCCTCAATTTGATTACTGTGATACTGTCTTCACTGACCTTAACGTAAAACTGATAGAAATACTACAGCGTGTTCATAACGCTTGTGTGCGAATTGCAACATTCGTAGATCTGATAGTATCTCACCTTCACTGAATAAGTATGTTGCCCTGGATCCGCCTCAAAGAACAAAGAATCATTCATTGTCTCATCTTACTCTTCAATATTCTTCAGAATTCTAACCCTAGTTATTAAGCTTATCGTTTTGTCCTCACACTCTCCATTCCTAAACATAGAACATCCTTCTACTCTTCATCTTTCACCGTTCCTGCAGCCCATCTCTAGAACTCTCTATCACAGTATGTGACATTATCAAGATTTAGAAATAAATCGATGTTGTTTAGGTAGAGGGAGACAAGTCATAAAAATGAGTTTTAAGTTAAATGAAAATTAAACATCGGACCCTTACAGCAAATAATTTTCTACACAAATAAAACATGTCAAATTTTAGTATTCTTTTGATTTTACCCACCCACTTGTATAATTTAACTTGTAACTTGTATATTCCCTGGGGAACAAAACTTCATCTGCACAAAAAATGACTTAACCCCCTTTACCGGAACACCAACGAAATTAAAACTATAGGCTACTCTTTCAATTTCGATTCCCTTCAATTATAGCTAAGCCCTTATCCATACCACAGTTTTTACAAACAATACCCTATATATACGTATTTTAATCAACACTACACTTCCTTGGTCACCAGATTAATCTATCAATTATCATCATAGCTTTTTCTATTGTGATTTTTATTTAAATTTCGTTTTTATTATTTTATTACATTCCATTTTTGGTACCTTTGTTTATCTTATCTTTCTTAACTATTATTTGTACTGATTGAATTAAGTTACTTATGTTGTATTCCAGTCTATAGATCTGTATTTTACTTTCCTGTATTATTTTCATTTTTTATTATCTCAATTTTGTTATTATTTTGTAATGTGTTGGTATTTTCGTTCTTTTCGTTCAATTTCACTGCTTCATGGTGTTGCATATTGTGTATTTGTGACCCCGTGAAGCGTAAAAGAATACCTTGCAAACGAATGAATGAATGAAGTGGGAGAGTGAGTGAATCAATCAATCAATCAATCAATCAATCGACGAATGTATGAATGAATGAATGAATAATTAAATGAATGAAGTAAATAAGTTAATAAGTTAATAAATAAGGAAATAAAGAATTAAATAAATAAACAAATAAATAAACATTACGAATATTGCTATCCCGAACAAAGAGACGGCGGAGCTGAAGTCAAAACTACAAATATCGATGTAATGACAAGCACAGTCTGTTATCAGTATACACATGTAGGAATGTTGAAACTGTCTCAAAAATATATAATAGTTTAATACGAAGTAAATTAGAGTACGCATCTATAGTTTGGAACCCTCACTATCACTCGCACTCGGTCATTCTAGAGAGAGTACAGAATAAAATCCTAAAACTGCTAGATATGAAAAAACATTCATGTTACAACATATTCCAATCTTATGAATCCATGCTGGTTGAATTTAATGTACCATCTCTCAGCAGCCGCAGGATAAGAGCACAACAAATGTATTTGTTCAAAACCATAAATGACTTAATAGACAACCCTGATCTTCTACAGCTAATTAGTTTCAATATTGGTAAATCAAATTTGAGAAAGCGATCTCTCTTTTATTTACAGACAACAAAAACACTATCTCATAAAATGTCTCCACTTTTATTAATGCTTCCAACTTACAATCATCTATCAAATAAACAGGATTTAGATTTTTCGTTATCGTACAATATGTACAAGAAAAAGTTATGCAAAGCATTACTTGAAACACATGTTCTGTGTTGGTGAGTTTTTTGAATAAATTAATTGAGCCTATTGGGCCTGCTGTGTAGTGCTGTATTTTGAATTTATTAACATGGTGTTGTATTTGCTCTGCAATTTGCCAATTATAGCTACGCCTACATTTTGCATTTTTGGCTGTGATGTCTGTACTTGGCTCTTTTTGATTTGTTTTTATTTGGTGTTTTTCATTTATATCTGTATCTGTCTTTTTTATTTAGTTGGTATTTACTTTTTTTTTTTCCTTCCCTTTTCCATTTTTAATTTGTAATTACACTTGTATCTGTTTTACCTCTTTTTTCGTGTTGTATGCAATATGTTTTTTTTATATATGTACTGTCTATTGTAATTGGGGCTTTGCCCTGTTATGGACATAAATAGATAAATAAATGTAAACAGCTATTGAAATCCTATACTTCTTCGTTTTTCCTGTGGAAGTTGTAAAATCGAAGCAGACTAGGACTGACCTCCATGCCCTCTAGCCCCGGCGCCTCGCCATCAGGGGCAACTTTCTTCATTCCCACTGACCTCTCTCTGCGTCAGATCGCGGAAGGCTGGCTAGACGCACGGTGCGGCCTTGTGGATGCATAAGTACGCGGCAATTTCTCTGTAGCAGATACGTACTACATGCTATCATTACAGCCGCACAGCCCCGGGCCGTGACTTGTGCAACTTAATACCATAATGGATTTGTGGGTAATAATGCGTCTGAGCAGGCAGGAATGAAATGGAGGCCCGGAGCTACTACTTAGTGCCCCGGGTGCTGTGTACTCAATGACAATAGCGTATTGCTTCTGCTTCACTTTCCACGGTTTTGTTTATTTGTCTATGACAGGCCGATGGTGGCTATCGTCTCTAAATTAAAGGACCCACTTAGAAAGAAAGGGAAGTTATACATAATGTTCCATTCATAGCATCAATATTTTAAAATATAAAACACACAGTTGCAAATTTGAGAAGTCAAACTACAGAGAATACACAAGAAACTCCAGAAATTTAGATGCTGGCTCATGAATGTAGTGTACTCAGGCACTTTAGACATAGGATATATATATATATATATATATATATATATATATATATATATATATATAGATGATTCTCAACGCCGAACAAAAATAAATCCAGTAAAGTAATATCGGATGAAAGTGGTGGTCACAAAATGGGTCCATTGCGTCCGATCCAGCCACCTGGATATGTGCTTCTGACAGACTGTCGAACTGTAGACTCCAAAGTTGGGGAACACCATTCTGTACTTTTTACCCTACAATAGAAAGTAAAGTCTGAATAACAACAAACAAAATTGCAGTCAGCTTCTTGTCATGTCAATCACAATCACAGGTGCGGACTCGAAAAGTTTTGGTTGTCAGGCACTTTAGGTGTATACACACACACACACGTACATTATCCTTAGCATAGGCTCATAAAGAGTAAACTTGTGGACTAATATTGAGTGAAGTTTTTTTTTTAAGATACCTATTTTTTTCCTTCGTTTTTTCTCTTTTTTCTATTTTTCTGTTTTCCGTTTTCCGTTTTCTTAAACTAGTACGTACACAACACCCATGCCCGAGGCGGGACTCGAACCCACAACCCTTCCGACCAAGCGATAGAGACATCCCGTGCCCCTACCGCTTGAGCCATCCGGGCCGGCTGTAATAACTTTCCCCGACCAGGAATCGAACCCGGGCCACCTGGTTTCGCGGCCAGACGCGCTAACCGTTGCTCCAGAGGTGTGGACAACTTGATGGCCAAGAGATGGGGCCATTGCGTTAGATCCAGTGGCCTGGAAATGTGTTTGTGAGAGATTGCCGAACCTATAGCCCCAAAATGTGGGGTACCATACTTAGACTAATATAATAAAAATGTAGTAATATATTAAGCATATTCTTTAAAAGTTTGGGAAAGCAGCTATGGTAACGTGACGTTTATTTTATTCTTTAATTTGTAGTTTTTACTCTATTATCCAATATGACTGTTATAGGTGTGACATCAATTTACGGAAATAACATCAGTTGATTGAAAGTAAACTTTTCAAAAGAATTATGATACTAGTCCTTACCATAGTCCCACAAACAGAAATCTAATGGAGTAATATCACGTTAACTTGCTGATCCCGAAATGGGTTCGTTGCATCCTATTCAGAGACCAGGAAGTGTCTTCCTGATAGACTGTAGAACCTGCAGACAACAAGATGGGGAAACACTATACTGTATTTATTTTAACTAATATAAAAAATACTAATTACTATATACGTAATTATGTATATTACTTAAAAGTTTTGGAAAACAACTATAGCAATGCGACGTTCATTTTCTCCTTGGATTTGTAATTATTATTTATTGTCCAGCTAGTTTAAGGCATACGGCGTTGCTCGGGTTTTCCTTTTTGCTTCTGGACTTTCGGAGATCTCAGTAACTCATTTATAGAAAACCAAAACAAATTATTTTTACTGAGCTTTCCTCCTCCCTAAAGATGAATGCTTACATAGCGTCACTTACATTAATTAATAACCTTCTTAGCTAAAATGCCTGCCAGGATTAACTCCAATTTAAAACAGTTGAGTAGGCCTATCAGGCACCGAGAAAAAACATTTCATAATCTGTCTTACATTCAACTGTTTTTGTTATTAATTAGCATTGTATTGAATTTTAGCTAAACAAAAACACATCCCTTGGTCCCTATACGCCAGCTTAGCGTTGACGCAATGTTCTACATTGTCTCATGCTGTTCTGGCATACATTTCATGTAATTGGCTAGGACCATATTATGTAAAACGTAATAGAAGTGACAATACTAATTAAAATGACTGTGTAATAGCTTCTTATTGTATGAATTTTTCAGTTCCATAATGTATCAACAATGTTAAATAACACTGTGTCAAGTACCGGATCACTTAGAATCGATGAAATTGGTGATAGCGGGATGACATTTGTCGAGATGAGCCCAAGGATTGGCCTAGGAATTACCTGACATTTGCCTTACAATGCAGGACAAATCTCAGAAAAAACCAACCAGGCAATCAGGCCAAGCAGTAATGGAAGCCCTGCCCGAGAACAGCTCAGAGTTAGCAGGCAAACGCACCTACCGCAAAATCTAGATTCCCCGAAATCTGTCCTAAACTTTAGTTCCTAAATGGACATTGTTTCAATTATTTTTTCCAATGTATTAGAGTACTCCTAATTATTCTTTCCTAATCTTTTGTCCCTAATGTTTAATTTTCATAATAGAAAAATCCCTAAAAGTAATTTACTAAACCTATTTCCTTAAAATATCTTTCATAATTATATTTCCCTAATAAGTGAATGAGTTTCTACGCGATTTATTTATGTTGTAAATTAGACTCTAAATTCTGTAATATGTTCGATTGCAGGCCTAGTAGTTCTTCGAGATACTATTAGTAACATGAATGCTGATGTAGAAACCACAACTACGGACTACAAAAGGAGGAACAAAATTATTTACTAAAGAGCATTATGACTCAGCTCAGAGAACAAGAGTCCGTAGGAGAACGGTTCCTCTTATCTATTCAATTGAAATGTGGAATCAGTAAAATGAACACCGAACCAATAACTGCAGTGACAAAAGGCATAATAGATTTGTGGGAAAGATCATCCCAGATTTTATCCAATTATCTAACTTTAGGAAAACTACAGAAAGAGCAAGCAGACTCCGAAATAACTTCAACAGAGTTTAATCTAGACCGAACACCGAGATCAAAATCTAACACACGATAGTTAAGTTTGAAAAATAGCCACCCGCATAACTCAGGCGGTAGCGTGTCTTCCTGCTAATACGGAGTTGCTCTGGGATGTAGGTTCAATTCCCGCTTGGCATGATTACCTCTTTAGGTTTTTTCCGAGGTTTTCCCCAACTATAATATCAGGTAATCTACGGCAAATCCTCGGCCTCATCTTGTCAAATACCATCTTGCAATCACTAATTCATCAATGCTAAACAATTGCGTAGTTGATACAGTGTCGTTAAATAGCTAAGTAAAAATATAATTTCGAAAGAAACTACGCCCAGTAACTCTGCATTACGAGAATTCTAAACAAGACAGCAGGATATTACAATATTATATTCATATAGTAGTTTATAGAGTAATATTTATACGAAAAAGCTTTTCAAGTATGATAATATGTTATCCAGTAAATGAATCTAGTTACTGTTCGTATGTATTACAATGTAACCAGTGATGTAAATATGTACAGGAAGGAAAACCTGTAGGCAGAATATTTTAGGAATTTAGGATCAGGAATATATTTGTTAGGATTTATGATTTTAGGAAGTAATAGTGTTAGGAATTTGTTTCAGAAACATAAAGTTTCAGGAATTTTACATGAGGAAAATATTTTGTGGGCGATGTGACTAGTATATTGTACTTACTCAAATTGTTGATATGCATCATAATCGAACACCACACCTTATCTGGTTGCTATGTAAATAAAAGGAAATGCAATACTGTTATAGTTAAAGCACACGTGCGGTAAGTGAAACTATTGCAAAGCCAAATTTTATTTTGAAAAAAAAAAAAACACGTGTGGTAAGTGAAACTATTAAAAGTTTTCCATGTAACTATTTTTGAAATGTACTATATACCAACTCATATCAAAAGATAGGAATTTACCTACAGAAACTACAAGAAAGGTATGCATAAAGTGTTAGTTGTACGCACGAGAAACATATCCCCATTCAATTGCTACGATACAAAACACATTTGAGTTGTAACCTGGCCATACCTCAGGATTCATGTCGTTCATGACGTAACGATAGTCTAAGCACAACTAATGTAATATCCTCATGTTTTGTATAAATTTCTACCTTTACTCATACCCTTTTTTCTTCAGCTTCTCCTGTACTAAACTATCACATACGGATCTAAACGTCTTTTCTACTTCTACATCTTCTGGAACGTTGTCTAATACTTCTTTCATAATTAAATTAACCCTCCTGCAACCAAAAAGTGTAATAGGATTACCGCACTGATGGTTTTTCAATATTATTTTCATTTTTCTCCATATTTCTTTTTGAATTTCCATATATTTGTCCGTTATATGTCTACTAACCCTCCATATCTGGAGGGTAGCTGCGAATATACCGAATAAGCAGTCGTGTACAGATGATAAGGGGTGGTCCTCCAGCTTGGGGGTTGGGTGAAGGGCTAACAACTCATCACCGTAAAAAGCAGCTTGTTACGAATCCATACAATACGCCTCGGAATGGGACTGATTAAAAAATTAACTCCGTACGTAGATGAAATTATTGGGGATCATCAGTGCCGTTTTAGGCGTAATAGATCGACTATTGATCCAATTTTTTGTATTCGACAGATATTGGAGAAAAAAAGGAAGTATAAGGGTACAGCACATCAGTTATTCATAGATTTCAAAAGGCATATGACTCGGATAAGAGGGAAGTTTTATATAAGATTCTTCCTCTACGATTTGGAATTTCTTGTTAGAGATTTTTGTCTTTTGACTCACGTCTTTTGACTTTGCTTTGCAAATAATATTCTTATTGAATTTGGTATTCCCAACAAACTAGTTCGATTAATTAAAATGTGTCCCAGACAAACATACAGCAGAGTCTGCATAGGCCAGTTTCTATCTGATGTTTTTTCAATTCACTGCGGGATAAAGCAAGGAGATTCACTATCATCTTTACTTTTTAACTTTGCTCTAGAATATGCCATTAGGAAAGTTCAGGATAACAGAGAGGGTTTGGAATTGAACGGGTTACATCCGCTTCTTGTCTAGGCGGATGACGTGAATATGTTAGGAGAAAATCCACAAACGATTAGGGAAAACATTGGAAATTTTATTTATAATATAAAAATTGGAGATTTATCCTTCGAAGAGGTGGAAAAGTTCACATATCTTGAAATAACAGTAACAAAATATAAATGGCACTCGGGAGGAAATTAAACGCAGAATAAATATGAGAAATCCTGTTATTATTCGGTTGAGAAGCTTTTGTCATCTAGTCTGCTGTCAAAAATCTGAAAGAATTTATCGCCCAGTCCATTTGGTAATTTCTATGATTTATACATACAGTATACTATATGGTTATGTTTGAGACTTCTAGCATTATATTTTAAGTTTGTTTTCTTCCAAAACAACACTAATCCTTGTCTAAACGTTTGTGTTAATGTGCATGTCACTTCAAAACTCGTAAAGTCCGCAGACCAATGGATAAGAAACCAGCCCAGTCCTTTCATAAAAATAGGATCACACTATTCAATTATAAAGATTTTCTCAAATCTTCTGTCACTCTGTTTTATTGATGTCGCAGAATATGATCGAGATTATTTATAGTACGTTTGGAAGAAAATAAATGAATTTGATGAAATTTGTAGCAGTCGATTAAAGCACGGTTGTCTTGCAACGAGGGTCGAATTCCTACTCCGCATACCCCCTTAAAACCTCAGAGCACCGCTTCGTTTGTCCTGACACACTGGTTTACTGATGAAGCTGGACAGGGCAGGAGCGAGACGGAGACTGGCCCTCAAGGTCATGTCGGACCTCTCATTCCGTTTAGGCTACGTGGTTAGTCCCCCTGGGTTCATCGCTCACCATCTCCGTATCAAAAGGAGACAAGCGATAGCTTACCTGCCCCTCAGCCGTCCAGTCGGTCAACACGCTATGTCTATATGCTGTGTGCTCTGTTTTCACCTTTCCGCGTACACTATTAATGATGCACTCACGTTCTGTGTCGAAATGTTTCACAAGCTTGTTAAAAGCATATACAGCATATTGTTCTGTCAATCGTGACAGCCTCAATTGCCTTTTTTCCAATCACCACCTGCACTGAATTCGGTAATGCTTTTGAAATTGTATTTGTGAAGATCCTGGATCCGATGTAAGTAGGTCACATCCACATTGAATCACCTATCAATTCTACTAATTTATGGTTCTGACGTGTAATGTCTAATTCGGCTTACACTAATAAAAAGAATAAAAGGATTTTGTGGACCTGAAATTACGCTGACGTCACTCGAATTCGGTCGCAATGGAAATGCGTACATGTACGTCATATGCGATAAACTATACAAAGTGGACGAGTCCATTCCTATACACTGGGATTCACGTAAGATTAATTCGTAATAAGTAGAGCCCGAATTTTATGTAACTAAATATTCCGTTCCATTATGTAACTACAGTAGAACTCCTCGTATCCGGCAACTGTGGAATAAAGCCAGTACCGGATAACTGATTTTGCCGGATAATTGGAAAATACATTTATGGATTTTGTAAAGACACACTGTATTGCACAAACATTTTTTTCCATGTTGAAATTTAGTAATGTTCATATATGTAGATATTTAAAAATAAAGTTTTGAAATACGTACTATGTTTATTTTTAGTACTGAATACGGTAATGTACATTCATCAGTTCATAATTTATTGTAATGTATAATAGCGTAAAAATAGGACTACCAAACGTTTTCGTAACCTTATGACAATTTTAAATAGCGGCCATGTGAAGTGAAGAGCAATGTAGCCAACGTCGCAAATGTGAAGGTAAAGTAGCGCTCGATGATTTGAACCTCTTTAACATATCTCTAATGTCTTGTTTATATTATATAGGTACTATCTATCACTCGAATGAAACTTTTACGCTCTGTAGGAACAGAGAATTTCACACTTTCTATTCAGACTCGTTCAATACCCCTTCGAACGGTCGAGTTCAAGTGGTAAATTTAAATATATCGTCTCTGCGACGCCCTAGTGACAGTTTATATCTCCAGGGACATAACAGGGTTTTCTGTCCATGTTTTCACGCGTGAACAATGTAAAGAGTAAACAATATGCGACATGTGCGATCCACGAAAACCACTTACATCTTCGACTCTTCCGCATGAATGACTTTTTTTGGCCTAGCCAAAAGTGCCGTTGTTTTGATATTGCCGGTTATTTGGGTGCCGTATACGAGGGATTTTTACTGTATAAGAAAGCTAAAATGTCAGCGAATCACAGCAAAGGGATCATTATTCCGAAGTTTTAAGTTACATATTTTGGTGCATAATAAAATTTCAGGCATATATTATTACATATTTTGAAGTATATTGCATAGTTTGAAAAAATAGGCTAGGTACACGTTTTTTTACCAATTTTTCTTCGACTTAATTAATAAGTTATATGTTTGAAAACTATTTATAAGGCTAGCCTCTTCGTCTTTAATGCATAAAAATAATTTAATAATTGAAAATAATAATGTATTCTGTCAAAAAAATGGACATTCTTTTGTCATCCTAACTGTTTGTATATTCCTACGTAAATACTGCGACTTCAGTGTTACAAATGAATCAACTTACTTACTTACAAATGGCTTTTAAGGAACCCGAAGGTTCATTGCCGCCCTCACATAAGCCCGCCATCGGTCCCTATCCTGTGCAAGATTAATCCAGTCTCTATCATCATATCCCACCTCTCTCAAATCCATTTTAATATTATCCTCCCATCTACGTCTCGGCCTCCCTAAAGGTCTTTTTCCCCCCGGTCTCCCAACTAACACTCTATATGCATTTCTGGATTCGCCCATAAGTGCTACATGCCCTGCCCATCTCAAACGTCTGGATTTTAAGTTCCTAATTATGTTAGGTGAAGAATACAATGCGTGCAGTTCTGTGTTGTGTAACTTTCTCCATTCTCCTGTAACTTCATCCCGCTTAGCCCCAAATATTTTCCTAAGCACCTTATTCTCAAATACCCTTAACCTATGTTCCTCTCTCAGAGTGAGAGTCCAAGTTTCACAACCATACAGAAGAACCGGTAATATAACTGTTTTATAAATTTTAACTTTCAGATTTTTGGACAGCAGACTGGATGATAAGAGCTTCTCAACCGAATAATAACATGCATTTCTCATATTTATTCTGCGTTTAATTTCCTCCCGAGTGTCATTTATATTTGTTACTGTTGCTCCAAGATACAAATGAATCAACATTGTGGAAAAATTATTTTAACTCCTGCTACACTGACACAATGAAAACAATTAGAACTGAACTTGGTTATTCCTATGTATGGGTTTCCGTTGACGAGACAACCGATGTCTTGGGTCGTTTTATCGCAAATCTCCTCGCAGGTAAATTGGATTCAGAGACTCTATCCAAGCCTTGTTTAATTTACTGCAAACCATTGGATCAAACAATCATGTTACAGTTACGGACTTACGAAGTTAGGGATTAACGAAGTAAATGTGTTGGTGCTCTACACAGGTGCTGCATCCTATATACTAAAAGCTGTGGGTGCCCCGTCTGTGTTTTACTCCAATATGATTCACTTAACGTGTTTGGAACATTCACTACACCAAGTGGCTGAAACCATAAGAGATAAATTTCCTGAAGTGAATTGTTTAATAACAACAACAAAAAAGTATTCCGAAAATCTCCCTATCGCATGCAGTGTTACAAGAAACTGTTACCGACCGTGATTACTAGAGGGGAAACGTGGATAGAATCTGTGGACTTCTTTAACGAACATTTCGAGGCAGTGAAGTCAGGGGTGAAAACATTTCCTCCTGAAAGTGTATCATCTGTGCGTGAGTCCATTAGTGCCTTCCAGGATTGGAAACTTCTGGACTGGCCCTCCATGAATCTATTTCGATAGTGAAAGATGCAACCAATAAACTGAGTATTGTGCCGGGAGTAATCGGTAAGTGTATATCAGTAAAATTTAATGATGTTTTGAAAAAGAAACCAGGATAGACAACTTTTTCCACTGTATGCAAAATACTGAAAGATGATTGTGTGTGTAGCTCTCTGGGAACATTGTTCCGAGTAACATTCCCCATCTGAAATACCCGCCAGTTACTTCGTGTCAAGTTGAGAGATCGTTTTCCATTTATAACAACATTCCAACAGACAGAAGGCAATCAATGATCGCAGAAAATATGGAAACATATTTAATTCTTAATTGCGCCTCCAAACAATAATTAAATGAGGTTGAATCACATGTGCGCCTGTAATGTTTTTCACTTCTGTTTTCATATAAGTGTGTAAAAATACATCTAACAAAGCTTAGATTTTAAGTTACATTATTTTTATTTATTACATAATTTATCTACATATTTTGTCATTTTTAGCTACATATTTGTGTACATATTTCTCACTTTCAAATTACATAAAATCCTAGCTCTACTAATAAGTAAAGTCAGTGGAAACATGTTAACTGTGTACAAAGCATAGCGCAACAGCACTCTGCAAGGTTAGTACATTCAGTTACTGATTAATAAAGATAGTGAACAATGAGAGTACATCTCAGTGCGTTTGGGTTATGCTACCCAATTCTTAGGCTGGTCTTACCACAGTCTAGTATATACAGTCACAAAGCTCAATACGTAGGAAATATGCATCAATAGATCGTTGCTAACCATTAGGATCACTACTGTCGTCTCATCACAGACTATGCTAAATAGTACCTGCACAGTCTATTGTTCCTAGTACCCTCAACAACTCAAGTTTCGTGACTGTATATACTAAACTGTGGTATTACACTATCAAAGTTCTTTATCAAAGAATATGATAAAATATTTTATAAAAGATGATAATAGGTAGGAATTTGAGTATATTACACTGTATAAGATATTTTATCAAAGATAACCTAAAATTAAGGAAAAAGAATCATCAGCCTCCATCTATAGTAAAGAAAATAAAATCATGTTTTACCACAGATACGCAAAATTGAGTGATGAACACTAGGCCCTAATATGCATGTTTAGCTGCATTTAGTTAAAAATAACACAATTAAAAAGAAACAGAAAAGAAAACATTTTGAAGGGGAAACCATGAATTGCAAGACGTGACAAGAAAACTATCCATCAGAATGCACTAAAAATGAGGTAGACCTACAATGGGAGGACTTAAAAATTTATATAACTTATTTGGGAATTGATGATGATCATTTTCAATTTGTCCAGACTTGTGCATCACTCCTGTACAGCAGTTATTTATAGTCTACTATTTTTATGCACACTTCCCGTCTTTTATTTCTGTTTTTGTAGTCCATGTTATGTGTTTTATAATATTTCATTTGCTTCATATTCTCATTATCATCATTTTGGTCGTAGTAACAGTCTTACAATATTTAGTCCACCACATTGGTTTCAAGCTATGCTGTTCTTTTATAAAAGATAACAAGTTGCACTTATATTTTATCAAAGAAACGTTTATAGAAGAAAACCCATTACACTGTCATACATTTTATAATATATGTTTTATAAAAGATCTTTGTCAAAGAATTTTTATGGTGTAATATCAGCCTTAGGGCAGAGTACTTAGAAGATCTGTCTACCACAATTAAACTAATCGAATCGTCAAGTAAAAACTTTAATTTATGCCCTCTAATTAGTGGAAGACACAAAAATAAAGTAACAGCAATAACTGTCTCAGAAAACTCCCAACTGCGCCTTATCTGCCACAAGTGTCACTATGGATTTTTCAATGAAAAATCCCAGGCCGAACCCGGACCGCTTGCGTGACAGATTAAAGATCTGACCATTCACCCGTCGCAGGCTACAGTAATATCTGGAATGCAATACATTTATACGATGATATTCAAAATTCGTTTATTTTTCCAATGATGATAATAGCTACCATATATTGTGTGTTGTCCACACCTGTGGAGTAACGGTCAGCGCGTCTGGCTGCGAAACCAGGTGGCCCGGGTTCGAATCCCGGTCGGGGCAAGTTACCTGGTTGAGGTTTCTTCCGGGGTTTTCCTTCAACCCAATACGAGCAAATGCTGGGTAACTTTCGGTGCTGGACCCCGGATTCATTTCACCGGCATTATCACCTTCATATCATTCAGACGCTAAATAACCTAGATGTTGATACAGCGTCGTAAAATAACCCAATAAAATAAAATAAATAATAAATATTGTGTGTTGCTAAGGAACAAGATGCGCGTAGAGCAGTGATCATCAATTCACGTATGAACGGCGAGGACAGTTCTTGGCTGATGCGTGCTTACTGTACCGGGCAGAGGACCGGTTTGTGACGTTGCGTTGTAGTGATCAGAGGCGGTTCTTGCCATCCATTCAAACAAGAGATGCGAGGAGCAGAAAACACTTCAAAACGTAGGGCACACTGAAGAAATACAACTTACAGATACATTATACAACTCACAGTAACGAATATGGAAATACCAAGGTGTAAAGCGTGCAGCATTAATTCAACTATTGAAGGAAAATAAGATAGAAGTTGTTTAAGATCACAATTTTACTGAATCGACTGAATCGAAATTATTTTGGACTTCCTTGGAATAAAATTGTATCCTTTGCAACCAATGGTGCTCTTTCCATGGTTGGAATGAAATGGGTGTAATAAGAAATCTAAGGGACGAAATGAAAAGCGTTAATTTATCCCATGAAGTTATTTCTATTCACTGCATTATACACCATCAGAATGCATGTGCGAAAAAAACATAAAAAATAGTGTTATGGAAGTAGCCTAGTTGGAAAAACCACCAATACAATTACATCGAAAGGTCTCACTCATCGTCAATTTAAGTCTTTCTTGACGAATGCAATAGTGAGTATGGCGATACATCATATTATTGTAGAGTGCGGTGACTAAATCATGACAAATTAATTTTGCAGGTTCTTTGAACTGAGAAAAAAGAAAAGTCTGTAGATCTATCAAGAGTGAAATATGAAACAAAAAAATAGATTTGTGACTTTGCCTTCTTAATGGAATTATCTGAATGCTTTAAATTGTTTTCTACAAGATAAGAATAAGATTATTACACAGTTATATTATGACAGAGTGAAGGCGTTTAATATGAAATCACCTCTAACTATGGAATGTTAGCGTAACTAAAGGGATAAGTTACAGCACATTTTTTCAAAATTAACAACGATAGGCCTATAGGTCTACTAGTTTCTTAAGGCATTGGATTTCGAAGAATATATTCACACATCATGCTATCTGCGACAGGAATTTCATTCTAGATTTATAGACTAGGAAAATTTTCAATTTGATTTTCGATTATTATCTGTAATTGGAACTTATTGATTTACTTTACGATAGTGAATTGAAAGACAAATATCGAAACAAAAGTAGTTTATCTGACTTTTATATGAACTTTCCATGTGTTAGATTTCCCCGATTTTACAGACATGCATGTTCGGATCCACATATCTGTGCGAACAGTAACTTTTTCCTATGATGAAGATAAAAAAGCCATGTCATGGAAACCAAGTATCGGATCATAACTTAAAATGTGCTCTCAGATTATGCACTATACAAAGAATAGTTCCAAACGTTGAGAAATTGCTGAGAGAAAAATCAGTGCTAATGCTAGTGTTGAGTGAACTGAATGGAGTTAATTTTTCTGCATTACTACTGCTAGGGTTTTTATCTGTTTTGTTCAACATTTTCCGTAACAAAGCAGTTTAGAAATTTGCAGTAATTGTCATGCATTACCCGAATAATTAACATGAAATGTGTATTACATTTCTGAAAGTAAATATAAATTTATTAACTTCTAACTTTGTTGAAAATAGGCTACAATGTTTTTCAAATCGCTTAAGATAATTTATTTAGTTATTTCTATTTAGCGCGTAGCTTTTTGCTTCAGAAAACAATCATAAACCTATGCAGTAAATTCATATTGTGGTCCCACCGCTGAACGTCTTATCTGCCCTGTTACGACTTTCCCTTGCCGAGAGGGCAAGCGAGCAAGGCTTGATGACGACACAGTGCTCTGAGTTGAGGACCACTGGCGTAGAATATTACGAAATGGCAACGGACATTTTTCCTGAATAGGTGCCCATTTAAAAGTCCCACGTAGAAAAATTGTGTAGACCTGCATGTTAAAAGTGTCCCCCTCCCCATGTAGATTTCATACATCCGGCCTATAATCCTCGTTTCGCAAACTCTAACTCTCAGAAGAAAATTACGCTTATGACAATTGTATTATTAAAAACTATTTTTATGAAAATAACTTCTGAGAAATATATATATGACAAACAGTAAACATGTTTCTTCTGAACCTCAATCTAAATGAAATAAATGAAATTTCTTCCAATTTCTGCTTTTCACCAAGGTAATCTTAATATACGAAGACAAAAAGAAATCTAATTAAAATGACTGAATTTCTATCACTGTGCCAGGAACAATGATGATTGTTAACAATCAATACATCTGCGTTTCTTATAATAACATTGGAGTTATGTCAACAAGAGTACGGTACGCACGTCATACACGTACAGTGTTGCCACACTCTCATAGTGTTGCCGATCTTCCCTATGCAGGGAACTTATGAGTGACTTAAAGCAAGAAAGAAAATAATGAAAGAGGTAACACTACGTACAACGACAATCTAGTTTAAAGAGTTACGAAACTTGAGTTGATAAGGTTGCTAAGAACAATAGATTGTGCAGGTACTTTTTCGCATTGTCTGTAATGAGGCGATAGCAGCGATCTTAGTGGTTAGCAACTATATACGGATGCACATTTATTACACATTGACTGTGGTACAACATTATCAAGAAGCAACATTTATCTTTTAAGGACACCAACAGGCTATAGGCATTTATTGCACGCCTTGATGAAGAAAACGTAGAATTCGTTATCTCTAGAAGAGCAGTTGTCATTGAAAGCTATACATTGCTTTTGTAAAATAGAGGTCTTTAATTGTCACACAGGACATATGGTTTTGGAAGGTACTGCAGAACTCTTTGGTGGTGGACAAAAAAATGATATGTCCAAAATCCCCACCCAAAAGAGCAGATGATTTTACACCTAACTTTCTTCAACCTCCAAGATCGTATATTTCAGTCACGAACAGTACCCGATTCTTCAGATCTTGAATCAAATGACTCTGATTACGAAACATGCAGCTAGTCGTGAAACGCTGGAGACATTAAGCCTCAACACACGATTCTAAACCCAAATTTGTTTATCTTAATACAATCACAATCAAAGCATGAAATCTCAGATTAACCTTGTCCCACTGCTCTGGTCTATTCTTATTTGAAACAGATTATGTGATTATTATTATTCCTATAACTCTCCGAAGGCCTTGAAAATTTCCAATGCAGAGATGAGATAAGGCATTTGGTAATATTGTTTTTGTGACACGGAAACAGTTGTTTAACACCTACGAACACACTTTATTTTTGATTTCGTCATCTTGATCAAAATGAAAGATCTCACATGTGCTAACTTCTTCTGCACTTCTGCGTAAACTTGTTTTTAAGGGAAAAACAAGTAAATTTTCACAATCAAATTTTCTTTAATATATAGGGTAGGCCTATTTCAAAAGTCAGTTCAAACATTAAACCGCTATAAATATTATAATATTTGAGATAGGGAAAAAACAAAAAACATCACAGTGTTGGGCAAACAATTGGATTTACAAAGCATTTAGAAGATATCCGCCGTTCTCTTGTTCAAAGTATATCATTCTGTCTGCGACACCATGCACAGCATTTTGCAGATAATGTCTTGGAATATTGGCAATTTCAGTTGCAGTAGGATTGTTGGATGGGTCAGGAAAACTCGTTCTTTAAGATAACCCCACAACCAAAAGTCGGCCGGATTGAAATCTGGAGATCGCAGAGGCCACATTGTTGGAAAGTGCCTACTGATGACTTTGGTCGGGAAACGAACCTCAATTCCGCCTGTTATCTCCACCATTAATTTTCAGTAGGTTATTTTACAATGCTTTATCAACATTATAGGTTATTTAGTGTCTGAATGAGATGAAGGTGATCATGCCGTTGAAATGAGTCCGGGGTCCAGCACCGAAAGTTATCATATTGGGTTGAGGAAAAACGTCGGAGAAAACCTCAACCAAGTAACTTGTCCCGACCTGGAATCGAACCCGGGCCACCTGTTTCCCGGCCAGACGCGCTAGCCGTTACTCCAAAGTGTGGACAATAATGGAATAATATAGACTGTTACAGTAAACTTGGAGCGCTAATACAGCATGTTATAGAACTTCGTCATCCCTAGACTGAGGAATCATGATATGGAAAACATAATCTTCATGCAAGATGGCGCTCCACCCCACATCTTTATCCCTGCAAAACAATTAATTACGCAGATAATTTGGCGATCGTGTGACCCAGGGACATTGATGATCTCATAGTAAAGATTGTCTCAGTTTTTGAAAATATTACCTTTGAGATACGAGATCATTCAAAGGGGAAATTATTCTCACGTTATGATTTGTATAGTGAGGTCTAATGTGGGCAAAATTTCCATCCTTCTGGAATATAAAGAACGTACGCCCGAAAACAGGTTTCATTTAGTAAGGCGCCGTTCCGAAGGTGACATGTGCAAATTACAGCTCAGTTGGCGCTAATACAGTGCGTTGTCGTTCCACAATATCTCGACACATGTACGTACATTACATTCCCGGTACAGATATAATTTATTGGCATACCTTATAATAAGTACTGAAACTGTAGACAGCTGTAAATGTACAGCACGACACTTTTTCTACGAATTTTTCAAAACACATGTATTATGAATTAAGATTTTACTGTTGTAATGTGTACTGCAGTGATGTCAAAGCAAGCACATTTTTCTGATCTTGACGTCGTGCACGGGCAGCAAGCGCTAAGTATGGAATTGGAAAGAGGAAGGGTTGTGTATATGAATAAGCAACCTGTTGGATTAAGAAAACAGTGGTGCACAAACTTTAAACGGAACGTGAAATTTTATGTCGTTATTTTTATATGGCTTCTTTCTGTTTAATATTATCTATATTGTCTGTAAAACAAAAGTACTAACACTGATTTCTTAATATTGCACTTGTGTTTTAAATCTTAATAACATAATAGAGAGTTAAGAAGGAATATTCACTTAAATTCCATAGTAGTATAATATTATACTGTATTAAATGGATGAAACACATCATTCATAAAGAAAGTGATATTCCAAAGAAAGAGATGATAAGTTGGAATTTATATTGATGGTATCTTTAGCCTTAAAAAAGTAATCAATAAACTAATCAAAACAATATTACAGTACAAAGCAAAGTTACCTAGGTACTGTATCTGTTTTAAGTGTAACTTATACATACATAACAAAACTCTTATCGCATTATGCTTTTAAGGTGATATTTGTCAGCAACTTCCTATCATCAAAATATTAAATTATTTTTCTCGAAATCTGCTGAAGCTTTAGAGCTGACATTTTTACAACACATGAGCACGTATCTTTTGCTTATGATGTAACAGTAGTTGCTTTGTTAATTCATTTCCTTACAAACAATTTTCATGCGAATATTTTCAAAATTTTCAATACACTATCTTCAGTAATATGTATATACGGTATATTAGATTTACTAAAACATTCTGTAAGGCTACTAAATAAATAGGCCTATACCTGAAAATTTCAGTTTTCTATACGAAAAGTTGAGAAAATATTTCTTTTGAATAAAAAAATCAAACTTGTGAAAAATGTGCATTAAAATTAAAACTTACATTCTTATAATGCACTTGTTCGTCTCAGACAAATCTAAAAATTAACATGGATACAGTTTTAATAAGTTCTCTTCCTTTATATATTGAACCAGTGCTAACCATCCCTGAATATAGCTCGACCAAGCGGCATATACCACCTCTTTCGTCTGTCTCTTTCCTTTCCGCTGTAAAGCGCTCAGGCTTTCCTGGGCTCTAAAGCGCGCGCTTGCTCCTGTGGGCATCAATTAACATGCCTACTGTATAAGCACGAATTGAAAGTTGCTCTTACAGAGATGATAACATTTGCTCATTTCTCAGAAGATATTAATTTTAGAACCCAAGTATGTAGGACTTTTATTTCTTGTTCTGATGCGTCCTGTCGCCTCTCTAAATATTGGAAATTTTTTCAGAACATCCTGTACATTTCTATATAAAGTGGAAGATCGACGGAATTTATCTGAAAGAAACCTGTTTCCTGGCAAACGTTCATTTGTAGATCACTGAAAAAAGAGTAGCAAGTTTTCAGATTAATGTTTTTATTTTATCTCTTCTCAAACAGATCACCCTGTGTGTCAATAAAGCTTATGTTACTGAAGCTATGCTATAAGAAGATATTACTGCTCTTTTATGTCTTGAAACAATTATAATGTTATTACGTTTCGTATTAATATTACATTAATTAGTATTGTTAGTAGAAATATAATATATTGTAATGCGGACTGTAAAAAAAAAAGTAAGCCTACACACAATATAATGACATGTAATAAAACAGTATGATAAAAACATCAACTGTTGAAAGTATTGTAAATTGCTTTGTAGTAATTATCGTGTACAGAAGAAACAACTACTCAATCTATCAATTACAATATCATAATCATAATCTAATAACACAACGCTGACCTCGACAGGATTGTTGCCTTTTGCTTCTATGCTTGGCACAGCAACGAGTATAGCGCGTAACTCCAAAGAGTAGGGTGACCACACGTCCTCTTTTGTTCGGACATGTGCCCCTTTGTAGACCTTTGTCCGGGATCTGGGCGGATTTTTAAAAAATCAAGAAATGTCCTCCTTTTCATAACTTGTATGGCTGATATTTTGAAATTATCTGATTTAACGCCTTTCTCAAGTAATTTGCCTGTAGGTGGCAGCAGCATCGACGGAACGGTCATAACTCTCTTTGTTCCTACTTGTTATGGCCGTTGTTTTCATTAACTGTAAAATGATTTTATACTATTAAGTTTTATCATAACTAGTATTTACATAATTTTAAGTATAATATAGGGCTAAGCCTAAATCTAAATAGGTATTATCTGTCCTCTTTAATAAATTATAGTTCCCTTGACTTTCATTATGTATCTAACTATAAAATCATTATTATTATTTTTTTATAATTACTTCGTAATAAAATAGATATTAATATATATTTAAGTATGATCTAAGCCTAAATCTCTATAATAAATGATGAACGAGAGAAGAGTTCGGGGCAGAAAAAGGTATCAGATGATAGACGACGTTAAGATATATGGATCATATGCGGAGACAAAGAGGAAGGCAGAAAATAGGGAAGACTAGAGAATGCTGGGTTTGCAGTGAATGATCTGCCCTTGGGCCGAACACTATGAATGAATAGATATTGACATAATTTAAAGTATAATAAAGCCTAAATCTAAATACATATTTTCTGTCCGTTTTTTTTTCGAACATTATCCCCCTTTTTGAAGCTTTGTGTCCTCTTTTTTATCCGTATGGATCTAGTCGCCCTACTAAAGAGTATAGTGACATCATGATTTTTAAACAATTATTTTACCCGATCTAAGTTGTACTAGTGAAAACGCCGAAATAGTGCTAATTGAGGGGTCAGAAGCAAAGGGGTGCAAGTGACATTTCTAGTTAGGACAAGAACATTCAATCAGGACAAGTTAAAGCATCTAAAGTTATACTGACAAAAGGATAAATATGTACATATATAGCCTATAACAAAATATATTAACCATATTACACACTACGAAAGCTTAAGTACTTTCAACCACATTTTCTAAAAAATAATTGAAATGCACTTATACCCCTTTGATTCTGACCCTCTCAATTCATCTTCAACGCCATTGCCCCAAAATTTATGAATTAAAGGAAATGTAAATTTGGGAATGCATGTCATTGTTAAGACTAGCATAAATTTATGTAATTTCGGGTGAAATACGGCCTCTGAGAGAGAAAGCTGGTACTCGTGTCCATTTTTTTCGATCCACTTTAAGCAGGAAAAATTTCAAACAAATAATATAACAACTTTTTCTTTTTAACAGAAGTTATTTTTCATTTTTATTTTAATTTACTATATTTTACGATTTTACGATAACATAAAATTCAGACGTTTGAGATGGTCAGGACATGTAGCACGTATGGGCGAATCCAGAAATGCATATAGAGTGTTAGTTGGGAGGCCGGAGGGAAAAAGACCTTTGGGGAGGCCGAGACGTAGATGGGAAGATAATATTAAAATGGATTTGAGGGAGGTAGGATATGATGGTAGAGACTGGATTAATCTTGCTCAGGATAGGGACCAATGGCGGGCTTATGTGAGGGCGGCAATGAACCTCCGGGTTCCTTAAAAGCCAGTAAGTAAGTAGTAAGTATATTTTACGATGATAAGCAATGTAGCTTTGAAATGTGGAAATATAAAACATTATATAAATACAGGGTGGAAGTGACATAGGTGTGCAGATCGAAGGAGACAATAGAATAAATAACCTATTATGCGTTTTACAATTAAGTGCATGGTTAATTGCAAAATTAGGGTGAAAGTCTGCGCAATCTGGCAACAACGCGTCGACGGCTCACATACAAAAGCACACGCGCACTCGGTCTCAACATCTGAGTTTCGTCCCTTTATCATTGCAGTAGGGTTGTCAGACTTCCTAATTGCAGGAAATAACAATACATGTTAATGTGTTTCATTTGTAAGAAAACTGTAAATTTTGTTGGAAAACTGCAAACAGATAAATAACTTTTTATCAGTTTCTCTACTGACAGTAGTAAAAATGGGAATCATACAGGTAGTAATTATCGAGTAAAACACTGTTAACATTTAGGAGAAAATAATTTTATCCCCGAAAACTATTCATTTGGGAGTAATTCTTTGTTTATACTCTATCCAAGAAATAAGTTGTAAAAATCAGCAAAGTTATATTACTTCCACCTTCCAGGATACAAAATTATAAACAGGTATTAAATACATTAATTGAATTTACAAGTACAGGGTCCGGCAGTATGATCTCCCCGATTTGAATTGGCCGCCACACAGGTTTCTTGATAGTTGCGCTTGAGTGGCATATATCTTTGAGCAGCACAATCCATGCCATTTCAGTTACAATCATAGCGTGGACAGTTGATCATCGTGCATTTTGTTGTTGAGCTTTTTTAAAAAATGGTGACTCTGATTGCAACGCTGTGCAAATTTAGTACCCATTTTAGACTAGATCGTCACGAAAGAATTTCTGATAAGAAAACCCTACTGATAAGGGTGAGAAATGTCAGAAAAAAGGTTCATCTTTCAAACAGAAGTCGTCCGGTAGATGTCGGAACGTTTGGGTTTCCGAGACTATCGCAGCAGTGAGGTACGACGTTCAGCCATTAAACATGCTCTGGTATTGGGAATATCTGATCGGAGTGTCAGACGAACCTTCCACCTAGACCTCAAGTTCCATCCTTGCAAAGTTAGTCTAAGGTGGTTCAGGAATTTCGGTAACGTGGCTGGTTCAACCACCAAGATGCTTGCGGACCGTATTAGAAAATATTCCAGGCGATGCTGTTGTGCTCAGTAATGACTAAGTTCATTTTCATTTGTCGGGCTGCGTCAACAAACAAAACTTTCCATATGAGTCTCCAGAAAGCCTCGAGAAATGTACGAATAACAGAGACCTCTCCACAGCGAGCGTGTTACTGTTTGGCATGCTGTTGCACAATTTGGAATAATAGAACCATGCTTTTTGAGGAAGAAGGGCGCATAGACACTGTTTGAGAAATGTATAGCTCATGAGGGCAAGAATTTGGACGATATTATCTTTAACACAAAGATATGTCAAAATAGCAAACATTCTTCTTTAAGTTCGTAAAATAAAATTTTGAATAGGATCTAAGTTGCTCTTGTTATTTATGTTTCTAATCGGGGAGATCATTCTGCCTGACCCTTTATAAACAGTTAGTTCATTAGTTGAGTACGAGATATGGATAAGAAGAAATTTAGTTAATTGTATTCGCATCTTTTCCTCTTGGCTCTTCAAAGCTTTAAAATAATTAGACAGTGCACTGAAGATTGTAATACATGAATAGTGAACTTTATGCAAGAACTGAACTAAAAGAAGGTAGATGGAGATCTGATTTGTCTCTTTTATTAAACTTATGAATGTTCTGATTGTTATGGTACTAAATATAGGGCCTATCTTGATATTTAGCATAGAATATTATCAAGAAAAGAATGGCCCATAGAGTCTACGTATAAGATAAGATCAATATTTCAGAATTAAAAAAAATCTTTTAATAGGACGTCTTTTTATGCACACTTGTCATCATTTTTTGGTTTTCTTCTGCAAAAGAAGAACATGTTTAGCTTTTGATGAGTTAGACCAGAATATTAATCCATATTTCATTACAGAATAAAATTTTGCAAAGTATGGCATTTCAACGATGTTTATATCGCCAATAGAAGATCAGGATCTTAGGGCGTAACAGGCAGAGCTCAATTTAGAGGTAATATAGGCCCTATTCTATATGTGTTTTTGGGTTTAAGGGGTTAGATACAGCTTACACCAGTAAAATTGTTGTAAATATTCAACATTATTTCCCTCCATTACTGTATCTTTTACAATAATGGTATATTTATATTTTTTTACAAATTCAAAATGGTGGCAGTTCACTGTGCAATGATGAAGCGTTTCTCTCATAATCCATAAACTTGTTAACTTTTCATGTTCTCTCTTTTATTTTATTACTTAAATTCATGTTTACAATATCAATGCTCTTTCAACTACATTTCTTAATAAATAATATATTTTTTTATTTTGTTTTAGAAGAAAGTACTGATATTTGGCCATTTTCTAAATGAATTTATTTTTATCAGACAATCTATCCAAGGTAGAGAAGTGATCTTGCATCACATTGTAGGCATAGCATGCATAAATACATACCAAAAATGTCATTACAGAATATGCATAGTTTTGAGTTATGTGGAAAATGCTTCATCACTGCACAGTGAAATAAATTAAAAAAAAAAAAAACAAAAGTAAATCTATTTTTTTTTCGTAAAAATATTTTTTCATATAGCAAAAGGACAGTGTTTTACACATACCAATTTTCATTATTGTACAAAATACAGTAATGGAGGAAAAAAATGTTGAGTATTTCCAAAATTTTACTGCTGTAAGCTGTATCTAACATCTAAAGTAAGTTATCCAATTCCAAACCAAGAAACTTTGTGCTTATAGATTCTTTGAGATCAGTTCCATTCAATCTAAGACCGAAGGAAAACTGAGCATTAATATGTAATATGTGTACTAAATTTTATAGCACTTGGTTTATTAATTTTAAATGTTATTTTATTTGTTTAAACTAATTAATTACTTTTAACACTGCATTATAAATATTGATACAGTGATCATATTCTCTGATTTTTACAGTAGAAGCTACAGCTATCTTAATATAGACGAAGGCGAAATTCCTTGTCCCTGTTACAAAAAGTAAGACTGGTTTTCACCGCAAGCAGAGTCCGAACAGCGTGCTAATTGTATCTGCTACACAAGTTATATTTTTCACTCTTCGAAGTTGATAATGATTGTTGTTAGCACATGCTGTGGGTTGAGGGCGTAGTGCGGTGTCCGGTCGCAGGATGGATGGTCGTGTGTAATGGAAGCCGCCCAGCCGGACACTGTGTGGGCACGGGAGCACCACTCGCCAGGTGTCACAGCAGGTGGTCGCGAGTTCGAATCACGATACACGCCGGACCGGCTACTCTGCCGCGAGTGACAGCCCTCCAATAACCAGTGAAAAGCATCTGTATGATTGTAGTCAGCGCACGGGGGGACCTCGCAGAGCCATGAGGTCAAAACCCCTTCAAAATTCTATGGCGATATATTGTATACGAAACCTAAAAATGATAGCTACCAATATTACCTCTAAAGCACAAACATTGCTTCAAAAGGGCATAAAACCTGTATTTCAGTAGCCTTTCATTCTGCCTGTGGAACGTGTTTAAAATAGCTCGATATTAGCTATATTACCATTCTCATCAGATAAAAACATATACCCGCCCAAAGGGACGAAATTTTCTCAATATAATATTATTTGTAAGGTTAATCATATTACAGTAAGTGATTTAACCATCCTGTGACAGTATTCTTTTATTTTAGTAGGTTATTTTACGACGCTTTATCAACAGCTTAGGTTATGAGATGAGATAAAGGTGATAATGCCGGTGAAATGAGTCCTGGGTCCAGCACCGAAAGTTACCCAGCATTTGTTCATATTGGGTTGAGGGAAAATCCCGGAAAAACCTCAACCAGGTAACTTGCCCCGACCGGGAATCGAACCCGAGCCACCTGGTTTCGCGGCCAGACGCGCTAACCATTACTCCACAGGTGTGGACGTGACAGTATTAATGAAGGATTTTGTTTAATAACAAATCTTTACACTTAACTTGTCGGTTCAACATGTGTTCTAAATTAAAAAATATGGTAAAGGATATTTCCATTCATATATTATATTAAGAATCCGCCTCTTCAAAGCGAAAACATTCCACCATGTAGATGAAATACAAATATGCATTGTTCTACTATCTTTTTGTACTGGATTACTACTGGCACACAATACAAAAATATTTCATAAGACACGATCTAGTTAAATTGTGACTTCAAAATTAAGCGTCCTTTCCTCAGCCACATGTATATACCGAACAGATAATCGCCTTCAAGACTATACGAAAACACAACGGGTGCTACTCATAGACATTTCGCAGCACGCGCTATGAGCGTACTAAGCTAGCCCCGGCTATCCACTGGTTACTTGTACAGAATTCAAACCATATCTTATCGCTAACACTGGTTTATGAATACGAAAAACGCTGATAATCCACCGAAAACCCGCGCTAAAAATGTCTATGAATACGGCCCTACATGACTTATGGCTCACGGTGAGTTGAAGCATCAACGGACACAAAAATCAAAATTATTTTTACATCACATGATGAACAGTTTCACAATTATGATGGGTATTCTATTAAAAATAATGTTTATACTGAAAGTTTTTCCACTGTGTAGCGGGTCGCCGTCGTCCTCGGCTGCCAGCTCCGAAATATGGAAAGTATCTCGAGGATGGCACGTCGATGTAATAATTAACTACGTACACTGATTAATTTGGGCGCCAGCCTCCTCGAGATTACTCCGGTAGAGGATGAGGTTCCCAGGTCAGCTGCAAAACGGTCGGGACATGGGGTTTGGGAGACGTGCTCGTAGGCTGAAATGATGTAGGCGCACACCAGAAGTTGTTGGTAAGAACTATGAAAGCGTTTATTATTATTAAGTGTTCGTTTCAGATTAGCAGAAATGCGCGTCCAAGTGTATAATATCTCGCTCTCACTTCCCGCAAGTTGATATACTAATTTATGACTTCACGTAATTATATATAATTTGTACTATAAAACACCAGTAATATAACGGACAGTTGATAACGTGATGAGAGGAAAGAATTCAGACTTATAATAATAATGCAACACACGACTTCTTACTACACCCACTAAAAAATTCTAAGTCCGTAAATTGTTATACTTCCGAGTTAGGTTTGCCGAGAATATGTGGAGTGCAACTTCTCTGTACGCGTTCTATAAGCCTTCTGTCTATCTGCCAAATCTATCCCCTACTTTCAACCACCAAACATAGAATTTCGCCCTCCTATCTATACATCACGTGTCTCTATTAAGAATCCTGATTGGCCATGATTACACTTACGTCACTTAAGACGCGTTCTTCAAAAATTGTTCGTTAACTAGAACATCTCCTACTTCCGGCGTCCTGACAATCCTCTGACATATACCAGATCATCTCTATTGGAACCTGGCTTGGCGTCATCTTACTGACCACCCGCAGGCAAAGTCCATACATTCCCTCATCAGTCAACTCCACGCCTGGACACATGTTTCCTGTCCGCCTAGCTTCCTTTCGGTCTTCCTGTCCACCTGTTACTTCCGTCTCAGATTTTGTAACTTACACGTCCATGCTTCTTACTATCCATATGAGAATATTAACACGAAATACTAATCTAATCAAAACCTCCTTATCCTATACGAGGAACCGTCTCAAATGCCCTCTCATAACAAAGAATATTCCCAAGGGAATATTTGTTGTTATGAGACGCCCCAAAATAATACCTTCGATACTAGTCTCCGGTGTCCCCTAATTAGTCACACTTGGATACACCTTTTGCTATGCTTATAAACAATGTACAAATTTACACTTACAATTATTACATATTTACAACTATTCACATGTATGAATCTATATACACACCTCACGCCTGCTTACACCTCACACGCCAGTTTAACTGACTTCTACCTGACATATATACAGCATCCAATCGTAACATTCAGGGCACATCCGAATACAATGGCGCTCTCTCACTCACATTCATGATCGGTTCCTTGATACATACTTATACTTATAACATAGAAATAAGAATTATGAACCACAATAAAAAAAATATACGCTAAATAATACATAATGCATTTTAAAATACCAATTAACCCTTTATATCATACTTCATACATTAGCTTCAGCCTTGAAAACATATTTACATTCATAAAACCGAAATAATTATTAACCAGAATCAAAATTATACCAAACGATACATAATACTTCTGAAATACTAACTGACTCTATTTATCATATCTCATACATGAGTTGTAACCTTGAATACACATCTCGAATAACGTCCCCTCAATATAGAGGACAACTTTATGTCTCGAACAAAAATAATTATGGCCTGGCACTTAATATTGATTCTAAAAAAATGGATTCATATTCAAATCGAATCATTCAACCTCTACAAATAAATGAACGTAAATGAAGTTAATAAAAAAAATATTCTATCATTATTATTACTCATTATTAATTCTTATTAATATCATCTTTAAATTATTGCCACAGGGAATACTACTTATCGCATGATCTTATAAGAGAACACACAAAAACAACTAATTCTGAAGGTGGCAAAAAGAAAACAAAAGTAACAAAATTTTACAAAGGTTAACATTTTCAGCACTGAAATTAGTTCTTGGTTCTAGTTGTTTATACTGCTCAAATACTACATGCACAAAACAAACACATTCTTATTTTTCTTATAATTAAAAATCATATTATTTTCAACTTTACACAAATCCTCGTTCATTAACCTGGTACGTCGCCTGGATGTCTATCATGAATCATGCGGCCTTCCTCATATGTCATTGTGCCATTCTTAAATTGACAATTTACACGTGGAGACACACTTCTCCTCACTTTAAATCTACCAGCATGCTTCCACTTAACTTTTTCTCCTCCTGCAGAAAAATGAGGCCTCCAATAGCCCTTCCTATATTCACTCCTTTGATCGTTGCAGTACCGCTTCCTACTATTAGAAAATCGGTTCACAAAATATCGCGTGTCATTATTGTAGGGTTGTAAACCATGACCGCCAGCACTGTGTGGCCGATCCCTGCTCCAACCGTCATTATGGTCATTGCTATTGTACCCTCTGTGGGGTGGGAAGGCTTCTTCTGCCCTCCGCCCCATGTTTGTGATGGTTTTCGCATTCTCTTTCTCGCTCCCAAACTCATAAAACTTTTCGATTACTCTATTTACTTGCTCCTTGAATGCTCCATAACCTTCTAACACCTGGCTCTCTAAACTGATACTGTCCTCGGCTAGTCTATACTCCAATTCATTATTATTCTCATCGAGATTATCGTCCAATCCATTAATATCCATAGTTATTTTACTTTCCACCTCATTATTATTTCCAGCTACCTTACTATTCAATTGATTAATATTCTTGTTAATATCCTCAGCTAATTTACTCTCCACTTCATTACTATTCTCTGCTATCTTATTATTCAATCCATTAATATTCTCAGCTAACTTATCTTTCAGTTCAGTACTATTTTCATCTAGTTTCTCTTTCAACTCATTAATATTCACAGCTAATTCAATTTCCACTTCATTACAATTCTCAGCTAGTTCATTACTCAATTCATTAATATTCCCAGCTAACTTATCTTTCAGTTCGGTACTATTTTCATCTAGTTTCTCTTTCAACTCATTAATATTCACAGCTAATTTAATTTCCACTTCATTACAATTCTCAGCTAGTTCATTACTCAATTCATTAATATTCTCGGCTAACTTATCTTTCAGTTCAGTACTATTTTCATCTAGTTTCTCTTTCAATTCATTAATATTCACAGCTAATTTAATTTCCACTTCATTACTATTCTCAGCTACCATATTATTCACTTCATCAATATTCTCTTCTAATTTATTACCCAATACATTACAATTTTCATCTAGATTATCTCCCAATTCATCAATATCCACAGCTAATTTATTTCTCACTTCATTACTATTCTCAGCTATCTTATTATCCAATTCACTAATATCCACAATTAATTTACTTTCCACTTCATTACTATTCTCGGCTACCTTATTATTCAATTGACTAGTATCCTCAATTAATTTACTTTCCACTTCATTACTATTCTCGGCTATCTTATTATCCAATTCACTAGTATCCACAATTAATTTACTTTCCACTTCATTACTATTCTCGGCTATCTTATCATCCAATTCACTAGTATCCTCAATTAATTTACTTTCCACTTCATTACTATTCTCGGCTATCTTATTATTCAATTCACTAGTATCCTCAATTAATTTACTTTCCACTTCATCACTATTCTCGGCTATCTTATTATCCAATTCACTACAATTCCAGACCAGCATAGATTCCAATTTCCTATAATTCACGGCTACTTCATTTCTCAAATTAACGAACTGGCTCTCTAGCCTTCTACTATGGCTCTCTAGCCTGCTACTATTCTCAGCCATCTCACTCTTCAAATTACCCATCTCACTCTTCAAATTATTACTAGTTTCTATCATTTCGTTCCTCATCTGATTCATCTGCTCCAATATCCGCTCTAACACATTATTCGACATGGCATTGTCCGAACCTCGCGAACTTTCTTTATCTTGGCTAGTACTCGTCCCTGCTGTAGTCTCCATTTTTTTTTTTACTTCTAGTCTGGCTCCTTAGCAACATGTAATATATAATATATCTTCAACAATTCCCCTTAAACTCAAAAACAAAATAAACCCTACCAAAATGAATTACACACATGTACATATATATGGACACAACAATTGAAATGAAACCCTTCATGCTTACGTATCGACGTCTTCTAGGTTACGCCTGGGTGATCGTCTCCCCCACCGTCCAACGTTGTTCTCAGCTGTTTGGGGTCTGCATGGTGTTGTGGCTGTCGGTCGTTGACACTGCATGGTACTGCAAGCTGCTCTACTAACACTGCGTCAGCTGTCGGCTCTCGCGTCGATCCTCGCAGCGATCATTGTTGCCATCAGCCGCATTAACCCTGCGTCGGCTGTCGGCTCTCGCGTCGATCCCCGCCGTGGTCATTGTTGCCATCTCGAGCCGCATTAACCCTGCGTCGGCTGTCGGCTCTCGCGTCGATCCCCGCCGTGGTCATTGTTGCCATCTCGAGCCCCACGTTGGGCGCCAAAATATGTAGCGGGTCGCCGTCGTCCTCGGCTGCCAGCTCCGAAATATGGAAAGTATCTCGAGGATGGCACGTCGATGTAATAATTAACTACGTACACTGATTAATTTGGGCGCCAGCCTCCTCGAGATTACTCCGGTAGAGGATGAGGTTCCCAGGTCAGCTGCAAAACGGTCGGGACATGGGGTTTGGGAGACGTGCTCGTAGGCTGAAATGATGTAGGCGCACACCAGAAGTTGTTGGTAAGAACTATGAAAGCGTTTATTATTATTAAGTGTTCGTTTCAGATTAGCAGAAATGCGCGTCCAAGTGTATAATATCTCGCTCTCACTTCCCGCAAGTTGATATACTAATTTATGACTTCACGTAATTATATATAATTTGTACTATAAAACACCAGTAATATAACGGACAGTTGATAACGTGATGAGAGGAAAGAATTCAGACTTATAATAATAATGCAACACACGACTTCTTACTACACCCACTAAAAAATTCTAAGTCCGTAAATTGTTATACTTCCGAGTTAGGTTTGCCGAGAATATGTGGAGTGCAACTTCTCTGTACGCGTTCTATAAGCCTTCTGTCTATCTGCCAAATCTATCCCCTACTTTCAACCACCAAACATAGAATTTCGCCCTCCTATCTATACATCACGTGTCTCTATTAAGAATCCTGATTGGCCATGATTACACTTACGTCACTTAAGACGCGTTCTTCAAAAATTGTTCGTTAACTAGAACATCTCCTACTTCCGGCGTCCTGACAATCCTCTGACATATACCAGATCATCTCTATTGGAACCTGGCTTGGCGTCATCTTACTGACCACCCGCAGGCAAAGTCCATACATTCCCTCATCAGTCAACTCCACGCCTGGACACATGTTTCCTGTCCGCCTAGCTTCCTTTCGGTCTTCCTGTCCACCTGTTACTTCCGTCTCAGATTTTGTAACTTACACGTCCATGCTTCTTACTATCCATATGAGAATATTAACACGAAATACTAATCTAATCAAAACCTCCTTATCCTATACGAGGAACCGTCTCAACTGTACAATATATCTGCTTGCTAATAAAGACTCACAATAGCTTCATGCAAATGTAAGAACATATTATTGAGGATGCATCATTGTTATTTTCCTTTCATTATTATTATTATTATTATTATTATTATTATTATTATTATTATTATTATTATTATTATTATTATTATTGTATTTGTCGAAATTTAACACACAGCACTTGCTGCTACAGACCACTAGTAACCTATAAAAGTAATATAATCTCAACACGAAAAAGTAATCGAATCGTTTCAGAAAATGTAAAACCTGCAACAAGAAAGTTTGTGCCATTTTGGTGACACTAATTATTTTTCTTAATGTTATTTATTTATTTATTTATTTATTTATTTATTTATTTATTTATTTATTTATTTATTTATTTATTTGTTTGTTTGTTTATTTATCATCATTCACATACTCATATACCCGGTCATGGCGGATTAGATGCAGTCCAATTGTCAATCCGTCAGACACAATAAACACAAATACAAAACAATTTACACAATAATATGATCACACATTCGCTCTTCGAAATGCTGTAATGGTAATAAAATTTACATACAGTAATAAATTTAACCTACCTCAATCTTTCATGCAACTACTGTATTTTGTCTACAATTAGCTATATTCTCTCCCTATTCTACAATTCTGCCTCCGGCATAACTCAGTCGGCTAAAGCCTCGGTTTTCCTGAAACGACGCGCAAATCCGGACTACAGTACGCGAGAAATAGTGAGTGGTTTCTATAACTGCGAGGTACGCAAACCTCGCACATCGCAGTTATAGAAACCACTCACTATCTTTCCTGTAGTCCGGATTTGTGCGAAGCGGGCCTCGCAACTAGCATGCGTCGGTTCAGAAAACCCAAGGCTTTAGGCGCTTGTCTGTCGATCCAGAGTTATCCCCGTGACTGGGTTCGATTATCTCTTGGGCTGATTGGCTGGTTGGGTTTTTCCGAGGTTTTCCCCAACCGTAAGGTGAATGTCAGGTAATCTTTATCGAATCCTCGGCTTCATTTCGCCAAATACTATCTCGCTACCACCAATCTCATCGACGCTAAACAACCTGGTGGTTGATATAGCGTTGCTGAATATCTAAGGAAACAAATTTTATAATTCACCTAATAGGCCTACTACTAAATTTGAACATTCATTGCTCACATAATCATATTACATTATTTTATTAATAAAATTAATCTAATAGCTACGCTACTACGATCTGCTTTAAAATAGCTTCGTACAGAGTGAAGGATTATCAATATCTACGAGTATCATCACACTTCATATCCATCTTTATATTCTCTTCCCATGATATTTTAACTCTTAATAGAATTTCTTCCCATTTACCTTTGATTGCTGCCGTTTAGAACATCATTTAGCTTTTCATATGCTATCTTGTCGTTCATATTCAAAATTTTTTTTTCTCCATCCAGACAATTCTCAAGTCATTAGTCACTGTATAATTTAGAAGCATGCATTTCTTAACGTTGTATTGCACCCAACTACTGATTTTACAAGATTACAAATTACGCTCAATCGAAATTGTTAAACTAAAATTAGGAAAGCCACGAAAACCAGATTGTAGGTGTAACGCATCATTCGCGGTTGTTAGCGGGAACCTTCAGACGGAGACGACAAGCGGCTGGCCGGGCCGTCCTCGAGAGCCTGGGGTCGTGACCAGATCAAGGGGCCCAGCTATGAATTTCTCCTCCAAGTAATCGCTCTTGACCTCACAGGTCTCGGTTCCGGGTCTGAGCCTGCAGTAGGCCTTTCTATCCGCTTGGATATGACAGGAAACTGGGCCACGCCTCAGTGCAACAGTGCTATTAGTAGCTAGGAACACAGCGATGGCAGCTAACTTCACTTGAACTTTCACCTCGCTTGTAATTCAAGAGATTCGCTGAAAATATCCCAATAAAATATTACCCGACAGCTTTGTTAAACGAGTGAAGATGCTGAGCAGTCTTTATGAAAACTTACCTCTTCATTACCATGACAACCTAAGTTATAAGTAACTAGGGCTGGCGATTTCTGACTCAAAACTTTGCTTTTAGGTTAGACTAGGGAACGATTTTTTTTTACTCGCGACTCAACCCCTTAACATACAACAGGGTGGAGGAGTAAGACATGATCTCCCTCTCTCTCCCTAGCCATCACTTGCTCATTCAAATTTACGCAGTGTTCAAGTAAACACGACAGGATCAGTTGTAAAACCAAAAAGAATTTCGCGTATAATAGACGCCTCAATTAAAATTTGCTATAATTTAATTTTAATTAGTTAATTACACATCCATCCTAATGTTTAAAGTAGCCTATTTATAAAATAACAGAGAATGAAATCAAATCATACAGAAATGAACAAATATACAAGGTATAAACGATATAAACATAAAAAAAACTGGTAAATTACTGAAAAAAAGTCTATTAACATTTTTCTATAACTTTTGTGGTTTCCCTAGAAAAAAATGTTGTCTCTGAGTCTAATGTTTTTGGAAATGCTAGTAGACCGTCTTTATTTACTTTGGTCAGCCACGTACAATGCAACTGTGGTGATATCCCTGTTTACAAATAAGAGTACTCTGTTGCCTCTCTATTGTGGTGGTGTTAGCGTGTGTTGGACGGAAGGCCATTGGCAATGACGTTCACATTTACTCTAGCAGTAAATATTAGACTACTATGAATCCTAAAAACATAATATTTTTTTAGGAATTAAAAATAAAAATAGAAGAAAGAACAAAATTTCACTACACACCATGTTTGGTATACCTAGTGTACAGTCTGTATAATTTTGTCAGTTTATATTGTTTACGCCCTGTATATTGACATAAACATAACTGAACTTTTCCTTAGCTTTGGTAGTTCACTATCCGTCTCTGCGCACGCAAAACTTGCAATAGTGAACGTGTTCCGCAACTTCTTCCTCCCTCCTTCCAACTTCCCCTTTTCTGAGATTTGCGGGCTGTATTTCATATGACGTCATCTTTGCCGACCACTGTGGGTTAGACATAGCCAGTAATGTTGTTCTGGCAACACGTACAGAATTGGATTAAGTGCTTATGGAATGAGGTGAGATTCTTATTGGTTAATAGTCCACGTGGTTGCCTGAAGTTCTTTACTTTGCTCTGATTGGTCTGTTTCGGCACAGTACTGTTAAACTGTACTGTTTATGCCCCAGGCTCCTTGATATCAATAGTAAATATAACAGTCAAGTTTTAGGTACAGGGTTGGATACCGCCAGTTCTAGTTACAGTTAAGACGGAATTGTTTATTGCAGTTAATTTTCTTTGCACAATTAAATTTTTTCTAGACCTCGCCAACATTGCTAACAGGGCTATACCATGTAAGCACAGTAAATAAAAGAAAACATGAATCCATGATTTTCGGCTGACATTAGCGAACTGGGCGCTCTTTACACAATTGCCCCAATACGACAGGTGGTCTAGGTGGCATTCGTGAAGCCCATGCTGACACGCTGGTCATCCTGCCTCAGCTCTGACAAAGTAAGGCTCCATTCCCAGACGATCACCTCTTAAGCTCCAACTCCTTATATTCTATATCAACATCGGAGACTCGCACTACACCCCTGACTCCACCCCAGCATATTGTTATCTATTATTGATGATAGATGAAGTGAGGGAGAGATGGAAAGTGTTGGTAGAATGATAGAAGAAAAGGAAATCCCCTAAAACGTCTGCTTTGCCAACCACAAATTCTATCACGACTGAGCTAGAGATCAAACCGGTTTGCCCGGTTGGAAGAAGACTAATCTTGCGCTAAGCCATAGTCGCGGCAATTTCATTCCTAAGAGCAACGTGTTATATAGAAAGAAACAATATTACTAAGGGCCGGTATTATAAACGTCGTTTAAACCTTACGTTCAGTTTAAACTCAAGTTTTCCGTTCTGCTTCTTATTATAAACCTTAACTACCAGTTAATCTTGGGTTAACTTGAGTTTAACTTGATCGGCAGTCTTCTGCAGTTTAAACTGCAGTTCAAGGCTCAACAGTGCAAGATGTCGGCTTCCGCTATACACATGGACATGACAGATGTTTTCCCACAATTTATGAGTGACGGTGAGGAAGTGATCAAAATTATTGGACGACCAGGGTGGCCAAGAACTTTTCGAAATAGAGTGCACCACTTTGAAATATAAATGAACATAAGTTTTAAAACAGATTCAGGCTTTCGAAGTAGACAGTCCTAATCTTCAGAATTAGACTTTACAGTTCCTAATCTTGTTTTGAAAATTGAAACTCGAATACTTACAACATGCATCAAAAAGAAAATGAAAAAGTGCAAAAATATGTGTATCTTAAGGTTTCAATTTAAATATTATTTGAAAAGGTAAACTATTTCTTCTTTATTTTTGAAAACATTTTGTTGAACTTCTGCATCAGTTATTATATAGTTGCTCTGCTCTATTTCTCCTCTGGTAACGATGGAAGATTTCGGATGTGTCCATAAATTACTGTAAGCCTATTGCGCATTCTATGTGGCAGACAGTCTTCTGGTAAGATTTACCATGAAATATTGGGGTCTCTTTTATAAACACACTAATAATATTACGTGAAAGTACCAAACTCATAAAAATAATTTTATTATTTGACAGACTTCTGTTTCACAAACATTCTAAACAACTTATAAAATACGCACATTAATATTATAATTCATTAGTCAGCTGATTGTGTATAGAGTTCTGTCACGGATGATTATGCATAGTTTAGTCTGGTTACAATGTGTTTGGGAGTATAACGTTGGTAGCCAGTATTAAGAAGCTATTTGAGGTTAAGTCTGACAAGCATACTGAAATAGGCGGTATTGGTTCTCTACAGATTTTTTTATAATATTTTCTCTGTCATCGAAGAACAGAGATGTTTCTTAATGAAGATTGTTCACGAGTATCGGCCATTTTAACAGCAATAACATAATAAATCAGCAGCGATCATATTCTTTTCTTTCCTAGCAGTGATACCAATCATATTCCACTACAGTTTAACTTAACCGAGACTGTGTAATACGACGCATTGAGTTAAACTCTCGGTTAGGTTTAACTATGGTTTAACTCGATCTTCAGATTAACCGTATTTATAATACCGGGTCTAAATAGTACAGAGACTGAAATTATTGAACTATGCCCACTTACTGTATTTATAACTTGGTTTGAACTTATTTCACCTTATGATACTTGATCGGATTCTTTTAGTGTACTAGTACCAGATGGTTTGTGTTGACAATTCAACTTAGTATCGCTGGTGGTAGTATTAGTAATACCAATAAGAGTAGTAGTTGTGAACGTTGTAGTAGAAATAGCAGCAGTAGACCTAATAGTGGCCATAGTAGTAGTACTAGCAGCAGTATGATTAATAGTGGCAGAAACAGTAGTAGTAGCAGAAGTATAGTACAGACGGAGTTATTTCAACAGGGCGGAGGAGGGTGTTAAATGGGGAAGCAGGTAGACCGGCGTGCAACTACAGCAATAAAACCCGTTACAAGATGTGAATGCTGACTTTCACGTCAACTTAAAAAAAAAAAAATTCAAATTATTACTCTACAGTTTAATTGTATGCATGTCAAAGATGCTGTACAATTTATTTTTTCATACCCGTAACTATATTTTGTGGAAGAAGACAAATTTTGAAAGAGCGAAAATAAAAAATTTAATAACTCAAAAAGTATTAAATTGATATTAGTTTTGTTTGCACAGAAGTTCCAAACTGGTTTGAACAGTTCCGACCATGCGGACATGGATTTTTACTGTTCGCATAGCGCAAACTTCAAACTCTGTCTGTTTCTGATTAATAGCCACGCGTTCGTACAGCATGTCAAACTGTCAAAAAATCGATTCCTGACAGTCAGAATTTATTTGCGAATTAAGTCCAAAACAATCTCTAATCACAGATGACGCATGCGCATTAAGATAGTTTTACCATTGTTTTCTGCATGTTATTTACAACACAACCTATACGAGTATGCCCTAAATAAATAATCAATATTGTATTTTAGTACTGCTGTCTTCGTATAATTGTCATTTTTCAGGAAGGTAATACTATATATAAGCGTGCGTACTATTATAAAGTTTTACCGCGTAAGTTATAAGCGTAGTAATATTATTTTTTATTCAATAGCTGTAACATTTAATTCTCTGGATACGTCATGTCAAGTTATTTTCATTTAATTTATGAAACCAATACATAGCATAGACGAAGTTAATGTTTTTTATTTTAGTTCACTTTTAAAACAAAATCCACAGTTTGTGATTACGAGTATGCTCTCGATAAAGATTAACGCTATACTTCAGAATACCGGTACCGCGTAAGTACTCTTATGTACTGTACAATGACTGTGTCAATTTAAGATAACTTTGTACTTCAGAATACTGCGTAAGTACTTATGTAGCAAGACTGTGCAAATTGAAAATAATTTAAAAACGTGCTTTTTATTGATGGTACAAGGGTGGATAAATAAATATGTGCATAAAAATGATGTCTTGTACCAATGATGAAATAACGGCATATAAGTTATGTAGGTTACTTACGCCGTATTATTCTGAAGTCGTTTCCAGGTTAATTGCAATAAAATTATTTTCTGGAAGTGTTTTAAAATAGAAGTTAAGCTAATTTAGGCCTGAAATTTTATTGTTCTTTCAGATGTTTGATTGAAACTCTTATAGTGATAACGATATGGAATATAATATATATCCATTGGATGAGTTAGACTTGCTGGAATTATTTGAGGAAAGAAACAGACCCTAAAACGAAACTCATTTTCAATATATTATCCCTAAGTACAATAACAGCGAATTTATTATTTCCGTGTAATCCGCCATGTAGCAGAGAATCTCTCTCAACAATTTGAAGTATCTCAATATTTTAATTAATTGATTCTGCTCTCGTAAGTTCAAACACGTATTTAGACGGCAGTGGTTCCAACCAGTTTTAAAATGCGTTCATAACAGCTCAGATCACGGATATTTTGAAATTAGTTTTCAAACTGATCATAAGCAATAGGTGAAGTTGGAACAGTTTGCAAACAGTTCTCAAACCATCACAAACTTGCTGTACGAACAAACCTATTAATGAATCTTGGATATTAATAACAAGAGGTTACCTCACAGAAAAAAAAAAAGTCACTAGCTTAAATATTGTAGCAATAGAAATTTCTTTCATCCCATTATGATAGCCTAAATCAAAAGAGAAGAACAAAATTCCAAGTTTTGGGGCAGTCTTGATGAACTTCCATCGCTTCTGCAGCACCTGTAAGATCGTGCAGAATCATGACTAGAGTCTGCTTCACTAATTGGGCCGCCTTTCAGATCCATTTCCGTTGCTTTTATCTCTTCTCAACGAACTCACTCCAGTTAATGTTCTAAATTTAAATTATGACCAATAGAGAGGCAGGTTCCAAAGAATGGCTTCGTACACAGCTACGAGGTCTAGCGCTCTTTTTTTTTTTTTACAATGCAGTAAATTATACACGAGGTCTTTAGTAGAAGAAGTGTGGAAGTCACGTCTGTGAAGTGTTAGTTGTTAATTTATTATTGCATCTCAAATAGCGCCTAACAATGTGGACAAGTGTCCAAATCAACAACAAAGCAAGTGATGCTCTCGGGAGCCCGAAACGGCTAACGACCCTTACTGTTCGCTGAATCCAAGTCGTTATCTTCATTTGCTACTTCGGGAATTGCTCCACACACGAATGTCTTCAGCATTATGCTGATTTACGCGGTCGCAAAGCGGATTCCTGGCTCCAAGGCAGCCCGCCAGACACCGCAGGTGTTGGCAAAACCTTTCTCACGGATATCGTTGAAATGCACGCTCTTGCATCGATCCTATGCTCCGTTGCAACAATTATTAATATTACTTTCATACGAGGCAACTTTTCATTATGGTTCTTACGTCCACTTGGGTCCATCACCTATAATTTAATTATTTCCTCATTTAACATTTATTAATAGTGTGTTGTGCCACTAAAATAAAATTAAGAAGCTGATTTTGATCTTCGTGCTGTCTTGAGAAAATAATAGTTACATATTAACGTTACATGGGCCTAAAGTACGTTTCACGTGAATCGAGATGTTTACGACAGAGTCATCAGGAGAGGCTGGAATTTGGAAACGAAGACATGAAACATTTGTGCGAGATCGTGCGTATTTGCTTGGTTTCCGCACAAAACCAATCCGCGGTAAGTCTAAAATTCCACATTCAGTATTCCCAACCTAACACACATAACAATTTACCTCTTCTTACCGCTTAAGTGACATATTGATTTTACTGCTTTAGGCTTTTAACATATTAGTTTTAGAGACGTTCAAAATAGTAATAATTATAAATTGGAAAACTTACCACTGCAATTTCCCCTAAATTGCACTGTTAATTATTGTTTTTAAATATTTGCAAAAATTAAGTAAACTCTACAACTCCACTAAAGTTACTGCATTCGTGATGCAAGTAACATTAAGGAAGCCGTGAAAAAATCAACAAGATTCCAGATGCCGATGTTATTACTGCAATATGTTATATAAATAATATTGTTAAAATATTAAAATGAAAAATAAATCATTACATAACCTTACCGTTTGTTTTAAGTTCGCATTTATAGACTGGGGGGAAAAAAGACAGACGTATATCACGACCTGCTGGAGTACAGTAAACACAGAAAACATTTTAAAGCAACAATGTTGAAGATAGATATTTTTGTTTTGCAAATTTGCCGTCATTGAACAGTAACAAAGATGAAGATTTCATTGCAACTAATTGGAAATTCCTCTTTCAGGTATGTAATAAACGATCTTCGCACAAAATAATGTACGATACACGAGCGGTATGTTTTCTTTAAATTCTCGGAAATTAAAAAAGCTCAACTACGTTTCGCTTTTTCAAACTTTTCCTCGACCATGAAAACTTCAACATACCGCTCTTGTAACGCATATTACTATTCTGCCCTTGCAAAGCATATCATTTTATTTCATACTAAATTGAATTTCATTGTTTTTGTTCAAGTAATATTAAGAAGAAGATGAGGCCCGACAATTCAAACATACACCATTAACACTGGTATACACATAGTTCTATTACAGCCCTGGCCATAAGTTTGGAAGTGAAAGGGTCGGAGAAACCCCCGCGCATGTCCTTTTTGCTTATACCCCCTTATAAACAAACGCGCAGTAATGTTCTGTGCATCAGTGGTGGATTTTAGGCGACCAGCGAGAGCCAAAAGGATGTAAAAGTTACGATGCTCGCCAGATGCAACCCGTCACTGACCTTCCTATCTGCGCGTACCGCACCAAAACATTAGTCTCAGTCGGGGAAGTGAGGAGTTAAGGTGTGGTCTGCCTAATACTCAACCAAGAGCAAAGTTTCAACGCAAAGAACGTTAGAAATACGAGTATACCAAACAGACTAGATGACAAATCTTCTCAACCGTATAATAATACGCATTTCCCATATTTCTTCTGCGTGTAATTTCCTCCCGAGTGTAATTTATATATTATTATTAGAGTGGAAGAAGTGACACAAGTGATCTTTAGGCTAGGAGTTAACATAAATGTTAAGATGAGTCCCAAGAGCCCTTGCAAGGATGCGAACTCGTGTACCTTTTAGCTTAAACTTCCTCCTTTCGCCCCATTGATTTACTGATTAATTCATTCACTCATTGTTGCACTCATAGTATTTATTTAATCCTTAAATATATCCCTGCAGAAGGTAATTAGTTGCTATAGGTTAAAATTAGTCAAGTCTCACCACTACAAATTATGGGGTTCCACAAGGTTCAATAATTGGTCCTCTATTGTTCTTAATAGCAATAATGACCTTCCAGAATTCATTAAAGCAATAACACTTATGTATGCAGATGACACTACTTTCCTATGTTCTTCCTCTGCTATAAATCAATTACATGCTCTCAACAACTATATTCTATCACAGATGACTTTATGATTTGAATCTAATAGTTTCTTGCTTAATCAAGAAAAACAATCAACATAACTTTTAGCCTAAATTATCTAATAAATAAGGACAACAGACTGAATTATATAAAATTTCTAGGACTTTTTATAGACTCCAGTTTAACATGGGATAAGCACAACGAATACATATTATGCAGAAAGCGATCAGGGTTTTATACTTGTTAAAGAAATTAACGACTTGTGAATCTCAGAATCATTTAAGATATGGCTACTTTTCTTTCTTTCAGCCGATAATCCGATATGCCCCAATTTTCTGGGGAAATGGAACCAAAATTGGAAGTGTCTGGAACATTGTCGGTCACTTTTCAGAAAATCACGGATTTTAGTAATCATAATACATCACGCTACGAGACAGAATGACAAACGAAAACTACAAAGACTGACGAACACTACTGACGCAGCAGAACGAGCCACGGCAACGAAGTGGACCTGGGGGGGACATCAGATAAGATGGACCCATGCAGTCATGATGTAGGACCCCTACGTCGGAAAGAGAGAACAGGGAAGACCACGGCTCAGATGGTCTGACATGTTTACCAAAGAGGCGGGGAAACAATGGTCGAGGACAGCAAAGAACAGAGTTTTGTGGATGGAACTAGGGAAGGTCATTGTAAATAGATAACGTAATCAGTGTTAAGATATTGTAAATAGTAAAGTCAGTATTAGTGAAAGTGTAAGATTAGTTTTGTAAATAGTAAAGTCAGTGTTCAGAAAGTGTCAGGTAAATAGTGTAAATAGCTATCAGTGTTTGTCAAAATCCAGTGTCAGTATAATGCGTGTAGTGCAAAAAAAAATGAACAAAGAACAGAGTGCTGAGACTAGTTAAAGTTTAACAGGGTTATTAACCATGTCACAAAAGTAGTATACACGACAAGCTCGCCTGGATTGGCTCACCAAGCGAGTACACTTGAGCCATCCATGTCGAGGGGGTTCTAACCCCATCACAGGAAGCCTGTGCCCAACATGGGACATCATGGCTAATATTCATTCATTCATTCATTCATTCATTCATTCATTCATTCATTCATTCATTCATTCATTCATTCATTCATTCATTCATTCATTCATTCATTCATTCATTCATTCATTCATTCAATACGATCTAGTACTTTACACTCGACAAAATATGGACAATTACTCTTTAGTGGCCAATATACATGATCATGTAATTAGAAACAGTGAACAAATTAATATTCCATATTGTAGATTACACAAGAGCAACACAAACTTTTCAATTATGGGACTGAAATTTTATAATAAGCTCCCCAATCAATATTATAAATTACCAATCAATAGCTTCAAAACTAGATTTTACAATTGGTTATTAAATAATCCTATTTATTCTGTTGCTCAGTTTTTGAACACGAACTTGTATGAAATTGTTTTTTAATAAATACAATTAATACATTAAGAGTGAAGTGTTTACTTTAATATAAAAGTTTCAAATTATTTCATGTTTTCATTGTATTATTTAAATTTTACTGTTTTCTTTTATTGCTCTTTTTTTTAATGTATTATATGTTTTTCAATGCATTCTGACGAAGCCTAAAATTGTATGTCTAATGACCAAAATAAATTGAATTGAATTGAATTGAATTGAATTGAATTGAATTGAATTACATAAGGTAAAAATTTTTACACGAAGAATAAAATGGTTCCACGCAATCTAATGGATTTCATAAATCCCACGTCATTTTTTTTTCAAACGTACAAAACCGACAATAGGCAATTATGTATCCCAGGCGACAGTCATTATATTTGATCGTTTAATTAACTGTCTCATGTTATAGCTCTCCCGGAATGGTATTTCCCACCACGGAAGCGCGTGGTCAGCCTCTGCTGCCCCGGGCGAAGGAAGCTCGAAGTGCGCTGGTATGCACATCATCATCCACGCAAAGCACTCGAGTTTCTCAGACACAAATAACAATGGTGCTATTAAGTCAGCTGGGATGAGGTCTTCCTCCAAGTGCTCGGCCTGTCTCTTCCTTCTATTTGCTCAAGACTCGCAACCCAAACTCTCGCCTTTCCCACCTCATCCTCTGTCTCGCCTTTTTTCACTACAATCGACCCTCTGTGACGAAACGAGTTTGAAAGTGTTGAAGCTTCGAGATAAAGTGCATTGTAACTGTTGTAAAAATTATACACAATCTCTGCATTTGTAAATACATCACCAGGCACCACCAAAGTCATTTTGGAATAGAAAGGAGGGCTACGCACCGACGATGCTCTCGACTGGGGTTCGAAACCTGCTTAGTAATAATAATAATAATAATAATAATAATAATAATAATAATAATAATAATAATAATAATGGTTTATTTTAACTGGCAGAGTTAAGGTCATTCGGCCTTCTCTTCCACTCAACCAGTATGATACAAAATTACTACAATGCTATGAATATAACATAATTAATACAATACAATACAATACAATTCAAAGCAATACAATACTACAATACAAGACAATATAATATATAATTAATATAATACAATGACAATTCTTTTCATCTTCACAACACCAATAAAATAATTATGTAATAATAATAATAAAATATAATAATATAATAATAATAATAATAATAATAATAATAATAGTAATGATAGTCATAACTAAATTAAATTAAATTATTAAACTCGATCACAATTATAACTTCAATTTGACTGCGCCCGTAAGAAATCGTTT